>NC_081756.1:32133175-32746925 GCF_963082965.1 Carassius carassius | reverse complement strand
ATTGGTCTGAAGGGTCAGAAATGTCAAAAGTAGAGACAGAAGGTTTGTACACTGTGGCACAAATTAATACTTTCCTGGATGAGACAAAAGGTAGAAGCACGGAAGTGAGTGAATTTTCCCCAGATCTGGATAAGTTTATCTCTTCTGTAATGTGGGCAAGGAAAAGTTGCAATAATGATGAGCTATCACAACAGAAACGTTTTAGGTTAAAAAAACATATAACTGATATTCGAAAAAAGTCTAAGACAGGGAAAGGGAAACCAAAAAGAGGAAAATATAACTAATTACTATGGCTAATACACATCTCTTTCTGATTGTTCTTTTTCTAATCTTTTTCCCTCTTATGGAAACCTTACGCGTGGGATCCCTAAATTTTAAAGGGATGAGGGATAAGAGTAAAGCTGATACAGTGATAGAATTCATCAAGTTAAAGAAATTAGATGTTATTTTCTTACAAGAAACTTATAGTGATGTAAACAATGAGGTTGACTGGCGATTGTGGTGGAGGAATGAATGTGTGCTCACACATGGTACTAACCTGAGCGCAGGAACTGCTATTCTCTTCTCTCCCTCTATAAAAGCCAAAGTTGTGGAAAAAAAGGAAATTGAACCAGGAGGATGTTTAGCAGTTAAGGTTGATTTAAATGGTCTTGTCTTTACGTTTGTGAGTGTATATGCACCTAATTTAGGAGCTGAGATAATTATTTTTTTTAACAAATTGAAAGTGTTTTTAGGACAACAGCAAGGTAATGGTTTTATTATCATAGCTGGGGACTGGAACTGTACACTCAATGCCTTGCTTGATAGAAATGGAGAAGAACCCCATTTTCAGTCACCAACAGTAGGCTACTTGAAAATGTTATTAAAACCTCTAATCTTACTGATATATGGAGAGAAAATAATCCCTCGGTTAAACAATATACATGGGTAAAGATTAGTGATGGGAGGATTTCAGCAGCACGACTGGATAGACTGTACTTATCAGATAGTATGAAAAGTAGAATTATTAATACAGCTATTGTCCCCACATCCTTCACTGATCACAAATTAATCACTATTGACTGTAATTTGAATTCTAAGAAAAACAGAAGTGTTTACTGGCACTTTAATGTCAAATTGTTACAAGACAGGAGTTTTTGTGAATCTTTTAAACATTTTTGGGAGACCTGGAAAAAAGAAAAAATAAGATTTGATAATGTTATTCGTTGGTGGGAAGTTGGTAAAGCTCACATAAGGGAATTTTGTCAGCAGTATACATCTCACTCTAATTTTTGTTTGAAACGGTCTCTGGAATGGCTTGAAAGAGAAATCCTTGCCATTGAAAAACATATGATAGGAGATCTTTCTTCCAATGTACATGAGTGGTCTGAGAAGAAACTAAAATTGAGCTCTATATTAAATGAAAAGGTTAAAGGAGCTCTTGTGAGAAACAGATTCTTATCAATAAAGGATATGGACAGTCCCACCTCTTTTTTTTTCAATCTAGAACGCAAGAGTGTGCAAGTTAACCAAATGTATAACCTGAAGAATGACAATGGACAATGTACATCTGAACCTGTGGAAATGCGTAGACTAGCAGTGAATTTTTATTCACATTTATATTCACCTGAGGACATAGACATTCCGACACAAAATGGATTCCTACAAGATCTTCCTTGTTTAAATGAAGAAGACAAGCAAGCATTGGAAACTGGATTAACTTTTGCGGAATTAAGTTATGCTGTAACGGGTCTTTCGTTGGGTCGTACCCCAGGCATAGATGGACTTCCTGGTGAATTTTACAAGCATTTCTGGACAACATTTGGATCTGATTTATTTGAGGTGCTCAAGGAATGTAATTGTACTGGTTTTCTACCAAAGAGCTGCCAACGGGCTGTATTAACATTGCTTCCAAAAAAAGGTGATCTTACCCTGTTGAAGAACTGGAGACCTTTGGCAATTCTCTGCACTGAATATAAACTTTTATCAAAGTGCCTTGCCAACAGATTGAACAAAATATTGTTCAAATTATACACAAAGATCAATCTTACTGTATAAAAGACAGATGTATTGCTGACAATTTGCATTTAGTACGTGATGTTATTGATTATGCAATGTGTAATAATATAGATGTAGGAATACTGTCACTCGATCAGGAGAAAGCTTTTGATCGTGTTGATAATCAATATCTTTTTAAAGTATTAGAAGCTTTTGGGTTTGGAGAGAATTATAGAAAAATGATAAAGTTGTTGTACAATAATGCTACATGTATGGTAAAGATAGCAGGAGGCCTAAGTGTCCCTGTTAAGGTACAGAGGGGTATCAGACAAGGATGCCCACTTTCTGGTCAGCTTTACAGCTTAGCTATTGAACCTCTTCTATGTAAACTAGAGTTTAATGGGTTTGAAGGTACAAGGTTTTTAATGATTTTGTAAAAGTTTCAGCTTATGCTGATGACATTACTGTTGTTTTAAGGAATGTTAACAATGTTCAGGTTTTAAAAGAGATTTTATTAAGTTATGGTAAAGCCTCATCTGCAAAAGTAAACTGGGCAAAAAGTGATGCAATGTGGTGTGGTTTAGACCATAACACTCCAGCTCTCCCAGGTAATTTAAAATGGGGAAAATCTGGGTTAAAATATTTGGGGGTGTTTTTAGGAAGGGAGGATTATAAGAGACAGAATTGGGAGGGCCTGGTGGAGAAGGTGTGTGCTCGGTTGTCTTGCTGGCATTGGCTGCTACCCCAGTTATCTTATAGGGGAAGAGCCCTGGTCTGCAACAACCTTGTAGCCTCAATGCTATGGCACAAAATGAACATTCTGGAACCTCCTGAAGATTTGCTTGCAAAAATCCAAAAACGTTTAACAGACTTTTTTTGGTCCGGTAACCACTGGATAAAAGCATCAACTTTGTTTCTGCCCAGACTAGAAGGTGGACAAGGACTAGTGGATATAAAAAGCAGAATTAAGACTTTCAGACTACAGACAGTAAAAAGATTTCTCTACGGATTGGATGTAAGCTGGTCTGGAGTAGCTTGTGCCCTCCTTAGAAGAGCAGGAGGGATGGGGCTGGATAAACATTTGTTTCTTCTGGAAATTCAAAATGTTGATTTGACTGGATTAACTTCCTTTTATCACTCAGTGTTCAAAGCCTGGAGGACTTTTAATATCTCAAGAGACATCACGGATGAGGGTGGTCACTGGTCAAGGGAGGAACCCCTAATGCACAATTCTATGGTGGACTCAGTGATCTTAAAATCACCATCGATGAGGAATCTTCTAAAGGCTGCAGGAGTTGTAAAGATTGGACATTTAATAACTTCAGATGGATGGATGCCTCCTGAAATGTTAGCTTCCAAGATTGGAATAAGATCAATTCATCGGACACAAAAACTGATAAATGAAATTCTCGAGAGCCTATCAACAGATTTTAAACGCAGTGTGGAAACAACAAATAAAGATATGGATTTAACCTTTCCTGAACTGAGAATAATTCCGGATGTGGGTACATTTGAAGAAAAGGAGGGGTCTATGTTGACCTTCAAGACACCTAAACTGGACTGTTTCAGTAAAACTGAGAAGGAAGCATTGTATGTTACATGTGTAAAAGTTTCACACTCTCATTCTTTAGGAGGAGTTAAAGAGTCAAACTGGCAAGAGCTATTCGGATCAGGCTCTTCCCCGAAGGGTTGCTGGAGGGCCTTGTACAAGCCTCCCATTGAAAAAAGGTCCGGAGACCTTCAGTGGAGAGTTGTGCATGGGTTAATAGCTACAAACAGATACAGAGCACACCTCGATCCCCAGGTTCAGGAGGGATGTCCTTTTTGTGTGATGACTGAAACTGTTTTTCATTTATTTCTTCAGTGTGGGAGGCTTGTGCCTTTATTTTCTCAATTAGAAGAATGGTGTACAGTTTTGGGAGAAGTGTTTTCACCCATGTTATTTATATATGGACCAAAGTATAGCAGAAACAGAAAGCAGATCCATGTTTTGCTTAATTTTTTGTTTGGGCAAGCAAAAATGGGAATATGGATTTCACGTAAAAGCAAAATAAATAATGTTGGGTCAACTGATGTAATGTTAATTTTAAAAGGGTTAATTAAAACGAGATTAAAGGTGGAACATGCATACTATAACTTGGTTAAAGACCTGGAGGCTTTCAATCACATTTGGGGAGTTAACCAGTGCATATGTGAACTTGATTTTGATGGTGCTTTGCAAATTTATATTTAATTGTGCTATTGTTTTGCCTCGTTTTCTGTGCTATTTATTATTGTATGTTTGTGTTTTAAATTACTTTTTATTCTATGTAAGGTTTAGTTAAACCTTGAATATTTTGTAATAAAGCGGGGTTAAAAGTCAAAAAGTCTCTCTCTCCCTCTCACTCTCTCACTCTCTCTCACCGTGAAGAGATGTTGGTGGTTCTGGATGAGCATCAGGGTGACGGAGATGATGACAGTACTGTCTTCTATGCCCAGAGCTTGAGGGCTGAGCTCTCTCTCTGATCCTCTCTCTTTCTGCAGGAGATTGGGCCCAAAGATCACTGCCAGGTTTGCTGCCGTCATCTTATTACCTGAGATCTAATCACAAAAACAATGAAAAAAAAAACAGGTCAGAATTCTGATTTGATTTGAAACATTTGATCAACAGTCTTTTGTGATGGGGCTGTCATATATTTTGTTTAGTATTTAGTATCGCTGTTATTAAATATATATATATATATATATATATTATCATTTGTAATTTAATTGGGAACCTGGTCAGTTTGCTTTCCGAAAGCTGTGTGCAAAAGAGATCATTGGAATTCACTGATTACAAGATGCAGAAAAAATTAACACATTTGTATAAAAATCTAGCATCTAGTTCTGATATTGCCACGTACAGATAACTCTTGCTCAACCACTCATCTGTATGAGCTAAACATCCCAGTCATTTTATCCATTATAAAGGCTTTTATAAAAGGGGAGGGGACTAAATTTGCCATGGCAAAACCATCTGTATCACAAATGACATTTATGTTGTGACCCCAGAACATACCTCCTGCTGGTTGGGCCCAGTAGAGCTTTTTGCATTCTCCTGTACTGTATGAAGAAGCGTCAAGAGCCTCAGCAGGGTGTCACAATTACAGGGCGGCAACAGGTACAACAACTGCTGCAGGTATGTCAACTGATCTGCCCCCCTCAACTCTGTCAGACAAACACAAAACATCTGGTAAGGTAAGCATACTGTATTTGATAACAGATCATGAGAAGTGGATATTACATAGTTTAATTGAGTATCCTGATTCCTGTGTAATGATATAAAGAATAAATGATTTGTGAGTGCCAGTCTCTGTGATTGTAAGCTCATACGGGTAGCGTGCAGGAAGGCCCGGTAGAGTTCTCGTGGTAACAGGGGGTCCGGCATGTCCCTCAGAAACTCCTTCAGTAATGCAGCCACGTCGTGGACGCTGTGGTCTTCGTGTAACACCACATCTATCCCCATGTCAAAGTCCTCTCGCAGCTGAAAACACACAAGGACACAGCAGGGTGAAACATCATCAAACAAACCGGCAATGTACACATGACTCAAGTATTTCATGTATCCTGTGCCTGTACAAACACAGTATAATATACACATACAAATCCCAGTCAATCTGAAGTCAGCTATGAAAACAAGACACTGTACATGCTAGGATCGGTATCTAAAACATTCACTGTACTGGAGACGTGATACTGTCAGCAGTGTGTTTCTAGAATCAATGTTGAAGACAGGGGGCGCATGCCACACGTGAAAGAGAAGAGATGTGTATAACTGGCTCTAGAGAGCAGCTGGAACTGACAAACTTACTTGTCTGACTCTTTTTTTGGAGCTGCCTACGCGGAAAATCCCCAAAGTTTTTAACCCTAGAGAGAGACAGAGACAGAGAGATAGTAAACAACTGTTGGGTTCATATTCAATTTTCCTGATTTCATATCTATTTTAGTGTTTTTTGAGTGGTGTCTCATTTGGGTGACCTTCTGTTTGCAGCCTGAACCCAAAAGTATTTGGGTTTACAGTATTTTGGACACGACATTGTTACACTCAGTTCATAAACATATCATGATTATTATGTTCTTTAAACCAGGGTTGTGCACCACGGAGAACTAAACTGAGAATGCCTTTTAAACTCTGGAACTTAAATTTGAATTACAGGCAGCATTATACAGTTTTTTTTGGATTGCTTACACACTAAAATTAAAAGTAATACACTATTAGCAAAACCTTACACTCAAGAAGCAAAACATCAGCCCATATTTGCACAACTATAAGCACATTGTCAACCTCACACTTGTTGCAAAACTCTACACACAGTGATTGGCAAAACACTAAACACACTTAACATACATTACACACGAAAATCTATCATGAAGTCACTTCCTTGCAATACCAAAGCACTGACTGTCAAATTACCGCACCGTCCAACCAATTGGTTCAACACAATCATCAGGTGTGGAAACAATTGTTTGCTTAATTGTAGACACACCAATCAGGTGTATAAGCACTATAAAAAGCAGAAGGTGAGTTCATCTGTCTTCAAGCACAATGGAAAGAGTCAGAGAAAGAGTAAGACGAGGAGGAGAATGAGAAGAAGAACGTGAAGGAGGAAGGGGAAGGGGAAGGGGAAGGGGAGGGGGAGGAGGAATCATCAACGGAGGAGGAATCAACAGAGGAAGAGATGGAGGCCATGCTGGAGGAGGAAGAGGAAGACAAGAAGGTGCTCAAAGAGGACCGAATCTGATGAATGAGATCCGCGCAACACTGTTTGACCACGTTGTCAACCACGGCCTGACGCTCAGGGAGGCTGGACTGCGAGTACAGCCAAATCTACACAGTGGTACAGCCGATACACAGTGGCAAGTGTGATAAGAACATTTCAACTGGAAAATAGATATTATAAAAATATCATCATATCAAAAACATCTGTAACCGCTTCAGTAACCGCTTACAGTACTGTATTCTATCAGCATTTCTGTTACCTTTTCCTGTGAAATTACTGTACTATTGTGTTTTTTTTTTTTTTTTTTTTTTTTTTCTACATAGGATTGAGGGTCAGGAACGACAAGTGGGAGGGCCTCCTATGTTCACAGAACAGCAAGAGAGGGAGATAGTAAACATGGTTTTGGCCAACAATGCTTATAACACCCAATCCGCTCCAAGCTAACATTGTCAATAACCACGTCAGTTTCAACAATATCCATCAGGTCTCAACATCAACACTGGCACGCACCCTAAAAAAAAAACATTCAAATGAAGCAAATTTATCGAGTGCCTTTCAAGCGCAATTCCGAAAGGGTGAAACGACTGCGGCATGATTATGCAGAGATATGTACTCCCTTTAGCAGTGTGATCTTGCATACTGTCTTATATCTTTTACTGTACTGTAATATGTATATTAGATCTACATTGAACTACACAATTTTGCCTGACACTGTTCTTCAGAGAGTTTTACGAACGGATGGAGAGGAGATCCAGCATGAGTTCATTTGCGTAGATGAGGCTGGGTTCCACCTGGCAAGAACACGAAGGAAGGGAAGAAACCTCATTGGCCACAGAGCTATAGTCAACGTCCCAGGGCTACGTGGGGGTAATATAACACTCTGTGCAGCCCTTACACAGAATGGGGTCCTCCACCGCCATGCCCATATGGGCCCTTACAACACCGCACTCGTACTGGGACAATGTGTCTTTCCACCGCTCTGCTCTGGTTCAGAACTGGTTTCAGCAACATCCACATTTCACCGTCCTATATCTTCCACCATACTCTCCATTCCTCAACCCTATAGAAGAGTTTTTTCGGCATGGCGGTGGAAGGTATATGATCTCCGTCTCCAGGCTGAGGTACCCCTCATCAAAGCCATGGAGGAGGCCTGTGACCAGATGGAGGTAGCAGCAATACAAGGATGGATTCGCAATTCAAGACGTTTCTTTCCAAGGTGTCTTGCTAATGACAACATTGCCTGCGACGTTGATGAAATTCTCTGGCCAGATCCAGCTAGGCAAAGAGACAATGTCTAGTGTTTTTTTTTTTTTCAGTAAACTTGCAGTACAATATGTAAAGTGACATTTTGTTATGAATCTCCATGTCAACGTTTTGGGCGTGTTGAGAAATAAATGGTTTTCTTCAGTCTGCAACATTGGTCTTGTGTTTTGTTTGGTGAATTTACATTATATTTGTACTTTGTTGATGGTAGCCTACTCTAATCATAGGGAAGTAGAAGTGCTAAAAGTGTTTTAGGTTTATCACAGCAGAGTGTAACTCGTGCAAACAGAGTATAGTAATGTGAAACGTGTGTGTGTGTTTCATATGGTAACAAAGTGTGGTTTTTAAACCGAAGTGTATAGTTTTTACAAGAGTGTTTAATTATGCAAAGGATCTGTAGTGTTTTGCTAATTGGGTGTGTGGTATTGCTAATTGTGTGTAGTGTTTTGAAAACACGGGCCCTGTTTTGAAAATCGTGCTTAAGCAATCCAAAAAAACTGTAGAGTTGGCTTTGTTCTTTGGGCTTGCTTTATTTTTATGCTGAAAATACTGTATTACATGCAGTATGCAATATATTTGCTGTACTGAGTTGTGAATTATTTTTATGGCAAAGTTATTTTCTATATGCAATAAAAATATCTGTAACTACATGCCCTTGACGCTGTGTTGTCAATTTTTTTGATGATGTGTCTATGAATGCTGATGAGTGTTTATATATTGACTGGCTGTGTTTGTTTTGAAAGCATTGTTTGATTTTGAGCACAGATCAAATGGTTTTTTAGGCAAGTGTTGGATTTTGCCAGAAGAGTCAGGGGTTTTGTGAATCTAGTTTAAAGACTGGGTTTTGTGTTTAAAGTTTTGAGAATATGGGTGAAGGTTTCAAGAAATGTGTTTTAGCAACTGTTAAATACTGTATTATTAAAATGTTAGGTAAACAGAAAAAATTTGAAACCAAGAATGAAATTGGAATCTCTTTCTCTCTCTCTCTCTCTCTCTCTCTATATATATATATATATATATATATATATATACTTTCTGATTTCATTCTAGTTTAATCGTTTGTTGTCACGTTCGGTGATACAGGAAACACAGGAGAGATCCAAGTGCAGATAAGAGGTTTATTGAGGGGCAATCCAAAAGGGTAAACAGTCCAGGCAGGGTCAAAACCAGAATATCCAATAAACATGAAAACAAAACAAGAACACACGTCAAGAGCAGACTATGAAAAGTATCACACATAAGACAAGGACTCCGTGACACAGACTCAGACAGACCGGGTATAAATACACAGAAGGATGATGAGGGAACTGGAGACAGGTGGGGAACAATCAATTAACTCAAACAAGGAGGAAGGTGACCAAATAAGAGAACAGGAAGTGATAAGGTGACAGACACTGTGGAAAAGGAGGACACCTAGTGGAAACCCAGGGAACACAACCCAGACACTGTGACAGAACCCCCCCTCTACGGAGCGGCTCCCAGACGCTCCAAGACAGACACAAAACCGAGACCAGGAGGGAGGTGGACAGGTGGAGGCTCAGGGGGAGGGACGGAAGGCCAGAAAAGAAAAACATGGGGAACAGGCACCAGAATGTAAACACAAAACAGGAAGACCAGGAGGGAGGAGGACCGGAGGAGGTTCAGGGGGAGGGATGGAGGGCCAGACTAACAGAGGGGAACAGGGACAGAAGTGAACACATAAAACAAAAAAACAAACAACGACATGAAGTCCCCCCAGGGCGGAGCAGAAGAATTTTGTGTTGCTGTATGGCAAAATGTTTATCTTTTGATGGTTAACTTATTCCACTTTATTTATGGAAATGTTGAATCGACCAGAAATGAATGAAGTTGCCTTGGAATAATGAAATTTTCCTTCTGTTTCAAACTTCTCTAATCCATTTCAAATTTCAATTCAACTTCCTATCCTTCCAGTTTTGAAAGAAATCACTGGCCATGTGCTGTAATGCTGTTTGCAGCTCACCGTAGTTCTCGATGTGTTTACAGCAGCGCTCTACCACTCGGGGAACTTGTCTGTAGATGGGATTGAGACTGAGTTTGGCCTGTGTGCGACCAGCAGCCTTTTTCAGCTCCAGCTCATTAGGGTGAGAGAGCTGCAGAGCTTCAAGTAGTCTGGACTGACTCTCAACCATATCAGAGATGGAGTCCACAGACATCCCTCCCTGACAGAGAGGAAGAGAGAAATCAAAGATAGTAAGACAGATGAATGAAGGTATGTGCTGTATGTAAGGCTTAAGCAATAAAGGTTCAAATGACATCATCAATTTCCCCGAAAGCTTGTTCCAATTACAATGAATTATTAAAACAGATAAACACCTAAAACCCTGGTCAGAAAAGAGCTAAATGGCAGTGAAAAAAAATCTGAACACAATAAATCTATTTGTGCTATGTATACAAAAGAAATGTAAACTGATTTCCATGAAAGCTTTTCAGATGTCAACATAATGACTGAATAACCCATTAACTCTTTCTCTCTCCATGTTTGGGTGGAGAGAATGGAGATTTTGATTTGGCAAAGACACAGACATAAATCTCATTGGCTCCTGCTGATAGCCTCCTGGTTTTCATCCAAATATCTTAAATTGTGTTCTGAAGACCAACAAATCTTTTACAGGTTAGGAACGACATTGGGTAAGTGATTAAGGACTACATTTTCATTTTGGGGTGGAGCATCCCTTTAACACTATTTTATTTATTTATTTAAGGGGTTATAGCATACATTTAAGTCAAGTCACATTTTATATGCTTTATACAATACAGTTTGTTTCAAAGCAGTATAGAAATAAACTGGAAAATAACAGTGTACAGTAAATGTTAAAAAGTTCAAGTGTTAAACAACTTCAATTTCAGCTATAAAGTAGCTCTAGAAGACAACAATGTCATTATTCAGCTTAATTTAGTTCAGTGTTGATCCAATTTAGTTCAATCACAGTGAATAAAAGAGTTTATAGCACATTTTAGTTTTAAATGATCATGTACTATGGTCAGAAAATTATATAAGACATTAATGAATTGATTTGAATTGAACTGACATTTTTACTTTTAGTATTTTAAATTGAATTACAATTAATTAGAATTCTATATTTTATTTTAATTTTAATTGAAATAGTTGAAATTAACTTTATACCATCTTAGATACCCAGTGTAAAAAAACTCAAGTTACTCAAAAAAATTAATTAGTTACTAGTTACTTCTGTAAATTGTAATGAGATTACTTTACTAGTTACTGCATTTGAAAAGTAACTTCACTACTTATTACTTTACTTTTTATTTTTTTTTAGGGCCCTATGAAATCCGTTTTATTTTTTCCCGAATTCCATTTTATTTTTTAAAAAATTCAGTTTTTCCGTTTACATTTTTCTGGATTCCATTTTTTTCTGTTTATTTTTTTCTCAACTCCTATTTAATGGTTAAATTTATTTGTATTAATCAAATACTTGTCTTTAAATTAAACCGAACGTTTATTTTGACGTGTTAACGTGAATACCTTTACAGTTCTGTGTATGTAATGTGACGCTAGTTTTACTCAAATCAAACGGCCAAATGCTCATGAAGTGAACGCAGCATGACTCTCAGTGCAGTTCTGGAGGGGGAAAAACATTTCATAAGGCTATTTTAAGAAATAATTGAATAAATTAAGTTGTTTTTATGCATGTAAATATGTCAATGACTTGCTGAAGTGCATGAAAACCAGCTATGTATGTATTAGACCCGGAAATAAAGTCTCTTTCTCTCTCTCTCTCTCTCTCTTTATACTGTATAAAATGTACATTATATATTATTATGTAAAGTATAATATTATACACTATAATATAATATAGCATTGTATTATAGTTATTATATCCAAGTTGTCTGTCTTTAACGCACATTAGGTTAACATCAATAAACAATCGTGTACTACAATTATGAGTCATTCTATAAAGTGACATTTCAGCACTTGACAAACGGACAGCGACTCCTCTAAGCAGCACTTAAAGCACAGCTACATGCGATTGCTTTATGTGCATTGTTGGGAAACGCACGTGAAACAATAACGAACGATCGTAAAATTACTTGTAGAAAATGCTCTTAAGCGATAAGGTTAATCGTTAGCGGGAAACCCGGCCCAGAACTTTACATACAGACAAACACAGCATGTGTAACGCAGGAAATCGCATTCCTATAGTCTAGTAAAGTAGAGTAGTTACCAATATTATTAGGGTAATACGTTACTTTACTTCGTTACCCAAAAAAGTTATATAGTTACTGTAATCCGTTACTTTGTAACTCGTTACCCCAACACTGTAGATACCATTTTCAAAGCATATGGAATATCATCTCAAGCATCTCAAAATATGACTCCATAAAGGTTTTTTTTTAATATATTTCTGAATCTGAAGTTTATTATTGACAGTGACAGTGTCAATGAGATCAGTGAATTATCTCCTTTTTTTGTTTTTTGTTTTAATCTGTGAGATGCATGGGGAATTCTGTGAATGAAATGATGCCAGGTTAGTGATAGCAAGGAGTTTTTATTGGCTCTGACTTATATTTGCGTAGATAGTGTCCTCTTCTTTTATTTGCTGACGTATGAGATGTCAGCAACAATCTCTCAAAGTAATAGCACACGTAAATGTGTTGTCATTTATATCTGTCAGGCCTAAAGTTATGCATTTGATGTTGTGTGTAATAATGAATTACAGATGTTTTTCAGGTTAGATGTTCAGCATGACTCGGGTTCTGTGTTTTAATAATCAGCTCTTGATTACTAGATCAAAAGACCAAACTCATACTGTACATACCACAGCTTTTAGAAGATTTTTCTAAAAGATTTTTTTTTTTGAAGTTTTAAAGATAATATGCACTTACCCGTCTGTGAGTGCGTGAGGTGTTGTCCATGAACGCTGATGAGGGATGTTTGCTGTGGGCCTCCAGTGCTGGTGAGGAGGCAGCATCAGGTGATAAGGATGTATTTCCCAGCCGCTGGTTTCCATTGTGCTCCCTTTTCTCGGCACGGAAGTGAAGAACACTGGCCTCCAGGTCCAGACAGTCCCGTCGGCTCTCTTTCAGGGCATCCTGCCGTTGCTTGTATGCCCAGTCGTTTGCGATTACCTGGGCGAGCGGGATACCGAATGCTTTGGCTGCAGACTCTGTTGAAGAATCCAAACAGTTAACAGACAAATGACTTTAACAGTAGGCTTATGGACTATTAAATTCATTTGAATTATATGGATAGATTTTGATATTTAGTGTCTATAGTTTCCAAAGCTTTTTTGATTAGATGTACTGGTAAATATACTGGTAAAGAAATGTATAGCCTGAATGCACTGTAAGTCACGTTGGATAAAAGCTTCCGTTAAATGCATAAATGTAGCATAAAGGGCTTGTCAAAATCTTGGAGTTTGGACTAGTTTAACACTACATTTCAGGAAGGGAGTGTGTGAAACATGTCAAACTCATTCTTTATTTCAGTAAAAGATGACTCTGCACATATCGAATGTCAACTCATTAAGTCCTATCGTATAGTTTTTATCTTCCTATATTTTTATATCCTATGTAATATATATTCTATATTAATATATCTAAGCCTTTTTTTTCAGGTCAATTTTGAGATTTAGCATCCATAACTAGTGGAAAGGAAACATCCAAAACACATTTAATTGTTTATTTTATTACACTTGTTCTATTTGCGTCTGTAGATTTCAATTACAATACATATCTTTAAAAGCGGTTTTGTCAAAATTGGAGAAAATATTTTTTATGTTCCACAGAAGAGAGAAGAGAGTCATTCAGGTTGAGAAATGATGACAGAATTTTCATTTTTACATGAATTGTCCTTTAAAGTTAATATTTCATTGTCTTTTATTTGACTATGAACGATACTGCACTTTTAAGATCTATGGGCCACAAATGACATTACTGAATGTCGATTTTTACATAACTCGAAAGTATCATATAAAGACTATAATGTTTCAGACAAATCTTCTTATGATCAGTATCTAAATGCACCCTTCCTGTGCTGTTCAGTAAGTGATCTCATGTGTAGCTGCTGTTTGCTTTTCTTGTGCTAAGAAGGAAATCATCTTTATCTGCCCAATGGGATTAAATTTAGAAAGCTCTATTCAACATATGGCGCACATCAACATACTGCTTAAACATATTTCGGAAAGTAAATAAATACAGACATAAAACGAAAAAAAGAAATGAAAAATAAAGTAACAAAAATATATAAACAACTGTAACAAGTTAGCCTCTCTTGTATATCTACAGTTTGATAGTTATTTAATTAAACCATTTCAGAGATGAAATGTAATAGCACTTTTAAAAACCCTGTTTCCGCTAGATTTTACACGCTTTACCTCAAAGAAAGCTTTATTTATCATATTCTACTAAAGCAGCCTAAATGTAATTGAACTACTATCTATGTAGATGGGGAGGAACAAAGACATGATGCATACGTAAAGCACACTCTTTTAAATAGCATCTTTAACACCCTAACAGGACTACACTGAGGTTACATTTAATCTGTTTTGGCTGTCAAAGCAACACAAAAGCAAAGCAGTCTTGTCTTCCTCTCGCCTCCCTCACGATCCCTTTTCTCCTATCTCTGCCCCAGGGCTTAAAAGTCTAGTCGCAGGTCAGGTTAGTTTGGTCCACTAGTTGCTTGTCCTTGATAAGCTGGATGAATATGGGGATTGAGTCCTCTTTAAATAAATTCCTCCCTCTACCCTATCACCATCCTTCATTCAGCCCTCCCCACCCGTCACCTTGAGCTGACGCACATGCTGGAAACAAGTGCCAGACTGTGGTTGCAGGTGGCAGGCGTTTGGCTGAACTCCAGGAACATGGCCAAACAAATCCGTCAGACTCAGGTATAAGTGCTGCTTTAGCTCCGGCAACTTCAGTCTGAGCTCTTTACATATCTACTAACTCTCATCTGAATGTTAGTAGCATATAAGTAGACTGGCTAACTGAAATGCACTTGCAAAGTTACATGCAGTCAGTAGAATGTCTGTTGGGAGACCATCATAAATAAATAAAAAAGAGCAGATATAAAGCAGAGAGTCTTCTAATAATCTAATGACAGTAATAGGTGAAAAGTTACTTATTGTCAACAGAATGCTCAAAAGGGACCAGCAAAATAAAGTTTTTTTTTTTAATTGCTACTTTTGTTAAGTAATGATGCATTGAAAGTTGATCAAAAGTGACAGTGGAGACTTTTTGAAATGTCTATGCATCAAGGAATCCTGAAAAAAAAATGCATCATGGTTTCCACAAAAAGATTAAGCATTGTTTTCAACATTGATAATAATAAGAAATGTTTCTTCAGCACCAAATTAGTATATTAGATGATTTCTGTAGGATCATGGAGACTGGAGAAAAATTCAGCTTGGCCGTCACAAAATAAATTATTTTCAAATATATTTAAAGAGAAAACAGTTCTTTTCAAATTGTACTGATCTTTCACAATATAATTATTTAACTGTATTTTTGTTTAAATAAATGCAGCCATGATGAGCATAAGAGACTTTCAAAAACAATACATTTTACCAACCCTAAACCTTTGAACTGTGTAGTTACATAAAAAATTTAGTGTAAATAAAACTCTAAAATACAATTCAATCAATACAACTCACAAGTTTTTGTTGAGCATCCTCACAAAAACTGGTTTTACCGTTTACACACTGGAATGGTTTCAGAATGGTTTAGATAGTATCAGTATGTGTGTCAGTAGCCACTATTTTAGCCCCTTGAAGTCGAAAGTAAAGCAGTCAGTCAAGTTTACATTATTTAGTAAACTGGATAAAAAAAAACTTGCAGTACCCAGTGTGTGACGTCACGGGGTTGGTTTGCCCCTGTTGGTTTGGGGTGAAGACAAGCTTCAGGTTGGAAACTATACGTGGTTACATGGGTACCTGTCAAAACAGCCATTCTGACATATTTTTTTGTGAGAACTTAATTTGGTACTCGGATGCTTGTGTGTTTGTGCACACAGAAACGATCTATCACAGTGCACAAGTACCGCATTGAAAACTCTTTCAAGTTGTCTCACGCTTGAATGGCTTAAAACACTTCAATGTTTCAACTGACAAGACTTAAAACATGTCAGAATGATACACTTTTTTTGAGGCAGCAGCAATAGCCCAATCGTTCAGATAGGTGATAAGTTTTAGCTTTGCTTAAACAGCAGGTTTATATGTGCTCGATATTGAACATAAAATGTGTTACATATCATTAATGGTGAACGAGCCAGTGTAATGCAAATATGTCTAAAAGGTTTGACATAACAATAAGATGTGACATGAATGATATTGTATGAAGCGTTTGTTTCGATCATTTGGATGAAATTTGAAATGCAGTTTCACTATCATTTGTTTGTTTGTAGTTTAAAATAATCGAAAAGCAAATACTTAAAGACCTGCCATTTAAGTCTATATGTTTTGCGGGTTGTTTGTTTAACAAAGATTACAAGATAATGCGGCATATTTAAAAGTAAAATGCGATATTCAACAAGAAAAATGTAGGATTGGGCTTGATTTAGTCTTGAGAAGTGAGCATTATGTACTAGAATGGAGCCAGAATTATTTGCTAATGCAGTGCCATAGCTACATAGCTGATGGTAGATCTTGGCAAAAAAAAATCGAAAGGCACTTTAGAGGAAGATCAAGCTATTCTTTTATCATTAACAAAAAATATCACAAAGACAAACCATGTTTTCTTTGGAATTTTCTTTTGTGAGATATTACAAAGTTTAAACCATTGCCTTTCTAGTCATTTACACACAGGTTGCCTGAGATTTATTAGAAAAATGACATAAAAGCATATCTTACCTCGCTCTTTCTTTTCCTTTGAGAAGGAGTCAAACTTTCTCCGTAGTGATTTCCTCCTTTTACGAATCTCTGGAGATAAAAAAAAGAAAAACAAAGAAAGAAAATGGATTATGGTTGCTTTTGTGTAGACACCTATATAAAATTATATATACATAATTACACAAAATATAATTTCTACAAATATTATGTTATTTTAATGCACTACTGTTCAAGTTTGGGGTCTAAGATTTTTTGTTCTTGAAAATCTCTTATGCTTGCCAAAGCTTAATCTATTTGATCAAAAATCTAATAAATGCAAGTAAAATAAGTGATATTGTCAACTGCTATTACAACTTAAAATAACTGTTTTTAATTTGGAATATTTTTAAGATGTAAATTATTTCTGAGGGCAAATCTGCATTTTTCACTGAAAGCAGTGTAACAGAACTCATTCTAATATTAAATATGAATATCATTCTGCTGATTTAATGCTCCAGTAACACTTATTATTATTCTGAAAACAGCTGTGCAGCTTAATATTTTTGTGGAAATCATGATGCATTTTTTCTTTATACTTTGATGAACAATTAAATACATTTAAATAGATTTTTTTTGTATTCACTGTTCACTGTAACTTCTGGTCAATTTAAATTGTCTTGCCAAATACAAGTATTCATTTCTTAAAATAAATAAATAACTTACCCAAACTTTTAAACAGTATTGTATAAAAATGTAAATCTTATGCTTAAAACATGTAATATCGGCAGTGGCACATAACACCTAAACTGAAGCATGTAACAACAAGTCTTCCATTCCCCAAAATAAAATGTGTTCCGTGTAGATGGCTGATAGTCAAGTGAAATCTCCAGGAATGAGCAGAGAGCTGGCAAAGCAAACACTTTAGCACTATATAAAACTTATATTAGTGGAGGCTGTGATTAAGATAAAATTAGAAGCAGAAACATTTCCCACATAGATAACCAACCTCAATTATCCTTCATTTATTGCTGTAAAAAAAAAGAGTATTCTTTCCATATTTGCAGCTAAACTAAAACACCTTTTGTCTGTGTGTTTTCCTAACTCTGATGTACTCTGTCTATAAGGACCCTCAAGAGAACAGTAAAAATGTGATGAATAGCTGTTCCCTTTACTAGGTTCAAACTTCCCCCACAGTGGTGCAATGTTTTGAACTCAAACCAACAGACGTGTTTACACTCAAACCTCTTCCTGTCTGTGAGTGCTGCTAATTTGGTTCCATTTTGTTATGCCTTTAACTTACAGATATACTTTTACTGGTTTGAATCAGAAGAGGTCTGAGTTATTGAGCTGAGGGGAAAAAGGTTTAAAAGATGCTCTGCTAAGATATCCAGAGAGATAGACAAAACGAGAGAGGATTGTAGCACATCCAGAGGGGCTTTAGGTTGGGCTCATATTACCATGGCTGCAGGAAATGAGAGTTTATTTCCATGGCAACTGCCCCCTACCCTCCCCACAAGCCAAGACATCATGGATTAAAGCCCCCCCATCAGCTCCCATCAGAGAGAAGATGATTAGGGGAATGAACAGAGAGCATGCTGAGATATACGCCTAATTCAGGATAAATAATCCCTTCCGGCCAAAGCAGATATTGAAAACAAAGTAAAGAAGCCACTTTTATTAAAGCAAGGGACTAAAACAAAACCATGACAACAACAGCTTCAGGCTGCATGCATATAGATTATAACCACAATCTTACAGACAAAATGCTAAATGTTTAAAGTGCTTAACTTTTAAATAACCACAAACACACCAGAAAATAACCAAAGCCAAACAGAGATGTCAGTCACTCATGACATGCTTTTCGGATTCTCTTAAATGCATTTCACAAAGTTTCATTTAACTCTCCAAAGAACGTTCATCTTCCCCAAAAATAGCTGCCAAACACGTTGATGACAATTCCAAGAGGAGCGACTGAATAAACCACCAGGCTGAATCTGACAGATTTCTCCTTTGGGAGGAAAAATGTTCCGTAAATATTCCCATAAACTGTGGTGGCTGCTTCCCCATGGGTCGGATAAAGTGCCGGCCGAGGTCTTCTCACCGATGAGTGACCAGTTGAAAACTCCACTATAGAGAACAGAGGATGGCCTTCTCTGATCTGATCATGTGGAGCTGCTTGTACGTGCTGGGAATACCACTTCCCATCCATAGTGGGACATAAGGAGACTCTCACATGATAACAAAATGCCATCTCACATTATCAAATAATCAACAGGGGTGGTTTTGTTAATTATTAGTGTTTATTTAATAATATATGGGAACTCTCCAATAAACTGATTTTGCTTCTTGACCAAAACTGTTTATTGTACAAATCCACACAAAACGTCTTTAAAACCAAATATTGAAATGTATTATGAAATATATGAGTCCAATGAATTGCAAAGGCCCAACGATGTTGCAAATGGCATAAACTGCAGCAGAAAGCAAACACATGAAACAAATACTGGGCTTAATTGTATTGGTTTATATTTCACGCAGTTTTGTTCTTGGATTTCAGGGATAAGGACATGTCACACAATCTGTCCATGCTGGCGTTCACCTAATTTGGCCACTTCCACCAACTGACGGATGAACTTGTTTTTGGAGACACAGTCTTTGGCGTCAGCAACAAAAGATACGTCTATAATATGGAGAGATAAGTCTATTAATAACTATGCCAGATCTCATAAATCTCACTTTCACCTCTCAGTAGTCTTATCTGGTAGATTTACTATCAGAAATCCCTCTGAAATCCTTATGAATTCACCGTGTGTAATGTCATATCTGCATGGGTTTCTTGGGAATTCGATAAGCATCTGTCTGAAATAATCATATCTAGACTGTGACTAAAGCAATGTATAACATAGTATTTCAATCTATGCACTTCTTCTGTCATGCATGATTACCAGCCATCACAAAACAAGATGTTTGGAATGTACCTCTAGGGATGCTGATCTTAAAATCCAGGTCTCTTCTTTCCAAATGGTAAAGGGCCACCTCCTGCAGACGTGTTCTCTCCAGCTCCGAGAGGCTTTGGATGGAAACAGGCTGCAGCCTCACGCTCTGCCCCAGCATAGTGGCCCACGTATAGTCACCCTGAGAAATAGACAGACAGAAAAATAAAGCAGAAGTGAAACAGTGGTCTCAACATGCTTTTTGCAGTGTTTGGTTGCGGCCCAGCTCGAACACACCTGTTTGTCATTTTAAAAAGAAGCTGATTCATGTGTGTTTGGTCAGAGTTGGAATTCTGCAGCCAGGCGTATCGCCAAGAGCAGGATTTACCCTGCTGAAATTGATATACTGCTGTTAAAGTGCTTTGCACACCTCTTACAAACCAACCATCAAATATTGTGCAGGAAAAGCTGGGGTTAAAAGGATTGAAATCACTTCCAACAGTCTTTAAGAGAGATTTTTAGACATTCATAGTTTTAGATATTTCTCCCTAATAGGAACACGTCTGGATAAACATGCCCTAAAAGGCCCTGTCTGGGTTACTAAAAACACAAAAAGCCTAAAGGTCAAAGTACTTAAAACATGCTATATGAGCAAAACACTATTTGAGCTACTCGGTTTAATTTGGATTCAAAGACGGCTACTTTTAGATTTGGCAGCAGCATTGTATTGAGTAAACGTACAGCTAGTGGATACTTTTTTTTTTGACCTAATATAATTCCTCTGACAGCATACATCCTGTGTGTAGTCATATGCGTTGGCACGTCTGATGTGATGACAATGAGAATAATTGAAAACCAAAGCAGTTACAGAAAGGAAATTCGCTGCCGATCAGCCAGTGCTTATTTGAATACAGCTAGAATAACAAATCAAAGCATAATGTCTTGTCCTCTTTAACTGAAAGATGTTGCCATGAAAGTATACATATCTCATTTTTAAGTATCACACGTGTTAAGGTACACTTAAATTGTTAAAGTTGTTCAAATCAAAACTTTGAAACTATGCCTTCGAAAACAATCAAGAAGTGACTGAACTCTGATTCTCTGGTTATATAGCTCCAGTCATTCACTGTTTAAACAAACGTTTGAGTTTCTCAGTCTCACCGGGGTGTACTTGAAAGCAGGAGTGCAGCGAGAAAATTAAAGTGGTCACAGGTTGTGATCTGTTCATTTCAATGATAATAGAGATTGGTGAAAACCGCATGAGATCCATCAAATTCTCTGTTGATACCAGTATTTGAAATGTATGTAGAAACTACCTACAAATAACAAACTACTTAATACTGGTATACTGAGGGCATCTCTTTTTGCTATGCATTCAGAGTTATTATTGAAAATTCATATTCAAACAATGTGCATGAATGAGGCATTTTTATTATGGGACTGTAACATGCCTTAATGTTTTACAGGATCTTTCAGATGTAAGATTTAAGTGATGTTCTTCCAAGTAAAAAACATACTGTGAAAAAACTACTGCGGCTGCGATTTCTGGGTGGCAGGATGAGAGAGGCCTCAGGCCAATGCAAGTCTTTTTCCTTTTCCCCTCCTCCCTAACTCTATTTCATATGCCGTCCTTTCTTACATACACTGTCCCTGCTTTTAAAACAAAAAAAGTGAAGGTCAGAAATGAAGGGAAGAACAAAACACAAACACATGTAGCATTACGCCATACTTCAAAGCCCACTGAAACCAAAACACCCATCATTCATCAGGAGTATTGTGCTCATTTACTGGACACCAAGGCTTGTGTGAGAAACACTTGCCTTCATAAAACCAAACACTCATGACAAATTATGCTATCAAAAAAATCCGATTTGACGTATTAGTCTTGTGTTAATGTCTCAAATTACGAAGGAGAAAAAAACATTTTTGAATGTATATGTTATTGTTCAGGCTAAATGAAGTACATGCTGGTAATGACCATGATCGTTAATTTAATCCTGAACTAATTGTAGAGTATATCAGCTCAGAAAAAACACAATGATACACTTTTCTCTGTGCAAAAATGAAAAACTGAAAACAACAAAAGAAAACTCATTCTCAAGAACAGTGAGAGTACCATTACTTTCACTCTGAACAAAAAACTTATAGTCACATAAGCGCCCTAAAATGTTCAGCAGAGGCTGTTCATAAAATATACAAAAACTCTAACCCCCAATAATCAAACCCTAACCCAAGCACATCTTGAGATACCAGAGGGAGGAGACCAGAAATAGTCTAGTATACTATTAGCAGAAAGCTCTGTCGGTCTATAAAAAGACCAAGACCTACACACATATTTACACAACTAATCATCATCGTATGGAAGTCGTATTTTTATATCTCAATCGCAATTATGAGCAATTACCAGTCACTGGCTATTGCTGAGTCTATATTGTGCTGAAACAATGTTCCTTTAATGGCAGAAATGTATTTGACAGGGAAAATAACAGACTGCTACAACATGTCCATGTGTAAATCAGGTTCTTGCATTCATGTCTGAGATAAATAATCCAAGTGCAGACATACCTGAGTGCATGACAAGACCCAGATAAAAACATCAGAGGTCCATAAATCTTGTTGCAAGACCGCTCGAGTACTAGAACAATAAAACAGTTCTAAGAACAAGTAAACAGTTTTGCAAAACTACTTCACTTCACTTTGAAGGGATTTTCTTAGCCATCCAGAGCAAACAATAGCTTATTCCTTAAAAAGTCTTTCTCGGCCCAAGCTCTTATTTCCTTTCAGAATTCTTGTCCGATTTCCACTTCATATACTCCTTGAGCTCTGACCATATTTGTCTCCTGATCCTTGAAACCTGGCTCATGGTCCCTCATGAGAACTTTGTTATAAATAATTCTATTTAGAAACATGCTGATAGTTCCCAGATGCCCCTTTTAAATAATTTCCAAGTGCATGTATAACAGTTTATCCAGTAACAATCCTGGTCTTCCTATCAAAGGAACACAATCAGATCATTCTTGTGACGATAACGAGTATTATATGCATATATCAGTGATCAACTTCAATTGTTTATTCAGGCTCCACTACATCTGGTGAGCATTTACATTTGTGGCTTGTTTTGGTGCACCTGGATGCATGTGTATGTGAGCGCATAATAAAGTGTGCGAACATAAACAGCTAAGAGACATTTAGAGAACTGAAAGAAAAATGAGAGAAAATAAAATAGCAGCAGTCAGCCCTTCTGAATTATCCATTTAAGCTATACTGTGTCAAAGAACTAAAACAAAAAGGCAAAGCCAATATCTGCTCACACAGTGGATGAGCTCTAAGCTACAAAAACAAAACAATTAGACAACCTCAGAGAGTCGTAGCATCAAAGGAAGCCCAAAGGTTTTGAACAAGGGCTCTTTTCACTTCTCAGACTGATTTAGGCTGCCAGCACCCCTCCACTGTATCCTGTTAAGTGTGTATCATTTTCTAAAGGAAGTCCCCTCGGAGCAAGATACTCAATTTATCATTCTGTGTATAATGCTGGTGGCCTAATCAGTAGTTATATTTATATACCTGATGGAATAAAGTCAACAAAAGAAGACTGAATCCCAAAGAATTTGAAGTCTGTTTTATGTTTTAAAGCCATTGAAACTGACATGAAAAAATGTTAAACACCTCTTCAAAGGAAGTCGAGTCTCATAAACAGGCACAATGCTCTTGTTTTTGTGAGAAAAAGGGGACTGCTGTATCTCTGCTAAGATTTGTCTCCTACAGAAGGATGTCACAGAATTAGCCAAAATCTTAGTTAAATAAATATGTAAAAACATAAGGCAAAGCAAAACAGACACTCTTTTTAAATAAGTGTCAGTGACAAATTAGGTAGTCTGAGATCATTAAAATAATAATAATATTAAAATCTATCGTTTTGGTAAAAGTTAGATTTGTCTGGAAATGTGGTCTTTGTGTTAATGTTTCTTGCATTTTTAATTCATGATATTTTTCACAAAAACATTATGATTTAATGACAAGTGGGGTACCAATCAAGTATGAAATAGTAAAATACTTTGCACTTTGAATGCCAGTGTACACAAGTTTAAACACATTTTTCGAAGTAATAAAATATTTTTTTACAAATATAAAATTTCAGTTTAACGCCGTACACATTTATTAAATAAAAGCTAAAACAAATACATAATGACCCTGAAATACAGTCCACACACTGACTTTGAATTGTAAAAAAAATAAATAAAAAATAAAATAAAATAAAAAAGTCAATAAATAAAAAATACAATCTTTTATGAAACAAAAAAAAAACTGAAATTCCATTTTTTAAATAACTTCATGTATCCATGCAAAGAAAAAAAGAGAGTGTCGTGTCACTAACCCTTAGGTACACACTATAAATCCTCCATATTCTTCCGGTAAACTCTTCAAGAAACATGTACACATAGACAACAGAAAGGACTGTATATGTTTCTCTAAAACAGTATGCAGTAGCTGGTAGTTAAACATGAAATTCAGATTTAGACACACTCAGAATACAAAGACAAAACGCACTATACACCATCTCAAACAAACACATGTGGCAATCATAAACACTGTCAGTAATGCTATTCCCCAAGCATTTACTGTTTATCATTGCATTTACATATTCACTGAATATATTCTACACGTTCATTATAGTCTCAGACTGTAAAAAACTGCAGCCACAATAAAGCATAAACTTTTCTCATTGAATATGTAAATGGACTCACACACACACCCTTCACTCTACCTGCAGACTGGGAGATGGGCAGTGTGTCTGACAGAAACACACACTCTGTGAATATTAGCAGTGTCCTCAAACTCTTCAGACAGGTACAGCCAATCCGACCTGAGCATGAGACAGACAGCCAGAAGCAGAGAAGGATAAAGAGCGCGAGAGAGGTCTGTCCTCTCCATCTGCCATGTACTCGTGTAAATCAGAGTGCAGCCCCAGTGTTGCCAAGAGCAAACCTCACATAAACACTCAGCCAGTGACGGAGAGCAGAGGGGGAGGAGCCAGAAACTGATGCAGCAGGGCTTTGAATGAGTTCCCCTGTCAGACTGTCACTCATCAGCAGCATAATAAACTCTAGAGACACACTGTCCTCCCTTCCCAGGCTTCCTACTCCTTTTTCCTTCTCTGTGTATTCATAAGTTCGTTCCTGTTGAAAGCCTGTCCTCTTCACAGAAATGAAAACAATAGCAGGACAAAGGAAAAATTGAAGAGCATGATAATGAAGAAAGGGGGAGACAGTGACAGGAGGAAAGGAAAAGAAGGAAAAAATGAGAAATGCAAGGGCTTCAGGCAGAAGGTGGAGAGTTAAAACTTAAACACACATGCTATACATTCATAAACTAGCTGCCTCGTGATGAGCACGTACACATAAAATTTGACCTTTCAACTCTGTGCTGACCTCACAGATCTCAATTTTATCTGTTTTTCCCAGATTTCATGATACTGTAAGAGTCTTTGTGCTCCGTGTGTTCTAAACTGGGAGTAGTGTGGGATAAGTTCAGAAAGTCTGACACAACATTAAAATTTCAAATTAAGGATAAATATTACCATTCAAAAGTTTGGGGTATTTCTTTCTTTCTTGTTTGGCTGTTTTAGAAGTAGTTTTCATTTTTTATGTTTAAAGTCTTTAATGCTCTTCAAGGCTGCATTCAATAAAATTAGAGTAAAATTAGAGTAAACACAGTAAATTAGAATAAACATTAATAGTAACTATTTGGAATTACTTATTTTAAAATAGAATTTATTCCTGTGATGCAAAGCTGAATTTTCAGCAACATTACTCAGCATTGTTGGAAACTGGTATTACTGAGGGCATCTCTTTTTGCTATGCATTCAGAGTTATTATTGAAAAGTCCTATTCAAACAATGTGCATGAATGAGGCATTTTTATTATGGGACTGTAACATGCCTTAATGTTTTACAGGATCTTTCAGATGTAAGATTTAAGAGATGTTCCAAGAAAAAAACATACTGTGAAAAAACTACTGCGGCTGCGATTTCTGGGTGGCAGGATGAGAGAGGCCTCAGGCCAATGCAAGTCTTTTTCCTTTTCCCCTCCTCTCTAACTCTATTTCATATGCCCTTCTCTCTCTCCCATACACTGTCCCTGCTTTTAAAACAAAAAAGTCTTCAGTGTCACCTGATCCTTCAGAAATCACTCTGATATGATGATTTGCTGCTCAAGAAACATTTCTTATTATCAATGTTGAAAAAAAGTTGTGCTGCTTAAAATGTTTGTGGAAACTGATACATTTTGTCAAGATTTTTTGATGAATAGAAAGTTTAAAAGAGCAGCATTTATTTGAGATAGAAATCTTTTGTAAATGTCTTTATTGTCATATTTTTATGCTTTCTTTGATCCATCCTTGCTGAATGAATATTTAAATGTAATGAAAAAAATTGTTTGTTTCTATTAAAGCGCAAGATGATTCTCAAATCATGCTGGATGACGTGATGATCAGGCGCTCGTGTCAGCTCAAGTGTCAGGAGAGTTATGCACCAGTTTGTTTTGAAGAGGCACGTGTGGCAGTTCTGACTTGAGTTCTTAGCATGAATGTGGGAACAAAACAGTTAGTCTAGTGGAGTTTTTGTGTAACTTGCAAAGAGACCTGGGTTAAAATCCTAAACTTATAATATTACTGTTTTAAATTAACCAAGCAGTTTGAATGGGCAAGGTGCTTCTTTATGCATGCTACTTACCAAGAAACAGTCAAATTCAATGTAACGTTATTTGCAATCATTTGAATAACAGTTCTAAATACAAGTATTTTCACTAGTGGCACCTGTGTTGTGCGTGGGTGAGAGTATAGCAGTGATGTTTGTTTGGTCCGTGCCTGATGGCTCAGCAAATGATCCTATTAAAGTACTTCTGTGCAGCTAGCTGACAGACTGACAAATAGAGCTCATTGGCGAGGAGCTCCTTGATAGCGGCAGTGTTAGTAGCATCCGGAGTAGTCTTTATTCAACCTCAGACACAAAACCTAAGGAAGTACCCGACAAGCACAAGGTAACTTATAGACAAACGTGGCCCTAGAACAAGTGGCCCTGGTTTGGCCCTTGGCCTGGTTAGCATGAAGCAGATTGCCCCTGCTGGTAAATCTCATAACTACACTCTTAAAAATAAAGGTTCCAAAACAGGGGTTTTCACAGCAATGCCATAGAAGAACCATTTTTGGTTCCCCAAAGAACCTTTCAGTGAGCAGTTTAAAAAAAAATAATAATAATAATAAAAAAAAATCTTAATGTAAAGAACATTTCAATAATCTAAATAAACTTTTTCCACTATGAAGTAACCTTTGTGCAAAAGAAAGTTTCCATGGATGTTAACGTCTCCAAATCGTAATAAAGCTTTTATTTTCGAGAGTGCACACCATCTCTTTGGATTGATGTTCATTAAGAAGTATCTGTGTATTCTGATGGAATAACATTTTTACTAGCAAAATATAAATCACAAAAAGTTAAATAATAGATGATGACAGTGACAGATTTCTGGATGATATTTGACAGTCCTGTGCTAGCTTAGCAAGTGCTATGCCAACAGATAGGTTTTCTCCAGGTATCCTGGACCGCTTTGACCTAAAATATCTACAGTGCCACCAATAGTAGACCTATTTTTTCAGGCTGATAAATGTGCGGCTCTGAATAATGCGTTTGGAATGTGGTGTGAGGCTGTGTGCGGTATGTCTTGGATTTGCCATTAATTTACCATCTGCAGGGTTTGGATGTGCTTGAGCTCTCTGGAGATTCTTCCATCTCCATCAGGGATGGAAATCCAGTCCAGATGTCTTCATCACTTATACCATCCATCCACAATCATACTGTTTTCACAACATCACGACTGCCAAAAGAGCCTTCATCATTTTAGAAGGGTGCTGTACAAAAGCCCTTTTTGGCTGATTTTAGGGAGGACTGTGTAAGATTCAGGAAACATTCATCCTCAGTGACGTGCTTCAATAAAAAAACAGTAACATTTCATTTTGATTTCTGTTTATATATGAGATCTAATAAATCATTGGCAGTAACACACCATGAAAATCTTTGGACTCTCATTCCCACTGAAAAAAAAACAAAAAAAAACAAAGTGATGACTGTCCCAGTGGTTTTCCATTCACATGAGAATGTTCATATCCGGCCATTAAAACAGAAGTGCACCTCAGTTTCATCTGTTTGACCTCTGACCCTGACATCAAGGATGCTCTCTTCCTGTTTTGGCCGTAACATAGTGCTTTTAGGTGAATATGATCATATGACCCTGATACAGGATGGACAGGGACAGGAACAGGAACAGACCTGTCCCAAAAGAGTGGACAGGAGTAAAATCCAGTGTGTGCAGGTTTGATGCGGATGCTCAGATTGATGCAGGAAGACTGACACATACTAAATTTATACTTTTCCATGACATCTGATTTAAAAAATCTGATTTGTCACTTAATGCTGGTAAGTCAATTCACCATAAAGCTATTGGTTATCATGCCTCTGTTTAGTGTAATTATTGGAAACTGACTGTAACTTAAAGCTATAGACTGCACTGCCCACTACAGGTCAAAGTTGGCAAGTTCTTTAAACTTTCTCTGGCACTTAAAATAAACAATATAAGTATATATATTGTTTCTTTTTTTTCATTTTTTTTTTTAAGTATACCTTTACGTCTCCAGCACAATAAAACCTGACTTTTATTCTTAATCAGGACATGACGTTCACCTGTTCTACTGCCCTCATACTTTTCTCAGTACGCATCGTTTCCTCTGCAGATTCAAAGCTCTGTCTAAACATGCTAAGGAGGGAAAATGTAACGATGACTAGCATTCACATTGCAGTACAATCAAAGACAGGGGAAATGATAACATGTTTAAGTGCTCCGATTGCTGCTGGTACAGTGTTTATTTTTTCTTACAATGAGAAGCTGCGTATCGGCAGATAGTGGAGACAGAAAGAGAAAAAACAGAGAGAACAGTGAATATCTGGAGTAATGCTCAGGTTCCACGTAACTCAACGATATTATGGGTTGATGTGATCCTCTTTATTAATGCTACTGCCTGATTCAACCTGACCATAATCAACAAACATGCTACTGTACATATTAATATAGAACTGCTGAACAATCCATAATAAATATATCCACACTTAAATCGAACTGAGCTCTATTATGTCGAGTCATCTGAGCAGACATTATAGCTTACTGCACATCACAGTCAATCAGAAACAATCTACACAATGTTATACATCTATAATATCTAAAAGCTTGAGAAAACGGAGCTTCTGCAATGTTTAATTTTCATTAAATTAAAATTTCATTTTCAAAAAATTTCATTCAATTAATTAAGTGACAGTTAAGAAATGTGTGATATTACTGAAGATTTCTATTTCAAATAGTCTTTCTATTGAGAATCAATTAAAAACTGTTTTCAACACTGATAATGATTTCTCCAGGACACTAAATACTGGAGTAATGGCTACTGGAAATTCAGCTTTGCCATCACAGAAATAAATGATATATTAAAATAGAAAACCGTTATTTGTAACTGTACTTATATTTCACAATATTACTGACTTTAATGTATTTTTGGTCAAATAATGCAGCCATGGTGAGCAAAAAAGTTTTTTTTTCAGAAACAAAAAAAATCTTACCGACTTTTTGGAATGGTAATGTCTCTCTTTAGATAACTTTAATTCATAGTTAGTAACACAAAGTGACACTTATTCAAATTTGAATAGTGCAGCAGTACAAAAGAAAATATCAATTGCGTCATACAGTAAATCAAAAATCTAAGGTGTGTGTGGGCCAGTTGGGTATCATTTCATCTTCCAGGAGGACAGACTGCATAACATGAGTCATAACTTGTCTTATTTCCTTTTCCTTTCATCCTTTCAATCCTCTTATCTTTTCTAGGCCTTATTATAACATCAATCCGTTCTTCAAAATATCCCTAGAGGTCATGGAGAGGAAATGCCATTTACAAAAACATTAGCAAAAGATGCCACGCTTCCCTAAACAGGACATTCTCCACCCATCGGCACAGCTCTCTACTGCTCTACTCCATTATGCTGAAGAAACTTCCACTGACTGACATCCACAATAAATTATACCAGAGTATGCTTCAGGTCGTGCTAGTGTTTTCTCCCCAAACAATAAATAAAAGAAAGCCCCATAAGCTTTTCCTAAACACCTGTTTGTCACTGTGAAGTGTACATTTTACGTCAAGGTCATCACATGCAACAACTAAAATTAAATTTGAGCTAATCTGATCTAACATTTAGCCCTATAACATAACATAAGCACAAGCAAATGGAGCCAAATATACTGTATCTGTTCATCGTGTAACAGATTTATTCATGTCACGTGGATGACCAGTCCTTCCAAACAGACAGAAATAGCAATCAGTCTTGCCATATAGGCATTGCATTTGGGACAGACATCATAACAATACTGCTAAAGGCTGCAATCACTATATAGTCTTGATCGGCACACTCTGCTTTGTTATTGATCAGTCAATCGATCACCTATGGCAATTTACACATGCCTACTCTTGTAATACTTTATTACTGATTGTTAGATATATGTTGGTTGACTGCACTCCATTTATGCATGAATTCACCTCTTGACCCCTGGACCCACATATTCTATTGTCAGTTGACTTCCATTATTGCTCGTCTCTACTGGTCAAGTAAATTCAATCCTAGCTATCCAAATTACTCCCATCATTCTTTTTTCAATAAAACACATAAAATGATTCCCTTTTAGCTTGCAGAGGCTTGTGACATGAGATGGAGACACATTGTCTTAGGATCAACTTTAAAAAAAAGAAGATTGAATTTGCTTTGTGGTTTAAAATTATGCACATAATAATGGTCTATAAAAACTCCCTGTCAGGTCTGAAACTTCAAATACATGCAAATAAATGACTGTGAACTCTCAAGAGCATAAAGGGTTTATAGTCTTTCTGGCAACGTTTGACTTGTGTGTGATGCAACTCTTAGACGTCTTAGACCACTCTCATCAAATTCCATATTACAGAGAAGATTTAAGAGCCAATTCTCTAATGAAGGCAAGACTTTTGAACACTCACATTCCACAGAATGGCCTTTCCACAAATCCCCCAGATCATAAAGTAGTATTATTTCCAATTAAAATCATTGTTAAGGCCATTGGTGCCCTTCAGTAGACCTCACATCACTCAGTGGGCATACCTTTCAATGGGCTTGACCATGGAATGTATCAGGAAGAGGGGAGGAAGAGGAAGTTCTCTCATGCTCATCAGTCATATGATAAAAACCTTTCAACTGGAAATGTTTTGAGTCGTGTGATTGCTGACTGAGGAAACTGGTGACAAGCTTTGAAGTATAAAGTTAAGATGTAGCGTGCAATTGCAGGTCTTCCGTTTTGTGACTTTTTTCATCAGTTGTTAACTGGATCTGAATGTGTTCTTGCAGTCAGTTGTATTAAAAAATTGGAAACCTGGCATACATCACCAAAGAGAAGCTGAAGTTGAGTTATAATAATAATAAAAAATTATAAGGTGGAAAGAAATTAAAACATGAAACTTGAACTCTCCCGCCAGCATTAGCGTTAAAATGAATTTTGATCTGCCACTCTGGATTTCCATGATCATAAATGTTAAAAATAATTCCTTGAAGTGACCATTGTATAGACCTTTACTTAAAAAGCTGACTGTTGTTTAGAACTTTGTCCACTTCTTGCTGTGCATTTCAATTGTGCATAAAAACACCCATAGACATTTGGCAACCGTCTCAGTTACCAGTCTGTTATCAATATAATATACACTGACCTGTCAGATCTGTTTCAGTGCATCATTACATTACACTGCAAAGCTGTGACACCAGTAAATAAAAGATAAGGTCTATGCTCTCTTTGCTTGTATAACTCACACTCGTGTCTTTGTTAATATTTATCCTTTTCTTTGTGTCTTACCATGAGCCTTATAATAATGACATGAAATTGATAAGCAGGCATGCCCAAAATAATATGACAAGGAGAACAAATGGATTTCCCACCTCATATTTCACTAAGAAGTTCTTCAATATAGAGATAAAGTTAATGAAAAAGTAATAGATAAATTACACCTGTCAGGTGTGTCCTAAAAAAGTTTATGGAGCCCTTGCATCATCTTTCATCAATGGACCTCTCTTGTATCTGTGAAACTAAACCTAGTAATGTAACCCAGATAGAGTTCAGCTGTCCTATGCAAGAAATTTTGAGCTTTAATAGTGTTTTCTTGCTACTTTTTTTGGTTCACGACACAGGGAGACAATCCTTCAAACACCCCAAAGCAGAGTTTTCCAATGTTTCAGCACATATTTTACTTTTTTCCCCCACAAAGTTGGCAAAAGTTTCCCAGCATTACCATGGTTGGCCATATGCATTTATTAAGTTTGACACCTCTATAAGACATAATGTGCAGATGATAAGCCTCTCATTGATCAAGTACTGATATAAGAGATAGATCTGTTTCGCTTGACTTACACTGCAGGAATGTGCAGTGCCAGAGAATGACTCTTATCATCATGATCCAGAAGTATGTGGAAGCTGGTGGCCCTGTTTTGTCTCCTCTGAGATTTAACCCTTGTATGTTTTACTAATGCTAATGAACAGATATTAAAAGCTCTTTACAATGCAGTGCCAAAAGTGAATTTTTTTTCTGCCAGAACAACTACAGTACGTCATGAGAAATGCTGTGGGACACGGTGCACAAATTAGCGCAGATGTTTACAGTAATGCTGGTTTTACACCTGTCCTTTTTCTGCTAACGAATGCTGATGGCTATCTGCAAACAGCTGACAGCAGGATACAATAGAAGGGGCAGCCCTTCCCCCACACTCACAGCATATGGTCTCCATTATATCGCACACTGTCCAAGATGTTGGCCAATCCATCAAATCTTTGTACTTTTCCACTGCGCACTGTTTTGAAGCATGAAAGCAACTTCCTAATCTATTTCTACTAAGGCTTTTACCACCAAGAGCAACAAAATGATCGGATCAGCTGATGCAAATCCTGAGATTTCAGTAAGTGTGAAGTCTATAGTATATTGGCTCATTAGCTCATGTGACATCCAGTGGGTTTAATTAAATTTGCGCTGTTCAGATTGGCTTGACCCGATGGATGTAGAACCTATTAAATCTACCTTAAGAAACAAAGCAGTCATTCTGAATTGACCACCCTTCTTAAATTTCATCACATGTCATTAAGCCGGAACCATTCATGTGAATTGCAGGGACAGATCTTGTGGAGCAATTTGGGGTTAAATGTCCAGCACAACAGTGTCAGGACTGTCTACTCTTTTAGTCCACAGGGCATCCACATCCAGAGCTGAACCTGCGATCTCTGCATCACAAACCACAATCATCATTAGCAGCAAAACTGGAGTGCACACGGGCTACTTTATTACTATTATATACATACTGAAGCATTTTAAGAGCCTTTAGTTCAAACTGTGTAGTTATATATATATATATATATATATATATATACACATATATATATATATATATATATATATATATATATATATATATATATATATATTAGTATATCAGTTTTCAAAAATTGCTCCTGAAGATCAACTTCTGGATCCTACAGCCTATTTTATAGCATGTTTACCCATACTGATGCCCCCAAAACAGGTGATACTAATACTGGTTTACGCTGATGTTTTTAATAATTAATATTTACTGCCATATCTTGAGAAAAATGAAGAGAGAGAAAAGAATATTTCAGTTGCGCAACCCAAATGTAGGTTGATTACAACATGGTTTAGAACATGTGTTAGTAAAATATAAATACTGTGCACAGACTGCAACAGAGTAACTTTAGTTTACACTTCTTCTTTAATATGTAAATAATTACACGCAGGGAATCATACAGTTTGAGTCTGTTCACATGTGCATAGAGTTGTAGGTAATTCCCCTACTCACCACATAGTAGAACTGCATGTCCTGGCGAACAGGGTCCTCAGGCAGCATGACTGAAGATACGGTTTTATCCGATCCCATGGAGAAAAAAACCATCATGCTTCCTGGGCAGACACTCAGATCAGGTGAAAACAGACAAAAATAACAAAGCAGATCCCACTTGTTTTCATCAGTCAAACTCTGGATGGAGGGAGTCAGTCCATCTGTGCAGCAGCTCCTGTTTCTGGGCCGCTGGTAAGAGGTTCAGTGTCAGTGCTTCCTCTGCGTCTGTGTATCTGAGAAGTGATAGCAGCTCTTCCTGTGAAGGGGTGCTCTCTTGGTGTGTCTGTGTGCACTCCAGCTGATGAAGTGCGAGTTCTTACACGCAGCTCAGTGCAGCCTCTGCTGTGCTCCTTGCCTGTCAACAACAGGAAATGTACCACTGGCAGCTCAGAGTTTGACAAGCTCACAGCCTTCACTGTGATGCAGCACCATGAAGCACTGGGAATGCATTAGTATGGGCTGTGCCGGTGGATGGGATCAGGTCTCGCTTTCCCTCCCATTTCCACCTCCTTAACTGCGCATGACATAAAACAAAGATCTGAAAGTTCAAGTCGGTTCAAGTATGGCTAACTTTTATCTTGATAGTAATTGCAGTACGATAACTGGACTTTGCTCCATGACGTTTTTGATCTGACAAAAATACTATACCAAGCAATATGCACACTTAATCACACACGCAAAGAATCTTAAGAAATCCTTTTTGACATCTCAACATTTCATTAACCCTATCCTGTTTCTTATATCACATTTACAAAAATTCATATTACTGTACTGTCAAATAGATTGCAAGACCCATGCTCAAAGTCCTGTGTGATGACATTTAATAAATATCACAAATGGACTACAAATAATGTTTGTCTTCTGTACAAACCAGATGCGAGATATATATATATATATATATATATATATATATATATATATATATATATATATATATATATATATATATATATATATATATATATATATATATATATACATACACACACACACACACATATAGATATATATAAAATCCTCCCACTTATTTAATTATTACTTAAACAACTTTGCTTTAATCATCTCAAAAATATCAGAAAATTCCAAGATGTTCATCTCAAAAAAATATATATGTGATAATTTCATTCTGGTTAAAAGTTTGGGGTCAGTTTTTTTTCTTCTTCTTAATGGATGCATTAAATTGATAGAAAATGTTAAAATGTTAAAAAGTTGTATACAGAAGGCTGATACAGCATTGAATTAATAAATATAGCCTTGGTGAACTTCTTTCACAAACATTACGTTAGTAAACCCCTACTTCTGAACGGTAGTGTGACTCAACATTTGACAAAAAAATAATAATAATAATAATAATAATAATTTGTTTTGACCTTTTGTTATTGCACACGATGGCCTCGTGGATGAAAATCATTTTCCAGTAGCAGCGGAAACAGGTGTTTACTGAAGTGCTCCGGTGCTTGTGGTTACTATGACGGTGAGCGCTTAGAAGTTTGATAAACAGCAGAAATGGAAGGTTCAAATAAAACCACAAGGGGGCAATATTGCTCAAAATTATCATAATGGAAGCGATTTCACCCGTTTGTTGTATAATTACTATTGTTTGTGTGGTTTAATGATAAAATAAATACCTTTTAAATATGAGTTTTGTCACAGTAAAATCCCAGTCACAGCTACGGAAGTTGCTATTGTTTTTGGAGCCATTCCTTCTGGGATTATGTTATGAAAGGAGTTTTTCTCAGGTTGTGCCACATCTTAGTGTTTGAAACAGTTATTGGTAAATTATCCCTTGCCACAAAGTCAGGGGTGTTTGTATTCTGTTCCAGCACAAGGTTCTTATAATGCCATCCTTTATTGAAACAAACAGGTAACACTGACCGGGAAAGAGTGTGGATTTTGCCACTAATTCTTTATGTACAATAAGATGAAAAAAAAGTGTCTTATAAAATTATATATCAATGCTATCCTACAAAGTGTTTTCTACAAAAGTTTATTTTTGATGACTGAAGATTTTTCAAGAATCTTGACCAAGAATATACCAAGAATCAAATTATTATTATTATTATTATTATTATTATTATTATTATTATTATTATTATTTTAATTCCTGATATCTCTTTCCTGAAAATTTGACTATAGATTATACACATTATGAGAGTAAACAGTCAGGTGTGTTTTATTTATTCAAACTTATTTTGTTCCTGGCTAAATATTTTATACACAAATATAATATTTGTAAGAGTAAGCTTTAAAAAAAAATGTTTTGACATGACACACTATATGTTTGTGATTTCTAATTTTTCTGATAAGAAAGCTGTAAAAACTGTGAATCTGTTCAAAAGGTATTGTCTTGCTCCCTGGCATATGATATACTGCCATTCTGTTATATTTGTTTTATATTAATAATCAAAAAAAGTACTAATGTTATGTGTGGTTCTCAGTTTGGAAAGGAATTGTCTATCCCGCTGAGAAGGGCTATAAACAGAAAAACTTCTCTAGAAATTGAATATCAAATTTGGATTTGGAATTGTATAAAATATTGGGGGGGGGGGGGCTGAAGTAGAAAAACAACACCACAACTGCGAAGAACTGTTATGCAAGAAAAATAATTTATTTTAACGATATACCTTTTTACCACATAGGCAAGACATACTTAAACTGATCAGAGATCTCACAGCAACCGTCATTTCTCCTGGAGGGTGAGGTCTATAATATGCACATTTTAAATTATGTCTTTCCAAAGAAAAAATAACAAAAATATAATTCTCATTATTGTCTTGTCTTCCCACCCTGTCTTTCTTTTAATCAAAAATGAACCAGGGCAATATGGAATTTTTTTAACTTTTTCCATTCTGTCAATCTGTCAAAGGACCTTTGTGCTAGACTACTAAACTCAGTCTCATCTTTCATGTAAATGTATATGACAAATATTGTAATCTTTTGTGTCATGAAGGGAGTTATCAACTTGTGGTGTCAAGACTTGATTAAAGTTGTTGGTTAAGCTTGACAGCAACCAGATGGTTATTAACTTATTCCGGACTCCCTTTTTTCTCCCTTACTTGGCACATTTGACTCTTCTGTGTTCTGAAATTAGATTCAGAATGAATACCTATTGGCTGTGTGAGGAAAGAGAAATTGGCTAGTGAAACTTGGTTCTCTTACGAGAGCTCTCTCGTACTGCGTCTTAGCTAAGACGCGACGGGAAAAGTCTCTTTTCACGAAATACTGAAGCAAAAAATTATCCTTAATTTTGTATTTTTGTAAAGCGCATTTGCAGCAGTACACAGCCATAGGCGAGACGGCTCGTTCGCTCATTGGCTTGTTCTGCGGCAACTGCACAGCCTATCGAGCGCGGGCTGATGCAACATCAGACCAATAAGGGCGCTTCGCGCCCTTCTTGCCACTTCCCGCCGAAACGGGTGTGGCCCAACCTATAAAAGGAGCTCGAAAAGGCTGACTCACCTGATTTTTCATCTCTTCAGCGAAGCTCACGCATCGCTGGATCACGGAGGAAGCAAGCGCCGTCTGAGAAAGCACATCAGCAGGACGAGCCATTCTGAAGCTGCTGGCATCGCCGCCTTCCATTGCCGTTCCTGCTGCGCTATCCGGCGCCTATATCCTTTCAATCCTGTTATATACAAGCTGTTCTTTATGTGTGTGTGTGTGTTCGCCCTGCGACACACACTCGTAAAAGAGCTCGCGTCTTTGTCCGCCCTCTGCTGGACGGCGGCAAAAGCGGTGTTGCCATCTAAAGCCTCCTGTGTGACGCTGCGTCGGCACTACTAACGATGGCTGCTTCATCGAAGCGCAGGTGTACGAGTTCCGCTGTGGCCGAGCTCTCACCCAAGCGCGCCGCTGTTTCAGTTCCAGGAATTGTGACTGTCTCAGCGTTTTCTGCAATGCGCAAGCCTGCACAGTTGCCCGCTTGCCTGCACACAAAAGCCGTTATCACAACAGCTTCAGCAACGCAGCTCGAGACCCCCGTTCTCGCTCTACTGGCCGTCGCCCCGCGCCGCGGGGACCGCGGCAGAGGATTACGGTGAGGCCGGGAGCCCCGAAGCCATCCTGGGAAAGCCATCTACGCATGCTGCATGACGCTGCGTCGGCACTACACACGATGGCTGCTTCATCGAAGCGCCGGTGTACGAGTTCCGCTGCGGCCGGGCTCTCACCTAAGCGCGCCGCTGTTTCAGTTTCCAGAGATTGTGACTGTTTCAGCGTTGTTTGCAATGCGCAAGCCTGTACGGTTGCCCGCTTGCCTGCACACGAAAACCGTTATCACGGCTACCCAGATATTTCCCGAAAAAGGTGTAATTTCTGGTGTCCCGGCCACGGCCGATGGTGCTATAAATGTAGTGAGATGCCCACTGCTCAGTGCCCATCTCCGCATATAAGCACAGCCCTTCACACAGGGCTCGCGCCTATAAAAGCGACTCAAGTCGATCACGCGCACTACATAGTAGACGTGCCCACTCCTCAGTGCCCACAATCACTATGTCACACGCGTCATGTGGTTTCTGTAAAAACGAAACCCGTGCACGTTCGTCCGGCCACGGCCGATGGTGCTATAAATGTAGTGACGATGCCCACTCCTCAGTGCCCATCTCCACATGTAAGCACAGCCCTGCACACAGGGCCTGCGCCCATAATGTCGACTCAAGTCGGTCGCGCACACTGCATAGTAAACGTGCCCACCCCTCAGTGCCCACAATTACTATGTCACACGCGTCATGTGGTTTCTGTAAAAACGAAACCCGTGCATGCTCGTCCGGCCACGGCCGATGGTGCTATAAATGCAGTGACGATGCCCACTACCCAGTGCCCATCTCCACATGTAAGCACAGCCCTGCACACAGGGCTAGCGCACATAAGATCGACACAGATCGGTCGAGCGCGCCGCATAGTAAACGTGCCCACTTCCCAGTGCCCACATACACTATGTCACATACGGCGCGGGGCTTCTGTAAAAACGAGGCCCGTGCACGTACATTCTGCACAGGCAGACAGCGAGTTGAAAGTGGTAAAAGTGCACACATGCAGCCCACGGTTACTCGCAGATATATCGAGTCCCATGGGACCCGCTCAGCCTCCCTCCAGTCGGTTAAGCGCCGGAACGGGGTCGAGGAAGAGCGATCTGCCCGCTGTGATCAGCGCGCTCCCCGCCTCAGATGCGCAGCACACTCGAGCGCCGCCGTTGCCCAGTCAACAGAGCGCGTTTCGCATCCAGCCCTTAGCCATTCATGCAGATGCATGGTCAGTGCTTCCAGGGGTTTTGGATTGGGTGCTTATAAAGAGAGGCTACTCGCTACAGTTTTCTCGACGCCCACCGTGCTTTTCAGCGCGCGTCGAAACTACGGTCAAAACAGAAGTAGCACACATACTTCGGGCCGAAATATCAAAACTGTTGAGCAAAGGGGCTGTAGAGCCTGTGTCTCAAAGCGAGGGGGGGCTGTACAGCAGATACTTTCTGGTGCCCAAGAGAGACGGGGGTCTCCGGCCCATACTGGATCTAAGACAGCTGAACAGGCATTGATGAAACGCAGTTTCAAAATGCTCACGACCAGGAAGCTCCTCGCGCAGATTCGCAGAGGGGACTGGTTCATGTCAATAGATCTGAAGGACGCGTATTTTCAAATACAGATAGCGTCAAACCACAGGCGATATTTGAGATTCGCCTTCGAGGGCCAGGCATACCAGTTTGCAGTCCTGCCATTCGGCTTGTCCGTAGCTCCTCGTACGTTTACGAGGTGCATGGATGCAGCGCTCGCTCCTCTTAGACTCAGAGGCACACGAGTGCTGAATTATTTGGACGACTGGCTGGTTCTGGCCCGATCATGAGCGGAGCTCATGGACCACAGAGCCGTTTTACTCGATCACCTCGAGAAGCTCGGCCTCAGTGTCAATTGGGTGAAGAGTTCGCTGAACCCCAGTCAGACGATCCTGTTTCTGGGTATAGTTCTGAACTCGTGTTCCATGACGGCGCGGCTGTCACCACAGCGCGCGATGGGCATTCAGCGTGCAGCGAGTTCTTTCCGCTGTGGTGCGACTGTGTTGCTCAAACGCTGTCAAAAGATGCTGGGTTTCATGGCCTCAGCATCTCTGGTTCTGCGGCTGGGCCTGCTCCGCATGCGCCCCCTGCAGTTCTGGCTGAAGGCTCGGGTGCCGCGCAGAGCGTGGGCGTCTGGCCGGCTGCATTTCAAGGTCGATCAGAGCTGTGTTGCGGCTCTAGCACCTTGGACAGCGAACGGCTGGTACCGATCAGGTGTAAGCCTGGGGACTTCCCCGAGTGTGAAAATGGTGTCGACGGACGCCTCCACTTCGGGATGGGGAGCGCTGCTCGAAGGCAGACCGTCCTTTGGCCTATGGCCAGAACGGGAAAAGCTCCATCATATCAACTGCCTGGAAATGCTGGCAGTGGAGAACGCGCTGACGCGCTTTTGTCCCCATATCAAGGATCACCACGTCATAGTCCGTTCGGACAACATGTCCGTGGTGTCCTACATAAATCGCCAGGTCGGTCTCGGGTCCCGAAACCTGTGCAGGCTGACGGAACGCCTCCTGATTTGGGCTCAGCGCAACGTGCGCTCGCTGAGAGCAGTGCATGTGCCTGGACTGCAGAATCTGGGTCCAGACAGGCTGTCCAGAGGCAATGTTCCTACGGGCGAATGGTCTCTACACCCGCAAACAGTCCGGCTGTTGTGGGAGAGATTTGGCATGGCGGGGGTGGACCTCTTTGCGTCCCACGAAAACGCTCACTGCCCCACGTTCTTTTCCAAGAACGAAAGCGCGCTGTCACGGAGATGGCCGTGCTGCCCGCTTTATGCGTTCCCTCCCGTCTCCCTCCTTCCGCAGGTGATAGAACGGGTGAGGGAAACGAGATGTTCAATACTGCTTGTAGCACCTCTTTGGAAGAACCAACCATGGTTCCCAGATTTGATGCAGTTAGCAGATGTCGCCCCGTGGCCGGTACCGTTGAGGAGAGAACTCCTCTCGCAGGCCAGGGGCTCGATTTGGCACCCTCAACCGGAGTTGTGGTCCCTCTATGTATGGGCACTCAATGGTTACCCGCTGATCTCGCAGTGGGAGTGCTAAATACCATCACTCAGGCTAGAGCTCCGTCGACACGACGTCTGTATGCCTCGAAGTGGTCGGTGTTCTCCAGCTGGTGCACAGCTCGAGGTTATTCACCCCTTAGTTGTGAGGTGACGGAGGTCCTCTCCTTCCTTCAGGAGCTGTTGGATAAGGGCAGAGCCCCATCCACGCTCAAAGTTTATGTGGCTGCCATCGCGGCGTTTTCTGAAACGGCGTCCGGTCAGTCAATAGGAAGGAATGATTTAGTCATCCGGTTCCTCAGAGGAGCTAGGAGGCTGAATCCTCCCAGACCTCCGTCAGTCCCTATGTGGGACCTCGCGGCGGTTTTGGAGGCCTTGAAAGGTCCCCCTTTCAAGCCTATCCAATCGATTAGCCTTCAGCATCTGTCGTTCAAGACAGTATTCTTGTTGGCTCTCGCTTCTGTGAAGCGTGTGGGTGATTTGCACGCGCTCTCGGTGAGCCAGTCGTGCTTGGAGTTTGGGCCCAATGACTCAAGAGTCATACTCAAACCTAGGCACGGTTATGTGCCGAAATCCCTCAACACACCGTTTCGGGCTCAGGTTATTGCCCTGTCTGCCCTGCCGGTGTCAGGGGAGGATGGAGACTCGAGTCTTCTTTGCCCTGTCAGGGTTTTAAGAGCTTATGTGTCTCGCTCTGCTGCCTTTCGGCAGACGGAGAAGCTATTTGTCTCGTTTGGTGGGCGTTCCAAGGGAATGGCTGTTTCGAGACAGACTCTATCCAGATGGATAGTTGACGCCATAGCGTTAGCTTACGCTTCCAGGGGCCTTCAGTGCCCGTTGGGCGTCAGAGCACACTCCACAAGAGGCATCGCCTCGTCGTGGCCGTGGTCTACTGGGATCTCCTTGCAGGATATATGTATGGCGGCAGGTTGGGCCTCGCCGTCTACATTTATCAGGTTCTATAACCTGGAGGTTCCCGCCTTGCAAGCAAGGCTGCTGTCGGTATAGGCGAATCAGGGCCCTGAGGGGAATTCTGAGTTCATGAGCGCTATGCGCTGCCGACTGTTATATGGGCAGTATTGCGTAAGACCCGCATTGCCACATTGGTCAGGCCTTGCCTCGGCTGTGTGACGTCATATTGCCGCATCTACGGATGCTGCTAGATATGGGACGGAGGGCTTTTTCCCTTTTCTGTCCTGGACTCTCTGTGAGTCCCTCAGGTGACTGTGCACTGTAAATCCTGGGCGTTGCTTCAGGTTTATTGGTGTGTGATCCCTGCGCGCACGGCATTTTACATTGGGTTCCCGTAGCGTCTTAGCTAAGACGCAGTACGAGAGAGCTCTCGTAAGAGAACGTACTCGGTTACTAAACGTAACCTCGGTTCTCTCTAGAAGAGCGAATGAGTACTGCGTTCTCTGCCGTGCGCACGATTCACTCTGGTTCGCTTCGGCGATGAAATAAATCAGGTGAGTCAGCCTTTTCGAGCTCCTTTTATAGGTTGGACCACACCCGTTTCGGCGGGAAGTGGCAAGAAGGGCGCGAAGCGTCGCTCTTCTAGAGAGAACCGAGGTTACGTTTAGTAACCGAGTACGTTTTGTTTTGTTTTTTGTTTACTGATTAAAATGTGATTAACTTGTGATTATAATGTATATGTCTCTCCAATGGATACCTGTCTTCCATCTCTGGGATTTTCATAATTGATGCACAAGGCTTCTAACAGTCCAGTAAGGTACATTTCTTGAGTTCTATTTTGTTTTGCCCATATATTACCATCTCCTTCCACTGTCCTTCTCTCTCTTTTACTTGTACCTGTGAGAATACTGTTGACATTGATAGGGTTAAGCACAGAGTACACAAGAGTAGTGATAAATATTATAGTAAATCCTTTAAAAGAGTAAAAGAAACTCTGCATACTTCTACGGAAGTGCAATACCAAGGCATTTAAAAACACAGAGGCTTCACGCCAGAGTCCAAGGCAAATAAACACTGGTTTTCAAACTTTTTTTCATTCACTAAATATTTAAAACAAGTGTCACACACTATTTTAATGTGGTGGTATTCTGTCTCTCTTTTCCCCATTTTGCTTTTCATATTGTCGCAATGCCTGAACGACTAGTCTGAGAAGATGAACATCAAGAAAAGATCCACATCTCCATCTTGTTCCAGACTTAGAACAGATTTTTGCCAAGCACTTTCCTCTCCTGGACTGCCGAGGGCGCTCCGGCTCAATAGCACCAGGTTTCTGTCCACTGTCTGATTGGGAGCCAGAAGAACAGTCACATGAGGAAAGGGAGCTTCATAAGGAATGGTCAGAAGAAGCAGTCTCTGAAGTCTCAGTCTCTGTGCTTGCCTACTGTAAATCCTCTGTCTGCAGTAGTCTCCAAAATATTCCCTTAATGTAGGATGATGGTGAGTTTACCACAGATGGACCTGTGAATTGAGTGAATTACCACATTTGATCAAAGCCTGCAATATCTTTGTGCATTCAAACGTCGATCTACAATCTGGTCTTGCAGTTACATGGAGGGCAACCATTAAAAAAGTATTTTCTACTATGTTTTTTTTTTTTTGGTAAAAAATGTAATCTAAACATAACACTGTTGAGCTCTGCCTCTGATGCATAGTCTGAAATGGACATAAAGTGAGAAGCTTTGCACTTGGATTTGAATGGTCCACTGTCTTGCAAGATGATCTGGAATTGTGGTCATATGTGCCATCTAGTTTTTCTGGGAAAAAAAATTGTGGAGGCAAGAATGAGAAGTATTATGTCTTCTTTTGCCATCCATAGGCCTCAGTAAATCTCCTGCCTGATAATTTGTGTGTTGAGTGAATTCTCTATTTTGAGAATATACACTTGGACCATTAGACGTTATGGGTTTCCTGAGAGATTTGACACAATGGACAGCCAGAACATACCAGTGAGCCACTGGTAACACTTACTGGACCCTCTTCTGTAGTCTAGTGTCCACCCATTAGACTATCACTTTCTGTGCTATTCCCTCATGTTGTATTGTCCATAAATTTCCTTTTCAAAGGTGTGTTTTGTCTATGCCAATTTTTATTTGTTGTTTACACTTCTGGCAGTGTGGGAAGATCTCTAGATGTGGGTTCAGGTGTATTGGATGATGATGGTTTAACTTGGCCACTTCAATCCCTTGTGTGCTCTGAGCTTATAAAATAATAGGCAGTTTCCCAAGAATAGTCACAGATATGGACAGCTTTGTGTCTGTTGTGTCTTTGATCAAGCAATTACATTTTCTTATACAGTATTTATATCTTATACTTTTTTTTAAGGTTAAAATAAACTCAAAAAGACATTTATATGGAAGTTCATATTTTTTTCAAAAACAAAGAAGAAGAAAAAAAACAATGGAAAAATAACAAATATAGCTTTTTGTCTTGTAAACTAGTTCTTGTACTGGTGAAAGTGCTTAATTTTAAGGGATACCAGACATTTCTTACAACTTTGTGGAATGTTTCCTTCTCGTATCATACACTCCTCTCGCTGTGTGAGTTTGTGCAACTCTATTAAAACATGATTATCCTACTAAGACACTTTCTTGTTCACCACTGAAATGGGCAGAGCAGGCTTTGGCCACAAATAATAGTCTGAAAATATTTCTTGATGTGGGTTTCCATTCAAGAGTCTCATCATCGCATTCATATTTCCAGGATAGCAGATTTCAATGCCAGAATTTTATATCAGTGGTGGGCTCAGTTTCCTTTTATACTGACTATACTCCACAACAATTGTACATCATCTGAGTATGATCCCTTTGTCTGGAAGCAAAAACTCAAACAAATCACTTAAATTCCTTCTGCATGAGGTCTTTGTAAATTAAACCGTTCAGATGGGCAGTTGAGTGCAACAGAAAACCAGCCATATTGATATCCAACATGTGGTTCTCTACAAGTGGAATCACTGGTCCTGTGGAGCTGGTTTTGGTGTGTTCGCACTCTCATCTGGCTGTGACTGAGAGAACTCAGTGACTCGTCGTGCCAAGGGGTTTGTGCTCTTCAGCAACTCCATGGCAGAAACTCGGGTCCCGCTGCTGGCTTTGCTGCTTCTCTTCTGGAGAAGTGCCATAAAGTTCTCATTTCGTGAGCTTGACCTAAGAGTGGTCCCAAGGCCCAGAGTTTGGAGGTCTGTGCTGCTGCTTTTCACAGGTGATACCAGACACTGCCTGTTTCCAAAAGAATCTGCTGGTTCCTTGCGACCAAGAACTTTCCTCTTTGACCTAGGAAAAGTAGAATAATACAAATGTTAATACAAGTTTCCTCAAATCTGGACTTGGAGGGCCACTCCCTGCAGAGTTTACTGATTTGAACTGAACTCTGCAAGGCATTGGCCCTTCACTCACATACAGTACACTATATATCCTAATGATACACTACTTGATATATTTGATATATGACATGACAGAGTTTAAGAGGGCTGGCTAATTGTGTTTCTGAAATTTCTCTCTCTCTCTCTCTCTCTCTCTCTCTCTCTCTCTCTCTCTCTCTCTCTCTCATATATATGGTGCGGTGTACGGTGCACGTGTGTACTGAATGATGGAATGCAATATTTTGTGCGTGGAACATAAGTACAATTTCGTGTTTCCAAACGAACATATTAAGTGGCAGAAGTCTCCGTGTTCAGCGCAAATCCCGCCCTGCAGCTGAGTCTAAGGCCGGTGACACACTGGCTGCGTGGCGTCTCTGCTGCGTTTCAGGAGCGTGGCGGCTGCTTCATGTTTTCTGTGTCTTTACACACCAGAATCGTGCCTGACGCGGCGCTGGCGCGCTGCTGCTGCTGTATATGACATAGAGGGAGGCCGCCGACAGACCAGGATCTTGTCTTCATGACAACAATATCAACTTTTTTTTACACACCTACGCCTACTGATAAAGGACACTGTCAACCGTATTGACGGCAAATTAGACTATGTTTGACAGGTTCAATATTTGAAAATCGATAATTATTTATTTATTTTTTAAATTACATTTATATCTGAATTTATGTCAACCTATAGACTTTCAAATATCTAAATGTCATGAATTAATATGTATTTGTGTACAAAATGACATATAAACATATTTTCCTATTATATTTTGCCTGGAAACGCTTCCAACACGCGTGTGTGTTGCGTGAAAAATAGGTGTCGGTTCTATTTGTAGCATGCACGCGTTTTTTTCAGTCTGTAAGCTCTAACCTGTTAACATGGGAGCCGAATTAAAAACAGACACGCCACGCAGCTGAGACGCTTGCGCCACACATCCAGTGTGTCGCCGGCCTAAGGCACAGACACAGTCCTTGATATCCAGTACCAGACCATGTCATCATATGTATTCATTATGCCAAACTACAACAATTTTGTTCAGAGAGAAATGGCTAAAGGAATCAGTATGAATGTTAAACTGTAAATTTTACCTGTGTATGATGGTAAAGAGGTCCTCAGTTGTGTGAGTTGTGGGTGTGTGAACAAAAACATCATCATCTGTTTCCTCTGTAATATGTAGTTCGGTCTTGTCAACAGCAGAATTGTTCTCTTCCATTATTTCTGTTTCTGCATAAGTTTCTGTGGGGCAGCATAAAAGAACATAAATTAAACCCCAACATAGCATTCTGCCTGAACATCTTAAAAGAAAATGTAAACAAAAGTTTAACCTGTTACTGTCTCTGCTGAAGGTGTCACTCTTTCCGTAATTTGATGACAATCTGAATCTTTTGAACTGTTCTCTTCAACTACCACATCATTATCTTCATTTCCAGAGTTTTTGTAACTTTCAGAATTTTTATTGTTTCCATCAAAATTTTCCTTTGAAGGATCATCTTGATCTTCACCTTGAAGCAAATCTCCCTCAATGTCAGATGCTATTGGAACTGTAGGTGATTGGGAGATGTTGTCAGAAAGTGGAGTTTGTTTTTCTGCCCCGCCATTGGTATGAGTGCTTGGAGAGGGCAGAAGGAAAACACTGGGTTTTTTCGGCACTGGAGGAGGTACCTTAGGCTTCCTTTTGTCTAATTCTGCTAAACAGGATATTGTCATTCTACTTGGCAGGGTTTTACTTTTGTCCTCACTTTCTGGGCTACTTGGGGATGGAGGATCATCTTCAATAGGAATCCCATACTCCAGATCAAACTCAGGGAGAGGAGGTACATGGCTGTGGAGTGGCTCTTGTGGGGCTATTACAGATGTGCTGAGTGATGACTGAGCTGGTCTTTTAGGTTTGGGCTTTCTCACAACCATATAGATGTTGCCCACAGGCATGGGTCGGTCCACAGGTGAAGATGGAGGAGATTCATATGCCAGAGGGGATGAGGAGGGAGATTTAAGCATCAAGCTCATGGGTCGTTTAGGCAGAGGTGGCTTCACTGCAACTTGAGGCTTTGACTGTTTTGTGTTAGAGGGAAAAATAGGAGGGCTGAGATCTCGACTTTGCTCTTCCTCTATAATGTCAGAAGAGCCATCAGGACTGTCCTCAAGTCCTGAGCGGCTAACTGAACGAAGTCGGATGTTTCGCAAGTCTGTTGTTGTAACCATAGGCAGTGAAGACTGACTAGGGCTCAGTTTACCTGGTTTGTTGGCTGTAGATGTGTCAGAGTGGCGTCTGCTGGCCTTCTTCTTGGGTTTGACAGAGAATAGATCCAGCTGAGAGGTTGCAGGTAGTTCAAATGAAAGACGCGAACGTGATTTATCCTTTGCAGAAGCTGGGAGAGAAGATTTACGCTCTGGAATCTTTGGCCGCATCTTGCAGCCAACTGGAGAAGGTCCAGTGATGAATGTGTTTGATATAGTTGGGGTTGGAGTTTCAGACTGGCTTGAGTAGCCACTGGATGGGGACATGAGACATGGGGGCTTGAAAGGGGATACCTTGGTCTCAGCCTCGATTGAGAGCTGGGATGGAGATGTGGCTCGTGACGTTGACGGTGAATTTAGGGATTCTGAGCTGCCCCGCACCTTCATGCACTCAATCACTGTGGTACCTGTGGCTGTACTTGAACCCGACAGTGAGCGGTAGGGATCGTTGTTGGACTTCCAATCATTGAGCTGCCAGTGAGGAGAAAACCCAAGCTCTGTTTCCCTGTCGGCAGGCTGAGAAATATCAGAGGATGTCTCCAAGCTACTGTGGGCTTGATCTGTGTCCTCCTCAGCTTTGGCAATTAGGAATTCAGGCTGGAATGAATCTTGAATATGGTAATCTCGGGGGATAAAGAGACTTTTGGGTCTGCCATCTATGAAATGCCCTTCACTGTGGTAGGAGCCCATTCCTCCAACCTCTGATAGGTTTTTCATCAGGGATACACTACGTACTGGAGGTGGTGGCTTTTTCTTAGATTTCTTTAGTGAGATGCTGCGTGATCGTGACCTCAGTCGACCATCCAGAAGGAAGTCTGAACCTGTGGTCACGGAAACATTATCAGTGCTCATGCTATCCTCTGAGCTGTTGCTTGGATATAACAGGGCATAACTCTCAACCTCTGAAACAACAGGGATGGCCTCACCTGGAGAACATATATTATCTGCTGAGCAAAATGATCCAGAGTCTGTTGGTGTTGAAAGTGAACGTTCACGGAACCTGAAAACATTGGACCGGGCTGATCTCTTCTCCTGCTCACAATTGTTTTTTCCTGTGCCTGCAGTGGAAGCTGTCCCCTCTATGTCATTCCCTTTCCCTACAGGGACACAACCCCCTTGTGTGGACACTGTATACACCCGGTGTCCACATGGTTCTGAGATGGAGGTGAAAGAGCTGGAATGTGACCCTGAGCTCATGGAGAGGCCTGAACTGGTCTGGGATGGACAGATTAAACCACCTCCTTCACTTTTAGGTGTTATTATTCCAGTTTTAGATACTGGTTGCTTGGAAGCAGGGCTGGTAACCAAGGCATAGTTGTAAGAGTCATTCCAGGAAGGAGAGAAAGTAGAACCTTTTGGGCCATTCCATGAGGGGTTTGGGCATATCAGAGTGGCATGATCCATCATGCCTGATGGGGTCTTTGGGGATGGGGGAACACTGTACTCCAGGTCACTATGGGTCTTCCGAAGTGGAATATGCTGTTGGCCTGTGTTCTCGGTAGTTGGCTCCAAAGATCTGGGTTGAGAGGATCCAGGGGAACAGGCACCTTGTATTAGATCAACAGCAAGAATTTTGCTGTCACCTAAAGACAAAATAGTTTTTAAATAGAGTTTAAAACAAAAACAGACATTAGTCCTTCATTCCCAGAAGCATTTGTGTAAAGATTCTATATGATGTAATTCAGAACACTGTAAACTAAAATTGCAATCTGTGACAATTTGTCACAGATTACATGTGACTCTAACAAACATTAGATTTACAAATGACTCTAGGTAGAAATCATTGATCAGTGCCCATTGTCCTTTTTTCCTGTTTATTTCCTTTTGCACTCTGTGACCCTGTCATTAACTTGCCTAACTTCCTGTTAGTCACCTTGGCAGTGCAGCGTGACATCAGGGCCTGCAACCACACTCCTCGGGCAGGGAACGGTCTTTGGGTTGACCGCTGAATCAGTTCTAAAGGCGGCCCGCAGTTTGCTGTGTTGTGTGGCGTGCTTATCAAAGCTCTGGCCTGAGGCAAGATATGAGATACCAGCTGTCAAGCTAACTGCCAGTCTTCAGTCAGAAAAATTATGTTTATTTGTATGACCTTAAAATGGTTATATAAAAGGTATTTTATCCTATACATGTTACAATTAGGCTGAAAAAAATTATCCATGACTGCCTAATCAGACTTGAGGAAAAGCAATGATAAACATTTTGGTAATTTATTAGAAAAATATTTTTATGGATAAAAACAATAGCCAGCATGAGATAGATGGTTAGCTGGAGACTTGATCATGATGCCTGATTGATCTGGAGAAATGAAATCAGACAATGGACACTGGATACATCAAAACAAAAGCTGGATATTGACTAAGAACTAGCCAATGGGAGATCTGTGTGACTTTCTATCATTTCTGTGGGACAATTTAATGCTTATGTGTTTGCGAGAACTATTCTTTACATGGATACCCCTTGTGTCTCTCAGAAAACAGCTCTCTGAAAAGACACTAAGAAAACTCATTACCTTACAATATGTGAGCTGGCTTTATTCATAAAAATACCAACAAAAAGGAGGTGAACATTTCTTTTTTTCTTCCTCTGGCCCTGCTACTCCCAACCATCCACTACAGTTCTCTCTCTCTCAATCACTCCCTGTCTGTCTCTCACTCTATGCAGCTTTTTCTGCACCTCCTAGCTAAGCAAAGGAGGGAAAGCTGCATGTTGCCATGGCAACAGCTACCTGTTCATTATCTTTAGTGGGTGAAGAGCAGCACCACTTTGGGAATCAGACTCCAGGCTGCCTAAGCACAGAATAATGTGTTAATAGATCCAACCACCTCTCTCCTATGTCCAGGACAGAGAGGGAAACAGGAAGGTAGTCAAGGGGGAGATTTAGAGAGATGGGTGTTGGACAGCTGAGACAGAGAGGGAGGTGATGTACCACTTTAAAAAAAAAAACAAGGGTGACAATTTGAGAGAGGAGCAAATGCTTTAACATTTTAAGTATTTTAACTTTTAGTAAAGAGAGTATAAGAATTGAGAAATGGGACTGTCTGTGGTGGATGAAGATGATGATGATTATGTGTTTTAATTTGCAAAATCAAAAACATTCAACACTATTTCAGGTGACCTAGGACCTAGGAGACACTATTGTTCAGTCTATGTCTGTTTTTTCCCCCAATTTTTACAGAACATCAGCTGTACTGAGAAAAAAATTCTCACCAGTTGATATGGACTCATTTAGTTATAAAGCACATTTTAACACAGCTAATAAATTGTGGAGAGTTCTTAACATAAACTACACACCAATAACACCTCCAAACAGGTCGGACTATAAAAAGATTTTAAAAATCTACAGATATACTCAACATGATAGTATGCCAAGTCACCTTTACTTGTGATCTCAATGGGTACAAGGTGAGCTGGAGTATGTCGGCCCAGGTACCAGCGAGGTTTCTCTGCAACAGGTGGACTCAGTAAGGCATTCCAGCCTAGAAGTGACTTCTCTGAACCACAGGGGGTCGGGTCCTGTGCCCGGACCCCTAATGTTGTGGTCTCATCCTCACACACCTGCTTATTTGCAGGCTAAAGAGAGAGAAAATGAGAGTATGAATATAAAATATTATGATTCATTCCTAATTTTGTATTTGTAATGATTTGTATTATAACCCAAATGCAGGGCCGTAGCTGAGGGTTTGCCGGGCCCCGGTGAAGGTTGTACCAGTGGGCCCGGTTTGAAATTGTTTAATTTGTATGTTCGTTAATTTTTATTTATTTGTGCAAAGAAATCGAATAATTAAATGTAAAATAGCACTGGATAGTCTCCAATGTAAAAATTAAAAATACAATCAAACCAAAATTTATTCAGACACCTTCAACATTTCTCACATAATTACAGTTTATTTGCGATTGCTTGTAAAATGGTTATAAAATATGACAAGAACTTAGAATTAAACTCTGTCAGATCAAATGAGTCTTGATAATGTCATAACTTTGAAAGAAATGTACGTAATGGATTACAATCAACCAAAACTACAGACAACTGTTATTATGACAAAATTTACACAACTATCAATACTTTGTTGATCAATTACCAAGCAAGCAATGCTTAATTTTGTTCAGACTGTGGTGTGAAAAGGTTGCATTAGCAATTCAGAAAAAAAAAACATAAGAAATAAATGGTGCTTTATAAGGTGCTGAATAATTTTTGGTCCCAATTTTATATATAGATAGAGATAGATAATAATCTGAATAATTTTTGGTTTGAGTGTGCATAAATTCTTATTAAAACTACAAAGTAATTCAGTCAAGAGCAGTGAGTGATTTTCTTTCATTTTCTTGGATTAACATTACAGCAGCCAGAAGCTAAATTAAGCGCCGTCATTTTAAGAGACGATGAACGCATCCAAAATAATACACATCCCATTTTTTCCTCTGTTTCTTTCACTTAAGAAATAACTGACAGTCTTTTCGAGCATACTTTTCAAGGCGGGTATTTTGACATATTTTGTATGTATTTGTCGGCACAAGAGCAAAAATAAGCAAATCCGATGTTCAAGTGTTTTGAGACTCCTTTCTCTGCGTGAGCCCTGAACACCATAACACCGCGAATACTGAATTGGGCTCTTTCACATATTTTTGTTTGTGCAAAGTGCGATTTGTATTTGTTCGTTCAGGTGCAGGAGGGACTTCGAGGAGAACTTCACAAAGGAGAAGTCGGTTCAGTGTCGCCGTCCATGATACACGGCTCTCTCTCTCGTGCGCACCGAATACAGCGCACGAGTAACCAGCTACTCTGTTCAGCTTTTCCGCGTCTTGTGTTTGGATGATTTAATGTTTAAATTGACAAGCGGTATGGCTTAAAAACACGTGAAAACGATAAGCTTTCGTAATTCCATGCAGCAGTGGCGTTCAACTGTCCTGATCGTATTTTTAGACTGGCCTCAGCAGCCAGTCCTTTGAGATTGTTGGGGGCCCCCCCTCAGCCGTGGGCCCCTATAATCGTCATCACCTTTCACCCCACTAGCGACGGCCCTGCCCAAATGATGTATTCATTCAAACACTTCATTTCTAAATATGAATTTTGAGGTTCATTCTACATCTGCTTGAATAGCAGACCTGGTAAATATGAATGATTATATAATTCATTTGAATAATTAATATCCTTTATATTCAAACACTGAATTGAGTTTTTATCAGATGACTTAGTAGGATCTTTAAATTACTGTTAGTTTAAATGCTCAAAAAAAAAAACAGACACGGAGAAGCCTGCAGCTGTTTTCACATGGGGGACAAGCCACATCTAATTAGATTTGCAAACTTTATACAAAACATTAATGCTTTACAGAAAACAAGTGAGTTGGTGGCACACAAGTCAGAATCCAGTGACTGCAAAATACTTAATAAAAGCCAAAGTTACTTGTTTTATCAGTGTAAGAGCTCATAAGACAGCATACAAGTAGTTACCACAAAGACGAACTCTGTCTTCTTGTTGCTGAGTGAGGAAGGGGATCGGCTGAGAGAGGTTGACGTGTCCTCCGAGCTCTGAGAGGAAGGATGTCTGAATGTCTGTCCTGTCACTCTGTTATCATACAACTGCTCCTCAAAATCTGAGAAGACACAGACACAACATGTTAGTTTTAAAGTTAGCAACAGCACTAAGAGGCAAGGAAATCAATTCATGAAATCCTTCTCCCTCTTTGTCAGAAATGTCCCTTTGGGGTCTTGTAAAAAGAATGATTACCATTACATTCATTCCAAGGACTCCCCTCACAAGACCCCACCCCATTCTTGTAGCCATTTTAATCCCCCAAAACTTTCTCTTTAACCCCTCCCACTATATACTGAAAAATACACATACTAAAGCACTGTCCTCATTAAAGATCTTTATCCATTACTGTTCACTAAGTGTGGAATGGTTTGGCTCTTTTAGTGTGATTAGCATTTTTAAGAATGTCCTCAAATGTCAAATACTGCCTTTTGTCCCTACTGGACATTTAGGTTGTTGAAAGGCTCATAAATCGGCAAAATCATGTTTCGCTTTAAATCTAAAAATGTCAACAGGATTAGTGGATATTATCATAGTATATAAAACATTTTGTCTATGATAGGTCCTCAATAATATAGTCTGTGTGTGTGATGGTGTTTTTGGGGTTGATCCCTCTTTTTCCAATCTGGGATGCCACACTCTTAGATTTGGGTTGCCTAGCAATGGTGGGCTGTTTAAGACAATGGCATACCTCCGGAGTCAACAATAGCCCCGAGCCCCAAGTTTAGCCTCGTTGAGTAGAGCCCTCTTCACATGCTTGGACAGAGCTGAACAGAGCACACAGTTGAAATCCTAAACCGCCACTTAAATAAGATTGAGACTGCAGAAAAACTACAGCATAGCAGTGTGTACCACCACCACATGCAAAACTTTTAAATATGTGTTGCCATTTTATTTATCACGCTGAATGGAGACCGTTCTATTCCAGGAATGATGGTTGTCCAGATGGCTTACAAATTGCTACACTAATGAGATACACAGAGAGACAATCCTTTATTTAGCCTTAGACCTCATGTTACTCAAGGAAGCACTTGCACTGCAAAGACTGATGGACCAAACCATGCAATCTGATGTGTAAAATCCCATGGAAAGCAAAGTGAAATATAAAACAAGATGGTTGTGATTTGGAATGTGATATGGCTATTAGTTCCCTGCAGCTGTAACAAGAACCAGCTTCTGCAAACACTGGCCAACTTGCAAAGCATTCTACAGACAAACCACAGGGGAAATTCCTCTTTAATATACATATCTATCCTCACTTTTCCAAACGCTCTGCTATATTAGAGCAATTACCTTCCTACTGTATATAGACCGCCATTCAAAAGTCTGGGGTCATTGATTTTAACACTTTTATTCAGCAAGGAGTCATTAAATGAATCAAACTGACAATAAAGACCACTACACTGTTACAAAAATATTTCAAATAAACACTGCACTTTTCATAATTCATATTTCTATTCATCCTAAAGAATCCTAAAAAGCATCACAGATTCCACAAATTAAGCTGCACAACTATGTTCAACATTGATAGTAATGAGAAATGTTTCTTGAGCATTAAATTAGCATATTTGTATGATTTTGATAGGATCGTGTGATAGTAAAGACTGGTATAGTAAAGATCTGCTGAGAAACTGTAGTAATAGTTCACATTAGTGTGTTTTACTGTATTTTTGATTAAATACATGAAGACTTATATTGAATATATATATTTAAAAATCTTACCAACTCCAAACTTTTGAATGGTATTGTAATAAATGAATTTCAGCAATGCTGCTCATGATAATTTACAGACTTGCAAAATGTAAGAAATACAATGGATGCAGTTTCTCCGAAACTCACCGAAACAGTGGTTGGATCATACAAGCCTCTGTGGAAAGGTAGGCTTCAAAGACCAATATCAAGAGTTCAAAGATGATGTATGGGAGCAAGTACCATAAGTAACAGCAAGAGTGAGTAAGTATGTGTGTGAGAATGTATTTCAAACACACCCTCCCCTCCTCCCCTGACCTAATCTTGGGCCAGTCTAATGGGACTCAAAAATCTCCATTCTTATCAGCCAATCAAATGGCTCATCAAGACAAGCTGCCAACCTCTCAAGCATGAATGAGTGGTCATGAATGACCTCAAAGCATCGCCTAACAAGATGCTCACTGAAAACCACCCATTTATTAAATATGGGTCACTCCTTGTCTTGTGTATGCAGTAGAGGAATGGAAGAGGTCAAGAGCAACAATGGCCCTTTTCTTGTCAATTTGGACAGTTTTTGTCTGGACTGTTTTCCATTTCATCTTTGTTTCTGTAAAATAAATTTTAATGGATAATTGTCAAATTAATCATAAAATCAGTTGATCATAAATGATGACTAACATTTCCCTTTTTTTCTGCAGGCCTAACCTTTAAGTATGTTTTAGGGAACAGAAATGTTCTAACCTTTTGTAGTGTTGCAATAATGAAACACGGACCAGGCAAGGCGACTAGACATCTGTCTGAAAATAGTAATAACGATACGATGTCATGATTTGAGGAACAAGCTGATTTGCCTTATAAGTGAACCAGTCATATTAGAGGAGAATGATGTAACGTGACATGATGTTACCTTTGCTATGTACCTTTCTTACATAAACTTTTGAATCATTGATGCTGGGAATTTTCTGTGATTTGAGGTCTTACCGAATGTGATGAAAGCATATTTAAGGGCATTGTTTGGAGTCTGTCTGGTTATTGCTGTGCAGCAGGTATAGTGGGGCAGTACTGACCTTAGGCCCAAGTGATAGTGTTCAAAAGGGGCGAGACGTCGCCCAACCCGGTAGGGTGTCACCAGTAGATGCTCCTAGCTAGTTATGTGCATATGGGAATTTCTACCACATTTCTCGTCCATAACTGAACATAAAGGATTTATAAGCATGGGGGGAGGGGTATAAGTGCAAAATCACTGTTTCGCTTAAGTACTATGGATGCCCAATCTCTTTAATGTTGCTGGGCCCCTTAATCAACTAACATTATATCAGCGATTCTCAATTCCATTTTGAATAGAACAAATGTCTGAAGCGATAAGAGAAACATACAAAATGTGCAAGAGCAGGGGGTGCGAGGACTGGAATTGAGATCCGCTGCATTATATGTGTATGAAAGTGAAAGATATGGACAAGACACAGTGCTGCTATCCCATCAAATATTATGAGTCAGAACAACCGGCAGATCAGGAAACAATCCTCCATAAAATGCATTGCACACATCTGAATATTTGGGTTGAACTGTTCTGGAACAGTGTTGTAAATACAACTTAACCACTGATTTCTAGTCGTGTCCTCTTTTGGAAGGGCAAACAAAGTAGTTTTGCTTTCACGAAACACAGCGTCCCACACGAAGGGCTAGAGTGAGCAGAGGCCAGCTTGAGAACTGTGCAGCCAGCAGATTCGACAAAGGACCTTGCGACAACCACATGTAATGACCCTTGGCTGGACTAGCACGGATCAGCGACCAGCACGGATCAGCTCTAGGCATAACGAAGTGAATACCATCCTCTTTTGGAAGGCCAAACAAAGTAGTTTTGCTTTCACAATGAAACACACAGTGTCTCCACAACATGGTGCCTAGGCAACTGCGAGAATAAAAGTTATGCCTTCTTTCTTTGCGTGAACATTTGGGCAGCGTTATGCAAATCTTCCCAAATCATGACGTAGAGATATGGGGGCGTGTTTAAATGAGGCGTTTTCAGCTTTTCAACTCAACTTTTATAAAGAATATCTCTTTGGATTTAAGAGTTTAGTCTTCGCAACTTAACAGATCTTCTTTATCCACCAAGAGCTTGTAAGAAAAGAAAAATTTTAATTGCATCATATCAGTAAGGGGTGTGACTACTCGTGATGGGGGATGTGCCTGTGTTGCAAAGCGCGTTGTGAATTTGGGGCTGGAGCTATCAGCATAGGGGTGTGGTCCTTTCGGGTAGTGGCATGTTTTTTTTAATGTTTTTTATATTTAAAGAATTTGCCACTGATGATTCAAACACGAGTTTGAGCAGTGTAGAGTAGGGCTTGCTGTTTGTCATTTCTCCAGTCACAAATGCAGACATGGTTTTATGTTTGCATGGTACGATGCAACGCAATGCGTAAAAAGACAGTATAAGTCATTATAATCAGTATTTTTTCCCACTGGAGGCAATAAATGCTTAGTTTGTAATGGGTTTTATTGTTTTTGTCTGGTCGTGCTGGGAAATGGTATCACAGTATGGTGAGGGGCGTAACATTTCCATCACAAGCTTGAGGCATTCAGCCAATCACAAAGCACTGGATAGCTGGCCAATTAGAGCACACCTCACTTTTTAAAAATCGATGCGTTTCAGAAAGGCAGGGTCATAGAGGAGAAACAATAATGCACAATATGTGGAAAATAATGTGTTTTTGAACCTTGAGCCACATAAACACATTTCACTACACCAAATAATGTTCTTTTTAGCAACATCATATGACCCCTTTAAACACTGGACCTTTTTTACTTGCAAAAATCTGCCGAATTTTCTTTTTGATGTAACTAAAACTTTAGCTTTTAAATGTTTAATACATATTTACTTTACTTTATTTTATCAGGCTGTAACTGCCATGTCACCCCAATATTTAGAATTTATGGTAAATTAGTAGGTTTTTCAACAATAGATTTTTAAAAATCTCCCCGTCCCCATGTCTTGATATTAGGCTACATTCTTGAATGACATGTACAGTGGGTAAAGAAAAGAATCACCCCCCCCCCCTTTAAAATAATCACATTTTGTTGCTTTGAAGCCAGAAATGAAGATGGACACAGTTTTTGTTTTATCCAGCTGTATTTACTCACTATTGAATCACTGAGTTGGAAAAAGGATCACCCCCCTCTCAAAAATGACTTGTAAACTCAATCAGGTGTAGCTAATCACCTTCTCAATGGCACACAAAGCCATTTGACTTTCAACTGTGATCAGCTGTGATCTTTATTTATTTAGCTCTGCATGTAAAGATTACTCCTGTAAAGGAGAGTTGCAAGAAAAAAGCCACTCCTCTAGAAAGGCCACATGCAGTCACGACTGAGCTTTGCCTAAACACACCATGAAGATTCTGAGGCAGCTGAGACTAAAATTGAAGTATTTGTCCTGAGCAGCAGGGACTGGAGCACTTGTCAGGATAGAAGGAAAAATAGATGGGGCAAAATACTGTCAAATTCTTCTGAAGATGAACACCGAGCCGAGCAAGATAATGAACTAAAGATTGACTCGTTCTTGAGTCAAGAACCGGTTGCAACGGTTTTCGGATCACCAGTAGTGATGGGAAGTTTGGTTCTTTTCCGCGAACCGGTTCTTCCGGACAGTTTGATTCAATAAACCGGTTGAAGAAAACGATTCACCGGTTCTTTTGCGCATGGCGTCTAATGACGTCATTGGTGATAATTGCCCATCATTCAAGCCTTCGGTTTACCCACGCTCATAACATTAGCACAGAATCAGTTCAGAATCAATCACCAAAAGAATCAGTTCGGTTCAGATGCTCTGTGTGTCAGTCTGCTTCACACTGAATCACACAACAAATGCTCAGTATCATCAGCTCCTCAGTTTTTGAATCGGACGCGTCCAACAGAAACGGTTCTTGACTCGAGAACGAGTTAATCGTTCATTCATTATCTTGCTCGGCTCGGTGTTAATCTTCAGTTCTCTCTTCACAGCAGTTCAGTCAGTGTACTGTTTGAGTACATTAATTACTCCGGGATATTGGTTTGTTTGAACTCAGAGGGAGTGTCAGCCACATTTAAAAAAGTTAACAGCTTAAGTCATTTGTGGATTAATATATAGGAGATTCAGTTCGTTTTGGTGAACTAGTTCAAGAAGATCCGGTTACATCGAGTGATTCGTTCGCGAACAGGAAATCACTAAACTGCAGTGCTGTGAACGCCTCACAACAGACCCGGAAGAGAAGACAATGCTGAATAAAGTTATAGTTTTTGCTATTTTTGGACCAAAATGTATTTTCGATGCTTCAAAAAATTCTAACTGACCCTCTGCTGTCACATGGACTACTTTGAAGATGTTTTTCTTACCTTTCTGGACATGGACAGTATACCGTACATACATTTTCAATGGAGGGACTGAGAGCTCTCGGACTAAATCTAAAATATCTGTGTTCCAAAGATAAACGGAGGTCTTACTGGTTTGGAACGACATGAGGGTGAGTTATTAATGACATCATTTTTATTTTTCGGTGAACTAACCTTTTAAGAGGCGAGTGGGCGTGGCTTCAGTGCAGACAGCAGACACACCCCCAGAATTTGAGAGCAGAGGATACCGCCCATTTTTACGAGATTTTGGTAACTTATTTTATGTACTTAGCAGATTTTTTAACAGTGGTTAATAATAAATTTTTCTGTGGTGTGACAAACTCCGAACACATTTTTAATGTTGACTTTACAGGGACATTTTTTTCTGAGATGTTGGTATTATATCTTTCACTTGGAAGTTATAAGTTGCACTGAGTAAATAGAGCTGGATAAAACAAAAACTGTGTCCATCTTCATTTCAGGCTGCAAAGCAGCACAATTTGATTATTTTAAAGGGGGTGATTCTTTTCTATACCCACTGTATATCAAAAGGCAAATTCATGTTTATGCACATAGCACAGTGCCACACATTCGTAAACACTGACCACCCACTCACTGTTGTTTAAGCAACAGCTGCCCATTCAATCTGATGCTGAGCTTAAACCAGAATAGCATCTCAAACCTCACAGATACATATTAATAGCTGACATCAAACAAGAAAGAGATAAAAGAGGGAAATTCAGCCATGTACAGTTACACACTCACAGCAGTAAGAGCCACAAGCACTGGCTTATTCATTGACTGAAAAAAAAGGAAAGAGAAGGGGAGACTCTGTGTATTATCTGCAAATGGAAATTAATCTAATGGATTTTAAATATGAGTCAGAAATAGAGGGGGAATGATGGCAGACAAGTAGAGGGAAAACATAAGGATGCTCAGAGGAATAGAAAAACAAATAGTGCCCTCTCTTACACGCACTGGGAAACACAGAATGGGAATGGAAGTGGCGGATATTCACAGCATGCTAGGCGATGCAAAACGCACACCCAGAAAAACAAAAAGCAAACAAATGATAGGCAGATCCAGGCAGGCAGATGATCGGGCTACACAAGCTCTAGTGGCACGGAAACACACAGACCAAGCGCAGGCAGCTGACTCTCCTACCTTGCAGCAGACTCTGTAGGTTCAGCTGAGCCTCCTGGTGCAGTTCCTGCACACACTCCGGCCTACTCCACGAGCCGAACACATTCACATGCTGTTGCCATGACGATTGGAAGTGAGCCGTTCGTTTGCTCTCCGAGTCCAAGTTGGTGGCAGCTGGCAGAGAGAGAGACAGAGGGAGGGGAGAAGGAGCAAGAGATGCAGTTAGGAGGAGGAAGTCAGAGCAAGAGAAAAAGAGAGACAGATACGGAAAGAAGGGAGGGGAAAGAAAAAGATACATAAATATAAACTGATACAATTGACATGTTTTTATATATTTTCATAATAGCAGCAGAGAGTTGGAGACATCCAACGGAGCAGATGACCCACACACTAAATTTGCAATCAAAGGGCTGAGATCTCATCATATAACAACCCTAATATGTTTTTCTATCTGGCAAATCGAGCTGGTGTGTATGCTAAAGGACTGTTCACACCAAGGGCGATAACAACTCTAACTATAAAGTTTTAACTATCACTCTAATGCTATGAGAATAGGGAAGTACAGAATACAGAATAACAGTATAGTTTAAATCACCTTTCAAAAAGCGTCAGCTACATGAATAAATGTAAAATTAATTTCTAGCTGAAGAACAATAAAAAGATTGACAGCCAATCAGAATCCACCCGATTTTAAAGCACTTGAACATCTCAAGTGGCTCACATGATAACTGTAGCGCACACTTATAATGAATAGAACTCTACTGTCCGTTGGTGTGGACGCTAATATACCGTATTTTCCAGACTATAAGTCGCACTTTTTTTCATAGTTTGGCTGGTCCTGCGACTTATAGTCAGGTGCGACTTATTTATCAAAATTAATTTGACATGAACCGAGAGAAATGAACCAAAAGATATGAACCAATAGAAAACATTACCGTCTCCAGCCACGAGAGGGCGCTCTATGCTGCTCAGTGTTCCTGTCGCAGCTGTAGACGGTAATGTTTTCTCTTAGTTCTTGGTTCTAAATAAATGCGACTTATAGTCCAGTGTGACTTATATATGTTTTTCCCCCAACACGGCGTATTTTTGGACTGGTGCGACTTATATTTTTAAGACTAATTATACTGCACACCAACAACATGTCTTTACTTAAAGCTTACTGCAGAGAGACAGAAAAAGACACTGATGAGGAAAGACGCTCACTTATCTCCCAAGAGGTTAACTGAGCACATTTAATTACAACTTCAGCAGTAGTTCTGAAAGAGGAAATTAATATGCTATTTCTTCCTCTTACAGAACTCTGCCTGATCTTCCAAGCATAAAGATTGATGGAATTCAAAGCAAAGTCAACATGCTTAGCATCAGGATAAACAGAAGGGGCTTTGAAGGAGGGATGTGTGGGAATGGCTAAATAAGATAGGAAAAGGTGCAACTAGTTAGCCTGTTATAGAAATCACTCACTCACTGCAAGTCATCTGTCTGGATTAGACACAGTACATAATATATACTTCAATGTACCTCATTTCAAAGAACCTACATTTGATTTTGGGCCCTTCCGCAATCAGTACAGTACAGTATAATGCAATTAATGTCAAGCATGCATAGTTCTAACAAGTAAACACACAAATAACATAGATCTGGAATTACTAGATTGACACAGTTTATTCATCATCAGACTGAAATCTAGTCATTCAAAATGTAAAAAGGCGCACAGATCATATCGCACAGCAAATAAAAAGCTGCAAAACACTGACTGCAGTAAATTAATGTGATTTTCAACAGCAGATGGTGTGTACGAGGCAAAACCGATCTCAGACCTGACAGTGATCACATAAAACAGCCGCTCAATTAATAAAAAAGATCAGATCATGATGAAAACACTAACATATTCTCTCAGCTGCCACATCGACATGGAAATATTCAGCTGAGGGTTGAAAACTACAATCCAAGTGTGAACTCAACATATAAAGTGTTAGCCAGACTAAGTCCCTAGATGGACACAGCTCATATTCATGGAAATAATGTGTCTCTCTGTTGTCTTTCTCTCCATGGTAACTGTATAGTCCGATGGAGAAGATGTTGAGCATAGTGTGCAAAATTATTGTATTAGAGTTGTATAGCTTTCTACTACAGTTAAAGTTTCCTATTGAAATCGTAAAATGGGCTAGACTTGTCTTAGGGTTTTGCTTGCCCAGTCTCTCGTTTTCCTAGCAAAACTTAACTAGACAGCTTGTACCTTGGATGAAAGCAATGAAGACACTTTCAAAATGAAAAAAAAAATCTGCCAATTCATTCTTAGTCAATGAAAGGAAATTATATGCGAGAGAAAAATGAAGACATAAACAAACCATGTTATTGCTAGGAGGAGGCAGGTGGTATTTACACTCATATAAGACAGTGATTTTTTTTAAAAATGTACAAGTCATCAAAATTTCTGGCTATGTTCCCAGAAGAGAAAGGAGCCATGTTTTTTTTTTTTGCATAAAATAACAAGATGTAGTCGAATTGAGAAAAATATGCAAGGTCTAAAAACAATTTTTTTTTGAAGGTTAATCACACTGCATCAACAGATGTTGACCAATGTTAGCTGGGTTTTGTTGGATCAGTGTGTGTTAACCCTGCTGGCATCTGCTGCTGTTGGTCAGTGCTTGTTCAATCAACGTTTGTTGTGGAATGTCTGAGAAGTGATGTACTGTAATCTGCTGATTGTCATCATTGGTTGACATCTGTTGGCGCAGTGTGAATTAGAACTTCTTTTAACTTGAGTGCCCCCATTTTAGTTCACTATAAGTCCGTCACTATAAGAGCAGATTGTTTCAAAGCAGCTTCACAGAAATAAACAGGGAAATCAATCAGATCAACAGGAAGATCAACAGAATCAATAATGTAAACATCTTCAAATATGAGAAATTCTAATTCTGCTGTAAAGCTGCTCTCCATGTTGATCCAATTCAATTAAAAAACCGTGCTGATTTTGCACATTTAATCAATTATGAAACAATCTAAAGTAAAATACATTAACTAAAAGCCACAAAACTCATTTTGATATCATGGGGCCAGGGTCATATAGAATAGAATAGAATAGAATAGAATAGAATAGAATAGAATAGAATAGAATAGAAAGGGGCACTGCTATGGTTTCTGGGCCCCCTCCACGATCGCGTTCTGGTAAGAGGGGGGTCCCACTCAGTAAAAATCACATTCTGGGCCCCCTCTCCCTTGTCGGGCCTTTGGAATCATCCTAACCTTCCCCCTAGTTATAGCCTCCTGAGAATAGAATAGAATACAAAAAAAAAGAATAGAATAGAGTGCAATAATGTGCATTGTGTAGACCAGGGGCCCTCCACTCTGGACTCTGAGATCCACTTTCTTTGCAGAGATTAGCTCCAATCTCGATTAAACACACCTACATGCAACTTTGTAGTAATCCTGACCTTGATTAGCTTCTTCAGGTGTGTTTGATTAGGGTTGGAGCTAAACTCTGCAGGAAAGTGAATATTGAGGTCCAGAGTTGAGGATCCCTGGTGTAGACTCTAGTCACTCTTCCTCACACAAACACACACACACATTGAAATATAATTTCTCTCTTCTTTCTCAATCACACAAGTTAGCGTACACAGATTCCATGACACCTCCTCCATTCCACATGTTTTCCACAGAAACATGGCACTGAGTGTTGGTGAGGCTCTGATGTGTTTACATATGCTGCATTGTTGGTCCCAACAGTGCTGACTGTAGTGACTGTCGCTTCCTCACGGCCCGTTCTGCACTGCTTCACCCCTCCCCGTCTGTTTCCTCTGGTGCCAGTGAGCGTGTGAACGACAAGTGCTGAAAGACAGACTATCAGTGAAAGTGTCTCTGTGATTCATTATGTCTGAAACAAACACATGCGCATATGCTCGCACACTTCCCAAAGCGGAAGTGTGTGGAGGATAGGAAATGTGTCCACTGGCCTTCTGGAGTTATCTTTCCCTGGTCCTCCTCTCATCCTCTCCAATACTCTTTACCTCATATTCCCTCTGGCTTTATCCATCTACTCATGTTCCACTGAACACAAAGATTTGTTCACAAAGAACACAAAGAAGAAGTACAAGCTATCCTGCAGATGAGTCCCAAATTCGAAAGAGTGAAGATTAGACAGCATTACTGAGAGGCTACAGCACTGCTTCGTTTCTACGTTAATTTACAGAATAATTAGCAGCAATTATTTTTATGAAGCTTGAACTTTATTCAAAACACAGTAAAACTGCAGTGTGTCCTTTCAATTAGCAACTAATCAGAGCAACTATAGCTGCAAATATGATGATTGTTTTCAAATATTATTTCAAAAATAATATTTTGTCGGTCTCAAATTCAAAGATGTCCTCAACTTACAAATGGCATTAGGCTTTTTCACACTAAGGACGATAACTATAATAACAAATGAGTTTTAATAATAGTTCTTATTCTATGAGAATATGGAAGTCCACACCACAACTAATATAACAACGACACAGAGGAACTTAATCACTCGAATCACTTTCATAACCATTTTCTTTTCAGTTAATAAACAATAAAAGCAACGACAAACAATCAGAATCCACTGACTTTAAAGAATTCATGCAATGGCAGACATCATAACTGCAGCACACAACAATAATAAAAAACATTTTCGGCCATTGGGCGTTGAAGCTAAAATAGTAATCATTACAATTATGACAATGGAGTCTTTACTCTTTAGTTCTGCATATCAAAAGTGCACAATGGTAACACTTTATTTTAAGGACCAATTCTCACTATTGTTGCTTATTAGCATATATATTACTTGTGTCACGAAACCGGTCCATGGACTTTCATCCAAAGAAACCCAAGAGGTCACTCTCTCACCATATTGACACTCACACCACACAGACTGTCACACATCACTCTGGACTACATCTCCCATGCTCCACTGCACTGATTGTGCACTCTCCTGCATCCAATAGCACACACTATATAACACTCGCTCTGATCCTGTACAAGTCACCGAGTATTGTCTAGCAGTTATCTCTCTCCTAGCGATAGCTACACTACGCTACACTATGTCTAGTTTTCATTATCTAGTCATTGCCTTGCCTTGCCTTGCCTTGCTTTGCTTGTTTACTTGTGTTTTGATTCTTGCCTGTGTATTCTGGATATCCTCTTGTCTTGCCGTTCGAACTCTGTTTACCCCTTGCCTGGATTATCGCCTGTTGTTGGATTACTTGTTTGCCTCGCCCTCTGGATTATGTTTGCTGTCTTTTGACCCACACCTGTTATAGACTGTTTGCCATTGTATGATTCTTACCTGATTCTTACCATTCAATAAAGCCTTGCACATGGATCCGCTCGCCTCACATCTCTGTCAACCCGTTACAACTAGCATATTGGCTGTTTATTAGTACATACAAATCACATATTAATACCTTATTCTGCATGACCATATTTTAGATCTCTTAATCCTACCCCATACCCAAACTTAATAACTACCTTACTATTAATATGCAGAAAACTGGGAGTTTGTTCAGGGAAAACTCTATAATGTAATATAATATAATAATATATGTATAATTTCAGATGTTTTTTTATTTTATCAAATTGCACCCTTGATTCTCAAATCAGATCTTATAGCCACACATTACTTACAATAGAATGAAATAAAGGAACAGTACTTCAGTAAAGATGATTTCTGTGCAGTGTTTGGTGCTATATGTCTTTACCTTGTAAATGGTCTAATGGTCCAGTAGTGGTATCAGATCACACATGCACAGAAAGTGAGATAATGTGCCACTCACAGGTCATCTTCTCAGGGGAAACATGCTAAATCAAAATGAGAAATTCACTTTAAGGTAAAAGCTGTGTCAATCTCAGACTCAATCACAAGGAAGGGCAAGAGCTATTTTTCCTCGAAAAACAAAATGAGTTTATGCTAGAAATGCATTGAACTTTCGTCCAATTTCTGCTTTTATGCGTGTTTGGTGGTGGCTGATGGGGATTAATGTGGTACACTCATACTGTGGTGTCAGAGCCAAAGCTTAATCTGCTGCTTATAGCAGTTAGCACCATTATAATTTATTTAGTGAAGCTTGTCCAAAGGAGGAATGAATCACACTGGTTACCAGCAGATCTGATGGGGAAACTGCTCCAGCTAAGAAAATTCTCAGCTAAGAGAACTTTATTGTAAAAACAGATACAGACTCATGTGCAATCAATAGTTTGCATTACGTGAAAAAATGTCATGTCCGCTTTTGTAAGGCAGTCAGTCAGGGTTGTAGACTATGAGTCTAATCGACATTTAGATTTTTGTGATTGGCTGAGGTGAGCTCTATTTTCTGTTCCTTTTTGTGTTGACACAAAAATCCAGAACAATCCCACAGGAAAGCATTATGGTGATGTCATTTGTCGTCCTGGACTTGGAACTTGAACTCAGGACACCTTTAGCACAACAATCGCTATATGTTGGCCCGCTGCCCAAAACAAAATGCACATTTTCTCTGACAGTGTACATGTTTTATATGCCAAATTGGAATAAAAAATTAACTCTATGTTGAAGTAGTGTATAGGAAGCTTGAAGTAAACTCAACACCAGAAGCATCTAAAATAAACTTTTGATATCCTATTCATGCAAAAAGTGTATTAAAGGGGTCATATGATGCGAATTAAATTTTTCCTTTCTCTTTGGAGTGTTTCAAGCTCTTCGTGCATAAAGAAGATCTGTAAAGGTGCAAACACTAAAGTCTCAAATCCGAAAAGATATTCTTTATAAAAGTTAAAGACTCAACCACACCCCCCTAAAACGGCTCGTTCTAAACACGCCCCCACATCTCTACATCACTATGTGGGAAGATTTGCATAACGCCGCCCAGATGTTTACGCAAAGAAAGAAGGCATACCTTTTATTCTCGTTGTAGTATTGTTGTTTATACCGCTGCCGGCGGATTCTACACTCCTTCATAGAATCTGCAGGCCATGCCGTTCTCAACCTGCCTGCCTCTACTCACTCAAGCTGGCCTTTACTCACTCAAAGGCTGTGGTGTGTGACACAGTTTCGTTGAGAAAGCAAAACTACTTTGTTTGGCCTTCCAAAAGAGGACACGATGAATCGATGCGTTTCAGAAGGCGGGGCACAGAGGAGAAGCAATAATGTACAGTATGTGGAAAATAATGTGTTTTTTGATCCTTAAATTGCATAAACACATTTCATTACACCAAATAATGTTCTTTTTAGCGGCATCATATGACCCCTTTAAAGAAGTCTTCCACAGGAAAGAGATAAACAGAAATAAATTATGATGGTGCAGGCTAAGTTACAACAATACAAAGTCAGAAAACTGTCATATTTAAACCAATCTAGAGTTAAAAATGAAATTGTCTAGGAACACTGAGATAAAGGTGTAAACATTTAAATAAAATTACATTGTAGTTCAGACATTAAAGACATTAAAATGCGCGCACACACACACACACACGCACACAAGTAAGGGATAATACAAGCAAGGGGTGCTAATGACAAGCTGACTGTACATTTTTCCACTTATTACAAAGTTACTTACCAAATAAAATAAATGGAATAAAACAATTTTTGTTTAAATTTCATTATGTGAGAAGAAAGAGACCACAGAGTGATATGAGTGACAAGAAACTAGCACAACTAAAGAAATTGGTTGCCTGGGACAACAATTAATTAACGGTCAGTTTAACGGTCATTATAGAAAAATATTCAACCCCATTATGCCACAATTGACCAATTAAAGTAAAGTAATCCCGCAAGCCATGTAATAATCACTGCTAATGCTTAGACAGTTTATAAACACAATCAAGAAGCGTAGAGACTAATGACCTTTAGATAACTTCCAGGTTCTATTGTCTCAACAATATTACTGACAGGAAACTGCACTTCATCCACTTCCTGTCACAGCACACAGACTCTGTGATGAAAAGAAATCTTTAAAGGTGTAGATGAATGAAAGTAACAGGAGAAACAAGAGCTGTCAGCTAGTTCCTCAGGGAATGGCTCACATGGGCATGGACACAGAGGTCAAAAACAGACAAAGTCTGGAAGACGCTGCTCTAATGTGCTGACATCAGGATTTAGGCATCTAAAGTTTGTCCAACAAAAAGCGCTACACTAACGTACAGAGGGATCAAAATAAATGAATCCTCAGTAAAAGGTTAAAGCAGACACTTCTTCAGAGCTCCTTCCTGCTCAGGAAGGACCACATAAGGGTGGGTTAAGTGGATCTGACTTCCTTTAGAGACATACAGTCAGTATGGATTATATGAATTATATGAATTAATTTAATTTAGACTTTTATTCACAAATAAACATTAACCAGCACATATACATAGTGATCATCAAATATGGTAAACGATAGCTCAAACATGTTTGTTTGATGCATGATGAAGCTCATTGGTTCTTGTAAATCTGGCAACTGATTTGCAGAACAGATTTTGGTAATGGTTTAGTAATTCACTATTAACTTGTTGCTAATTAGCATGTATATTACTAGCATATTGTCTTTTTATTAGTACTTAAAGCACTTATTAATACCTTATTCTGCATGACCACATTCTACATCCTTTAACTCTAACCCATACCTAAACATAACTACTACAACAATTACATAAATTACCATCAACTAACAACAATTTAGGAGTTTGAGGGAAAACTTTTAGTTAAATGAATATGTTCCTGTTAGCAACAGAAGATCACAGACAGGTAACTGCTACATACAGTAGGTGGTTTATTTGCAGGTGAGTATGAAAAACAAGTGAAGCAAACAGGTGAGGAACTGAGTTTATCAAACAAACACTTAACTGAAAATAACAGCTTACAGTTAGTTTCTCTTTACAAGTACTGCCGAGTGGAACCGGATGGGCCGAGGACAGAAGAGGAATGAAGACAGCTATGTAACATTTGAACTGAGGCGTTGGAGCGTGTGTCGAGATTTAATGGGCGTGCCAGATGAAACGTCATCATGTGTCGAATACGTCATCGTCATCATTGATTGTTTTTTTTTGTTTTTTTTTTGTGACATCTTACTTTTCCTTGTAATGGAGCCAGCAAGAAAGAGGAAATCCTCTGGTCTCAGAGTAAAAAAAAATAGCTGCTCACAATAAGGTATGTTTAAAGGTGCTGTATGTAGGATTGACACTGAGTGGTTGAAATTCAAATTCGCAGTCCAAATTCAAAATATTATAGACTTTTTTTTCACCCCCGGCTCCTCCTTCTCAGACTTGATGCACACAAAGGTTGCCAGATTGATGACATCAACAAGAATGAGCGCACTTGACGATGAATGAAATTAAATAAGCTTTCCACCAACTGGCAACATGAGGTGCTGAAATACAATTGGATAAAATGGCAGTGGGCGGGTTTCACAAACCAAAACAGAGACCGATTTTCAAAGGAGAATAACTTACTGTAGCATTGTTTTACAGATAAACAGGTATGTTAACTTAGCATGTTTCTTAAATATTGCATTTATTTTTTTATCCACAGGCTTTGAAGGCCATGGTTGATCATAAATACTATGAGAAGGCCAGAGAACGTTGCAGAAAGTTACAGCTGTAACCTTTAAATCTGTCATGTGGGCATCCCTAAACACGGATGCCTACCTAGCAGTAACTTGCCATTTTATAGATGACAATGACAAGCTCTACAATATTTTACTAGGTGTAGAGCATTCCCCTAAGAGCCATACTGCTGAAAACTTGGCTACTGGACATATCAAGCTCATGGATGAATGGGGCATTAACCCTCTGGAGTCTATTTTTGGGGCCGGGAGAAAATTGGTCATGCCCTGACATTTGTGCTTTCTTCAGTTTCTTATAAATATCTAAATGGGTAAAGTCTAATCTCACTGATAAAGTGAAGTTCCTGGTAACTGATGCTGCAGCCAATATGATAGCATCTGTATGACCATTGAATCTTAGGCATAAAATAAGCATAGCACATGCAAAATATCTAATTGTGTGGAAGTCTTTTGATGACATCAATAGCTACAATGAAATTTGTAGGAAACTTGTTACCTATTCCTAAACCAGCACTACAGCAAAAGAGACACTGGCACAAGTACAAGAGCAGATGGGGAGACCAGTTCTGAAGTTCTCATTATTGAAGTGGACACTCGCTGGAACAACACTTACAATATGTAAGGCAGCCCTGGCCTCTCTAAGGACCGACATCACTCCTCCTACTGCCCTGGAGTTTGAGGCCGCCAAGATGCTTTACATGTCCCTGCCCATTTCCACCAGGTTACAGTAGAGCTTTCTGAGGAAAAAAGGGTGTCTGCCTCCAAAGTGATAGCTATCATGAAGATGCTTAATAATGCTGTAACCAGGGAGTTATTAGGCCTCAATTCCAATTTAGCAAGGCAGGTGGGTGACAACCTGGTCTGGAGGGTGAGGGAGAACACAGTACATTTAGAATCAATAAGTGTGAAGACCATACTAACAATATAGGATCCCAGATTAAAAAACAGGGATTCTTAAATCAAGGGAAACTGCAAGAAGCGATATCAAGATTGAAATCTGAATGCACTATTGTTATCAGAAGTTCTGGTCTCCATTCTGCTTCCACCAATACACCCCCAGCTCAGCTGCCAGCCTCTTCATAAGCAGGTCAATCTAAAAACAACAGTAAGTAGTATATTCCTAAACAATTATTTTATTTTTTCCTGTATTACACTCCCTCCCCCTGCACCCAATACAGTCTCACTTTTGTTGTTCACACTGTCATTGTCCCAACAATTAATTAATTATTAATTAGCTGTGTGTGTGTGTGTGTGTGTGTGTGTGTGTGTGTGTGAGTGACCATTGTCTCTGAAAAAGTCAAGTCAGACAGAGAAAGATATATATTTTATTTTATACCCAGGCAATGAACAACTGTCTTCTCGGGTCATTGGTTTAGGATTAATTGATTTGTCTGCTATTTTTTTGCACAGTTCTAGGTGTCACTAGTGAGCAATGCTTAATGAAGCTTCTGGTAATGAACCTTTTTGGTGAAGCAATGCGCTGGGAAGCCTCAGCGGTGCAGGAAACCTCCTTTTGCCATCACTAAAGACAGGGAAATGACAGGAAAACATTGCAGGATGATAGTAGGGTAAGTATTACAGTTAAAAATTCAGGTAATCTCAGATTGGATCATGCAAAACAAGACCAGACATTGAGGGCAGGTAAGGGAGTGCTTATATGTGCATCTAGATTAGATGATAATCAACAGCAGGTGTGGTAATAGCTGACTGAGTGCAGGTGGGAACCAGGAGGGATGCAGGGAGATGTATTTCTGTGACAGGGCTGATGACTGTAGATTGTGGCACTTCCCTAATGTAAAGTGTTACCCAGATTTTTTTTTAATACAATAATAACTACATTGTCATTAGACTTAAACATAAAAAATATACATATTGTAATCTATAATAAAAATTTTGTATATTATTATTATTATTATTATTATTATTATTATTATTATTATTGTATATTATATTATTATGTATATTATTATTAATTTATATTGTTGGTTTTAACACCAAGTTGTTAATTAACACATTTATTTTGACCTATTTATACATGCTTCTCACTTGAGAAATATTTTATTTGAAAAGTGAAACCTCTATAGAGACCACAAAATGATGTCATTGATCAACAGACCTGAAAAAACGGAAAGAAAACTAAGCTGAGAAGAATGAAAACCAGTAAGAATTCAAATTATGGGTCTATATCTGTAAAACTGGCAGTGTAGTTTTTGTTTGTAGTTTCATTTGTCTTTTTATCAAACATATAATTCTTTTCTGTCAAATAGTATAATACATGGTTCAAATATGGTTCATCTCGTCTAGCCTCTTGCAGGGTATGCAGGCTCAAGACGGAGGGAAGGTGCAATGAGAGACAGAAATGGAAAGATCACATGCAAGACAAGGTATGTGCAAAGAAGCACAGTAAGTCACAAATAAAAATAAGAATATGTTTGTGTGAAAATGTAACTAGAAGGAAAGAGAGAAGGAGTTTGTGAGCAGCTGGCTTTTGCTGGAATGTATCTATCAGTGGCAGGATCAATAGATGACTGATAAAGACAGAGGTTTGGCAGAAGTCTCAGAAAACCATGTGTGAACACACACTGGAAAAATTAAGTGCAACACACACACACACACACACACATATACACATACAGATACTGGTTTAACCCTCTGCAGCTCTTTCCTCTCAGGCATTTAGACTGTCAGTCCCGCTGTGTGGCCGCCTGGACACAAAGGCTTCATTTAGAAACTCGTTTGCATAAAAATTCTATGAGGCTTAATTTTCTCTCCCATTTATTTTACATGCATAATTAGCCAGTGAGCTCTGGAAGCCTTCCGTAAGAGTGCATGTAACCTATGAGCAGAGAATAAGTGTGTTGTCATGAATATATGTGTTCAGACTGCACAGCTTTATCATCTTTGCAGGTCCTTATTCAAACTACCCTTGTGTATTTGAGTGTGTCATTGTCATTATTCCGAGTTACTGGGACTTTAAGCTGGAATTCAGTGCTGAAATATGATCCCAAGGCAGAGTGAAAACTGGAATGGCAAATGGGCACCAGTCCCATGTCTTGAGCTTCAGCATGTTTTGTGTGTGTGAGACTTTGTTATGAATCTCTGTGACCCAGGATCACTTTGCAGAGGTGTGTTATAATTCCATGAGCAAGGTAAACACACACTGCTGCGCACACACATACAATGGCACACAAAACAGTCCATTAACGTGCAGCACTCATATTACACCAACCCCATTAAATTTGTCAACCCAAACATATTTTTTTTAAGTCATCAACAGACTTATTCAATGCAGACTAAAAGCATACACTCTCAAATCTCAAGCTCATTATTAAATATGACAGACTACAACCTTTACAACACAAATGCTGACAGCGTAAACTCACAAATCCTGCTTCAGGAGAGAAGATGATCTCCCATCTCAGAGAAACCCTCTGACAGACGTCCTCCTGCATTACTGTCTGACCTCAATAGCTCTCTATAGAGCGTTTTTATACTTCCAGCAGTCACGGAAGGTCTCTGAGTTTTAAAATATTTCAGAAATGATCCTGTTACACACTCTGCTCCAGTCATGACATACAGGATTGCTAACCCTACCTGTTTTTCCTCTGAAGACATCTAGCCTCTCCATAATAACATCCATAGATGGAGGGAGAGTTATAAAAGAAAATGTCTAGTGGCACAGACCTCTAGAGTGACCAAAATCTGAGATGGGAGTGAGGCACTGGGTGAAAGTGGGAGGGAGGGAAGGAGAGAGAGAGGCGGGATACATGAGAACTCAGTGTTTTAGGTTGTCCCCCTCCCCACTCTATTGTCAACGCAGCACTGCTTTTTCCTTCCCATGCTCACGAGTGCCTTCCTGTCTGCTGGAGGTGACAGCAAAACAGCCAATGAGACGTCTGGAAATGCTCACAGGCGATCAGAGCAGCAATAAAGAGCACAAAGTCCAAAAGGACACAACCACACTGAACATTAACCAACCACTCAAGCAAAACACTTAGCAGTGTCCAAAAAGCATTTTGCCAAGCAACATCCAAAAATATATCACAGTTTCCACAGAAATATTATGCAGTACAATTGTTTTCAACATTGATAAAATAAGCACCACAACTGCATAATATTAAAATGATGTCTGAAGGATCATCTGACACTGAAGACTGGAGTAAAATTCAGTTTTGCCATCACAAAATATTATAATAGAAAACTGTTATTTTAATTAGTAATATTTCACAATATTACTGGTATTTTTTTATCAAAAAAAAAGGCAGTCTTGGTGACCATAAAATATTCTTTCAAAAATATTTCGAATCTTACTTCCAACCTTTGGAATAGTGAATGTGATATAGTATATCTCTCAAATTCAATACCAAATCTAAAATAACAAAACCTTAATGTGTTTCTTCTTTTTTTTTGACAGGTGCTGCTTCAGTGAGAGTGGATCGAGACTGACACAATGAGGTGCCTATTAAAAAAAAATAATATGACTGTGTAAAAGGACAAAAATGTTGGGTGGGTTCACCTTCGCAGTTCATTCCCCATTGGCAGGTGTAGCAATGAGGAGAGAATTTTAGACCCTGAACATATTATGATTTAAGATTGGTAAAATGGCAAGGTGAATGTTGAGTGGTTAAAATTTTGCAAATACACATTAACAGATAACTAATACATAATATGATGCAGAAAGTTTCATTATATGACTGCCATCAAACCAGCAGTTGCATTTATGTTCCCAAACTGCTTGTAACATCCAAGGTCAAAGGCACACAGATTAGGATCACTATCTCACATATAAACTCAAATATTCACACCACTTATACAGTATGTGTGTTTTTGTACGAAACAAACAGAGCCACTAACCAGTGGTGAGTATAAGACTCTTTCAAGTATGGCACATGTTGTACTGGTCAGATACAGGTTTGAAGTGTTTTCACACACTTCTGTTAAGAACATCAGGCATGTCTTACTGATCTTCTGCTTGAATGTTGACAATTTCTGTTAAATATATTGAAGATCACTTATATGTAGTTCAGTGAGGGGCGGAAAACTAAGACATCTCAAAGGTTGACACAGGAACTCTGATGCAGTGTGGGAACGTAGACACACACACACACACACACACACACACATACATACACACACATACAGGCAGCATTGAACAGGCTTTCAATTGACTGGCAATACCACCTGTCCGTTGCCATGACAACAGCTGCATGGTCTCACACAGCAACTCACAGCTCTCTCTCTCTCTCTCTCTCTCTGTTCATGTCGAGGTACGGCCCTTCTCTGAGAGCATGACGTCAAACTGAGCGAGAAAAGTATGAATGAAAACAATGTGTGTATAGAAATCAATGTGCGTACAGAGCACTGTGCACTCCAGAAATTACACAAACACACAAATACATCCCTAGTTGTTTGCATTTGAATATTTGAATGCTAGAGCTGTGCTCAACCATCAATAACTTGATTTACAGCAGACTCCACACTCAAAGCTAATGGCATGAATCACAATCAGAAATACAATACGATCACTTCATTCCACATTACAGATTCTGAAATGCACTGCATGGTGGACAATGGAACAAGAATCTTCCAGTGATTCAGATTCAGATCATTTCATTACGCTGATATAACAGTTTACAGTGAACACTGGCTCCAGATTGAGATTCCGAATTGGGTTCAGAAATAAAATAAGATTCAAAATAAGAATTACAAACACATCCCTTTATTCTAAATCACTTCTTTAAAACCATCCAGTGCTCTGAAAAACTCTCACAGCTGTGGTGTACTAGTCTGGAAAAAAAAATAATAACCTTCAGAATAAAAATGAAAATGGAATCACTTTATTCCAAATCACTGGTTAAAAAACAAACAGGAACAAAAAAAAAACACACACACACACACAAAAACATCTGAACTCTAACACTACACTGATTCAAAACCATCCAGTAAAATTTATGCCAATATTAATGCTGGGTTCAGAATCAGAAATAAGAACCAGAATTGGAATCGGACAGATTCAGGAAAATGACAAAATACGCTCCGAAGTGGATTCTGAATGAGAAACCAGCCAAGCAACATTTAAAAAGCCAACCTTGAAAAAAAAAAAAAGCTTCCTTGTTTTAAACACCATACAGGCTCAGCAGGGATATGGTCATCTCTACTTAAGATGTGAATGTATGTCTGTAAAGCACTGGAATTCATCTGCATTCTCTTATCTAGGAGATGCTTGAGAGAGTGTGATAGTGTTAAATAAGACGTATGTTTGCTTGTACCCGTTTAGTGTGTGTCCTCTCTAATTCACAGATAACAGACAGAATGACAGCTCCCCATCTCCACACTTCCCTCCTCCCTCTGTCTCTCTCATCTCCCCATCCTGATCATCTTCTCAAACTGCTGTCTTAAACCTCTCTCCTCCCAATCTATTTCCCACCACCGCTTTCCCCTCTCCTCTCATCTTTTATTTTGTTCCTCATTCTCTCTGATCCCCTCCGATTCCGGCTGTCATCATGAGTACACGGTTAAGGCTTGTCACTTCTTTGGTCCTTTCCTTTTCAGTCTTTTTTGGATAAAGGGAAGAAAGCGCAAGAGGTTTCAAAGGGCTCACAGCGATAAAGAGAGAGCAAACAGTGATTTTAAACCCAGCGGTGACCATGACACTGATTAGCCAAATGAAACCAGTCACTGAAATTGATATCCTCTCACACGTGCGCATATAAACACACACAAGATGACATGTCATGTACAACACCTGAACTGAGGGTGAAATAAGACTGTGGCATTGTGGAGTGTGATATAGTGCAAGCATCCGTGTGTGATAAATTCCTGCACACGTCTAGGTATGTGTGTGCTCTTTACCTGTTGCCCCCTTGGTTTTATGCCTCCCTTTGGCCCGGCGTTGGGAATTACCCATTGCTCCATGTTTCCTGTCCCAAAACATCACCTCATCCCAAGGTTGAAGCCACCGAATTGACAATGACCGAGAGTGTGTTGGAGCGTCTATGTGTGTGAGCGCGGCGGCGCATACATGTGACACAGAGCAGTCTGTGGGACTGAGTCTGTTTGTTTGTGTGAACGTGAGTGTGTAAGGGTGCGCATGTGTGTGTGTGTGTGAGTGTGTGAAAGAAAGAGAGAGCATGCGCCCAATCCAGTTCTATTCCAGCCAGTCAGAATACAGGCTCTGTGCTCATTTCATTGAGAGCCAGGGAAGGCTGAATGTATGGATGTAGGGAATGCTAGAATGCTAGAAGTAGAGGAGTGGAGCGAGAGAGAGAGAGAAAGGGAGGTGGATGTTTTATCACCGCTGAGTGATTCTGAGGAGAGGTGGAGCTGCTGCAGTTGGAGAGGAAAAGAGAAACACATAGAGAGAGGGGTGAACGAGGAGAGACCCTGTGCACACGAAAAAACCTTTTCTCATGCCATACTATAACCGTCATCAAACCATCGGTCTTCTTCCCAAGAATTTGAAAAAATAACCACATTTTATGGCAACCAAACCAAACAAAAATGAGTCACATTATAGGGAAAAAGGGATAGTTCACCCAAATATGGAAATGCTGTATGACCTGTGTGGCTTTCTTCTGTGGAACAAAAAGGAGATATTATGAAAACATTTTTTTTGTCCGTAAATAAAGTCAAGGGGTTTCAGTGATGTTTGGTTTCCTTGTATGGACAAAAACAGTTCTTCAGTTTAATTCCTTCTAAATCAAAACTCAACTGCTTGTTTAACTTCACCCAGCTCCTTATATAAAATTGGATATACAAATATGTATCCAACTTTATCCGAATATACACTATATATTTACATGAAAAGCAATATATGTTATATATATGTTATAATATAGATGTACTCTGTTTGACAGAAACCTGGTTAAAACCTGATGATTACATTATTTTAAATGAGTTCACCTCCCAAGATCAATGTTATAAACATGAGCCACGTCTAAAAGGCAAAGGTGGAGGTGTTGCTTCAATTTATAACAATGTTTTCAGGATTTCTCAGAGGGCGGGTTTCAAGTATAACTCGTTTGAAGTAATTGTGCTTCATATAACATTATCCAGAGAAACAAATGTTAATGATAAATCCCCTGTTATGTTTGTACTGGCTACTGTATACAGGCCACCAGGGCACCATACAGACTTTATTAAAGAGTTTGGTGATTTTACATCCGAGTTAGTTCTGGCTGCAGATAAAGTTTTAATAGTTGGTGATTTTAATATCCATGTTGATAATGAAAAAGATGCATTGGGATCAGCATTTATAGACATTCTGAACTCTATTGGGGTAAGACAACACGTTTCAGGACCTACTCATTGTCGAAATCATACTCTAGATTTAATACTGTCACATGGAATTGATGTTGATGGTGTTGAAATTATTCAGCCAAGTGATGATATCTCAGATCATTATTTAGTTCTGTGCAAACTTCATATAGCCAAAATTGTAAATTCTACTTCTTGTTACAAGTATGGAAGAACCATCACTTCTAGCACAAAAGACTGCTTTTTAAGTTATCTTCCTGATGTAACCAAATTCCTTAGCATATCCAAAACCTCAGAACAACTTGATGATGTAACAGAAACTATGGACTTTCTCTTTTCTAGCACTTTAAATAAAGTTGCTCCTTTACGCTTAAGGAAGGTTAAGGAAAACAGTTTGACACCATGGTATAATGAGCATACTCGCACCCTAAAGAGAGCAGCCCGAAAAATGGAGCGCAGCTGGAGGAAAACAAAACTAGAGGTATTTCGTATTGCTTGGCGGGAAAGTAACATATCCTACAGAAAAGCATTAAAAACTGCTAGATCCGATTACTTTTCTTCTCTTTTAGAAGAAAACAAACATAACCCCAGGTATTTATTCAATACAGTGGCTAAATTAACGAAAAATAAAGCCTCAACAAGTGTTGACATTTCCCAACACCACAGCAGTAATGACTTTATGAACTACTTTACTTCTAAAATCGATACTATTAGAGATAAAATTGCAACCATTCAGCCGTCAGCTACAGTATCACATCAGACAGTGCACTATAGACCCCCTGAGGAACAGTTCCACTCATTCTCTACCATAGGAGAGGAAGAATTGTATAAACTTGTTAAATCATCGAAACCAACAACATGTATGTTAGACCCTATACCATCTAAGCTCCTAAAAGAGGTGCTTCCAGAAGTCATAGATCCTCTTCTGACTATTATTAATTCCTCATTGTCATTAGGATATGTCCCCAAAACCTTAAAACTGGCTGTTATTAAGCCTCTCATCAAAAAACCACAACTTGATCCCAAAGAACTAGTTAATTATAGACCAATCTCGAATCTCCCTTTTCTGTCCAAGATACTAGAAAAGGTGGTATCCTCACAATTATATTCCTTCTTAGAGAAAAATGGTATATGTGAGGATTTCCAGTCAGGATTTAGACCGTATCATAGTACTGAGACTGCTCTCCTTAGAGTTAGAAATGATCTGCTCATATCATCTGATCGTTGGTGTATCTCTCTATTAGTTTTATTGGATCTTAGTTCTGCGTTTGACACAATTGGCCACAACATTCTTTTGCATAGACTTGAACACTTTGTTGGCATTAGTGGAAGTGCATTAGCATGGTTTAAATCGTACTTATATGACCGCCATCAGTTCGTAGCAGTGAATGAAGATGTATCCTATCGATCACAAGTGCAGTATGGAGTACCTCAAGGCTCAGTACTAGGGCCGCTACTCTTCACGCTTTATATGTTACCCTTGGGAGATATCATCAGGAAACATGGTGTTAGCTTTCACTGTTATGCTGATGATACTCAGCTCTATATTTCTTCGCAGCCCGGTGAAACACACCAATTTGAAAAACTAATGGATTGCATAGTCGATATAAAAAACTGGATGACGAGTAATTTCTTACTGCTAAATTCCGAAAAAACAGAGGTGTTAATTATAGGACCTAAAAACTCCGCTTGTAATAACCTAGAACACTGTGTAAGACTTGATGGTTGCTCTGTCTTCGTCATCAGTTAGGAACCTAGGTGTGCTATTTGATCGCAATCTTTCCTTAGAAAGCCACGTTTCTAGCATTTGTAAAACTGCATTTTTCCATCTCAAAAATAAAACTAAATTACGGCATATACTCTCAATGTCAAATGCTGAAATGTTAATCCATGCATTTATGACCTCAAGGTTAGATTATTGTAATGCTTTATTGGGTGGTTGTTCTGCACGCTTAGTAAACAAACTACAGCTAGTCCAAAATGCAGCAGCAAGAGTTCTTACCAGAACCAGGAAGTATGACCATATTAGCCCGGTCCTGTCAACACTGCACTGGCTCCCTATCAAGCATCGTATAGATTTTAAAATATTGCTTATTACTTATAAAGCCCTGAATGGTTTTGCACCTCAGTATTTGAATGAGCTCCTTTTACATTATAATCCTCTACGTCCGCTACGTTCTCAAAACTCAGGCAATTTGATAATACCTAGAATATCAAAATCAACTGCGGGCGGCAGATCATTTTCCTATTTGGCGCCTAAACTCTGGAATAACCTACCTAACATTGTTCAGGAGGCAGACACACTCTTGCAGTTTAAATCTAGATTAAAGACCCATCTCTTTAACCTGGCATACACATAACATACTAATATGCTTTTAATATCCAAATCCGTTAAAGGATTTTTAGGCTGCATTAATTAGGTAAACCGGAACCAGAAACACTTCCCATAACACCCTATGTACTTGCTACATCATTAGAAGAATGGCATCTACGCTAATATTTGTCTGTTTCTCTCTTGTTCCGAGGTCACCGTGGCCACCAGATCCAGTCTGTGTCCAAATCAGAGGGTCACTGCAGTCACCCGGATCCAGTACGTATCCAGACCAGATGCTTGATCAGCACCTAGAAAGGACCTCTACATCCCTAAAAGACAGCGGAGACCAGGACAACTAGAGCCCCAGATACAGATCCCCTGTAAAGACCTTGTCTCAGAGGAGCACCAGGACAAGACCACAGGAAACAGATGATTCTTCTGCACAATCTGACTTTGCTGCAACCTGGAATTGAACTACTGGTTTCGTCTGGTCAGAGGAGAACTGGCCCCCCAACTGAGCCTGGTTTCTCCCATGGTTTTTTTCTCCATTCTGTCACTGATGGAGTTTCGGTTCCTTGCCGCTGTCGCCTCTGGCTTGCTTAGTTGGGGTCACTTCATCTACAGCGATATCGTTGACTTGATTGCAAATAAATGCACAGACACTATTTAACTGAACAGAGATGACATCACTGAATTCAATGATGAACTGCCTTTAACTATCATTTTTGCATTATTGACACTGTTTTCCTAATGAATGTTGTTCAGTTGCTTTGACGCAATGTATTTTGTTTAAAGCACTATATAAATAAAGGTGACATTGACTTTGACTATTGTGACGAGTGGGGCGGGGCCGAGGGACATGGGAGCGAGGCCGGTGGAGTGATAGGAGATGAGCTACACTTGTTCGACCCACCGGTCTCGAGGCCCACGGAGGAGATGGAAGGATATAAAACTGGAGCGACGACAGTGAAGGACGAGAGAGGACCAGGCCTGGGATTTTAGTTGTGTTTTGGTTTTATTTTGTGCGCCTCGTCCGTGAGGGGCTTGTGCGCTGTTTTGTGTTTATTTTTGTAATTAAAATGTTATTTGATTGTCCGCCGGTTCCCGCCTCCTTCTTCCCGACGATTAGGAAGTTTAATCCATTACAGTGGTGCCGAAACCCGGGAGAAGGTCCCTCGCCGCTATGGTGAATCAGCGGTGCCAACGAGCAGGCGAGGAGTGTGCCGCCATGGACGCTCGAGGCGGTGGGCTGGAGCGAGTTGCCGGGGACGGGCGAGCTCGCTACCGGCCGCCCACGATGTGGAGAGACCGGAGGAGCCGTCGCCGTCCACCGGGCGGCGGAGGAGTGTCGTGCCGTCCGCCGAGTGGACGGCGACGGCTCCTCCGGTTTTGGGCAGCCGGCAGGAGTCCCCCGTTCCCTGCTCCTCCCCGTTCCGGCGGATGGCAGCAGGCTCCGGCCACCTGGCGAATGGCGCAGACTCCTCCGCTCCCTCACGGACGGCAGCCGCCCCTCCAGATAGCGGGCGGTCGGCAGCGAGCTCGCCCGTCCCCGGCAACTCGCTCCAGCCCACCGCCTCGAGCGTCCATGGCGGCACACTCCTCGCCTGCTCGTTGGCACCGCGGATTCACCACAGCGGCGAGGGATCTTCAGCAGCGCGTCCCTCCTTCTCCCAGGCTTCGGCACCACTGTTATGATATAACCTTCCTAATCGTCGGGAAGAAGGAGGCGGGAACCGGCGAACAATCAAAATGAAACTTTAATTACAAAACAAACACAAAACAGCGCACCAGCCCCTCACGGACGACTGGTGCGCACAAATAAAAACCAAAACACAACTAAAAGCCCAGGCCTGGTCCTCTCTCGTCCTTCACTGTCGTCGCTCCAGTTTTATATCCTTCCATCTCCTCCGTGGACCTCGAGACCGGTGGGTCGAACAGGTGTAGCTCATCTCCAATCACTCCACCGGCCTCGCTCCCATGTCCCTCGGCCCCGCCCCACTCGTCACAACTATATATAGCAAATCTCAACGTTATGGTTTCTTGTATCATCACAAAATGTAAACTATATTATCGGCCAGCTCTAATCTGCTAAATGTAAAAATACTTTCAAAATAAATCATAAAGATATTAAGACATTATTAATATTAACAAAGGATGTGTTTTGTTAAAAACACTACATCAATAAATTTCACTTGAATTTTTTAGGAAAACTTAAATAATTATGCTAAACAAAGTGTTAATGATCAATCATGTCTTAAAATCATAATGCAATGAAAGTAGCGTGATCTGTAGAAGATCTGTTCTTCTGTATTGTGACATTCAACTGAATGATTCTGAAAATGGATGGATATTGATTGGATAAAGGCTGAGCTAAATGCCATCTTGCAAAAGGACAGGAAAGAAACAGGGTTTCAGTGGACTAAATGACTGGAGAAGTGTGACATACGTCACCTGAGAGAAGACTGTTGTCCCAGCAGAAGATCAAGATATGACATTTTGATAAAAAAAAATTAGTCAAAAAAAAAAAAAAAAAGATAAAGAAACATGTGCATGATGCATGGATGAATCAATCACAGTATAATCAATAACATTTATTTGGGAAATAGGATGAATTTCCATTTAATGTTAACTTCAATCTTGTTTTCATTTTTCTGACATTTTGTGAGACCTCATTGAATTAGTTTGATCTGTTTTCGCAAAAAACTGTACCACAGTCATCTCACTGAAGACTGCAAAAGAGTGAGAGAGAGATGAGGGTGGGCATGATAGAAAGGAGGACGGAGTGAGGAGCAAAGATGCGGCAAACAGGGAGAGAGTGAGGGAAAAGAGAGGGAGAGAGATGAGAATCACAAGAGGCAGAGAGCTGGAGGGGAATATTGAGAAGAAGGGAGGCGGAGGGAGAGAGAGAGCAGACACAGTAAGTAAAAACAGACACTATAGGTGAGAAAGGCAAATAGAGAGAAAGAGACTGATTGGTGACTGATTGGAGATTGTGATTGGTTGAGGAATGATGCACCGAAGGACAGAAGACTGTCAGCCCAATTTTTCCTGAAAAGGATGAGATAGGATTGAGTAATAAATAGCGGAGGGTAATAAACAAGGGTAAAATCCTGTTAAGAGCCTAGGCTGCTCAAGAGTGCGGCTAGCTGTCCAAGCTGCTGACACACACACACACACTGCAGTGGAAAGGGCAGGTCCCTCCCTCTGCAGACTAGAAGTTTAGCATTCAAAGCCACAACACTGTTCTCCATTATCAATTCATCACAGACATCTGTCTGGTAAACATCACGTGCCCCGCCCCTTCACACACACACGCTCACACAGAGGTCACATCTGCAAATACATACAGTCACCTGCTCACACAGACCAAAAGATGCAGTGAGATCGATACACACTCTCATGCCTTCATACTTGCACAGTTTAACCCACACACAGATGCTACTGCCTTCTTGCAAAATAGAAAAGACCAGAGGAAGTGAAGAATTCATAAGAACATCATACACAACGTCATGTATATTGTGAATGAGCACAAAGTGTTAATCTACACATACATTTATGAAATAAAAGGGCTAGTCTACACACATACACATCCCTCTCTCTCTCCCTCACACACACTGCACGGAGCAGCACAATGATTAATCAGCAGAGCACACACGCCAGTGACCACAGCCTGCCTTGTGCATGTTAATAATACACACACTCACAAGTTTATTTATTCATTGTTTAAATATCAGGTTAAATGATATTTTCCTTGATAGTATAACCATACCTGTACAAACAAACACACGGGTAGTTGACATGTCATGCTGTGTGACATTCTACACTTCATTTAAATCAATTAAAATATTTAAAGTTCCATTGAGTTATTTTTAATGTGTAATATCTAGTGGTTTGATGATTTACATCTTTTTACTTCAGATAACAACTTCCTGATTCTGTAATCCTATTATGTTGTTTTCAAAAATAAAGACATGAATAAAAAGGAAGTAAACATTCTAACTAACTGTGCACTCAGTAAATCTGTGTGCACTGGGAATAATATATTCTCAAATAAATACCATGCAATGCTAAATTAACATATAGTACACAGTGAATATGACACAAATTTGAGACAGCGGGAAACAGGTTAAAAAGTCTTCCCAAGACATTCCTGTATTTCAGCTCTAATATTAGTGTCCTGACTTCTTGTCTTGTCCCATTTTTCATCTTTCCTAAAATTTCTTTATTGTGATAAAGTAACTGTCATAGCCAAGTACATTTTCCAAATGACTGCCATATTAGCCAGCAAAAGATAATATTACTAAGTCCAAGTGCAAAAAAGTAAAATGTTATTAAATATATGAAGAGAAACCTTGTGACCGATTATAACACCTACACTTCCCCTTATATAACCAAAAAAACGCAAACCACCCCAATATATACAAACACTGACTTATTTTTCCACATAAAATTACAATATATAATACACGTCCACTGGATTCAAATTTCTTTTAATTCTCTCAGACATTTAGAAAACACCTCCTCATGTACACTAGGCACTCCAAACCCAGACAGGGTTTATTCGTTCACCTCAAATGTCAATGCTTCCAGGACCCTCTGCAGTGATCAAACAGCCTTCCTTTAAAAACAGGAGTGAGCGGAAGGAAGGGGCAGAGGAAATGCACAGGCAAAGACTGGCTCAGTTGTTGAGCGCTCTGCACAGGGCAATCTGAGGTCAAGCACACACACTGACAATAACATTAACTGAGTAAACACACACTGCACTATTACACACACAAAAGACTGTTCATGCACTATTCATGCACATTTATGAACACTTATGTTGCTGTTATAATATATCTTATACAAATCTAAGACAAACAACAAATGTTTATATCAATTTTACTTTTAACAAAAATCTTCACTATTTGGTATCATACAAAATGATATATATATTTTTTTTACCTGTTACAAAAATATGGTACTAAGGCCTGTTCACACAAAATAAATATTCAGAGCAAAAAGTTTGTCTGATAGACATTTTCATTTGAATGAACAGCTGTTGCATAAGCAATCGCATACTGTCAATGTGACAGATTTTTTACCAATAGGTATTCTAATCCTTTTTCTACTGCACTGTGAATAAAGCTGGTCAACTAATAAGATTTCAAGCTTTTGGTCACATGCAGAGAGCAGCTGTTGTTTCATAAAACAAAGGCTTGGTGGCGCTTATGAGCAGACTATTTTGCTAAATGGCAGTAAATAACAGAGGAAAAATACATAACTGGCTGTTTGAATATGGCTTTGTTTGTGCTTAGCAGACGAAAGTCATACAGGATTGAATCTACACAAGGTTGAATTTAATTTCTTTGCACAATGCATGCATAATGATGTCTAAACAGGAATAACTCAAACTAACTGCAATACCTGCAACATTAATCAGCACATCCTACTGCTACCAGAAGCCATGTGAACCGCTCGTCCATCACTCAACCCAAGTGAAGCTGAAACATCAAACAGCAACACAATTTCACTTCTTACTGATCACAGCTCTCGCTCTGTTCTTTTCACCTCATTACATCACATGAAAGCAGATGAATTTCTGAATCCAAAAGATATGGAAATGAGCAACATTTGACAAAGGGTCAAAATCAATCCAATGTCAACAGTCAAAAAATTTTGAGTGAAAAAGGCTCACATTCACTTAAAATCTTCCCAGCGCAGCTCACTGATCATGAAGCTGAATCTACTTCTAATGATTTTTTTTATGCCAAGTGGACATGTGCTTATATAAGAAAAGAGAAAGCAAGGCTGATATCTTATACAGATATGGAGAAACAGCATCGATGATTAGAGGTGATACAGTAACAGCTGTTTATGACTTATCACTGTACTATAAGGGGGTTGTCCTGCTCTCGAGCTGAAAGTGACAGCTGGCTTCACAGCTGCACTGATCCTATTGTTTTTCATCTGGTGCTGGACTGGAGAGATCGTGAGAGTAAGATGAGATCAGAGCCGCTCTGCTGTCATCTCTTCTAGACCAAAATATGCACTTTCACTGTAACTCGGTCACAAAGCCGGTGTTGTTATTGCTAAGTAAAACTAGGGTTGTGTTCATTCTTTGAATTATAAATATAAATATTAGAAATATAACATAAATATAAATATTAGAAGAAAAACTAACACTCCACAAAACCTGCCGAATATCACTTCCACTGAGCTTTTCCCTTCATATTATCCCTCTAAACTCTGAAATCACTTGCTGTAGTATATTGTTTTTTTTATGGAGTTAATAAAAATCAGATAAAAATGATAAAAGCAGCCAGCCCCTGGGGTCTACTAACGGAAGTGCATGGCATCACATTTCCTCTCTGGAACGTGAACAGTCTGAACCTAAAGTCCACTGGTGTGTGCGAGAACCTCTCCCATCAAATGAAATGAGCTAACCAAATCAGGTCGATTTACTGCACAGAACAAATAAACTACCGTCTTACTATATCTAGATTTGAGGCTTTCTCCACACAAACTGAATCACAGACACGGTGCTGGAAGCAGACGATGAAAAAACACTGGTTGATGGATCCAGGAAACAGAACAAAGGGGATTTTACGGTACCTTAGTGCAGATCCAGAGTGTGTTCAGATCAGTACTGTCAATCCACACTATCATTCAGCACCAATCCTGCAGTTCTTGTTTAACAGCATGAAATCAGATGTCCTACAGTCACTGAGAGGTGTGATTGTATGTGTGACAGTCCGTGTTTTATCATCAGGAAAGTGAATCTGGAGCAGTGGACATCTGGCAGCAGATTGAGATTTGGAATAATTGGCTGTGGTTTAATAATCCAACTCAACTGCTGGCGGCAAAGAACAGCAAGAACATGGCAGATTACAAGACCTAACTGTCCATCCACCCACCGGATTACACACACACCTCTACAGTGCTTCAACTGCACTTCTCCAATTCTCCTCTGTGATCGACAATCATCTATAAAATGAATGCATGAACTAGCTTTTCTGCATCAGAAACAGGTAACATGTTTCGTAGCTTGGCAATGTTTCTAAGATGGAAGAATGCTGTTTTTGTAACATAGGAAATAAGTTTTCAAAAGACAAGTTGCTGTCTAAGATAACACCAAGATTTTTGACTATGGAGGAAGTAACAATACATCCGTCTAGTTGCAAACTGTAGTCTATCCGATTCTGTGCACTTTTTTTTGGTTCAATAAGTAATATCTCTGTCTTATCTGAATTTAATAGGAGTATATTATTGGTCATCCAATTTTGTAAATTTTTAACACACTCTGTTAGCTTAGATCATTTAGAAGTTTCATCTGGTCTCGTTGAGATATATAGTTCAGTATTATCAGCATAACAATGGAAACTAATCCCGTAGTTTCTAACAATATTACCAAGGGGCAACATGTATATTGAAAATACCAGAGGACCTAGGACAGATCCTTGTGGCACTCCATATTTTACTGTTGATAAATGAGATGACTCTCCATTTAAATAAACAAAATGGTAGCGATCGGACAGGTAGGATCTAAACCATCTTAGAGCCTGCCCTTGAATACCTGTATAGTTTTGTAATCGATCTATGAGTATGTCATGATCTATGGTGTCGAACGCAGCACTAAGATCAAGTAAAACTAGCAAAACTAGCTAAATGTAAAATGTATAAAACTGTTCTTTAGTGCCTTAATCTCATTTTCAGACTCTCTTTCATCTATTTACATATTTCAACCTCTCATTTCATTTCATTCTATTCATTTCATTTGATTATTCTTTGCGTTCGTCTCTTTTAAACTCCTTCATGCAGCGCTGGATTAGGGGATTGTAATTCCAGCTAAACTGCTCAATTTATCTGAATTAGAATGAGGAGTGTGTTCTCCATGCAGAGCAGGGGAGGTTTAAAGGGACATCGGTTTTGACGTTCAGCTCACACTATGATAGGATGGAGAGAGCAGGGTGGAACGACTCAAATCCTACATCAAAAGTCTCTGCACAAATGAGGACAGCTGTCCCGCTGCCAGAGACGGAAGCACAGGAAGATTGGCTTCTTGCAAGCTAAAACAGCTGACAACACAGCAAGGGCTGTGAACTATGTGGATTGATTAATTGAATAATTGACTATTGTTTATGGGCTGATAGATGCTCGAAACTTATGTCTGAACGGTGTAAATATGGCTCTGACTCATGTCTTGGCTGATGCTTAAAATGGGGGATACTGAACACTAATTTATATATAATAAAGCAGATCCATCGGCAAGAATGAGTGGAATTAATGGAGATGTAAAAGAGAAGTTCTACCTAGAAAATAAATTATCTAGATCAGGGATTCTCAATCATTTTTAGGCCACAGTCCTCAAATATGACAATACCCTTGTGGAAAGACCATTTATAAATATGGGAAAAGGTTGATTGAAAAAATTACTACTTTATTTAGCAAGAATGCATTAAATTCTTCTGTGGGGTTATAATTAAAAATGTATGCTGTTTTGGGGGTACTTTTTTCTCAACACTATTTGCTTAGAAAATATTATATTTATATTAAAAAGTCACTTTAATGAAGACCTAAATGAAACTTGGTGTTTATGGATTGATGGATTGATGATCTAGAAACTAAAAAAGGACACTCCCAATTGCAGGTTGAATAACTTTAATGCAAACCTTTGTTTATATTTATTTATTTAATTGCAGGATGAATTGGATGAAACTGCACGTGTGTGGGATGTGCATGTAGTAAGACCATCAAAAAACGACAGAGTGCCGAGCGGTAGACCCAATGTCATGTACTTATTCCCAGAGCTCTACAGAACAGAGAACTACATGTCACCAGCGGACCCAGGAGACCTACAGCTGTGCAAGACAGAATGCACATTTCGTTCATCTATACCTTGTGACAGTGATGTAAATGACATTTGTAATTCTGTTATGACTGAGGCAAAATTTGAGCTTCCAAAGGACTCCTATCAAGCAATAGACTTATACTTGCATCTAAGGAATGCAATACTGACTTTACTGTAACCTGTGCTCAGACTGAAAATAAATAGAGGGGTTGGTGGCATTTTTTATTTACAGGATATTCGATGCCCAAATGCTATTGCTAAAGAAGTACCATGATGTTACAATATACATTTCAAAAGGCTTGTATAGCAGTTTAAAGGTGCACTTTGTATGCATTATTTAAATATTTAGGCAACAGTTTTCAGGAAAAGTAATTGTCTCTAAAATACTCAAAGGGTTAGTTCACCCAAATTTTAAAATTCTGTCATTAATGACTCACCCTCATGTCGTTCCAAACCCGTGAGACCTCCGTTCATCTGACGCTGCTGACGTGTTTTCTTTGTCATTGGGCACACCGGAAAACACGTCAGCAGCGTCATACATCAACAGTCACAGCAGTCGCACTCACAGCAGACCAGGAAGAGAAGACAATGCTGAATAAAGTCATCATTTTTGTTATTTTTTGACCAAAATGTATTTTCGATGCTTCAACAAATTCTAACTGACTCTCTGATGTCACATGGACTACTTTGATGATATTTTTCTTACCTTTTTGGACATGGACAGTATACCGTACATACATTTTCGATGGAGGGACAGAAAGCTCTCGGACTAAATCTAAAATATCTTAAACTGTGTTCCGAAGATAAACAGAGGTCTCACGGGTTTGGAACGACATGAGGGTGAGTTATTAATGAGAGAATTGTAATATTTGGGTGGAGTAACCCTTTAATGTTATTGTGTTAATGTTATAGTATATGTTATTACATGTATTTGTTTAGGCAGGGTCCTTTCTATTAGTTTTATTAAATAATCAAAATTGTTATTTATTTACCATTGTGTTTTTCCAAATTCAGACTTTTTCTTCTTTGGAGCACAAATGTTTAGCAGAATGTGCATTGAGCAGTTATCAGCATCCTCTGTCAATATTTTTCATACAATTGTTGTCAATGTTTTCTCAGGCTGCTCTAGTGAACGATTACTTTAGACTTGTATGCAGAATTTTTTTTCCTCCCTTGATATAATTTAATAAGCATCAAATGCACTGAATACATAAAGATTTTAACAAAGTTGGGGTCATTTTATTGATTATTATACTTAAATACAGACAATGTATTGCTGACATCTAACAATGTTTACAAACATGGATACTCAAACATGTTTTCTCCTTTATAAAAATGAAGTCACCCAATTTCCAGTCATCTGGTCTCTTTAGACGCATGTTTGTTGCCGATACCTGAAAGTTTGCTTAATAAACCGTCGTCATTTGCTGATGTACTGCCTCTTTTTTGGATCTTGTCTCTTAATCTCTGCAGTGCAGTGGACTTGGTGGTTTCACATGCTGCGAGTCTTTGACAGCAAAATGCTCTAACTGCAAGACGATCCACATATCTAACAATATATTTTCCAAGTTCGTCTTCGGTCATAGTTGCAATAACACTTATGTTGATGTAAAAGGAAATGTCAGCTATAAATACATTGGCAACGAAAGCATGCATATTAATTATAGCCTAACTGTAACAATTTATCTTATCCTTTTTTATTTTCTCAATTGAATCTTGAGAAATATCTCTTGACCTCAAAAAAATCAACAAAATCTTCTATATTGAGATCTTTTGAAAAATTCTATACTAAACACTCTCACCCTCACATAAAAAATTATTCTAAATCAAAATGCATAAAACGGAAATTGTGACGGCTAGTGAAAGCCATAGGTTTCTCGTGCTCACGTAAAAGTGTCTCGTGAGCACGCTAATGTTTCTCGTGCGCACATCATAGTTTCTCGTGAGCACGCCATAGTTTCTCGCAAGCACGAGAAAGTTTCTCGTGAGCACGCCATAGTTCCTCGTGCGAACGCGAAAGTCTGTGTTTTTATTTTTTTGCAAAGGTCCCTTTAGGGGCTCCATATAAATGTCTTCAGGTCAGTACTTAATAAAAAAAAATAACATGCATATTGTATGATCCCTCTTATTATGGTAAAATAATTAACATTTTGTAGATACTGCAATAAATGTATAAACCTAAAGAGAAACATAACTTTTGGCTTTCAACAGAATAAATTAATATTGATTAATCTCATGATTTCCGACCAATATAAAAAAATATAAAATTGACCGAATTTTACATTTGGTAGATGATTTTTAGAACTTTTATTCTATCTAAGTCTAAGGTAAACATTTGATCAGTTCATTAATTCCCTGGAAATCAAACCCATGTCCAGATGTTTGAGCTACTGGAACACTGTTGCTTTTTATTCAATTTACTTTATTCCCTTGCAGCCACCCGGTGGTTCCCTGACACCAATTTGAAAACCCCTGATCTAGATCTTTTGTTGAGATGTTTCATCAAATCACATTTCCACACAGAATCAATCCTCATCATCAAAACAGAGTGCTACCAAAATCTCCAGGCACAAACACTGGGGTGCCCCAGTCATTTAGTTATGTAAGAGAATACCCTGGGTCTGTCCCCTTGACTCGCACAATCACACACTCCATTACATAAGCCTGTTGGTGATAGAGTGCTGATAAATGTCTTTGCTTTCTCAACTATGCCATTGTGTATGTGTGATCTATATACTCAGAGAATGACATGCACCCTCACAGAAACGCTCTTGCTCTCTGTATGTCTGAACCACAGACGCACAAACACATACATTATTAAACACAAGAGTTCGTAAGAAGAATCTAACAGTTAAAAAAGACACTGTTCAGAGAGAGTAACTGAGAGAAACTAAATGCTGAATCTTCACACATACCTATAAACAAAGTCTCATAGAACAGTTTGTCAGTCTAACAAGGCTTCCAGGCTTATGTTGTCTGGGTTTGAGCAGGTGTGTGTGTGTGTGTGTGTGTGTGTTTCCAGTACCGGCTGATTTAGCAGGAATACTGTTTTAATTTCTGCAGGTCATAGCTCCGTTGTGTATGTGTATGCCTCTGCAAAAACAAAGCTCATTTACACTAATTAAATATATAAGTATTTACTGTAATTGCTTAGGCTGTGTCTTGAGGCTTGAGCTTTCTTAACTGTGAAATGACTGTGAAATGTAATGCCAAAAAGCTTCCTAAACTTTACACATTTCTAGAGTAATTGATCTGTGCCACTAGCAGTATGACATGGAATTGCCAAAATAATAACTGTTTAAACTAATTTCCCAAACTCTAAGCATGCCTTTCTCCCTATCCTCAATCTTCCATTGTTTGGATAATATTTTATAGTGCTGCCTCAAACTCATGCCTATACAACACTTTTAAGGGGTGGTGTTGGTGCAGTGGAAAAGACAAATGCCTTTGGTGTGAGAGATCTGGGTTCGAATCCACTTTGAGACACCAATGTGTCCCTGAGCAAGACACTTTACCCCTAGTTGCTCCAGAGGGGTGCGAACTCTGACATTTATATATAGCAATTGTAAGTTGCTTTGGATAAAAGCTTCAGCTAAATGAATAAATGTAAATGTTACAACCCGAATTCCGGAAAAGTTGGGACGTTTTTTAAATTTTAATAAAATGAAAACTAAAGGAATTTCAAATCACATGAGCCAATATTTTATTCACAATAGAACATAGATAACGTAGCAAATGTTTAAACTGAGAAATTTTACACTTTTATCCACTTAATTAGCTCATTTAAAATTTAATGCCTGCTACAGGTCTCAAAAAAGTTGGCACGGGGGCAACAAATGGCTAAAAAAGCAAGCAGTTTTGAAAAGATTCAGCTGGGAGAACATCTAGTGATTAATTAAGTTAATTGATATCAGGTCTGTAACATGATTAGCTATAAAAGCTTTGTCTTAGAGAAGCAGAGTCTCTCAGAAGTAAAGATGGGCAGAGGCTCTCCAATCTGTGAAAGACTGCGTAAAAAAATTGTGGAAAACTTTAAAAACAATGTTCCTCAACGTCAAATTGCAAAGGCTTTGCAAATCTCATCATCTACAGTGCATAACATCATCAAAAGATTCAGAGAAACTGGAGAAATCTCTGTGCGTAAGGGACAAGGCCGGAGACCTTTATTGGATGCCCGTGGTCTTCGGGCTCTCAGACGACACTGCATCACTCATCGGCATGATTGTGTCAATGACATTACTAAATGGGCCCAGGAATACTTTCAGAAACCACTGTCGGTAAACACAATCCGCCGTGCCATCAGCAGATGCCAACTAAAGCTCTATCATGCAAAAAGGAAGCCATATGTGAACATGGTCCAGAAGCGCCGTCGTGTCCTGTGGGCCAAGGCTCATTTAAAATGGACTATTTCAAAGTGGAATAGTGTTTTATGGTCAGACGAGTCCAAATTTGACATTCTTGTTGGAAATCACGGACGCCGTGTCCTCCGGGCTAAAGAGGAGGGAGACCTTCCAGCATGTTATCAGCGTTCAGTTCAAAAGCCAGCATCTCTGATGGTATGGGGGTGCATAAGTGCATACGGTATGGGCAGCTTGCATGTTTTGGAAGGCTCTGTGAATGCTGAAAGGTATATAAAGGTTTTAGAGCAACATATGCTTCCCTCCAAACAACGTCTATTTCAGGGAAGGCCTTGTTTATTTCAGCAGGACAATGCAAAACCACATACTGCAGCTATAACAACAGCATGGCTTCGTCGTAGAAGAGTCCGGGTGCTAACCTGGCCTGCCTGCAGTCCAGATCTTTCACCTATAGAGAACATTTGGCGCATCATTAAACGAAAAATACGTCAAAGACGAACTCTTCAGCAGCTGGAAATCTATATAAGGCAAGAATGGGACCAAATTCCAACAGCAAAACTCCAGCAACTCATAGCCTCAATGCCCAGACGTCTTCAAACTGTTTTGAAAAGAAAAGGAGATGCTACACCATGGTAAACATGCCCCGTCCCAACTATTTTGAGACCTGTAGCAGAAATCAAAATTGAAATGAGCTCATTTTGTGCATAAAATTGTAAACTTTCTCAGTTTAAACATTTGCTATGTTATCTATGTTCTATTGTGAATAAAATATTGGCTCATGTGATTTGAAAGTCTTTTAGTTTTCATTTTATTAAAATTTAAAAAATGTCCCAACTCTTCCGGAATTCGGGTTGTATAATTTACCATTGTATCTGCATTTTTAGTTGAGTTAGATAATATGATATGGAAAACACATCTTTTGATAAATGCAATGGGTATAGAAAATAATCGCTTCCCTTTAAAATAATCACATTTTGCTGCTTTGCAGCCTGAAATGAAGAAGGACACCGTTTTTGTTTTATCCAGCTCTGTTTACACAGTGCAACTTATAACTTACAGGTGAAAGATATAACACTGACATGTCTGGAAAAAATAATTAAATAAATAAATAAGCCAGAATCACTGAGTTGGAAAAAGGATCACCACCCTCCTAAAAATGTAGATAATCACCTTTTTAATAGCACACAAAGCTATTGGACTTTCATCTGTGATTATTTGTGGTCATTTTGATTAGCTCAGCATGAAAATAGCTTTCCTGGAGCTTTTCAGTCTTTGGTAGTGCAACTGAAGTAAACAATCAACTATGAGTGGTAAGGCACTGTCAAAAGACTAAAATTGAATAATTTGTCCTCAACAAAAAACGATATGTCTGCCGGAAATCCAATCCAGCTCATCATCCAAATAACAGCATCCTGGAGATAGTAATATCCTGTTATGGGGTTGTTTCTCTGCAGCAGGGACTGGAGCATTTGTCAGGATAGAAGGAAAAATGGAAGGGGCAAAATACTGTCAAATTCTGAGGAAAATCTGCTGCCCCTCTGCCTGAAAGTTGTCAATGGGTAGAAGGTTTACCTTCCAACATGACAATGATCCAAAGCACACAGCAAAATCTGCGGAATGACTTGAAGACTGCAGTCCACAAACGGTGACCATCAAATTGAACTGAACTGAACCCAACAGACTAAAGGCTGTAATTAAAGCAAAAGATGGTTCAACAAAACACTGACACAAGGGGGTGATCCTATTTCCAACTTAGTGATTCAGTTTTTTTTTATGAAATGTTGGTGCTTTATCTTTCACTTGGATGTTATAAGTTGCACTGAGTAAATACAGCTGGAAGAAACAAAAACTGTGTCCATCTTCTTCTACCTCACACACTTAACATCCCAGAGAATTTTTTGGATCATTTTACCATGCAATCATCATTTACTTTTGCTGCTTTAACAATAACAATAATTTATTGGTTGTTTTACTCATGTCCTCTGCTAGAATTTTAACTACAAAATATAAATATGAACTCCTGATAGTTTTAAACATGCTTAAAATGTCATTTTTCACATTGCATTACAGAAATTAAACACCAAATGTAATTGGAAAAATGGTAAAAGTGGCACTGTGCTGAAAAATATTATTAATTTCAGAAAAAGAAAATTGAATTTTTTTTTAATGTAAATCAAGGTAACGAATTAATAAACCTGTGATTTTTTTTTTCTTGGCACTTTGTAAGGCTAATGTTGCAAAAGCTACAATTGTCTCTGCCTGTTTTCACTGATGCTGCCTTCATGTGCTACACATAGACTGTATAAAAACATGGACGTCGTATCTGTAACGTCACCCTCTTAGTTTTCTGACGAGCGTTTTTGAATCACACAGTAGGCAGAGCAGGCCGTCGCTGGTAGCGTGTCACTCCCGAACAATCGAAAATGATGCAGAAAATATTTTTTTGTACCAGGCTGTAAACATGTTTTTTTTCTGCTATAAAATTGGGCATTTTAACATGGGGACTCTATGTGATTGACTCCCTTTTACAGCCAGCCTCTAGCAGCCAGTCGATGAATTAGTTTTAGTTACTTCCTTGTTGGCTTCACGAGAGAGAGCGGAAGGTTGCCACATGGTGATACCAGAATGATCGTGAATAGGAATGTGGTAGTTGAAAATTGCATTTGGAAGCAACGTGAAGTCGGTAACATGTTCACCACCAGTTAAACTGTAACACTGGTTTGCCGGTGAGCATGAGCTCTTGAAGCTCTGCCCTCTTCTGAAAAGGGAGGAGGAAAGCACCAGCTCATTTGCATTTAAACGGAAAAACATAAAAACATCTTGTAAAAAGGGGCATAATAGGGCACCTTTAAACAGGTAGGTCATTTTATTCTCAGATAATACAATATCTTTCCTCAACTGTGTAATTAGTACTGCCAACTATAGCCTATCACTGTTTTTGGCTATGGAAGTGAATCATATGACATCCTGTTGTGTTAACAGACAGTCTTAAAGTATTAGTTCACCAAAAAATGAAAATTATGTTGTTAATTACTCACACTCATGTTATTCCCCACCCGTAAGACGTTGATCTTCGGAAAATAAATTAAGATATTTTTAATGAAATCAGAGAGCTATCTGTCCCTTTACAGTCAGCCACGTAACTTACACATTCCAGAAAGGTAGGAAAGTCCAGAACGGTCAGACATCATCAAGTAATCCATGTCATTAAGTTCATCAAGTAATGGAATTTTATAACTCGACATGATTGCTTTGTGAAAAAAAAAAACCTTAATTTAACATAACTTAAATACATTTCTCACACCAGTATTATGTATTTTAAATTAAGTACGTTTTATGAGCAAGATTTTTTAATTTGTGACAAAATACTTTTAGATTTTTTTTGTGCCCCTCGCTGACTGTCAGATATTGTTAGTACACAAAATACTGTAAATAAACTATCAAGAGTGTGCAAAGTTTGTTTAAAGACTTAGATTTGTTGATATTCAAACACAAATGTCCCTCAGTTGAAAGACTGATGAAGATATAAAGTAATTGAGTCTCTTCAGAAGAATTGGATTAAACCATTTAATTCATTTGGATTACCTTACTACGGCTTTATGAACTTTTTGAAGCATTAATGTTTCAATCTATCACTTTAAGAGACTTAATTTTCCAAGAGTGCCCATAGTTGAAGAAACATCCATTATCTTTATTTACATATTAATATTTAGAGATTTAACAAGGTGTAATAAGAAACTGAACCAGTTTTTTTTAACAAAGCACTGTCAGAAAAAGCCATCATAACAGCCTGACAGTGGTGACTGCAGGTACAATGTGTCCCTGTGCAGTCAACCAGCTTTTGCCAAGATTAAATGTGACAACAGCAATATTGTTAATGTTTATATAAATACTTGACTGACACTGGCACTAACAGTGAGTGAAATGCAGTGAAAGAGTAAAATGCTTTAGGGAACATCTGTATTCTGTTTTTCTGTGATTGAAACACAGCAGAACTGTGCTAATGAAAACAAGGGAATTGTATTTTCCCCATGAGACAAAACTGTATATTTGGATAAGACATAAAATCTCTCCCACCACACCGACGTGGTTTCAATAAGTTTGGCATTTCTGCACAGTTGCCTTATGACCCTAACATATTCTGCTTCCTCAATCATTGCAAAAGCTGTGTCAGCATCTTTAGTATCAGTACATTCTGCCAAACCTGCAGAGTTTCTCAAAAATCATTACTTCATTCCTACATAAGAAACAGAAACAGTAAAAGGAGGAGAAACTCTGATAGCACAGCAGGTTTCATTACTCCAACAGCTTGTGAGATCTCTCATGACATCTCTCTTCCCTCTGGCTCTTACAATACGCTGGCTGTCAATCATCAGCTCCATATGCAAACTTCTCAGAAGGCCTAGATGCTGGGAATTTTCTGTCACTAGCCAGCTGTTAGTCATAAAAACATAACTATAAATCTAAGCCTCTCTCTCATTGTCATAACCTCATCAATAATTGTAAAAAAAAAAAAAACAGCTCAAATTGACCAGACTCCATCAAAATCTTATTTGTTGAATTGGCAAGAAAATTAAATAAAAATGTTGACTGAAAGCAAAACTTTTAAACTCTTTTATCTCATTCTGTTGCTTGCTTGTCAAGGAAGTTTGCAGTGAGACTGGCTCAGAAGCATATTCACAACAAAGTTTACCTGTTCAAAACTTACCTGGATCATAAACCAGGAGCCAACTGACCAATTCCCACAGGACAAAAGGAAAAGGAAATAGAGAAGGACAGCAGCATGTGCTGTTCTGCGCTACTGCAAAAGAGGCCGAGGGGTGCAGAAGAACGCGGTCACGTTAAGGGGGCTTAGAGAGAGGAGGGAAAGGATGTGGAGTGAAGAGAAAAATGGAAGGAGAAACAGGAGAGAGAGCCCCCCCCCCTTCTTTTCTCAGTTTTTTAACTCATGACAGACTTTGTGAAAACCTGATAAACTGCACCATGGAGGAGGGAATGCCTTCTATATCCTTCCTTTGCTGATTCCTCCCTCCTTTTTCCACTCCATATTCTGGAGGGAGGGGATAATGGGGAGAGGGTTGAGGCCTCCAAAAGCTCCTCAACACACAGACGTTATTAAAAAAAAGAAAATATGGAGGACCAGACCAGAACTATTTGCAAAGAAAGAATTTGTTTGCAATAAATGAATAATTCACTCCTGCCTTCCTTACATCTACAGTGATTCGCATTCCCAACACAGAGGAGGCTGCAGTTTGTATCTTTAAATATTAAAATAATATTGTTTACACGGAGGATGTTGTGAGAGGAGGCGAAAACCATAGAAACTCGAACAGATCAGAAAACGCATGATGTATTTTAAAGAGAAACACGTGCACATGCAGCAGAGATGGAGGGATGAGAAGTACGGTTTATTGATGTGATGCTCATGAGTCTAGTCACTGTAAGACAAGGACTGCCAAAACTCTGAAGACCTCAGATTCACACACACATAAACCTTAGCTGCATAAACAAGCCTACACCATCTGGAGACAAAACACAAACACAGCATAATACAGCAGAAAAATATGACCTCTGAGTGAATCTTATGGCTCTGGAAGGAGGAATAGGAAAAGAAGGGAAGAAAGAGAAAACACAGTTGAAATGAGTTTGTAAGGCTTGGAATTAGTTCAAGGCTAGTTCACTGAACGTGTTTGTGACTAAAATATTAGATCAATCTGAATACAGCACATCTGATCTGAATACAGCAGCTTTGTGACCTGGCCCTTCAATCAGCCTCTCAGTTTCCAAACAGGCAGGAAGAAGCAGAGTTACATGAGGGGAGAAGAGAAGAGAAGAGAAGAGAAGAGAAGAGAAGAGAGGAGAGGAGAAGAGAGGAGAGACGAGGAGAGGAGAGGAGAGGAGAAGAGAAGAGAGACGAGGAGAGGAGAGGAGAGATGAGACGAGGAGAGAAGAAGAGAAGAGGAGAGACGAGGAGAGGAGAGGAGAAGAGAAGAGAAGAGAAGAGAGGAGAGGAGAAGAGAAGAGAAGAGAAGAGAGGAGAGGAGAGGAGAGGAGAGGAGAAGAGAGACGAGGAGAGGAGGAGAGGAGAAGAGAAGAGAAGAGAGACGAGGAGAGGAGAGGAGAGGAGAGGAGAGGAGAGACGAGGAGAGACGAGGAGAGGAGAGGAGAGACGAGACGAGGAGAGGAGAAGAGAAGAGGAGAGGAGAGGAGAGGAGAGGAGAGGAGAAGAGAAGAGGAGGAGGAGAGGAGAGGAGAGGAGAAGAGAGACGAGGAGGAGAAGAGGAGAGGATAGGATAGGATAGGATAGGATAGGATAGGATAGGAGATGAGATGAGATGAGATGAGATGAGATGAGATGAGATGAGATGAGATGAGATGAGATGAGATGAGATGAGATGAGAGGAGAGATGAGGAGAAGAAGAGGAGAGGAGAGGAGAGACGAGGAGAGGAGAGGAGAAGAGAAGAGAGATGAGGAGAGGAGAAGAGAGGAGAGACGAGGAGAGGAGAGGAGAGACGAGGAGAGGAGAGGAGAGGAGAGACGAGAGGAGGAGAGAAGAGGAGAGGAGAGACGAGACGAGGAGAGGAGAGGAGAAGAGAAGAGGAGAGACGAGGAGAGGAGAGGAGGAGAGACGAGACGAGACGAGAAGAGGAGAGATGAGGAGGAGAAGAGGAGAGGAGAGGATAGGATAGGATAGGATAGGATAGGATAGGATAGGATAGGATAGGATAGGAGAGGAGAGACGAGGAGAGGATAGGATAGGAGAGGAGAGGAGAGGAGAGGGGAGGGGAGAAGAGGAGAGGAGAGGAGAGGAGAGATGAGGAGGAGAAGAGGAGAGGAGAGGAGAGGAGAGGAGAGGAGATAGGATAGGATAGGATAGGATAGGATAGGATAGGATAGGAGAGGATAGGATAGGAGAGGATAAGATAGGATAGGATAGGATAGGATAGGATAGGATAGGATAGGAGAGGAGAGGAGAGGAGGGACGAGGAGAGACGAGGATAGGATAGGATAGGATAGGATAGGATAGGATAGGATAGGATAGGAGAGGAGAGGAGGGACGAGGAGAGACGAGGATAGGATAGGATAGGATAGGATAGGATAGAAGATGAGATGAGAGGAGAGGAGAGGAGAGATGAGGAGAAGAAGAGGAGAGGAGAGGAGAGACGAGGAGAGGAGAGGAGAAGAGAAGAGAGACGAGGAGAGGAGAAGAGAAGAGAGACGAGGAGAGGAGAGGAGAGACAAGGAGAGGAGAGGAGAGACGAGGAGAGGAGAGGAGAGGAGAGACGAGAGGAGGAGAGGAGAGGAGAGGAGAGGAGAGACGAGACGAGGAGAGGAGAGGAGAAGAGAAGAGGAGAGACGAGGAGAGGAGAGGAGGAGAGACGAGACGAGACGAGAAGAGGAGAGATGAGGAGGAGAAGAGGAGAGGAGAGGATAGGATAGGATAGGATAGGATAGGATAGGATAGGATAGGAGAGGAGAGACGAGGAGAGGATAGGATAGGAGAGGAGAGGGGAGAAGAGGAGAGGAGAGGAGAGGAGAGATGAGGAGGAGAAGAGGAGAGGAGAGGAGAGGAGATAGGATAGGATAGGATAGGATAGGATAGGAGAGGAGAGGAGAGGAGATAGGATAGGATAGGATAGGATAGGATAGGATAGGATAGGATAGGATAGGATAGGAGAGGAGGGACGAGGAGAGACGAGGATAGGATAGGATAGGATAGGATAGGATAGGATAGGATAGGATAGGATAGGATAGGAGAGGAGAGGAGAGGAGGGACGAGGAGAGACGAGGATAGGATAGGATAGGATAGGATAGGATAGGATAGGATAGGAGAGGAGAGGAGAGGAGAGGAGAGGAGAGGAGAGGAGAGACGAGGAGGAGAAGAGGGGAGGAGAGGAGAGAAGAGGAGAAGAGGAGAGGAGAGACGAGATGAGTAGAGGAGAGGAGAGGAGAAGAGGAGAGACAAGGAGAGGAGACACCATGTAAAACATGAAGAAACAGATAAAAACTCAGGCAGACTAAATCCAGAAGAACTGAATCAACATATCCAAGACACTTCAAGAATTCTTCCTACAAAGCTACCTGAAAAACACCATGTAAAAGAGAATTTTGCATCCAATGTCCCCTTTAAAAGTTTAAAATACCCAATTTCTGCCACCACCCTTCTGAATCGCATAGGTCTAGATGTCCAATGGAGTTTGGATCAGGGGTGTTTCTTCCAAAGAGGTAAGGGAAGCAGTGATTCCTCCACAGCAGAAAGATAAAGCAATGCAATTATTACAAAACATGACAATAAACAGTATAAATCACTAGATTTTTCTAAAGTGACACTGCTCCTAAAATCTGTTTTTTCCCTGTAAAATTATTACCCTTACCATGGCCAAACCGTCTAAGATATCAAAAATCCTTTTCCAATTTAGCATTCTCAATGTCTTGAGATCATATTGGTCGAGTTTGGTGCCAGTTGGATGAAAAATCTAGGAGGAATATAACTTTTTTTGATATATGCTCTTTTCAGAAAACCCTGAATACCTCACGTCCTGTTGGGTGAAGCCTATGACATGCAGTGCAAAAGTTGTTCAGGTCTGTGAGTTTTATATGTGTACTGAGTTTCATATGTAAACGTGCAAGTATTTATGAGATATGCAGCAAGATTTCTGACTGTGTACCAAAGGGACTGTAGAGCCCCTGTGCCACACCCAGCCTCTGCGTGTGTGCCAATTTTCCAACGTGTGTGCCCATTTTCAAGAGTTTCATTTCATCCCATTTTCAAAAACAACAGGGTCCTACACCCCCTAGGGCTTGAGTCCTAATGATGGAGAGTTTGAGGCAGAGCTGCATCTTGGACAGCATTTGATGTAGAACTGCGTCTTATCTTTCCAGATCCCAAGAGTCATAATCAAAATAAACAAAATCAGCATAATCTCTCTCATTTCCTGTCATGTTATTGGTATCAAAATGTGAATGCATGCTTGCACACGTTTTTTCATGTGTACATACATAATCATGTGCATGTGAGCATGCATGATGTCAGTCTTCTGCATCCCCATGTCAAGATTATTATAGAATATCAAAATACACTTTGCATTACAATTTCATGCCAAAAACTCCACACTCTGGGATATAAACCCTTAAAAGGAAGGAAATACTCAGTTCCTCAATCTATTTCGACCTATATCCTACTAAGGTAAATTTTCTCTGTCTCTTTCTCTCTCTGTCCTTCCTCTTCATATTGTAAACAGCAGGGCAGACAACATAATCTCTCGCAGTAAGGGCTTCTTTCCAAGGCCTGGGGCCACTGAGTCTGCTGTTCTCTGTACATGAGAGCTTTTACAAATGTAGGAGGGTGAGCCATCCATCGGTTACGACAGGTGCTTAATTTTGCAGAGATTTAAAATAAAGACCATAAAAAAAATTACCCTTTCACGCATGAATTATGATAACCTCAGTCAGGATTTTTTTCCTATGTGTTTTTATTGCTCTTAGGGCATGAAAAACAAGAATTGATTTTTATTTTATTTTTTTTACAAATTTTTCAAAGAGATCTTCAGATGTCCACTTGAGTGGACAGCATGCGGTTGGTTTAAACTGAAGATATACTGTATTAAATATAAGACAATAATCAAACAGATAAAGTATGTGAATTTAACAAACTAATCAATGCAATTATATAAAATAATGTGAAAACTATAAAATATATGCAAAAAATATAAATGCAAAATATTGCAATGGCTTCATACAACTTCATACAAGTTGCACTTCGCGTATCTATGATATCAGAACATGAGGACGTGATTCCATCAGAATTTTCTACAGCCTGTCAAGGTACAACTGTGGAAACCACTCAGATGCTCCCTCCAGTGCACCAGAGTATGGAGATTTACCCTTATTAGCTGATAATTATGATTATGTTCAAGATGGACATGCACATTTCTATCATAGCCCTCCTCTGAGAAAACCTAGCGATACGTTTTTTCAATCTCATCTGAAATGATCAGTGTTGGGGGTAACGCATTACAAGTAACAATGCATAACCCATTCAGATTACTTTTTTGATGTTACAAGTAAAGTAATGTGTTACAAGTAACATGCATTACCTAATCAGATTACTTTTTGATCTAACAAGTAATTAACTACAAGTAATGTGCATTACCTAATCAGATTACTTTTTGATGTAACGAGTAAAGAAACGCATTACAAGTAACATGCATTACGTAATCAGATTACTTTTTGATGTTATGAGTAAAAAAACGCATTACAATAATGCACATTACATAATCAGATTACTTTTTGATGTTATGAGAAAGGAAACGCATTACAAGTAACATGCATTACGTAATCAGATTACTTTTTGAGGTTATAAGTAAAAAAACGCATTACAATAACATGCATTATAAAATCAGATTACTTTTTGATGTTATGAGAAAGGAAACGCATTACAAGTAACATGCATTATCAGATTACTTTTTGATGTTATGAGTAAAGAAACGCATTAAAAGTAACATGCATTACGTAATCAGATTACTTTTTGATGTTATTATTAAAAAAACGCATTACAATAACATGCATTATAAAATCAGATTACTTTTTGATCTAACAAGTAAAGTAATGCATTACAAGTGTCATACATTATGTAATCACATGACTTTTTTCGATGTCAATGAAAATTACATTCTAATAATACAAATACATTTATTTACAGTAGAAAAAGTCAATGCATATTAAGTTTTTAAGTTTTAAATTTCAAAAACAATATTCACATTATAATTATGAATTGTAGCTGAAATATAGCCATTGCATGCATGAGGTCTACTACAGTGGACATGTGATTAATCAGAGTTTTCTCTCAATCTAAAATCAAAACTTGGAAAATTTTACTGTGATATGACTCATTAGATATTGCTTTATGCTGCAATATATTTTTTTACCTACAAGAGTCTCCTAGGATAGAAGGAATGGGTGGATATTCTGGAGCAACTTGGCATGTCTGACTGACCCTTGGCCATCTTGGTTTGGAGGGGAAAAAATCGAAACACAAAGGCTTGCCACTTGGTTGCAATTTATAGGATGATGCACCAGGGTCCAATGAAGAGATTGATGTGCAACTTTGCCATAAAAACCCGTGCAAATTCAAGAAAATGCTTTTTTAATAGCTGTCCACTGTAGTGACCACTATGCGTGAAAGGGTTAAGAAGCCATGAGTAGGCAGGTATAGGCAGATCAGGCAAAGTTCACGGCAGTGATAAATAGTGTTGTTCTTCCCTCTAGTGGATGTGAATGTAACTGCACATGCTGCTGCAGGTGTAAATAATATACATATTACATATACACACACACACACACACACACACATATCACTATGCAAAAGTCACCACCAAAAATGGTTTTAAGTCAGTTATATCCATCTTTTGCTGTAGTGTGTCAGTGGGAACAGTTTATATTTCTTAGCATTTCTTTTGCCATCAATTGGAATAATGCATTTTTTTTTTTGCACAGGGAGTTTGACAACAGCCAGTGCTCTACACAGAGATCTGATCTCATCATCATCCAGTCCATCTGGGATTAGATGAAGAAACAGATAAAAACTCAGACAGACTAAATCCAGAAGAACTGTATCAACATCTCCAAGACACTTCAAGAATTCTTCCTACAAAGCTACCTGAAAAACTTTGTGCAAGACAAGTGCACCTAGGACAAACCTTTTTAAAATGCGAAGGTTGGTCTTGAAGTTAATTGATAAATAAAATCTATTTATGCTATTATTTTGAAACCATCCTCACTTTCAGCCCATCTTGGCAAATCAGAACTGCAACGCAGCATGAGTCCATATACCGCAGAGAATAAAGTAAAGGAATACACACAAACACACGCACACAAATGTATAACACATATTTATACTCAAATTTGTGAGCAAATATACTTACCTTTTCACAAGGATGAAAAGACACAGCTAAACAAACAGTCCAACAGTATCTAACACATATAGAAACTGAGGCTTGCACACACATACACACACTGAATTACTGGGAGGAGGAGTTAGGCCTCCTCCACATACACACACACACACGCACTGGGCTGGGGTGACTCTTTGACTGAGCTGTGCATAGGCTCCCAGCTGGCCTGTCTTTCAGTTAAGCACTGGGCTGATCTGTTCTCCAGTATATAAAGATGCCACTATCTCCACTCTCAACTGCCTATAAACTCAATTAAGTCTGTCAGACACTCTCCATCCTCCTATATCCGTCTCCCAAGCTCCCTTTCTTTTTTCTACAGCTTTATTATCTGTAATATTTGCACTCATTCTCACCCAGAAATATAGGTTTTTAGTGATTATGACATGCTCAGGAACAGACAGGAAATTTTAGTCTTTTTTTTTTTTTTTTTTTTTTTTTTGAGAATTAAAATATTGTTCCATTTAAACCACATTTTGAACACAGAGACTGCATTTGAGTGCAATTACATTAGCAGGACTGGGTGAAACTTTTTCTAGATCAGTGTTCTCAACCAGGGGGCCAGGACCCACTAGGGGGCCTCAGAAAATTTACAAAGGGGCCTCAAAATGACTTTGAAATAAGACTAAATAAACATTTTAAAATTAGAGAAAAGATTTAAAACAAACTAAACCCCCCCCAACTTCTGGAATTCTATCATTTAATTATCTGAATTTTTAATTATTATTTAATTTATTTCTGTTACATATTTTAATCTATTGGCACTCCTCTACATTTAAAAAAGGGGGTCTTTGAATATTGTTGTGGGCGTAATTGGGCCTTGAGGTCAAAAAGGTGTAGAACTGTTTTTTTAAACGATTTTTAGATACATTTTTGTATTAAAATAAGAAAAATGCAAAATATATGCCTTTCATCAGTGATCTCAGACTTCTGGAACCCACAATATTATAATTAAAGGGATAGATCACCTAAAAATTAAAATTCTGTCATTATTCACGAAATTCCCAAACTGTTTAGCTTTCTTTATCTTGTGGAACATAAAAGAACATAAGAGATTTTTTTCAGATACAGTGGAAGTCAATGGGCTCCAGCAGAGTCCTGCACGGGTCCATGTTTGGAGACCCGCCCCTGCCCTTACCCGCAAAGTTCAGCACCAGATCCGACCCATGACCCATGATAATATAAAAATTAAATCCGCACCCGCCCAGACCTGTTAATATTTGGCCCATTACCCGATCCGTGCCCGCGATAAATCACACGCTAAAATCATTCCAATTAAAGTGCTTTATTTTTTTATCTCGCACCTCTCTCAACATCACAACAGCGTCATGAATGGGCTAATGAAACAGGCTAAAGTGCGCTTCGTTTTAACATCGGCACCTAAATAGTCTATGGAACCTGATAACTATACACAAATAGACCTATTAATGAAAAACACCAAAACTTTATGGCATGTTTTGCAAGCCGCAAAGCCACTTATGATGTTATTTTCCTGATCTCGTATTACACCACACTTTCTCCACACATCTCCACATTTCCTCTAAAAATCGTGCTGTCGCAGACTCGCAGTGTTGGTGACGTGATGGGTCAAATGTCATATCGTTGTTGCGTATGTGTAGGCTAATGGTAATTTAGACATACAAATATTGCACACATTTTTCATCCTCGCTACTACTCGCCTGCAAAGAGTTAATTTTCTGCCCGCATCCCTGCCCGTGAATTTTAGGAATGTCACAATCCACCCGTTTTAGCCACCCTACCCAACCCATTGCAGGACTCTAGGCTCCAGTGTTGTTTGGCTCTCAAAGTTCTTTAAAATAACAGTTTTTGTGGTCTGCAGAAGAAAGAAAAAAAAGTCATATGGTTTTGAAGATAAGTAAATGATGACAGAATATTCAGTTTTAGATGAAATATCCCTTTAATATTAATTTACACAATTATTTTTTTGGGGAAAAAACTACAAATATGCATGATACATTTATCAGTCAATGACTAGAACATACCATGAAAAAGAAAGAAAAGATATATGAAAACTTAGTGCAGATCAAGATTGAGTTAATGCACACATTGTGAGACGGATTCTGGAGAATTTAAGATGATGGGTCACATTCCACTGGTGGTTCTCCAGTATCCAGTCTTTATCTAAACCAGTCAGTCCGCTGGTGTTGTGGTGTGACACTCATTGTAACAATTAAAGTTTTTGATCAACAACACATGTAATACGTACAATTCCTAATACAACCCGAATTCCGGAAAAGTTGGGACGTTTTTTAAATTTTAATAAAATGAAAACGAAAAGACTTTCAAATCACATGAGCCAATATTTTATTCACAATAGAACATAGATAACATAGCAAATGTTTAAACTGAGAAAGTTTACAATTTTATGCACAAAATGAGCTCATTTCAATTTTGATTTCTGCTACAGGTCTCAAAATAGTTGGGACGGGGCATGTTTACCATGGTGTAGCATCTCCTTTTCTTTTCAAAACAGTTTGAAGACGTCTGGGCATTGAGGCTATGAGTTGCTGGAGTTTTGCTGTTGGAATTTGGTCCCATTCTTGCCTCATATAGATTTCCAGCTGCTGAAGAGTTCGTGGTCGTCTTTGACATATTTTTCGTTTAATGATGCGCCAAATGTTCTCTATAGGTGAAAGATCTGGACTGCAGGCAGGCCAGGTTAGCACCCGGACTCTTCTACGACAAAGCCATGCTGTTGTTATAGCTGCAGTATGTGGTTTTGCATTGTCCTGCTGAAATAAACAAGGCCTTCCCTGAAATAGACGTTGTTTGGAGGGAAGCATATGTTGCTCTAAAACCTTTATATACCTTTCAGCATTCACAGAGCCTTCCAAAACATGCAAGCTGCCCATACCGTATGCACTTATGCACCCCCATACCATCAGAGATGCTGGCTTTTGAACTGAACGCTGATAACATGCTGGAAGGTCTCCCTCCTCTTTAGCCCGGAGGACACGGCGTCCGTGATTTCCAACAAGAATGTCAAATTTGGACTCGTCTGACCATAAAACACTATTCCACTTTGAAATAGTCCATTTTAAATGAGCCTTGGCCCACAGGACACGACGGCGCTTCTGGACCATGTTCACATATGGCTTCCTTTTTGCATGATAGAGCTTTAGTTGGCATCTGCTGATGGCACGGCGGATTGTGTTTACCGACAGTGGTTTCTGAAAGTATTCCTGGGCCCATTTAGTAATGTCATTGACACAATCATGCCGATGAGTGATGCAGTGTCGTCTGAGAGCCCGAAGACCACGGGCATCCAATAAAGGTCTCCGGCCTTGTCCCTTACGCACAGAGATTTCTCCAGTTTCTCTGAATCTTTTGATGATGTTATGCACTGTAGATGATGAGATTTACAAAGCCTTTGCAATTTGACGTTGAGGAACATTGTTTTTAAAGTTTTCCACAATTTTTTTACGCAGTCTTTCACAGATTGGAGAGCCTCTGCCCATCTTTACTTCTGAGAGACTCTGCTTCTCTAAGACAAAGCTTTTATAGCTAATCATGTTACAGACCTGATATCAGTTAACTTAATTAATCACTAGATGTTCTCCCAGCTGAATCTTTTCAAAACTGCTTGCTTTTTTAGCCATTTGTTGCCCCCGTGCCAACTATTTTGAGACCTGTAGCAGGCATTAAATTTTAAATGAGCTAATTAAGTGGATAATAGTGTAAAATTTCTCAGTTTAAACATTTGCTACGTTATCTATGTTCTATTGTGAATAAAATATTGGCTCATGTGATTTGAAATTCCTTTAGTTTTCATTTTATTAAAATTTAAAAAACGTCCCAACTTTTCCGGAATTCGGGTTGTAGGTGCATACACGTACAAAATACATACTGATATGATACTAAACAGTTTTCTCTGACCTGGAGCGCATGCTGAGTGATGCTCTAAAACCTCAAACTGGCCAGAGGGCATACTGACAAAGGCCTTCCCTTCCCATACACGCACTCATATAACCCTCTGTCACCACCATTAAATCTGACACTGATCGGTGTGTGAGAGAGTGAGTCAGAAATTCCATAATAAGGATATAATTGAGACAGAGACATTACACACATGCAAGAAAAACACAAATACACACAACAATCCAGAGCCTGTCAAACTTTAAACAAATGATCTGCAATGTCTTAACTTGTAACGTCTAGTCTACCGTGAGCTCTAACAACCATCTTCTATAAAGGGGCCAGGGTTTAGATAGGTCTATGAGTAGCCCCTGCAGGTAGTTTCCATAACTACAACATTCTGCTCACAGCACAGCATTACCAGTCAAAAGTTTTGGGTCTGTTATATTCAGTGTACAGTCATGGCCAAAAGTTTTGGCAGTGACATATGTGTTTTGCAAAGATTGCTGTTTAAACTGTTGTGGTGTTCATTCACATTGTTTCTAGATTATTGTGTAGAGTGATCAGATGCATATTAAATAATTGGTAAAAGCTTTATTGGCCAAAAAATAGACTTAAAAAAAAAAAAAAAAAATCCTGATCCTGCACATAAAATGACCAGCTAACATTAATTGACTAATCATTTTAGCAGGACATGTGAAAGTGTGAATGAGTGCTAGTCAGGTTAAACACTATCAAACTAATTAAATTGTAAGAGCAGACTGAGTGCTTTAAAAGGAGAAAAGCAAGACTTTCAATCATTGTGTTCTTGTTAGCAATGGTAACCTCTAAAGAAACATGTGCAGCCATCATCACTTTTTATCAAAATGGTATCACATGCGAGGAAATTACAAAGAATATTGCACCTGAAAGAACCATGTACCAGATCATCAAGAACTTCAAGGAGAGAGGTTTGACTGCAGTGAAGCTCTCTCATAATTATGCCCAAAAACACTGCCATGAATAAAGAATGGTATGGTAAGGTCCTGCAAGAGCAACTTCTTCCAACGATCCAAGATCAATTTGGTGATGATCTGTGCATTTTCCAGCATGATGGAGCACCATGTCACAAAGCAAGAGTGATAAAGAAGTGGCTCGAAGATCATGACATTGAAATTTTGGATCCGTGGCCAGGAGAACTAACAAGGCAAGAATGGATTGCCATCATTCAGGATTTGGTCCAGAAGCTAATATTCAGCATGCCAAAGTGAACTGCAGAGGTTATGAAGAACAAGGGTCAACACTGGAAATATTGACTTATTATATATTTTTGCCAATAAATGCCTTTAAAACTTATGACATGCTTATCATTGTTGTTCAGTATACCATAGAGACATGTGCAAAAATAATCTACAAATACTGAAGCAGCAAACTTTGCAAAACACAAAATTTATGTCACTGCCAAAAAATTTGGCCATGACAAGTATGTATATAGCAAGGATGCATAAAATTGATCAAAACTGGTATTGAAGACTATTGAAAGATAAAAAAACATGCCACAGTTTCCAAAAAAATTGATTAGCCCAACTGTTTTAAACATTGATAATAATAAGAAATGTTTCTTGAACACCAAATCAGCATGTTAAAATGATTTCTGAATGATTATGTGAAGTAATGGCTGTTGAAAATTCAGCTTTGCTGAATAAATTAAAATATTAAATATATTAAAATACAAAACATTTATTTTAAATTGTATAGTAATAAAATTTTTTATTAAGTAAATGCAGCCTTGATGAGTATAAGAGACAAAAACATTAAAAATCCTACCAATGTCAAACTCTTAAATGGTAGTGTGTGTATGTATATGGTGTGTATATAGTCATAATGTAATTTTTCAGCAACTCCAGAGTGTAGAAATAATCTTACATCACCTGAAAAGAACAGTGAATAAACATTTCACAGTGCTTTATCGATATGCACTGACTCACTACTGAGTGCTGCCATTGTTTCCCTGAAGCAGTGAAAAGATATTTTCAGTGGTATAAGAAGCTGAGTTGGGTTAACCAACAAAAGAGAACAGGGCCGTGGCCTCACTGCACCACTGGGAGGTGTGTGTGGTCAGGAAAAGCTCCTAATGTGGGCCTGCAGCATCCAAGATGAGTCCAAGTGTGCCAGGACAAGCAGCCAACACAAAGATACAGACTCAAAGGACGAGCGGAATGAAAGGCATGTAGTGAGGTAAAAAAACATTCATTCCCTCACAAAGACAAAAACATTTTAAAGAATAAACGTTGGTAAGACAATGACGTGTCCAAACTGGTCCAAATCCCATCGTGCATGAAGAAAACAGCACTGGTCTGGGTGCTCAACTCTCTCACTGTAACCCTGAAAATCTCACAAAATAAACAAAACCGATCTTTGAATAGTATTTAATGAAAAGGGTTTAATGGAAAAAGTCATTCGGTGCCCCTTATGCCCTCTGCTTCAAGCCTCTTAGAGAATGTAAACAAAACAAACAATGAAGAAACCTGACCGACTTGTTATAAAGAAGAAATGCCTGCAACTCACTGCAGACCATACTGATAGTGAATACATCACTTGATCTAGAGGGGTTATATTTACCACTGTGTACATTTCAAAAACAATTTGATAACTGGAACAGGCTTATATTTTTTTTTTTAAATGGAACAATGGAGTTCAAGCACAGAGGGTAGAAAGAGGGTGTGAGAGAAATATGGAGAGAACGCTGTTGCTCTGGAAGGGCTGCCTAGCTGAGATAACCATCAGTGCTGTGAGAACGGAGAAATGGGTTGATTTGTGCTGGAAAAGAGAGAGCTGTACTAGAAAAAGTTGTTTCTTTGTTGTCCACATGACTGGATTAATATGAACATGGAAAGTGGAAAACATCTGCTGAGTATTACCAGACGTCGGGGGACGCTTATGCACCTCTTGCACCTTGGAGCCTCACAAACACACGTGCAAAAAGACACACGTATACACGCTCACATGTACACAATCCACACAGTGCTCATTTCCTGCTTGGAAAGTGGGGCCAGGCCTTCAGCACCATTTCTTGAGTCTCGTTCTATACCTTCACTCCCATCCCCCCATATTTGTGAAACTCAAGTGGAAGTAAAAAGAGGTGTTTCCACTTCAGCAATATAATACAGTAAAACATACAGTACACATCTTCTTCAGCCAGATGCATGATCAGTCCCAACTCACTGAGGAATGTAAAACAAACACGAACAAAATGGAGAGGATGACATCATTGCAAATGGAGGGAAAAGGAAGAGTGGCAGAGCTTAAAGTGCTTTAAAGTGCAAGATGATGTGATGATGCAATATGATGATTACAAGCTTGAATGTTGAGCATCAGTTCACAGCTTGGGTCATGACAGTCGTCAATGTAATTAGACAGCATAGAGACATTGTGCATGTAATATGATTACAACTACTTTTTCACACCAGGTGATTTCACATCGGGCTACCATCATACCGACTTTCTGAAAGTCATTCTGTCTGTTTCCATGGAGATGATTGGCTGAGAGCGAACGACAAAACTTTCAACAAAGCAGATGATTCAGAATCTCTGTAGATGTGTTTTTAGATCTGCCTTCCTGTTAGGATGTTTTTCTTATCTAAATATTAGTCACGAGAACAGAATCCACAAATCTGCTGTAAGACCCACAATGGGCACATGCTATTGAGACTTGTCAGCAAGCCTGGGGATTTAGCTATCCCAGCATGCCCGTGAATGTCGTAGCATGGCACTAAGGCAGCAGAACACTCTCAGCGGTTTCCTCTAAAAATAAACAACAACGACAACAACAAACGCTGGGGTTAGCACTGAGTTGCAGCTGCCAAATATGAGCTAATGGCATTAGTCAGGAGGGCAAAAAAAGACAAATGCAGCTTATATGTTACTTCAGAACAACATGAGGAATTCAAGAAGTGCAACAACCGCAATTGCTAGACCGCATATTTAATCTGATGCCATACCATCACTGGTTACTACCCTAATTCAAATACTACAAGAAAGAATTAACACAGATCTGAACAGTCCTCAGTGTTTATAAAGACTTCAACTGAGTAAAGAAATAGTCCCAGTCTAAAGAAATGCACAGTGATGTTTATTCAAATATTTACTGTATTAACATACACTACTGTTCAAATGGTTTTTTTATGTTTTTGAAATAAGTTTATTTTATTAAACATACAGTAAAGTCAGTAATATTAAAAATATATATATTTAGAATAACTTTTCTATTTTTAATTAACTTCAAATTTTAATTTCGTCCTGTGGTGGCAAAGCTGACTTTTCAGCTCTAAAATGCTGATTTGATGATCAAGAAACATTTAACATTATCATCAATGTTGAAAACATAATATTTTCATGGTAATCATGATACTTTTTTCAGGATTCTTTGACTTTTGAACAGTAGAGTAAATCTGTTTACTCTCTATTGCTGACCGTGGGTAGTCTTAAAAGCAATAAAAAGGCAGTGGTGAGTCAATTGTGATTACATGATCAAGAATCCAAACTACAGTAGATATAAAGACACATAATAGGTAATAACCTATAAACTCAAATGAAACCTGTCGACTAATTATAAAAAAAAGAAAAACCATTCAATCAATGTATAAAAAGGGTCTCTGTAGAAACCTCCAATTATGAAACCATCTGTTTTGCGTTAATAATGAAACAATACAACAATAACCAGTCGTGAAAGATCTCTTATCCATCCAGCAACACAAACACAAACACAATCTTATCCAGCAACACAAACTGAAAGAATAAAAGAGCATCTCAGTTCCTCAACATACTGGTCCCAGAAGACTTCAGAGGAATTCAGAAGAGAAACCCGTTTCATGAAATATGGATCAAACAAAATGCAATAATCTCACCTAGAAAGCCAAAATCGTTACTCTGTACATAAAAAGAAAACACAAACACATTGTTCTCAGGCCTCTTATTAATGCTTAAACTACAGAACCCACAAACAAACAAATATACTCACAGGTAAATGGATTAAACGCACCATAGATGAATACCAGTTTGAAATCTTCAGTCCAATCCTTAGTGCACACATGAAAAATGAAATGTTTGGTTTGGCTGCAATGAGGTAAGAGTCGCTCCCATCTGATAGTGTCATATGATGATTGCAGCTGAAGGTCTCTGCCACATGCCTAGAGGCTACAGCTCAATGCTCGGCTTTAATCTGCTACTTTTTATCTGTTTTAGCCCACAAAACAAGTATGGAAAGAACTGCAGATGTGAGTGAGTGAGCAGAAATCTGAGGTCTGGCTAGTTGATAAACAGTAGAGTGATACTGCAGTCATAAGACCAACATACCAGTACTCATGTAAGAGATGGAGAAAAGACGCCAGAAAATCACCACCATTGCACATTTGATAACATACAATTAAAAGTGTTAACATTTACTGGTCTTACTGTATACTGCATCACTGACTCCTTTTTCAATCAGTGCAAACTCCCAAGAATTGTATAAATGGCTATATCAACAAAAATTGTACTTTGTTTATAATTAATATTGTTAACATCCCAGGGGGGGGGGGGGAACATGTTTTTATTTTATTCTTGATTTTTCTTTAACAATAATAAAAATTATTATTTATAAAGAATGTTAATATTATGATTTAATCTAATAAATATGTAATTTTATGTAAAAAGGTAATTACTTATATTTCAATTTTTTTTACAGCTGATGAGTTTGCAGTACACATCAGTACACAAGACTATAAACTACAAGACATCGAACACACTGAACGTTACAAATCATGCACAGTCTCTACAAAGAGAACACACTTTCACCTAAAAGTGTTAGGAGCAGGATAAAGATGAGTTCAGTAAAGATCCATTACCTCTGAAGAAGGGCATGGTGAACGCTGCCTCCGATCCTCTCGTTTCCCCCTGCCTGCCCTGTCCCGGAGACCTCCGCCTCCTCCAACGCATCCCTGTACTGTCCGATAACACACACACCCTGCGCTGAATTAATGACAAGTCAGGAATATGCGTTTTCCCTCGTGGACACCATCATACTCTGAACACAGACGCACACGCACACACACACACACACACACACACACACACCTAACACAGGAGTTCATAGAGAGTCAGGATGAGAGGATGCAGCTGCTTGTCCTTTCACACTTTCTCCCTCTCCCTCTCTCATCAGTTCTGCGTCTTTCCATCCTCACTGCAGCAAATTCTGCAGCGTCAGCCTCAAATCACAGCTTACACACACACGCACACACATACACACTCATACAAACAAGGCTTCACTGTTGAAAATTAGCAACCAGAACATCCACACCGTATCACCGTTATGAAACACCTGCTGTTCTCACATCACGCACTGATGGGTCTACGGTCTCTATTTTAGTGTTTCTCATTATTTGATTATATTTGGGGAAGTCGTGGCCTAGTGGTTAGAGTGTTTGACTCCTAACCCTAAGGTTGTAGGTTTGAATCTCGGGCTGGCAATACCATGACTTGGGTGCCCTTAAGCAGGGCACTGAACCCCCATCTGCTCCCTGGGTGCTTCAGCATAAATGGCTGCCCACTGCTCTGGGTGTGTGTTCACTGCTGTGCACTTTGGATGGGTTAAATGCATAGCACAGATTATGAGTATGGGTCACCACACTTGGCTGTATTTCACGTCACTTTATATATGGTATGTTGATTTGATTTTTTTCCACATTGTTTTGCTGCATTGTTTAACCCTTTTTTTAAGCACTGATGTGTCTTAAAGCAGGAGCCTACTAGCAATGGCAAAATGGAACTACAGAGATTGACATTAAGAGTCATCACACCGCACCAATAAACTCACCTACACACTTGCTTTTACACCCTTGTTGTGTTTATACTTCTGCTCTTGTGAACTACTCTTCTACTCCAACTTGTACATTTAAATCATTTCAATGATCTGTAGAAGGTTTAGTAATGATGTTCAAATTGTGCAACTTTGCTGTAGTTTGTTCATAGCCTAAGTTTAGATTTTTATTTCTGACTCTGGTATTTAGGCTTCATGAAAGTTGTGTTCAATTGTGAAGATTATCTGAATGAACAAAACATCAAATACATAAGAATCATAGATTTTTGTTGTTCACAGAGCTTTTTTTCTACAATAATCCAATGGATGTTGAGGGAATCTAACTTCTGTTAGGTTGGGCTATAAAAAAATGTCATCCCTGCCGCACTTTATTTCTGCACACTGTAACAAATCAAAGCTGGTTTACCACTCCAGAAGTTTAGATCAGTAACACATTAAGAAATATAAAATCATATGTTTTATAGTGAGGCACAGCCTGTCACCTGACTTTATTGCTACACTGGCAATAACGTCAAATTTCATAAGCTTTATGTTGTCTGGCTAAAGGGAAGCACAAGCTACTCTCTTTCACTCTACATCCACAGCTAAATTTGACACCTTGAGTGATGTGATGGCATCCACATCTGTTTCCCCGTGTTTGTGTTGTGGTCAGAAGCACTCCAAAGACTGGAAATTAGTGGCCAGTTGAAACCCGTTTACAAGAAACATGCTGGACCCACTAGAGGAATATGGGTTTGGTGATTTGGCTAAAGATGTGGAATAACAACCACTAAACAAAATCACTGCACTCACCATACAGCGTATTTTTTGATGCATTAATCAGATGGCTCGGCTACTGTCATGCTGTGATGACTGTATCATTTAAAGACATATTCCTTGAAATGTTATTGATATGTTTTTTAATGTTATGATCAAATCAGTGAACCCAGTTGGAGTTTATTTACACCCACCAAACCCACTGCTGCCATTGTAAATAGTTTCATTTAAAATGTCTGTTATGGTGATTAGTGTTACTATCAGTGAAGCAGTCATATTCATTTCAAATCTAAAACTGCGGTGAATAGATCATAAAGTCAGTGTACTATTACCTCGAGACCCGCTAGTTCACAAAACGTTTAACTGGTCGGAGTGTTTCATTGCAAAGATGTGTTGGCAAAAGCACATTTTACAAGTTCTAGAATTAGATTTCGAGGCCGACTGTCAAATACATCTGTAAAACTAGTTAGATGATTGAGATGAAGTTGTTGACAGTGTTTACTGGAGACCTGTTTGAACTGATTCAGTCTGATTTGAAAAACCAAATAGGCATTTCACTGAAAAGAACCGCTTCAAAAGAAGTAGGAAATTAGGTTCTCCCTCTGAATCATGTTTCCATTTTCTATCATCTAAGAGTTTTACTTAATAAACACAAACATTAATTTAAAATATATAGTGCATAATAAAACAAATGAACAAGATGAATTATTTCACTTGATAAACTATTATCAGGCTAATTGTGTATTTGTATGCTACACTAGTACATAGGCTAAGACATAAATGGTCATTATAACATTATGGCATGATTTTGGAGGAATTGTGATCAGACACTAAAGACGGCACCCATTAAAAGTTCAATGAGAGCGCTTGGGTCCAGACAGAGAACCAATTTTGGAGGAGGGCTTGATTTCTTGCGACACCACACATTACTAGTTTTGCTAACTAACTTACATAACAACACCTTTCATCTACTAACAGCCTTGTTTCTGACCTAACCATAGACTCAGTTACCATAATGTCAACCTCAATTACCACTGTAAGCTACCATAAGACAATGAATTTACTTAAATTCTCAGAGCATTTTCTTAAACTTGTTAGGGTTTGCAGCTGTGTACAGTACAGCTGTAATCTATGTAAAACAAAATCTTGAATAAACAGAGATCCTACAACTTTTCCATTAATTTTGTGCCTTTTTTCCAATTCGATGTTTCCCTCTTCTATAAGCCACTTCACATGCTCCCCAACATCTGGAAAACATTTCTCACATATTACAACACTGCTAGACATTGATCTTGACAACCCACATAGCAAACGGACTTGGCCCACATGTGGCCTCAAGGTGGCACTGCTGGCCTCCTGTTGGCAATGGCATGTACCCTTTGAGCCAGAGCTGGGCCACATGTGGCAATGACGGCATGGCGGGGATCCGGCAAACAACATGAGGGATTGTTGGTTCGGAGGAGTGTGGCCCAGATCAGTCCAGTGATATGTGGCCCATATCAGGCTAAGATCTGGCAGCATATTATGTGACCCATGATAAACAAGATAAATACAATATTGCATGATAATGGTTAAATGTACACATACATTTTAATGAAGTGTAGTATTGTTAAAATTAAGTCTTTGAAATTGCAAGTCAAAACAGAATACATTATCATTTCAAAATTAAGCAAATCAGTCAAGTGCATTAAACTACTTAGTTATGATTTTATTAAATTTTATATTATTATTCTTGGTACAAATAATCTTAGAATCCGTACATGAAAAGAAAGAGAAAGAGAGAGAGTATTTAATCGTTATATGTAATATCTATTTGGTTTACTATGGGACACACACTGATCTATAATAGAGAGTGGGGGCACATAATTTTTCTTAGTATGCTGTCATGCACAAGCATTAAATAAAATGATCATGAAAGTATTTTATTTTTATTTAAATCCTGTATCCATGTGATGCTTGGTGTGAGGATCAGATCCAAATTCAAACCGCATTCATTGGCGATATGTATCTCCTTCCTCTGTAGCTATAGTAACTATTTAAAAATGTGCCATTAAAAAGTTTTAGGCAGCGATATCAAACGCTCACTGGCTCTCGCCGGTTTCGTCAGAGATTGCGACATGTCGTGTTTCCGGTGATGCGTGTTTTGACTGAGAAACGCGCGCCTTGAGGGAGTGGATCGGGATAGTATTTTCAGTGATTAACAACTTAAATTATGCCCTGCTCCCCACACTACTATTATATTCTGCCAGAGTGGACTGCAACTGCAATGCATCATCATTTGGACTACTGTGGTACTGCTCTTTGACATATCTGTAATAAATTCTTATGGTTAAGTTACATGTGTCTATCTGTTACGTTTCACTTATAGACTGTATACTTTATACACTCACTCTTTATTGGTTGATTTGTTCTTTATAAAAATAAATATAAAAACCAATGCAATACGTTTTTTATTGCACAGTTACATGATACGTGTGGGTTTTAAGTCTGATTTTCTATTCAGTTTAATGTACTTTATTGGCATAGTTTATGTCTACATTAAAGCATGTCACAAAATGAATAATTGCGATCATAGTAATATACAAGGTAACAATATTAAATATTAACATTCCCAGACAGCAATATAGTGTTGGCCATGAGCTGGCCCACATCTGGCCCGCGTGAAATCCATTCAGACCGGATCTGGGCCAACACTGCTTGTTGTATGGGTTGGGTCTGGGCTATATAAGGCTCAGGTATGGCTCAGATTTGGGGATTCTGGTTTACTTAAGGCTGAGAATTGGCACCAATAATAAAACCTGTTTTGGCCCAGTTCAGGGCCAGCTAAGGCTGATTAACTGGCTGAGATTCGGGCCGGTTATGGCCCATGTGTGGCCCGAGTCTCTAATCCAGTTCTGGGCCACTTCAGGGTCGTCATTCTTTGCGGTACTTGGGCCGAGGGAAAAGTCATTGTGTGGCCCGGATCTGGGCCAGAAGACATTTGCTATGTGGGAAGGAGCCGTTCTCCAACTAAATATCGATTCTTAAGTAATTGTGGTCTGATAAAACACTACAGTACCAGTATCAGGTGAAGATGCAGACAAACTAGAGTTGGTGTATTTAAAAGCATCTTAACATTCGAAACACTGCTCTGTTTATTTGTTCTTATTATCTTACGGTTGTGAGTGGTGGGTCAGCTGAAGTCCATACAATATAAACAGAGGGATTTTGTTTTCTTTGGCTGCCTGGTGCTCAGACCATTAACAGAGACTGAGACTTAAAGTGCACTACATGTAAAGCAGCATTGCGTGGAAAGATTCTGCCACATTCCAGCAATCAAATCCCAGTATGAAATGTCTCCATAGTAATGGCAGCTGCTGCATGGAACTATAACAGGTCACATGACTCAGAATTATTCACCCTTTGAGGTAAAATGGGGTCACTTCAGCCAAAGCTAATGCTCAGTACTCATAAAAGAAGACCTGTTGTCTGGTTGCAATGGTACAAGCAGATATTAGTTTCAAACTGTGGATGGTTTTTGAGATAGTAGGGATATTTCTGGTGCACCTCCAGCTACCTTCACATAAACAGATGCTTTTGCACAGATGTTCACAATAGTTAGATTTAATCATGCTAAAAGATGAGGAGGGAGATGATGAAACACATTACAGTATGATGCAACGGTACACAGCTGCTAAACTTCATACAAACACTTTTAAAACGTCAGTGGCTGGTCTTAGTCTGTGGGATCTGTTTGTGTATGTTTTTCAGGGCCCAGAGGAAATGTAGTTCCTCTCCCTCTCTCTCTCTCTCTTTCGATAGGAATCTTAAAGGAGAAGACCGAGTAAACACATAACAGGATTCACAGTGTGTGAACGTGCCTGACATTTCCCAGCCTCTTTTCAAAACATATTAATGTCAAGGATGGAAAAAAAAGTTTTAAACATGGAAAATAGGACTAAATGCACAGCTAAAACTTGTACCCTTGTGACAAAGAAGTAAACATACTTTTAAAAAGAGTATGGAAATAATGTATTTTAAAGAATACATTGCGTGTTATTTACAATAAAAGGAAATATATTATGTTACATTTATATTATATTAAATGCAATACGTTAAAGGTACTTTTTTACATACTTAAGCAGGACTTAATACTGTCAGGGGTAGTAATGAAGAACATTTATGAACGAATGTAATGAAAAACACACCATAGATTTAATTAAAATTTTAAGTGCTTTATATGTGCTTTATTATGTAAGTCAACATAACAAAATTAGTGTACTTCTTTAAACCACAATGAAAGATTAAATGAGGATTTAAAATGTACTGCAAAGTATACTTTACATTTTTTACAATTTTTTAAATATCTTTTTAAGATTTGAATTACACTACAAGTGTGCATTCAATACAATTAAGCACACTTATTTTTCACAAGGGTATGCATTTTGTAACATATACTAATACAGTAACATAAAAAAAACAGTTAAAGGGATAGTTCACCCAAAAAAGAGAGATGACCCACCCTCAGGCCATACAAGATGTATTTCTTCTTTTTTTTCAGATTTGGAGGAATTTAACATTACATCACATGCTCGCTCACAAATGAATCCTTGGGAATCAGTTTATGAGTGTTGTTACCTGTGGATTACTGTGATTTTTTTCTTTTTACGCTTTTGTTTGAACTCATTATAACAGCATTCTCATTCTGTCTGCACCCATTTACTGGAGAAGAATCACTGGTGAGCAAGTGACGTAATACTAAATTTCTCCAAATGTTCAGATGAAGAAACACACTAATCTACATCTTGGATAGCCTGAGGGGCAGTGTTGGGGGTAATGCATTACAAGTAACGCGAGTTACGTAATCAGATTACTTTTTTCAAGTAACTAGTAAAGTAACGCATTACTTTTTAATTTACAAGAAAATATCTGAGTTACTTTTTCAAAAAAGTAACGCCAGTTACTTTGTATTCCCATTTTTTTGACTGACAAGCCTCCTGTTCCCATATTGGGAGAAATCGGAAGTATGGAGGCGTTGTGTGTGCTGTGTGAACATGTTACTGTAGTTCTAGACTAAATGTGAATGTGCATTAATTCATCCCACTCACAAAAAAACAAAAAACACAACAGATTTAGTATTCATCAAAATTAATCAAAACAGTGAAATTCAAACTCAGAATATGACGCAAACCTGCAATAACTAAATATATTAAATAACACAAATGTATCTATTCCCATTTTATTAACAGTGTCTTTGCTGCTGACCTTTAATGATCCAGTTCAACCATACTAATAATTAAAAAATGACTTTAGATAAACTAACAATTGTGCTTCATTGTTTTTTTTTTATTGCTGAAGAGTGTTGAACCTTCTTCTCCTGTGTTCTACTGTACAGACGTGAAATTTCCTTTTCCTTCAGCCTGAGGTTTATTCATTACACTTTTTGGTGTGAAAGGGCTTTTTCATTTGCTATAAATAGAACTTCTTATATTAAAAACAATCAAGCCCTGCTCATATTTAAAAAGTAACGTGAAAGTAACGCAAAAGTAATGTAACACATTACTTTCCATAAAAAGTAACTAAGTAACGTATTTAGTTACTTTTTTAGGGAGTAACGCAATATTGTAAGGCATTACTTTTAAAAGTAACTTTCCCCAACACTGCTGAGGGGTGAGTACATTTCCAGCTAATTTTCATTTTTGCGTGGACTATCACTTTAAGCAAAAGTGTATCTGTTTTTGTAATGTTTCAGTGTGTCTAGGGGCCAAAAGCATGTCGACCTCTGCTACATTACAACACTGTTGTATCATAGTAAGAGCTGGATGGACTGTAATGTATTACACACACACACTCTTTGGACTAAACACTTTCTTTCCAAGAGTTGCACAACTGCTTAGAGATGGGACGCCAGGACAGGAAGGGCGAGCAGTGACTTACATATGTTCAACATAAAAACACACACAAAATGTCTGCACAGCACAACTCTGGCTTCAGAGAGCATGCTGGAACAGAGTTTCTCCCCAGATACATCTGCAAGTATCTGGCAGACAGACACACTATGTTATAGAATTTATGTGTCAGCTCTTCTTAGTTGCTAGCCCCCCCAAAAAAACATTAAAGGTAGAAAGAAATCGAGATTCTGGAGGTGGAAGCTCTTGGACTTGTTGCGCAACTGTTGCATTTAATTTCAGACTAATTGATTCCTTTTGTGCTTGTTGTTTTATCTTTGGTAAAAAGGTCAAAGTGAGAAATCATCCAACTGGAGATGGGAATATTGCATTGTATTTTGTCATAATACAGAGTGAGAGGTGACACCTTCTTAACTATGGTTAGGTTTATGAAATGCATGGGTCTGCATGGGTTTTTTAGTCACAGATATGATCATCTTTTCTATAGCAACTCAGGAGCCCAGACCAGAAGAGCTTATAAAGGAGCAAAACAGTTTGAAGTGTTTTCTCCATTCAGATGAATATACTTGCTACTCTGTCCTTGAATACTCTGGCCCACTTGCTTTGTCCTTCTATCTTCTTCTTCTAGGAACCACTTCTCTGATCTTCTGTCTCACTCATTCCATCGATCCTCTCTTGCTCTCTCAAACACTCCAGTTAATCTACCTGACTATAAAAGACACTGAAAAAAAAGCAAATGCTTTACTCAGTTCAGAGCATTCTTCACACTTTGCCTCTAAAAGTCAGGGATATAATCTCTATATAAATCTCCGAACATTAATATGAATGTCACTGCAAGATTTACATCCATAATCTCCACCAGATCCATGACAGTTTGCACATAACAATTCACAGACATATAAAACACTCAGCAAGGGAGAAAACTCAAACAGCTCAGGAAAAAAAGCTGTCTTCTTCCTAAATACACACATACCTCGACCCGGTCTTGTGACTTTCACATGAATGCCTGAGGAATGAGGCAGCAATCACTGGAGTTGACTGACATTGAGGATGAGCCGAATCAACTATCAGTTTTAATTCAATTGCAAAACTGGCCCTGCTTCAGTCACTATAAAAACAAGCCTCCAGTCTGCTACTTCACCTCCTGTCCCCATCCAACAGTCTCCAGAGGGACCTGACCCCAGTCCCCAAACCACAGTGGAGAAGAGTTCCCAGCCGAAGAATCCACTGCATACAGAGATCCACATCATTTATCTTCAACATGTCAAAGCATGGCAGAAGCTCAAGCTACTAATGCTTCACAATTACAGTATTAAACAAATACAGTTTCAGTGATCTTGTCCTGAACTTAGAGGATCATCTCCATGCTTTGTTTCTACTGCGGTCTGCCACTGTAAAATGATAAGGACAGAGGAAAAGAAGCACTCCAGCACTCTGCCAAATGTGCTGGGCTCAGGGTTAAACTAAACAATACAGAGAGGTTTTCTCTGATAAGACAAAGGAAATGGATGGAGGAAATATTCCGCACATCTTCAGATGGTGAAAGTTGGCAAGGTTTATCTAGTTTCAGAGCAGTGTGGGAGGTGTCAGCAGGAGTGGATGCCAAATGCGTCTCAAATGCAAATGGAAAAGATTTAAAAACAACAGATTATAATGTGAAAGTTAAACACAAAGCCAAGTGTGAATGCAGTGCGTTTGTGGCATGGAACTATGCATTTGTTTACTGTTCATTAAGAAGTGAAAGTGTTGGCCACTATCCTAATACTTGAATAGCTGTCAAATGTCTTCTACTGACACTGATTTTTTCTGTTTTAATAAGACCGTCTCTTGTTCGTTCACTATACTTTTGTGGCTGTGACATACGATAGCAATTCTCTCCAATGCAGATACACTAGTAGTAACAATAGTAAAAACTGATGACACACGTCACAAACAAATCTACAAAAAGATACTAAAGCTAATTCTGTTCTCTTACATAAATTTATCGTGGTATCCTTTCCCAAAATGCCATAGTTACAACAGTTATTGTTAGTACTACCAACCATAATATAAATTCAACAAAGTGGCAAAAAAGACTATGCAACACAATAAATTAAAAATGTAAATTAAACTAAAAATATAATTAACTAATCTGACAGTGGTAGGTCTAAATCAGCATGCATTTGACGAATGAAATAAATTTGACCCAGAAATATTTTATATTTTATTTATAAGGTGACACATTATGAAATTGTTCTTATGTTGGCATACAATAGAGCAGTAATAAAAAAAGAGAAAATAGTGCCTACAGCACTTTCCTAAACACCTGCAGTACAGGTTTTTTTGTTTTGTTTTTTTCTGGAGGTTATTTCATAAAAAGCACATGTGGCTGCAGCTCTGTATACAATGCATATTAACTAATATTAGAATAATATAGAAGTTGTATGTGAGCCATTATGAAATGCAACCTGACACCTTTTGCAGAAACTGTATTCTAAAATTCTTTAACAAGTCTTACTGGGTCAAACTGTGTTGCTTCATCAATATTAAAAACATTTTTTTCTCTATTATATATCATATCATATTATTTGGCACCAAATAAAAACACACCTGTTGACCTGTTAAAAACTTTTCAGTGTGGGTCACTGAAAGGGTCACTAGACCCCTAGAATAGGCTAAGGTATATTTAAAGAAACCCTCATTTCTTGATAAAGGGCTGTTGTTATTATTCAGGGACTTTGGTTTATTCTTTTTGAACTAAAAACTAGGTTCAAGTGGTGCACAAAAGGACATTTGTTGGTTGCTTCTTTCAAACAGGACCATCAGCCCTCCATCTCTACATTACAGCGAGAATAGAAACAGCTACATTTAGAGACTGAACACAAGATGTAGAGAATGAATAAAGACGTTCTTGTTCTCAAAATATTCCCAGCAGCCCGAGATGCGCGATGTTGTTTGGTGAATGTAAACATCAGTAAATAAGACCTTGAACTTGACGGTAAGCTAAGTGAGTAAACAAGTCACCCACACACACACACACCTATAAACCAGCAAGAGTGTGTGAAGTACCAAAAAAAGTTCCTACTTTTGGCCGGCGGTTTGGTGGCCAGTGCTGAGATGTGCTTCTGCAGGCTGATAAGTTTACTCTCCAGAGCTCCGGAGCGGGAGCAGATGGAGGCGAGCTCTCCCTCCAGCTCCTCCAGGATGCTCACCGACTGACGGGATAAATCCGACAGCTGCCGGAGCACCGCGCACAGAGTCAAGCCGCACACATCCACCAGATCCGTGAACATCGCACCGCGACTCTTGCCGCCGCTCTTGCACACATCTTTAGGGACTATGGTCCTCTTGCAGAAGGGCATCTTTTCTGCTGTTATGGTAAACTCCCTTTAAAAGTGCGTGTTCCGCCAGCGCCGAAGAGTGTCGGCGGAGACTCTTGCTCGGGATTGCGCGTACAGTGGAAGCATTTTATGCATTATAATTGACTGTCCACTGTGCGGAGCTCTACAGCGATCCAGTTCACACAAGATGACTGCAAATCACAGCTCCAGACTCCCATGAACAGCGTCTGAGAGACCTCACCCACTCGCGCAACAAGACCATATGAGCTGAATCTTTCACGAAAACTCAACTTTGCGTTCAGAAAGCAGCCTTGCTTTGCGAATGCTCATAAAGGTTTTAAAAGTGAGTCCAACAAGTATGAGAACTATGAAAGTAATAAAACCCTTTTCTTCCAGCCTTTGCATTTGCCCATCCCTAAATACACATCTGGCCTAGTGTGTGTGTGTGTGTGTGTGTGTGTGTATGCTCCCCCACCCTGAATCAGAACTTGGCTCACGTAGATGTTTTGTTCATCCAGTCTTTCCACACTGGACGGTGAGAGAGAGCGTACAGTCTCTGTGAAGTCAAAATGATGAGGAGAGGACGGGAGAGAGAGGCTGAGCGTCCTCTGTGTTTTATAATCTTATCAGGCATGTTTCTCCATGGCTTCATTGGAAACCTTATCTCATATAAGGAATTTATTGGAAACATCTGGGCCTTGTTTTGTCACAGTGGATGACTGTCTTCATTGTTCCTGGTTCCCCACCCCACTCCACGTGGCCCTAGTGCATGACAGGAACCACTCCTGGTGGACCTTCACTTCACGACAATCCTCTCCCTCATTCCATTGATAGGACTATTTTCTACTCTTCTGTTCCTGGTTTCTTTTAACGTCTCCTGCATGCAATGGACTGTTTCTGCCCAGTTTAATTGGAGGGAGTGAGGCAGTCTGAGAAGGCTCACGTTTCATCTTCAAAATATTATATTTTTGCAAACATGTCCATTGGGTAGTCAGAGTCTTATTAACTTATAGCGGACCACAGATACCATAAATGAGGAAATGCTTCAAATCCGACCTCTTTGTTTGATATGATTTAAGTGATTTATTTCCATATTTTAAATGTGTGATTACTACGATAGCCCAAAAATGTCAGAAATATTATACGGCTACTGTCAATTATGAGATAAGATCCAAAATCATGAGATACTAAATCATGATTCTGAGTTACAAAGTTAAAAGTTCATTATTTCAACTTTGTCATAATTTGGACTTCAAGTAATCAATTTTCTTCCATCGTTGAATGTGTGATGACTAAAAAGACTATTTCTGCCACAAAGGGGGAAAAAAAATCTAACTTTTGTAAATGATAATTATGACATAAAAATATCGTTATTGAGAAAAAAAGTCAAAATCGTGAGATACTAAGTCAAAAAGTCAGACTTTTATGTGATTAATAGACTTTTATCATAATTTCACATGATAAAATAATGTCATAATCTTGACATTTTATCTCAGAATTTCTACCTTTTATGCCATTATTATGACTTACAAAAGTTTTTTTTTCATATGTAGCAGAAACAGGCTACCAGAGATAATAGAGAGACACCTAACAGAAGTCCATCAGGACCGAGAGGCGGGCGAGTGGTTTCAGGATGATTATGTTTTCAAATGCAGCAGAACGTTTAATCTCAAGGACACCAGAGCCTGTGTGTTTTTAGATTGTATTGCGTTATGGCAGACAGCCCCTGCAATGTGTGTTGAGGTGAGCCGTGCTGTGCTGCTGTGGACCAGCAGGCCAAAGGCTGCAGGAGGAACAGGCTGAAGCTCAGCAGGACCCATATGGCCTTCTGGAGATGAGCCTCAGCTATGTGAGGAAAACAGGTGTGTTCTAATCTCATCATACCACAGAAACAACAAATCCAAAAGCAGAATCATTTATACACATATTTGCTCTAGTTTATAAACACCCCTCATTCAAACATTGCCAAAGCCAAGATGCTGTACTGCTTATTTGATTAGAATACTCTAATTAGCATGTTCAGACTCATCATTAATCAAAGATTAATTCAGTTAAATTATACAACTACTCAGTTCTAGCTTTTTCTCAACTAGGTTTATACTACATTTAATTAACATTAAATATGAGATTAAAACAGAGGTGCCCGATCTTGTTCCTGGAGATCTATCCTCCTGTGAAGCTCAGTTACCCACGCACGCACGCACCCACCCACTCACTCACTTCATTTCTACAATTGCATCAATAAGTGCAAGGCTTACTTCGGCGTGATACCGCAGCCACACCACTAGATGTCAGTACAAGTGAGCTGACATTCCGCTATTCAAACTGTATAGAGTACAGTGCACTTTAAACTGTGGAATATGCAATAGATATGAAATATATTTATGGTAACCTACCAGTACAGTAATGGCCATGAAGATCATGGGCAAAAAAGAACAACACTATCTCCAGTCTTCTAATGAAAACTGAGTGATGAGGGAGGAACACAAGATTCTGAATCTTGAATTTGAAATTGTCATGATTCTGCCTTCTTGTCTCTGATTTTTCTCTAGTCTTGTGGCAGGATCATGACAGGCCCATGTTTTATGTGCAAGCACATGGCCATTTGTTTGGGCCATGTGCTTGCGTTGTCTCGTTCCCTTGCCCCGCCCCCCTTGTTACCCTAGTTTTGTCTTCATTGATTTACCTGTTCCACCTGTTGTGTTCATTAGTAGCCTCCCTTTATAACCTCGTGTGTTTCTCTGTCCCTTTGTCGGTTCATTGTTTAAATATTGTCACGTTGTTTAAGATTGTCTACTGTTGCTACCAGTTGTGATTTTGTCAAGTCTTGTCTAAGTAATTGTTTGATCGTGTTTTAGTCATAGTCTAGTTAAGTGCAGTGTTAGTCTAGTTTTGTCTTCCTTCGTCTGTCTAGCCCTTGTTTTGCCCCCTCGTGGGTTTTGTTTTCCTGTTTTTTGTATAATAAACTGTGTTGCTGTGACTACTGTCTGCATTTGAGTTCATCCCTCCACCACCCATCCTGACAGAAATGTTGCCATGAAGCAGGAGGTTAATCAGCTGGGTTTAAGAATTTAGTAATTCCATCTAGTCAAGATATTAAAGATCACTAATAATAGATGACTACAGTGCAATGTCTTCAAGATTTTTGTGATTATGCACGTGTTAATTCTGAGGTATGTTATGCAGTGAGCACCAAACAAATCTCTGATTGAGGATAAAGTAACAGCCTATCCCAGTACTTTCATGAAATAAACATATTTAAATTATCAATATTTCTAAATGTGTGTTCAGTAGTGCCCAGGCTACAAAATTTATTTGTGTTTTAAGCTTCTAATAAAGTGATAAAAGGCAGTTGTCAACATTTTACAAAATACATTTCTGCTTAAGTATGCAACACTTTGCTACCAAGTTATCTGATGTGATATCGAATTAAACACTGCAAAGATTTCCTCAACATTTCATGATTTCAGAGCACAGTTCCTGGACGATGAAAGATGAGACCTGAAGTGGTATTAGCAATAGTGTGGATTTAAGAGCACCAAGGTCTAGCATTTATCTGACCTGGGATAGTCTTGCTCATTTGTTTACAGTCACATGTACTGAAGTAGCTAAGACCACAAGAGTGAGCATTGGGACAGGCCCCAAGTGTCCACAGCTAGCTCTATTACATAACTAAACTATCTTACTTTAACCCTAAATCAGGCAACGTGACCCACGAGTCACATAGTTTTTATTGTCTTTTTTGGGGCATAAGAACAATTTTTTAATTAAATCCTTTTATCATTTATCAATGCCTGGTCTGTCTCAAGTATGCTGGTCACATGATTTGCTTCAAGTTTTCAGTGGTATATTAGTCAGCCTGATCTAAATCTAACATGGCTGCCAGTGGTGGAGATCATTCAGATTTTGAGGTAGTTAATTATATATTAAACTTACTTTTCTTTTGGGAAAAAAAAATTATATTACTGCTAACATTAATTCTGAACATTGTCTTAGGGTGCTGAAGAAAAAAAATTTAGTCATATGTTGTTTATGTTGTTATTTAGCACGTTTTGAAATGTATGTGACTCCTGAGTCACGTTGCCTGTTTAGGGTATAAAAAAGAGAGTATTGAGTATATTGAGAATATAAGTAACATTACACTCAATTTAAATGGTTTTAATTTAAGAATGTTTTGGAATATAGACACAAGTTTGGTCTTGTTTTAAAAAAGAAAAGAAAAAGTAACTTCAAAAAACTATTACATTTACTGTAAATCAAATGTACTCTAAATATTTTATATAAAATATATATTTTACAAAATAATTTTTACTCTAAAATTACTATCAAATCAAAGTCATATGTCTAACCAATTTGTGTTCTTAATTTTAACTTGATATCACAAAATGTAACTTCCCATGAGATTTTTAGGCGTTGTACCAAAAATAACCACTTTTTAATGCATTCTCCTGTATCAAATTTATACATTTCAGCCTCAATATCAAAATACAGTTGGCAGATGGGTCCCTGAACTCAGACTCAGAACTTTCTGATGATATGTGTTTTGTCAAGATTAGAAAAGTTTTTTTTTATAAAGTAGTTCAAATAAATTGTGTAGTACAAAACCTGGCACCACCCACTAGGTGAGGAGCTTGGTAAAAGAAATTAACCCCATGTCACTGTCCCACCTGTGGGACGCTTGGCACTCTTTTTTGTTGTTGTCTTTTTCTCTGTTGTCTTTTACTAAATATTTTAGCAATCATCATAAATCATATATCATTTGAAAGCTTAGAAGCCCAAGATTCATCCTGTGAAAACCATTTTGAAATCGGGCATTGCTTTACCATGGAAATGGTACTTTAAAATCTAATGGCGGTCACCTCCCCCTTAGTGGGCAGGGCCAAGTGTCATAAAACATAATGCATTACGGTCTTCTAGAACCAAAACTTTTCATAATCTTGGCAACAAACATATCATTGGAAAGGTCTGAGTCTCAGGATTTCATATTTGGTGGTTATTTTGAGATAGAAGTTAAATTCACAGAGAAATCTAGAGAAAAAAATCATTTTTATCATTTAAGCAAAATTCTAAATAGTTTTGATGACTCCCAGTGGATGTGTGTGGTATGACGCCCTAAATAAAATCTTTATTTTTTTTTTAATCCAATTTTTTCATATCAACTTCAAATTTGTAACATAACTTATTTAGACACAAGGCTTTAATTTTATACCAATTTTAGAGTAAAACCTGTTGTGTAATATATGTATAATGAATAAAATATAAAATTAATAGCGCATATTATTTACAGTACATTTAAACTTTTATAACTTTTTGACACTTCAATTTCATGAAAAAAATCCACTTTTGCCAGAATCTGCTAATTTTCTTCTTTAAAAAGAGACAAACCTTAGGTTTATATTCCGAAGTGTTCAAAAATTACAGCAATTTACATTTGGATAGTGCACTTTAATGCCTATTTAAAAAATGGGGGGTGACAGAGTACCATTTTTATGGTAAAGCAAGGTCCGATTTCCAAATGATTTTCACAGGCTGAATCTTTAGTTCGTAAGCTTTTGAATGATATATAATGTCAAAATTACATCAGGTAAAGTATAGTATAGTATAGTATAGTATAGTATATAATAGTTTTAAGCATGCAGTGGCAAGTAGGCCAGTAACAGTTAACAGATTAATGACTTGGTCCTTTTTTATACCCTAATCAGGCAACGTGACCTGGGAGTCACAACTCATAAAATCCAAAATATATCAAATATTTCAAAAATTCTCTTGGATATGTTTTACTTAAGCTCAGATGATGTAAAAAAAGACATGAAAATATCTTTTGCTTATTTTCCACTCTTGCCTGTTTAAGGGTTAAGCATCACCAATTATGATTATTTCGAAGCACCTGCATTTACAACAAATGGACAAAAATAATAAGTCATAGGCCATTGGCTCTCAACTTGGTGGCCTCGGCAAACTTCCAAGTTGGCAACAGTAGAACTTTTAAATGTGTACATTAATATTAATATTTGAACTGCAAACTTCTCCCTTCAATAACCATTAATTTTAGTGAAGAACGTCTGGCTTTTAATATTGTATTGAACATTCTTGGGCCATAGAATCAAAATGTTTGAGAACCACTGGCTTGGTCTATCCACTTCATACTTTAATAATAATAAAAAAGACAAGATTCAGTGTAATTGTAATTTTTTTTTATTATTATAAATCAAGTTGTTTGCTAGGCTGTTGACTTAGCTGCTGCTCTGTTTGGCAGACAGCCTCTTGTCTCTCTCCTCAGCAATGGTCAGGCGGATACCCTTTCCACGAGGCAGGGACACCCATGGCTTGTTGCCCTGATGACAAAGACACAGTATTAGTACAACTATTACCTTGTAGTACTGTAGCATAATAAAAGTAGTTTGTTAAATCTGTAAAACCGCTTTAAATCCCACAACACCATTAAGCATATAAGGAATGTAGAAACGTGTACCCAATGAGCAAAAAGTTCCCAAAGTCGCATCTTAATTTGAGCACTGCTTGATCACAGCATATGCGAATCCCAGTCAACTGCTTGCTAACAGCCCATATTAAACAAGACACCAAACCATCTGTACTCACCTTGCCGATGACGAAAATGTTGGAGAGCCTGGTGGCAAAGCTGTTGCCAGTGCTGTCTTTAACATGCACCACATCAAAAGAGCCAGGATGCTTCTCTCTATTGGTGATCACACCAATACGCCCCAAGTTAGCACCTCCAGTCACCATGCACATGTTGCCTGTTTACACGGGAAAAAAAGAAAAATGACAGTAAGTGATGTGCTACTCAAAGCAGAAGAAAAGGAGACAGAAAAGGTTTAAGAATGCGCTCACCAACCTGTCTCAAACTTGATGAAATCTGTAATTTTGCCAGTGTCCAGGTCAATGCGGACGGTGTCGTTGACCTTGATCATTGGATCAGGGTAACGGATGGTGCGGGCATCATGGGTCACCAGATGTGGGATTCCCTTTGTGCCAATGAGGATTTTCCTCACCTTGCACAATTTGTACTAAAACAAGACAAAAGCATTAGCTCAAAAGATCTGCTCCATCTAATCCTACTGATGAGATCTTGTCACACTATCCATTATTTGTCATACTGCACAAGAATATGAAGCTCACCTTGGCCTCCTCATTTGTGATGCGGTGAACTGTAAAGCGACCCTTGACATCATAGATCAGTCTGAAGTTCTCGCCAGTCTTCTCAATGCTGACCACATCTGAAACAATGACATTTCATTAATGCATGACCATCAGATTGTCACCTCAGCTTATGTTTTATAACATCCTGATAAACAGCCTGCTGCGTCACCTGAGGTGGAAAATCAGTCACAGCAGATTAATATCCTGTTGGCACCTACTAGGCAAGTATGGGTGCATAGTGGAAACACTATGTGAAGAAGAGTGTTATAACGACACTGAGGGATTAATCACTCAATGACGATTGCGGTTCAACCATCTGGTAAGTTTATGAGTGCCAGTGCAGAGCACAGAAATACTAATCTTTTTTTATGCAATAATCTCAGCAGACAACTAGATGACTGATATAAATTTAAAAAATTAATTATCTGTTATGTGGCCAATTGAATTGCTTTGCATACCCTAAAGTGCCAGTGTGTGGCTGCATAACAAACCACACATTTCATATATATATATATATATATATATATATATATATATATATATATATATATATATAAATAAAGGTGTTCATATTCGGTTCCACATCCTAAACATTGTCTGACCTAAACATCGGTCCAATGCACAAACACTGAGACACTGCTATATGCCAATGGCCTAAATAAGTGCACAGGACCTTAGCTAAAATTGTGCAATTAGCTGAGGTTGTTGAAAGTTCAAAAGCATGTTAAACACTCCAGCTGAAGAGCAACAAAGTTATTTGTGAAGCACTTTAATATTATGCATCTGGGGCACTTGGGAATTAGGAACATTAAAAAAAAAAAACTGAAGGACTTGAGTGGCACATTAGTTTTAATCATGCAAAATGCTATACTTGAACATTTATTCTGTTTCCCCATTAACCACCTACCAGAGTCTAAATAGTTTCACCACAATATTTTTAACACTTCTCATAAAATCTAAGACTGTTTGGATGCATTGCTTCAGCAAATCATTGTGATATGGCTTAATACACTTATCAAATCACTAAAGGCTGTGGTTTGAAATGTAATATATAGTGTTGTGCTGCGTGTTTTGTTTTGTTTTTTATAGTGAAGTGTGGCACTGTGTTCATTTACACACATCCAGGTCACAATCCAAAGCTCTCAGTGTCACGGTTCACAGACCATTCAGTAAACTTTCTGCATGTGCTGTCAGTGTAACATGCATTTGAGAAAGAAATGTACAGCAGTTGCACTTACATTTGCATAAACTGCAAAACGTTGTAGACAGATTACAGCATTTCAATGGATTTGTAGGGAGATGCACAGAAACTTAACGCTCTCCTTGCAGTTAAAGAAAAGCTTAAAAGTTTAACACTTACAATTCAAGACAAATAGTCATTTTACTAAAGTTTTGTGCAGTCTAGTTATATTATAACAGCAATGTTTCCATTAAGCTTTAACAAGGAGGTTCACAGATGACCACTAAAACATCAGTCCAGTGAAGGTATCCAAACACGAACTACTGGAGCTGAGTGCGCAGGACTCACCCATGAAGCCAGTGGGGTAGGTGACATCAGTGCGGACCTTGCCATCGATCTTGATGAACCTCTGCATGCAGATCTTCTTGACCTCATCTCCGGTCAGAGCGTACTTGAGACGGTTCCTCAGGAAGATGATGAGGGGCAGGCACTCCCTCAGTTTGTGGGGACCGGTGGAGGGACGAGGAGCCTAAAGAAACCGAACAACATGAGGCATACAGTGTCACGTTACTTAATGTGCTTATGCACTATATAAACTAAACTGGTGTCTCAAATACATCACTTTGCATTTAACAGGTCCACATGGCTCCTTAAAGACCATAGATCAGTACATATTTTTAAGAGGCTTTCTCTAAAGTTCAGAACATTTCTTTTAGAACAAAACTGAGCTCATCTTAATAAAGTAAAGGTCCACTTACAAACACTCCAGTGAGTTTGTCCAGCATCCAGTGTTTAGGAGCTGCGACGCGCTTCAGATGCTTCTTCGGTCCTCGGGCCTGTATGACAGGTACAACTCAATCAGCTAAAAGAGACTCGTTGAGGGCAGTGGATGTTAATATGTGCAGCAAAAACAAATGCACTACATAAGTGTTCTGCACCAACAACACTAAACAGGCCAGGAGCGGCCTTCACATCCTTTTATGAGACTTCAATACAAAAACACTGAGGCGTGCTATTTAAACAACCTAAACTTTATATAAATATGTTTTGTTGATAAACAATATATATATATATATATATATATATATATATATATATATATATTAAACCACCAAGAGACAGCGAGTCTCTTAACCACTGAGCTATTGAGCTAGAGTTCCGTTAAACCTTTAAACATCACATCTACGCTTTTTTGGGACAAATTGTGTGTTGTTCATCTTCGATGAGGTGAAAGAGTAGTTTTTGGAACAGGACTGGAAGACTCCGCTCTTGTGAAACGCTGATGATTGTGGATTATTTTGGGAGGCTATCGTAGTTGAAATGCACTCACCATGTTGGAGTCTGCGGAAAAGGACCAGCCACTTCCTGTCAGCGGAGGATAAGCTCAACTACCGGCGCCGAGGAAGGACACTCGTCTCATGAGCGCGTGCCATCTAGCGGGGAGCTCTGTAATCACTTCAAAGCACTAGTACTAACAGACGAGTGCATCGTTTGAGAGACTTATGTGCGCTTTTATACTGTATAATGAATATATTGAGCCTCCTTCGATTTTTTTTAGAAATGTACAATTGTATGTTTCTTCATACGGGGCCTTTTTGGTTATTGCTGGTACGCAGATGTTGCCCCATTACTGTAGCCAGCTTACAGTTTTAAAGACATTTAAAAAATAGTTTGTATTATTTTATGACAATGTGACAATTCAGTAATTGAGTAAACAGCAGGGAGAATTTGTAATAATTTGCATACAAAGTGAAAATGAATAGGATATTACATTTTTTTTACCCTTTTGTGTGAAAATTAATAAATTAAATAAATTAATAATTAAGTAAATTAATAACTTTGTAACATTTTCATGTGTTTTTTCCAAATCTTTTTTTCTGTCGTTTTAGTTCAGTTGGGTTCCCTGAAATGACGTGAATGGCAACGTCTTTCAGGATCAGGATGTGATAAATTATGTGATATTGGGTTTGCCTTTATTTTTATCACAACCAACAAGTTGTGTGTTTGTTTTTAAGTAAGTTGATGTACTTGTTTACCAAGGTGGAAAGAGTGCCAGTAGTTAAGATGAGGGGAAAGTCCACTTAAAAACAATTATCTTTCATTTTTTAAGGTAGGGGGGAAAAAGCTTGGAAAGTCCAGGCTGTGAAACAGGGTTGTGTTATTATAAGCAGATCAAGACAAGACACCCACTGGTCACACTAGGCAAACACTTGAGTCCTTCTCCAATCTGCAGCAGGTTTGAGTCTTAAAGGTGCAGTTGTCCACTAGATGTCAGCACTAACCAGCTAGTCATCTTTTGTTGTCTAGCGCAGGCTCTGACAGTAACTGACCGGTTACAATGTTATTTAAAAAATAAAAATAAAACCTTTTCTATTTTTTTTTTTTAATCTTTTTCAGGAACCTGTTTGTACACTCCAGATAATATGAGCTTATTTGTTACTCAATTATTTTTAAATAGTAAATACTTTATTTAATTTTGGTTAACAGTTGTTCACCTTAAATCATGAAATCATTTTTTTTTATTTTTAGGTCAAATGTGGGATTCAGTTAAAGGGTTTTATTGTAAAGAAAAAGACAATATGTTGTGCTTTGTATCTTTATTTTCTCACATTCAGAAAAAAAACTGAAAACTACACACTTTTAAATATAATAGGCAATAGCTCTCGTGTAGAAAAATAAATGGGTAGAAAAAAAAAAGTGCTAAACAAAAAGTCACAAATTTCAACAACAAAAATTACAGACAGAATATATCTGACAAAGTCCTCTTTCAGTGGGTAAATTGAATGAATTTTAAGCATGTCAAATGTGTAACAGTTGTGTTTTGTAGAAGACCTGCACAGATAACATAACTTTTTTCATAAAGCCTACAAGACCAACAAAAAAGAAAAAAAATAGAAAGAGTGAGAACAGTACAGTACATTTACATTTAAGGAAGAAAAAAAAGACAGGCAATATTCTTTTTTTATTAACAGTGACCTTTTTAAGTGCATGAATTAATCATCTCTAGACAAATAAACTAAAATATAAAAATAAGGCTATCAGACCATGGAGGCTGAATCGTGGGGTAAACAGACACGTCTCATTAATATATTTAACCATGGAAAAGGTTCGGCCAGGTCGAGTTCCTTTGTGACCAGCGAAGCTTGCGATGACACGGCTTCTCAAGGGAATCTCTTGAATGATGGAGCGCACCAATTTCACGATCACCTTCCATCACACACTTGTAACACCATCCAAAGTCAGACCAACCGGCAGCAGACAGGCAAGGGCAGCCGAAATCCTTCGTTCTCTACAAATCTGTTCTTGCACCAACCTCTCAATGAGATGATCTTTCAAATCCAGTCCAAATGTCATGATTTGGATTCTATAAGGGCTTGAATGAGCTTTGAAAATATAGATGCCTGGAAGGCAGGGTGAAAAGTCTTAAGGATGGCCATTTTGGTTTGCGTGCGAAGTCCTTAAGGCTTCTAAATTCGTTTGAAAGTCTATAGCTCACCTAAGAGCAAACCTACATTAGTCTGCCCTCCAAATCCATAAATAATAGCTCTTGACAGTTTATATCTGAGAGCTGAATTTTCTTTTCATAGCCATGTTAAATTGCCATTCTTTGGACGCTGTGATTTGGTGGATTTGGTAGCACCTGAGAGGGTCAGCAGCCAGCTGGCACATCTGCGATGAAGTCAAACTCGTTCTGACCCAGCCATAGCTCTGGAAGCTCATTGGCACGGTCCAAACCCAGCTCAACAACAAGTGACATCAGAACTTCCTCATCGACCGGGTCAGAATCAATGATCCCAGGTGCCTGTGCCACCCCAGGGGTGGTGACCTGTCCTGGGTCCAGCATGGTGGCTCCGTACCCTTTACTGGTTCCAGTGGACGCTGCAGAGGACATATTCTGATAGTGGCTGTTGAGTTTCTGAAGCTGCATGGAGGCTATGAAATGCTGGCCGGACTGCAGGCAGAAAGGCTGGGGTTTTCCCATCACTGGGGAGCTGGGATGGAGGGCAGCGGAGGGGAACTGAGGGCTCGTCTTGCCTGAACCAGAGTAGTGCAGGAGAGAGAGAGAGTCACGGTCCTTCATGGTTGCACTAGAACACAGGAGGCTCATTAGTTGGACACACCTAAAGGAAAAGAAGATGATAACATGAAAGTCCCTTCAGAACATCTTTTGTGTTGCAATGCAGAACACATTACACAACGTTTGGAATCGGAACAGATTTTAAAATATTAAGCATTATACACTTTGTAAAATGGTTCCAGAGGAAAAACTAGACACCAACACATGACTGATGGTCACAGACTACCAGGCTTTCAAGTCGTTACAAACAACAAACTCATGCAGAAATTGCGAGTATGAAAACAATGCGTTTTAAAAATTATTTCAAATTATCAAACATGTTTGGTATCATCTGACTAGATGGATTCATATTCTGAATCTTAAAAGCAAACATTTGTGTCCATCATAAAGAACACAATTTTCTATGAAATCTGGGAAAAAAAGCATGCAGCCTTAATTCCAGACTTAAATTATGAAGATTTTTGGGTGAACTATGACTTTAACTGAGATCACAAGGCAAGAGTATATCAGTGGATCAGAAGGGCAGCAAGTCATATGACTTTCCAAGACCATTGTAGAGATGAACCATTCATAATCCCTCAGATGTGGGGTTAATTATGAAGTACGAGACAGCGTCCTGTGACTCCATATCCTCCTGCGTCTCACATGTGCTCGCACACACGGAGGACAAGTAATGAGGCACTTAATCATATGTGCTGCTCCACTCTCCTCAATCCCCACTTAAAGCCATTCTTTTGGGGGAAGGCATAATTGCTGAAAGCTGGCATGCAGCTGCAATGGACCTCCAGCAAAGAGCAGCACACAGACTCATCTCAGACACTGACAGCTGTAGGGCATTCATCTCGAGATCTTTGTGTTTAGCTCATTGTATTCATTATCCATGGCCTGGAAGCAGTCACATATAACACGGTGAAGCCTACAACTTAATTAGACCAAGACAAATGTAAAACCGAACTTTGCGGTTATCTGCAGAGCTTGACTTTAATATTGGACTGGTCTGTTTTGTTGGTGGACTATTCAATAAGTGCTGTGAAAAAGCATCATAAAAGATGTGTTGATCTAGCTACATTAGGTATATCATTTTAAAAGCTGTCATACAAATTGATAATCTTTTTTCAGTGTCATTCTTGTTTCACAGTCTGTGTGGTGCAGTACTAATAACTTCTCTAGTATTTCCTGCTATCACTAGTCAGTGAATGAGTGGTGTCAGTTAAACAGTTAATTATGAAACAAACAAGATTAAAACATTAGTTGGTGACATTCAACTGATATAAACACAGCTAAATTACAACCAGTGACTGGATTAGACCCAAAACTGAGCTATTAAACGTGTCGGGTAATAAATTGTGGACGTGTAAATTGTATTAAATTCTATTAAAAAAATGTTTTATAAAAAGTCTAGTTTTATATACATCCTACAGAATAATTATTATCTCGCGTCATTTAAACAACAGTAAAACGCGTTTTAATAATACAGTTTAAAAGTGATTTAAATGTTGGAATTTGAAGAATGGAAATATATTAAAGTTTAAAAAAAAACTGAAATTGCTAATGATAACTTACCTTTACAGGAGAAATGCTCAACTTGAGTTCTTGTTGTGAATCCAGTATGACTAAAGAGCAAGACTTTTCAGAATTTATGACAATTAAATGCGCTAAACGTGCACTGGGGGGAAATAAAGCTTTTGAAATAAGGTGCTGTTGTATTTGAAAAAGACAAATATTAAAGTGAAGTTTGTAGAAGTGTTCCCCGTCCTGTTGCAGGAGATCACCCTCAATGAACTGTTACTAACTGAATCAAAGGCATTAGCCTAAATACACACACTCGACGCTCTCAAGAGGGATCCGCATCCGCTCAAAAACATGACATGGAGCATCTGGAGCGAAACTGGACTGTGACAAGTCGACGAGTGGTGAAGTATTAGCGGTTTTGTTAATTTACAACATTTGACGGATACTTGACTCCAGATTAATATTATGTCATCGTGTATTCATATTTACCAATATTTTTCTACTTTGGTTTACCAAATTAAACCTGAAGTGAAGTCCTGAGTACCAGTAGTTACGACACAACTCAATATAGGCTCCGTGTGTCGGAGTGGAGTTTTATCCGCGTTTTCTGTTCACCCTTAAAGTGCGCGCACCCTGCAGACGCTTTCACTATTCAGCCACACACCTCACTGTTGCCATAATAGCTCACTTAATAATTATCATCTTTCACAGACACACATACAAAAAAAAAATAATAATAATAATCTCTGAGACAATTAGTCCTGATTGAGTCGTACAGGTTTTCTAAACACAATATGGTAATCAAAGAAATGGGTTTTGATTATTATTATTTATTTATTTTTATTTTAAAGTTTTCTTTGATAATTTAATCAAAATACTAAGCTACTACAAAATGTTTAACTGACCGGACAAAATGAGAAATTGTCACATTTGTCATTTTTAACTGAATCATAAATTAAACTGAACCGCATCAATTAAAACCCTGTTCCGACCAAAACCGGTGTAAGCTGTGTCTCAATATTGATTAAAGAAGGGACGCGGCCGAACGGCTGCTTTCTTCTCCGTTTAAAGCCCACATCTGTCGTCATTCATGAAGACACTTCACATGTAGATTAGGAGGAAGTGACGGGTAAAGAGCAGGGGTTTGCTCCACTCCTGTGGGAAACGTAATGCAAATGAAGACAAACGGTTTTGACATGCCCTTTGTTTGTCACAACTCAAGAGCTAGTGTCATTAAGGGCACTTTTTGTATAGAATAATGGGTCACACTCCTCAAATACTTCATTTCAGTCCAGTGCTGCTGACAAAAACTCTGTATAAATCTGCTTGTGATCATGGCTGGACTGGCCATTGGGCATACCGGGCATTTGCCCGGTGGGCCGACGTGCTTTTTAGGGCCGATATCTCATACTCATACTTTTTTTTTAAACGGCCCATAAAATTTGTACATCGGTGGCCCATTCGGTTTGTTTTGTTTTGCTTAATTGGCGGCGCTGGGTTTGTGCCGGTGTAATGCATTGGTCAAAGTCAGTGTTAGTTTTTTTTTCTCACAGACCCGCCCATGAAACACGTAGATCAGCGGCCCATTGGCTCTTTTCTTGATTGACACTGGGCTGGCCCAATCACAACTTTAAACGAGTGAGCGAGCGGTTTCAGTGTGTATCTGTAAAAAAAGATGGAGAAGAAACGCAAGGAATGTGCAGATAAATAGCGTGAAAAAATAGAACCAGGCCCTTAAAGCAGTCACTGTAAACTGTGTCAAAATATATGTTTTCTGACCTTCATCAGCTCCTGTGGCAGATGATGATAGTGAGGACGGAGGATCAGGAGAGAGATGAGAAAGTGTAGAGCCTGCGGTAAGCATAACTACTTTCAAAACACTTAGGCCATGTCATGAGTGTAGATTATTTCCACATCTGCATAGTTGACGATTACCGCAATTCACTAGAAATTTAATAAGAGCCGTTTGTAAACCATGTTTTCCGCCAAAATAAAAGCTTGATGCAGTTTGCGTCAAAATAAAAGATCATGTGCTTATCTCTTTCAAGTATAGAAATTGGTACAACTAATTAAGAAAGTTTCCTTCATTTTTTTGTGCATTTGTTTTACAAAATATGGCTATTACTGTCATTGGATTAATATTATAACTATTATTATGTATAGGTGTAATGTAAATAGACACTGTAACTAAAAGAGGTTTGAATTTTTCTTTGTTTAATTTGCACACTGAATATGGGTTGGAGCTTTTAATTTTGAACTCTCAAAGTGCACCAGATTAATGAATTTAACATTAAAATGCACAAGATTTTCTCACGGGGGGGCATGCCCCCGAACCCCCCTAGAAGGACCGTGGACACACCACCATAGCTTTAACTAAAATCCTGTAAGAAACACTGGTATTGCTATGACAGAGCCCGCTTATAGCTTGTTTTAGGATTCACCGCTGTGGAGAATAGTTCAACTGTATTAATAAATATAAAATTTTGACTTATTTCATCTGTTAACTCTCACTCGTTCCTATACTCACTCATTACATGGCATTAGTGGTTTTAATGAATAGGAGTTGGTATGCATATAATTAAGGGCTTGCAAAGATGGGTGGTGTTTATGATCATATAGTGGGCCGGTCTGGGCAAAAATGCCCGGGCCGATTTTTTGTCCCAGTCCAGCCCTGCTTGTGATCAACAGAGTGAAAGGTTGAACACGTCGTCAGGGAAGACCAGACACTTTGCATAAAATTCGTTGGGATGTCAAACACAGCCCATCACTGGATGAGCAGGTGCCATCTCCATTAGGAACGTCTTCTAGGTCGGGTTCATGATCAACAACAACCTCTTCAGGCAGTTTAACAGTTTAATATATATATAATAAAAAGTTTATTCCTTTCCTTGAACAATTTGAGTCTACAAGATACAATCCTTTTCTTAAAAAAATCCTCAGAAAATGTCAAACATGGTTTTCAAGGTTATATGTAGTTTATATATATATATATATATATATTTTTTTTTTTTTTTTTTTTTTTTTTTTTACAGGGAATAACATTTTTTCAAACTCCTTATTTTAATGTTATGAATGTTAATTTGAAAATCAAAAACATGAGAGCTGTATTCTGTCATTTTGTGTATGTATTGCATTTTCAATGCATTTGAATAACCTAATCGAACTGGACAGAAAATTCAATAAATAGACTTGGTATCATGTTATTTGACTCAAAATACAGCTGTAAGTATTCAGTATGCTTACTTGAAACGATTAAAACCTGAAATGAAACAGTATACTAGAGTATCATGTTTCAGCCCCCACCCTTATTTATTTAGTCTATCAAAAGCAACCTGCTCCAGAGGAAAAATCAAAAGCAGGATCATTTAGGTATTGAGTAGACTGTTAGGTTCTACATGCATTAAGGTTTTAATAGGACGAGTCTCTCGGTTTAATTCTGCAAGTTTTACAGCGCTTTTTTCGTAGCATGGATAGGTTTATTGGGCTAAAATGCAATAAGCCCCATCTCTCAAAGCTAATAAAGGATTTAATGAATCACACTTGGTGTGCCATTCAGAGAAACCTCTGCAACCTAGAAATCCATAAAGATCATGCTGAAAAGAACAGGACTTCCACATGTGGCAGCTACTAGTGAAACACAAGGACAACACACACTGCAAAAGCCACACCGTTTCTTTTTTAGATTTTAATATATAACAGAAGAGCATTTATACAAAAATTAAAAGTTGACCGGCAGCTTGAAAACATTTGCCACAGGCAACATAACACAGTTTATGAAGCCAACGTGACTTGGAATTTGGTCAGTCTGCCCATTGAATTTCACTGCAAGATATTGCAATTAAAAATGATAAAAGATGGTTACATTTAGGGGAATGAAGACAAACTGTAAAGATCTCAGTGACTTGCCCTGTGCATCTAAACCATGGTTCGACATGTTTCTGGGATGAATCTTTGACAAGACAATATCTCACTTACAAATGATCTGAAAATGGCTTTAGATATCTGTAAAAAAACATTGACTAAAACCGTTCAAATGTGGCAACACTGGCCCATCTCTGCATTTAATGTTTTTTTCCCCCTGGAAACATTCAAGTAATGTTTACCAATCTCCCCTCTGGTGATGGCTCCGACACACTGTCTTCATTAGAGGAGCAGGGTCTGATTCGGAAACACGAGCTGGGAGCCCACTCCTAAACTACATTCTTCAGATTCCCTGTAATCAAGCAGGGGAGGAAATAGAGAGGGGTAAAGAGTGAATTACAGAAAACATATTGAAAAATATTAAAAATACAGTGATAGAGACACCTGAACGTCTGCGCAAGGACCTAGCACACTTTAATGACACAAACTGAAACAAAGCATAGGTTGCAAATCTGGAAAAAAACAGGATTTCCTATGACGTCTCTTACGGAAGCACAAGCTATTCAAATATTTCTAAATCGAAATCAATTTACATGGATTTACAAACCGCAATTTGCATTGGAATTGTGCCTGCCATTCACACTAGCTGAGCTGAAAAAGGACGTCTCCTTTGTTCTCACCAGCTGCTTGGCAAATGAATTTGAATTTAAGGCTCTAAAGGAAATCCTGGTTTAAAAAAAGGAATCAATAGGAATCCGTACTTTACAAAGCAAGCTTTATAATCATTTAAAAAAATGTAATTTTGTAAAATTACATTTGTAAAAATGTCTTTTTTAATAAAATCACTTTTTTTATTTGATTTGCAATAAGGCCACAGTTTGTCATGAAATGTACATGAAGTCATGGCTCCTTCACAACTTAAGAAAAAGCATTCCCTCATTTTCAGAGATTTAATCGGAAGCCATACATTTAGTGACATTTTAACGCTATTTTAAAGCACAACATGTTCCTCGTTCTTTGAAGGTTGAGGTTCCGAAGCACTTGGAACTAATTATCTTCAATTCTCTTTTGAAATGAGCAAGCTTTTCCTTTCCTAAAACTTCAGTGGTTTCACATTAAGGAAACCATAAACGTTTATGAATCTATTTACATGTAGAATTTAGCAGATGTCCGATGATCTCCCGTCTCCATCTTTCCGGCCTACATATTCATCCTCTTATCAAATATGGACTGTTTTCAGGGATGGAATCAAGAAAAATGTCCAGTTTGTTGGTAGTCGTTTACAACATGCACAAACCATATAGTCTCTATTAACACCCATGGTTTAAAATGTTATGGCATTCAACATGAGTTTGGTAAACTCGGTAGTAGTTGCTGATCAGAACCACTGAAAACAATTGTGTATGGTGTTTACTCGTTTTTGCCCCTCTTTCTCTCAGCATTTTATAATGCAAGGCTGAGTGTCGTAAATGTAACCCAGATGTGCTTGGAAACTCCGGTAATGTGTAACAATTTCAAGCCTCTCTATATATTACTTGTATTAATCAATCGCAGTTCTTCACAGAGAAATGGTAATGGCTATTATCAGAATGCATGTCATATTATGCATGTTTGGGAAGGTCAGGCACACAGACTTCAGGTAACTCTCATCACACAGGTTGGCACTAGTCTTGCATTTGCTTCCCTTATCTGCAAGATTTCCTTTCCCTCATAAACATGGCACTTATGTGACATACATAAGACTGTAAACAAGCACTGAGCACTACAGAAAAATCCTAATTAAAGAGTTTAATTGTTGTAAGCTGTTAGTTTGAAAGCGGAGGCACACGGGGCTGTGCGAGCTTGTTGAAAAACGATATGGAAGTCTTTAGAAAACCCTACACTTTAATGGTGTAATTTAGTGCCTAATAAAACCTCATCACAAACAATAACTTCCTCCAAATATAAACCCAACCATCTGACATCTATTGACCAGTGTGCTACACTGTCCTGACTATCCAAACAACAACTACAATTACCACAAAAATCCACAAAGATCCTAAAAGCAAAAATAAACTGAAATTTGTGCCCATGTGTGATACAGCAGTCTAGTCTTAAGAGATGGGTGGAAAGCCTGAATTGGAAGTTGAACCGTCTGCGCCTTAAGCATTTTTTAATTATTCCCTAGAGCTAGTGATTATAAAGGGAGTGCTCTTTGCTCGCATTCTGCCATGCCAAACCATGCACACTGCAGCCCATGCTTGCATTTCTGTTCAAAATAACAGCGGTTTGTGAATACTGATGCTTTAATAATAACAAATATTTTATCGGGAGCGTTTATGCTGTTGTGGTTAGGTGACATGGACTATGATGATGGTTGTACTGAAAAAAATCTATATAGGCTACTTTTATGCTGGCTGAGCGGGACAAAACATGAATGTTGCAGGCAGGAGCATAACATTGATGAGATAACATTTCTGTAGGAGCGGGACAGAAAAATCCATCCCACGCAGTTCTCTACACTCTTAAAAGAAATAGTTCTATTTAGAACCAAAAATGGTTCTATCACCCGCTTCATATATGGAACTCCCAAATGGTTCTATATAGAACCACTTTAATGGGTTCCATAAAAAGAACCCCAAATGGTTCTTTGAAGCCAAGTTAGATGGTTCTATATAGAACCATTTAAGGGTTCTTTATTATTAAACAAGTTTAATTATTATTGAATAAGAAAATATAAACAATCCAGAAAATTCAAAATGTTTAAATTTATTCAAATGATCATACAAAAATATTAGTGTCATTTAAAATTGCACCTCTCTATACTCTGTATTAGACAGCAAATTTCACATTTTTACATTTAAGATGTTTAATTACATTTAACCATTTAGTTTGAATTATTTCATTTAAGCATTTTCATTTTGCAATAAACATACATAATCTTGTTTATGTGCATATACAGTACTTCACTTTTACATATATCTCTGAAATGAGGAAAAACAAATCATTTTTGATATTTGACACTGCAGATAAAAATACATGAACAATTAAAACAACTATTAAATAGCTCTACAATTTACACAAGTTGACTGTACATTTTCAGTACATGTATTGGTGTTCTTTTGCTGTGCTCTTGTCTAAGTTTAAGCATATATTTTTGAATAAAAGTCATTGTGTGCTTAATGTCAACCGGGTATTGCACATAAAATAGACTGCAAATAGGCATTCCACAGCCTGTGTCATGTCAATGTCTGCCTCTCTTATGATGTTCACATTGTCCATTATAATGCTGACGCTTTCAGCCTTGAGGGAATCAGGAGAGCCGTTAAACACTATGGTTGGTGTAGCACCTTTGGGATCCTGTAAAACAAACATTTCACCTTTTGAGTGATTTTCACCAATTAACAGAAGTCATCAAAATAGACTTAAAATTACCCCATAATTTACTTACCAACAAACCAACCAATGTATATGACTGTTTCTCCAGTTTAACACAATCTGAGATATATTTAATAATAAAAAGCTTTGTAATGTGTTTGAATGTCAACATTGCTGATGACTGAACAACATTCAACATGCTACCATGTCAGTTCCACTTTGAATCTCATCGGTTCTTTCGTTCTTTTAACTGAATCGTTCATGACACAACACAGATATGACAGCTAAGCACGTGACACGCAAGAACCAACAAGACTCATAATTATTGATGTGAAGCTGATGTGCCACCCCATTGGATGTTATTCCCTTATCTATACATAGTCTAATTATAGCAACCTATCTTGGCAAATGTAATCTTTTTATCTCACTAACGTACCATTTTGCTTTAGAAGACAAGTATTAACCCCTGGAGTTGTACAGATTTCTTTTATGATTTAAATTGGGGTGCTATTCAATGACATTACAAAGCAGTGCAAACAAGACAAAGTTTATGACTAAGGAAGAGAGTGAGTAAATTATAGGGTAAATTAATTTTTTTTTAAATCGTTACAAATTTGGCATAAGGGTGAGTAAACTGACTAATATTTTTATATTTGCATGAACAGTTCCTTTAATTCAAGTCAAGTGCATCAAATGTTAATGTAACTACAGAAGACTATACTTACACTATCTACACTGTAAAGGAAGCTGGCGTTTTCTTTAAATAGTGCTGGCAATAAAATGAGTGCAGCATTCCTAACGAGACCTACAAACAGATACAAATTATTGTATATAAGGTACAGAAATCAATTAAAGTGATAGCTTACCCAAAAATGAAAATTCAGTCATCATTCACTCACTCTTGTCATTTTAAACCTATATAGCTTTCTTTCTTCAGCATAACACAAAAAAATATATTTTGAAGAATGTTGGTAACCGAACAATGCTGGTACTCATTCACTTCTATTATATGGACACCAAACCAATGGGCACCGTCGTTGTTCGGTTACCATCCTTCTTCAAAATATCTTCTTCTGTGTTCTGAAGAAGAATGTCATAAAGATTTGAGATGACAAGAGGTTAGTAAAGGATGACAATTTTTATTTGGGGGTAAATTATTCCTTTAATATTTGCATTATTTTAATACATGTTTTCACTTATACAATTTATAGGAGCTACAACCTTTACATTGACAATGCAAACAATGCAACTTTACACTGGGCATGGAACAGATAGGTTGGATGGGGAAAAATATATGGTGTAGTTACCTTCTGTGGTTTCCTCTGCTAGTCCAATGAGATTGGCGTAGAGGGTTTTTTTGACTTCCTTCTTTTGCACTCCTGATGATGTCTGGGGCCATTTCATTCAGAGATGTTTCCATGTTCTTCGCCAAGTCTGTTCCAAACCTCATTGTCATTTCATGCAGGATCTTAAATACAAAACAGTAAAATTACTACAGGTGCTTCACTTTGAAATTAAATTTTGGTATGTTTTAGCTTACCTCAAGGGCACTCGAGTAATTCGACTCAGCGCAGTAAAAAGTCATGCCTGATCCTCCTTCCCTTGACAAAAGTGAGAGGAAGAGGATCAGGCGTGACTTTTTACTGCGCTGAGTCGAAGTAATCCAAAAAGTGCTATTCCGCCATACATTATAGTTTTATATATTCTAAAACATCCCTCAATGTCACAGGTAACACTAAAATCTGCTTGGTGGTTATGTTGCACTTGCAGGTGAGTTATAAACTTTGTGAGTTGAAACTTCACAACATCATAAAATTAACATTTATAAATTTTCATCTGTAACGTTACCTCTGAAACTTTCTTTTGCATCAATGAGGTTTATAGTTTGAAGCCAGTGGCACGTGTCATCTACTGACCATTTATCAACCATGGTTATCTGGGGATAAAAAAAAAACAAAGCATAAATAACACTTCATAAACCAACTATGCATTAAACACACCTAACGTTAAACATTTTTGGCTTTAGAACATTTGAATACTAAAATGTAACCTTGTGCTATCATCACTTTAATCCAGCGCATGCGTCACAGTAAACATAAACGAACGCTGCAGTGCAAATGTGTCTTTGCACAGTTTTAATAGCTACAGACCGGCCGGACGTTTTGAACTGTAGCCGTGTCCACTTTCCTGCTGAGTTTAGCTCCAACCCTGATAAAACACACCTGAACAAGCTAATCAAAATCCTCGTCTGGTCTGGGCTGGAGTTAAAAACTGCACGAAAGTATCTTGCGGGCCAAAGTTAAGAACTTCTACACCTGTTAACATAGGCCTGGGAAAAATACTCACCGCAAAATACTTAAACATAATCATTCACCTCCGTATACCCGGTTCACTTTTATTTGAATCGGCGCCGTTTATTTGAACAACGAGCGCGCGCTTAATTGAAATGAATGTTAAAATTCACGCTTCTGACTCGAAGCTCGTCTCCTTATAACACAGCTATCTTATTGTAGTTAACAATTCCATTAACATTAACAAGGAAATAAAGGGAGACTGTATCTTAATTAATTAAAAAACAGGAGCAAAATTAATTTAACAGGGCTTGAACCGATGGCTGACGAAGCCCGTCAGTGCTTCGCACCAGTGGTTTTGAGGTAAATTTTGCTTCTAGTATCAGTGTTTAACACAAGGGCTACTCTAACAAATATAAATATTAACTGTAATACAAAATATTTCGGTAAAATCATTTCAAAAATGTAAAAACTTAACTTACCTTAGGGTATGAACGAGCAGAAATGGCGGACTCCTTAGTTTGAAAAATTAACTGTCATTTGTCTCGACTCCTCTCGAGATTCATCTTCGCCAATCCACCAATAGGAATTCAAGGATGACGCAACGCATATATGCCACCGGGGAGGGGGAGGGGTCTTTTTATGATTATTTGTTTTTAATGTTCCCTTCGGTAGATTAAAACCATCACAATATGGTATACAAAATAAAGAAAACTCCTGGTTAGTTTGTTTTTCTTCACAAATTGATTCGTCAAAAAGGTAAACTATAATGTAAAGTAATATAAGTTTCATGCTAATGTACAGCTCAAATCATACATTGACTAGATATTAATATTTTTGACTACAGCAGTCATTCTCATGGGTCTTGACTCAAAAAGCTTTGTGAATGTGTTGGGTAAGGCCTATAATTATAGTGTAATCTTTAGTTTACACTTCAGTCATAAAACATGAATTATAGAACCATTTTAATAAAAAAAGGTTCTTTGGATGCAAGGGTTCTACATAGAACCATTTTTTTTGTAAAAGGTTCTATTGGCCAAGTATGGAACCCCAGGGTTCTATATAGAACCTTGAGGAACCCTTTTTTTTAAGAGTGTAGGTCCATGTACTTGGTGGCCAACGGATTTTCCTTTTGAAATTAGAAAACCAAAATCAGGAATCGAGTGTTCACTTGTTTTTTGTTTGAATATGGAAAGTAGGAAAATGAGGAAACAGCTCTTTTTGTAGTTTTTTTTTTTCAAGAAAGAAAAACAATAATTCAGCTGAAATGTTAGTTTTTCGTTCAGACGTAGAAAAATTTATAAACAGCTTGAATTTTCGATTTCTACATGTGGGTGGGAATTAAACGGCCCTTTCTGCTGATTGGTCAGCAGAAGATCAAACCGTGCGAGGCATAAGTCCTCCACTGCTGCAGGTGTACGGATTCTCAATGCATTTATCGCAACTACATTTCATTTTTTTCTCATCAAACAACCAGATTAATGAATAGCTTGATACAGCTTGTACCGGGGCAGAGTTTAGACAGGGCTTTCTTCTGTAGACCAACGGTTCTCAAGGTGCCAGAGGGTCCGCAAAAAAATAAATTGCTATTGCCTACCGTATTTTCCAGACTGTCAAGTCACGTTTTTGATACATGCTGTGATTACTCCAAAGTGAATTATATGATGCATTACACATCAAATAATCTAAATGTAGACTATAGGTGCATCAAGTAGGCTAATTCTGTGTGTTGGTTCATGTTTTTGGCGTCTGCCAGAAAGATGCTCAATGAGACCGAGACACACTAAAGCAGCACATTTTGCTGTTCACTTTATTTTTCAAAGGCATGACATTTTGTTGTCATTTTGAACGTACACAAATAAAAATATACTTTTATTACCATACGACCATGAACTGACTCAATATTAATTAAATAAACTCAAAAACAAAGTTATGACTGTTGTACACTTCAATACTGGTCTGCGCTTATCTGCTGTTTAGTTTATTGGAACTGTGTGAACTATGGGGGTAACTACTCACAACTGTTGTTCTCCAATTGTAAGATGACACAGTTCTTGAATGTTATAATAGGCCTGTTATATAGCAATGCAATGCATTATTCTCTCCTTTTGGTAGAAGTGTTTAATAAGTGTTTAATAAGTGTTTAATAGTTTATTTAAAAGTAAATAATTCATTAATTAAACAAACAAACTTACTGGGCGACCAAGGTAAGCAATGACAGCCTTCATATCATACATGCCCAGCTGATGCAAATCATAGAATTTATATCTACACAGAAGAAAGCCCTGTCTAAACTCTGCCCCGATACGAGCTGTGTCGAGCTATTCATTCATCTGGTTGTTTGATGAGAAAAAGATTAAATGTAGTTGCAAAGAACGCATCAAGAATCTGTACACCTGCAGCAGTGGAGGACTAATGCTGCCTTCACGTGCTACAGGAATTATTGTAAATACGAGTTGGACGAGTCGTAATCTTTAAACATGGTGGAGGGAACAACCATTTCTGCTGTCAGTGCTGTTCTCACAACAACTACATCCTTTTGTCTTGTCGCTAAAGTAGTTTATTTATTGGCTAGATATGAATGATCATTCGAAGCATATTGTGTTTTATAAGCAGTGAAATAAGCATGTATTTGACCGCAAGTCCAGAATTGTCAGCAAACTGCATGTGTAGCGCGGTGAATGTTTATGATAGTCAATCAATGGGATGCTACATTTTATTCTTTCCGACATTAAAACACTTGAATACGACAAGCTCATATTCATGACTTCATATATGGGAAAAATGGAAATTTCCAATAGCACGTGTAGGCACATATGCCTCGTGGGACTGCGGAAGAACTGATGATGGCACGGTTTATCTTCGGCTGACCAATCAGCAGAAAGGGGCGTTTAATTCCGGTCCACATGTAGAAATCGAATATTCAAGCTGTTTATACATTTTTCTACACTTGAAACGTAAAACTAAAAATTAAGCTGAATTCTTGTTCATTTCTTGGGGAAAAATTAGAAAACAAAAATGAGCTGTTTTCTATTTTTTTTTTTACTTTCAATATTAACGCTCGATTTCCGATTTTGGTTTTCTCATTTCAAAAGGAAAATCCACTGGCCTACTATACGGACCTCTCTAACATAGTGTTTTAGTATTGTATTCTGACCTTAAGCAGAAGTGAAGGTCAGAAATGAGGCTGTCAGTTGTCAGTCTGTATACGATGAGGTGGTGACCTCCGAGGGACCTTCAGCTCTGCAGCAAAGATGCCAGCTCTCAAGATGAGTAAGTGGAGAAGATGTTAACCAGAGCAAAGGCCAGACCGAGAGATCAATAAGATGTAAATGGGGAGAGAAATGTTTAGTCGCAATTGAAACTCCAATAAGTAGACTAAAGCTAAGGTGGAGCAGATGATTCTTCAGCTTGTTGATGAGCATTTAAAAACTCAAGGGCTGCACAAAAGTCAAGGGTGGTTAGATGGGTCAACTTCATCCTATAAGGAGCTAGGTGATAAGAACAGAAGAGCACAAACCGCCATTCATGCCTCTCTCATAAACATCAGTGCTTTAGAGGGATGAACACATTTCTTTAAAGAGAAAGTTCACCCAAAGATGAACATTCAGTCATTATTTACTCAAAGCCAGTGAAGCCCTTTTGACTTTACTGTACGGCCAAAACAGCTGAAACTTTATTCAACATTATTCAAAATATTGTTGTCTTTTTGGGTGAACTACTTATTTAAAACATCACACCAATAATGTCATTATTTCCAATGAAGCAGATATAAAATGTTAAGATTAAAAAAACTTAAATTTAGAAATGTTGTCTGTAGTATTTAAGCACTATAAAAAAGGGCTTAAATGACTGAAATTAGATAAATTAAATCTAGATAGAAAAAATGACAAAAGCACAAGATTACTTAAACTGAAAATCTATAAATAACTATCATTCTAAATGATATTAGTATAGTAGAGAGAGAGAGATAATATAGTAGTATATAAATACAGAGGTGTACCGTTTTATTACAGATTTTTAATTAAATTTTAAAGTTGTTTAAAGTTGAAAGAAACTTGATACTTTCGCAATCCATTTCTCCAAGCCCTTTCATTACATTTGCAACTACAAAGCACAAAGAAGTAAAACAGCAAGAAAAGCTTTGTGGATCGGTCATTATGGGTGCTTTCACACCTGCCTCATTTAGTTTATTTGAATCGTACCAGAGTTCGTTTCCCCCTTTGGTGCGGTTCGTTTGGGCAGGTGTGAAAGCAGCAATCTCACTCGGTTGCGCACCAGAAGCGGACCAAATAAGCGTACCGAGACCTGCTTGAAGAGGTGGTCTCGGTACGCTTTCAAACAAACTCTGGAGCGGTCCGTTTGTGGTGAGAATCTGATCCGACCTCGAACAGACCCAACTGCAAAAAGTACTGATCATTTTTGGAGTAAACCAGCTGCAGTAGTCAGCTGCGCTGTGCATTATGGGATGAGGAAGTGTTTGTTGACAGTTTGCACTTTAGCATGGCAGCTCATGGACAAACTTGGAGTAGTGAGGAGGTGCGGAGCCTCATAGAAATTTGGTGAGATGACCATGAGCATGTCAGAGTTAAGAAGAATTAATGCACGCCTCCGCTTGAAGTTACGAGCGATGCCCACTCGCCGTTTGCAGTGCATTAGAACGTTGTTTTCAAGCTGCATCCGCGCTTCATTATAGAAATGTATTGTTTGCATATTGTGGTGTATACAAACAATGTACTAGATTATGGCCAGGACAAAACCAGCCTGCCCAGTCGTCTCTCCATAGTCGTGTTGTCTCCGTGTTGTTTGCTGGCTTTCCCTCTTATGTTGGAATTTTCCCGCACATAAATTCTGACCAATCGAAAAGCAGTTTAGGAAATACGTCATGGCCAATGAGTGATGTGGATGTTGTCATGTGACTGCATTTTGGTTCGTTTCAACGGATTCAGACCAAAGCAATCAGTGTGGTGTGAAAGGAACCAAAAAAAGCTGAAAAATGCTACAATGTATAATTGTTTGCCCTTGGTTCGGACCAAATGAACCTAACTAGATATGATATCCAGTTCACAAATTAATCTTTTAATCAAATTCAGTTCCTTTGAATCTCTACTTTTTTGTGAAGGGGATTAAACAAACTCTCCCTATATTTATATTTGTATATATTTATTTGTTTTAGCATTTAAGCAATGCTAAAGATTAATCGATAATGATATTTTAAACAACACTATATAAACAACACTATATAAATAACACTGCACCACACCATGAGTAAAGTGAAGACTTTGTAAGACTTAGGCTGGCTTTTCTGAATCAAATTTGTTCTTATACACAAACAATGACCGTGTGTTAATATTTGGAACACTGCTTTTCCGTTTGCACTTCCAGATTTTTGCCCATTCACACAGATGTTTGAATGAGCTCAAAAGGAAAAATCTTTAGTTTATTACATCCAAGGGGCATCTGAAATCTTCTCAGCATTGCTTTAAAACATGTTTTGAGTCTTAAGACTAAGTCCCTGGAGAAGGTGAAAAGGCAAGAGTTTGCTGAAACCTCAAATAAGCACACACACACACACACACACACAGTGTATGCACAGTTGCTGCAAAAAAAATCACTTTTACAACTAATAGGAAGAACCTTGTGTCAAAGGGACAAACTAGACAATTTGTCAAAAAACAAACTAAAACGTGGATAAGTGCGTGTCTGGGGCCCCATGCGTACATGTGTGCAAATGTTCCTAATGTAGCCTGTTCTAATTCTCATCCCAGCCGTTCTCTTGAGACTTCAGCTGCAAGTTTCTAAGATTGCTTTGCTTATTAGTTTACTGATGACCGGGAACATCAAACACATTCATTTCTCTTTTCTGCAGATGAAGAGAGCCCGTCACATGGGACAACTGTGGTTGGTTTAAAGGTCTCCCTGGTCACTGGAGGGGGGTGGGACGCAAAGTTCTTGAGGAGGCTAGAGGTACATCTGGATGAATGACTGACACACCATGCTACCCATCATCAATGGTTTTCCAAATAAACAGGCCATTACTTTAAGTATTTTAACCAGCTTTGAAATGGACAAAAGTAATTCCATCAGTGGAAATGGTACTGGATTAAGTGTGGAGAAAGTGTGACATGTTTGTGTTTGGTGAGTTTCTGGATGTTGTTATGGTGATTACCTTTGATGGTGCTGATGACCCGCTCCAGATGCTGGCTCTCATTGCGGTTGGGTCGGCAGCTCGGGCTGATCTCCAGGGAATAATCCGGGCCGTATTCAGTGAAGTACTGGATTAGAGATGAGCAAAGCAAAACACAAAGCATACTTAAAGTAACCATCACTTAAAGGGACAACTCTCGACTGCAGCATTTATTTTAAATGGTTTATTTGTGCACTTTTTTAATTCATGCATTTTAAAACACGATGAGGATGAAGATATTTGACTGAAAATTCTCATGTCGTCCCAAATCCATGGAACACAAATGAAGATATTTTGAAAAAAGTTTTTTTGTCCATACAATTAAATCATAGGGGTCCTGAGTTATTTTCGACCACCCTGTCTTTCTGATAAACAAAATGTATGCTCCACAAAAGAAAGAGAGTCATATGGGTTTGGAACAATGTTTGATGACAGAATGTTCATTTTTGGGCAAACATTGGGCAAGCATTCCATTTAGTTAATTGTTATAAGTCAAAATATGGAATTATGTGTATGCTATTCACACTTCCTATGACTTGCACTCAAAGAAAGTTCAAATGACTAGGATTGAGACAAACCAACGTTTTTCCAGCTAGGACCGAGTTGCTTCTAATCACAGCTTCACTAATGACCTTTTAATGTGATCTAGGTTTCCTTTAATACAACCTGTTTTTGTGAGATTTTCTCAGCTCAGCAGCATATACATAAGAAAATATGGGAAGGTTTAGTCATACTTCCACTTTGTTCCAAACACACACATACAAATATACATCAACTTGTTGGATAGCTGTGCTCAGTCTATCACAGTGTTCTGACTGTTGGATTGAAAAGGCACGCTTAAAAAGCAGTTAAAATTTACCCTATCATGAAATGCATCTGAAATACAATTAGTGACGCATTATGATTTTGAAATGGAAACTATAGTGACTGGCCAAAAAGACAGCCAGGTATGTTGCCTTACTCATTCGAATAAACACTGTCTGCATTGTGTTGGTAGGGTAACTGGTGTTTAAATTGGACAGAGATCAGATTTGGTTGTATTTGTGTTACACGCATTAGCTCAACTATTCTTTCAATTACTTGTCTTTTGTTTATCCGGCTTACCTCGAGTCCCAATGCACTCCAACATGTTAGCGATTACACAACATATGAGTCTGTGAATGTGTGCAGTCAGGTTAGGTTAGTTAGTCTGTCAATCAATTAATTCTGTCATCAATTACTCATGTTGTTCCAAACCCATATGACTGTCTTTTTTATCTTCAAAACACAACCCTGAGAGATTTCGGTCTCTCCATTAAAAGACCATTGCACCATAACTCGCATCAAAAAGCGAGTAAAAACATAATCCATTTGAATAGATGCCATAATTTTTACTTTTGGGTGAACTATCCCATTAGCTTGTTTCAAAAACAGATGAAAAAAAAAAGATCGATTAAGTCAGATAAAATTAGACAATGCCTCCTCAACAGGGCAGACTAAAAAACAACAACTATCTACTCTTCGAGTCAAAATATGGCCAAACACTTCATTGTCTCTAAGTATAAAGGTCAGTTTAGGTTTCATCTCTTGACTTTTTCAACTTTGACCCCTCAACTATCAACACCACCCAACATCCATTATGGATTTCCCCATAGCTCATTTCCAGCATTTATTCCACTCCGGAATTCTGGGAGCCAGCTACTTCCCAGACGCAACGGCACAAAAAGTCCCACCCACATAAGAAGATACAGAGGCCAAGCTAACTGTTACTGTTGTGGCGTCGCAAGTTTTGTTCAAGATGAATGAGATTGGAGAGGTTAAGGAACACCTGAAGGCCTGCTGTCTTCTCTGCTGAAAATGTGTAGTTGACAAAAGAGAGTAAGCTTTATGAAATCATAAGCTGTCAAAACATTCACCAAATCACTGAACACATGATGTGTTTTATTATTATCTTTAGTCAATAACACGGGCAGACAAACAGCATCTACACTGTCTGAAGCGCTTCCCTTCTAGATCAGTCAGTACGTGCGGGCGGCAATGAGCCAAACCCATGCTGACAGTCTGTCTGTCTCACACTTTACAGTGAAGTACCAGACCTGGTTCAAAGGGCAAAACTACAGACAATGCAAACATAACACTACTGGCACTCACAACATCCTGCCGTGAAAAAGTTGCCAGCCAGTGAGAACTTGTGTACGTGCATCAAAAAAAGATTTCTAAAGGAACATTTCACAAACGTAGTAATATCACAATTTGAGATACAAGAAAATAAAACAGCTGAACTCTGATGGCGGACTACCCTGCTGTGCATAATGGGTTCACACAAATCAATTTGCAAGGCAACTTGCCCATCTAAATTCTTCTCAATCCACACACAGATCCTCTAAAGGGTCTGTGCTGTCTGTCCCTGTTCTGCCCAATGGGGGTTTCACCACCTCCTCAAGTTATGCAGAGAAGACAGAAGACCTTAAACTCCTTTTAGCACTGTTTGATGAGCGTAATCACAGCTGTCATCTTGAGATTGTGTTCATGTTAGCTGGCTGAGCTCATTAACGAAGAATACACCTGTGTAGGAACCTGTGGATTCTGTGGCCAAGTGTTTGAGGTCATGGGTGGAGTACTTCAGTTGATCACTGATGTGTTGATGTTTGTCTGGTATGTTGAGACACTGTTTGTACAATTGGAGGAAGTTATGCAGATTGTCCACTGCTTGTAACCCCCTCTGAATTCTCATGTGAAATGGAGTTAAATAAAAGAAGAGGATCATACGTCTATCTGGCTGACTAACTGCAGGGGGGAAACAGAGCTCTGGGTGTTTGTTATTTCAATAGGCTGTGCTGAAAATAACTTGGCAGAAACAAGTGAAAAGGAGTTGAAAAAAAGGAGAGGATGTACAGATGTTTACTGGCCACAGAGGAGTGTGTGCTGTTTCCACCCATGGGCTGAGCGGAGTCCCTGACAGAACTCAAACAAAAACAGAGCAAATTCCCTACCACTTGCTGATAAGATTTTGACCAGAACAAAGCCACATGTTCCCTGTCTAGCCAAACTGGAACTTTTTGTAGATTTAACAGTTTTCGGTCCTCTTAACCACTACAGATGACATTAAATGCACTGTATAGTTCACCCAAAACTACAATCATGTTATAATTTACTTAACCTCATGTCATTCCATAATTGTACGACAAGATAATTTGAAGAATGTTGGTAACTTAACTGTTTTGGTGACCATTACTTAAAAGAAGATATTTTGAGAAATGTCTTTTTTATGTTTCCCTGAAGAAAGAAAGGCATACAGGATTGGAACAACAGGAATTTTTCAAAAACAATTGGGGGGGGGGGGACTATCCCTTTAACTTCTTCTGTAACACAGCTATTTAGGTTTTTGTCAGTAATCAACAATGTCGAGTTGTCAACTATACAATCTTCATTTAGAATTTCACCTCTCTTAGACGAGAACGTAAAAAAGAAATAGTAAGAGCATTAGTCACACTGCAACACTGGTTCAACTAAAATCCACTCACTTTCAGTAGGAGTTTCTTATAGAAAAGCAGAAATATCCCAGCAACCTGAGTAAACAAAGTGTTTCTACTTAATAGTTAAAAAAAAAAAATCATTACTGTTTTTCAATATACACATTTCAAACATCCATTCATTCAAAATATAATTGGTTTAAGGGGTCAGATACTTCATCATTATTCTTTATAGTTCTTCCACAATTTAACCTGTTTTAAAAATCTGTTTACTTTGAACATTTTTATTGTGTACTGTTTTACTGTATTTAAATGTTCAAGGTTATTTTGTTAATTGAAAAAAAGGTGCCTAAACCTTTAATAATTAGCACAACACTTACGTTACCTGAATTTGTAATGTAATTCAATACTGTGATGAAAAATTACGAAAAAGCTTCAGCAGTGATACCATCACACGCATCCTTCTAGCTCAATCAATACAGTGAGTTTAAGACAGAAGCGGTTTATTGAATAATTACAGTCGGGCACAACAGAAGACGTGTCTGGGAAACCTCTCTGGAATTCGATTTGGTGTAACACACTTCAACTTTAATTACATACTTTCCAGAGACACAACAACTTTAAGGCCGTAACATCTCAGAGACCTGTGTGTCTCATGATGTTATTCCCCCTAAAGTGTGAATAACTCATTACTTCTGTGGCTAACTGTTTATTATATTAAATTTACGACATCTCAATCAGCTAAATAAATCGTTGCCTAGGTTTGTGCTCTGATTTAATCAAATCTGCTGAGAGATCGAAGGGAGAGATGTTTTGTTGGTACAAAAAAGTAACTGGATTGACACACCGATGCCATTAAAAGGAGATGATGCTGCCTAATGCCAACAATGGCATTTATTTAGACCAATATCAGGGCTGTCTTGGCCCAAGCACAGCACAGGCTTTTCCAATTCATCAGTTTCTTAAAGAGAAACAATTCAGGTCCAAATAAAAGGCTCTGCATTTTTTCTGGGACTCTCCCTTGTGAGGGAGGACTGTCTATATTAGCCTCACTTTTTCATCTCTCTGTGTCTGTGACAGGGTCTGAATGAGCTCGTTGTATGCCTCCGCTCCAGTCTGTCTTCATTGTTTGCAGTCCTGGCAGGGCAGAACCCAGACTGAGCCGCCTCAGAGTCTCAGCAGCTGGACCGGCTCGAGGGGAGAGAGAGAGAGATTGCTCAGGTACAAAGTGCTTCTTGTTCCACCTCTCTTTCCCCAGCTTCTTCCATGTTGCAATACACTTCGGTCTTTTTTTATACCCCCATTGGTGGATGCCTCAGTCTTTTAAAAGCCTCATCTCTCTCTCTCTCTCTCTCTACCATCTTTGTCTTTATGGACTCACACTACAGTTAAATCGTTTTTTGTTTGGCCGGGATGGACACACAATAACAGTGCTGGTAAGGAGATGGGGGTTCCACTCTCTAAGAGGGGAAAAGAGAATGCTTCATGCTTTGAAAAGCTGATGGAAGGAACAATAAAGGAAAAGAAGCAATAGAGAGAAAGAGGAGGAATGAGAAGGAGATGAGGAGAAGGAGGAGACTTTTAACATAATAATAAGAAAAGTTTCATGAGCACAAAATGATCATATTAGAATGATTTCTGAAGGAACGTGACACTTGGGACTGGAGTAATGACACTGAAAATTCATCTTTGCATCACAGGAATTAATTACATAATAATTAATTACATGAAACAGTACTTTAAATTTGGATAATACTTCACAATATCGCTTTCTTAACTTAAGTTAAAAAAAATTAAATAAATGCAGCCTTGGTGAACATACGGGACTTCTTTCAAAAACGTTTTGAATGGTAGTGTATTGAGGGAAGTCCATTTCACACATTTAAGAGTACTCCAAAAAAACTGGCCCTAGTAAAACATCCAATATAATAAATTGTAAAGTGTAACAAATATATGTTGCAAAAAGTTTAGAATACATACAATTTTGAATGGCTCTCAATGGAGAAGAATGCTTTATATAAATAAAAGGTGAAATAACTCCCAGGAGGGGCTATTGACTTCTAGGGCCATATTGTATATTGTAGTTTTTTGTGGGGTTTTTCTTAAAACAAGAAAGTATTATATTTTGTACAATACAATATTATAAAAAAAAAATCCCTCATGAACCTATCCTGAAGTATTCCAGGGAGCTCAAATCTCTTCAGCAGCATTAATCATCATCACGACCATCATTGTCGTTAACGAACACCCTGACAGTTATCTACACGGTTTTATTTTGGTTGCTTGCCCTGTAGAGAGGTCAAAGGTCAACATGACGCAGGAGGTCATGTCAGCTGAAACAATGGCATCTTTTATTGCGGTGACCATGAAAGTGCTCTCTATAAACATTAAAAGACCTTCTTTGTGTCTTGTTAGAAAAGAGAGATATATAACTCTCCCAGACCAACCAGAAGGCCTTTCCAGCCCTTCATCTCTCCTCAGAAGCTCCTCAGAAAAGCATGAAAAAGGCTCACTCAGAATTGGGTACACACATTCTCTTTCTCTACAGAAAGAGTAAGAGGAGAGAGGGGCATAAACAGTTGAGGAAAGAAAAGCACAAGACCCTCTCAGTCAACCGGTAGAGACAGAGTAGTATTGTTAAGACCCCTTCAATGGTGTGCACACGCACGCACGCACTCCCCCTCCCAGATCCTCAATCACATGAAAACAATCCCGGTTATTGAGAGGTGCTTGGACATCTTTGATCAGACCGGGTGACTCAGCAGGAATGAAAGAGGAAGAGGAGGAGAGAGTGGAGTTCTATACAGCTGCTGAAAGAAGAGAGGGAACGGGGTCTTACCTCGTGGTCCAGGATCTCAGAAGACAGAGTCTGTCCTAGGTCCCGGTTAGATAGGTCCAGTAGCGGGCAGTATTGGCAAGGTTATAGCCGCCTGAGAAGGACAGAGAGAGGCAGATTTGTATATGAAGAGAGCGAGGGGGGATTGAAGTCAGCAAAAGGGCTTCATTGTACTCGTGTAATTACTACCTTTCATCTAGAGCTTGGCTAGGCAGGTCTGCAGCTTAGAGCTCATTTTAAAATGGGCTAAAATCACAAAAGTTCACTTTCTTCTCTCAGCCCAACCACCCCACCCTCTCCTGGCCGTAACAACACACTAATAAACTTTTTGGCCGAGTCAGAAAGCTGGCAACAAGGACAGAAGATGTTGTTGTCAGTGTTAAGGCATGGAGCGAGAACAAACTGAGGCAACACTGCTGAAGCGGTCTATCGATGTTTTTGAAATGGTTTGTTCACCCAAAATTGTAAATTCTGTCATCATTTACTCACACGCACGTCGTACAAAACCCATAACATCTTCAAAACAAATAAAGATGCATTTAATAATCTCTCGTAATTTTTGTCAATCCATGCAACCAACATTTGTACAAAATGACAGTGTGAACATAATCCATAGGAATCAAGAAGTTAAACAGATTTGATTTCAGCATAATTAACATTTAGCATTGAACAATGCACGAATAAAAGAAGACATTAAATCTGTTCATCATAAAACCCAAACACTATTAATTAAACTGTGAAATTCATATGGACTACTTTTACCCTTATAATCTTTTTGGAACATGAAAGTTCCGTTGGGTGGACTTTGGATGGATAGAAATGATGAGGGAATATATATATATATATATAAAATCTTCATTTGTGTTGATGAATGAGAGTCTTAAGGGTTTGGAACAACATGAGGGTGAGTAACTGATGAAAGAATTTTCATTTTTTGGAGCGTAATATAATTCAATAAAAACAATGACACACACCTCCTCCTAGAAGCAGAGTGGGTAACTCCCAGTCCAGTATATTTCAGACATTTTCCGACTCCAACAGGAGTCATATTGAAGGAGCACATGGGGTCACCCGCCATGGTGTCCGCTCCGAGTTGCATCACAATTGCTTCAGGGTTAAACAGAGCTTTGACTTCCTGCATCACACTGAGAGAAAACCCCCAAAAAAAGAAATAATTTCTATGTTTAAATGACACTGAACCATGGGGACAAACAAAACATTGCTAGGAACTTCGACTGGTTGGTTACTGGATCTTTACAGACCTAGTGAAGGTCTGGCAGTACTGATCATCACGGATGCCATCTTCGAGGGGGACATTAACAGCGTACCAGCGTCCTTTACCCAGCCCAGTGTCAATCACATCACCTGTGCCTGTCGAAGAAATTATAACAATAAGCTAAATTTGGTCTCTTTGAAGCTCATTCATATGACTGATAGAACTTATGTCAGGGACAGTATGAATTATCTAAATGAAGGACGATTTACAGTATAATTTAAAAGAGTGGGTCATTAAGATTTTTTTTATTTATAATTAATCATTTTAATTAGCAAGGATTCATTCATTCGATCAAAAATGACAGAAAATACAGAAAAAATATTTTATATAAATGGTGCTCTTTTGAACTTTCTTTTCATCAAAAAATCCTGAAAAGATGTATCACCGTTTCCACAAATATATATATAGACGGATGGATGAATGGATGGAAGGATGGATGGATGGATGGATGGATGGATGGATGGATGGATGGATGGATAGATAGACAGACAGAATTATTTCTGAAGGATCCTGTGACACTGAAGCCTGGAGTAATGGTTATATCTATAACTATAATTATTAAACAATTTTTAAACCTAGTTTCGTAATGTGAAGTCCATACATAAGTAAACGGACGTTTGCTTAAACAAAACTGAACTACATGAACAAAATGCAATTGGCGTTACCGTAGCACTGCTGAAACTGTGCAGGGGATTTCCAGTTCCCAGCATGCTATGCATGGAAATGGACTGAGAGAGAAAAGTTGAAATGAAGTATTATGTTTCTGAAGATGAAAAATTGGGGGAACTTGCTGGTGTATAATGTTCTGTTATATTTGGATTTAGAAGAGTTTCTGTTACGCTGGACTTTCAGGTATAACCACTGAGGTGAAGAGAGGAGCGTGTGCTTAGCAAGCGGAAGGGCTAATATAAAGACTACGCTTTACTCACAGAGCAATTACTGGGCAGATGCAAGTGCAGTTGATCAATTTCTTCCACTTCTGGCCAAAACCACACAATATGGTAGAAGAAAAAAAGTTGCATTCAGTATGTCCACTATTGCTAGCTAGTAAAGAGATTCAATTGGGTTGTTTTGACAGTTAGTCAGTTTTTTTCAATTCAGTCAGGTAGCTAGTAAAGAGATTCAATTGGGTTGTTTTGACAGTTAGTCAGTTTTTCTCAATTCAGTCAGGTTTCCCCTACAAGCATCTGAATAGAATGGAGTTCTTAATTTTTTTTTAATGTTAAGAAAATCTATGCCAGGATTCAGGAATCAACATGGATCCTGAATGTGTCATTTGTGAAGACCACTTGGCAACTGTTGCAAAAACAATCCATTAATAAATCCTTAAGTAAATAATAATGAAATCGTACAACATCTTGCATTTGACCAGTTGCCTTTCCAAGCGCTACTGTTAAGTTACTGAAGGGGCTCTCATGAAGCCATAGAGCTCCAGTCTCTGTTATCAGCTGGGTAATCAGACTCTGGGCGCTGGAGTGGAGCCTGCAGCTCCAGCTCTGGCATGGCTTGAAACATGACTGTCAATTAATGGAATTAAAAGACGCACTGGTCTTCACTGATGCGCAGAGGCATGCTGAACTAACCTGGGAAGAAGCCAGGGGAGAACTTGTGCAGAGACACTGTCATGACTTTAGAAGTGAAGCTGAAAGCGTCCTCCACACCTGGAGAGGAAACAATGCAGAATTTCACATAAAGGGAAGGATATTAAATTGGGTCACAATAAAAGCTTCACTGATGGATGTGTGTTCTAATTGAAAAATAACCTGAACTGATAACAGATTAACTCAAACAAGGAACATGAGCTACTACTATCTAAACATCTGAATCTATGACAAATAAAAATTACCTGCCTTTTTTTTTTTTTACCTTAACACACATGCTGTGTCCGAAACCGCTCCCTATCCACTATAAAGTGCACTATATGGGGTGTCAACCATTTTGTAGTGCTGTCCGAATTCTGAATGAATACTTCATTCCCTACATTTGTGCACTACTTTTTCCCACAATTAATTCAGATTTCGAGTGTACAACCGATGTACACTCGCTGAAGCACTATTTCCCACAATCCAATGCGGAGTAGCGTCGAGCTGGAAGCGAGAGCGGGAGCGAGCGAGTTTGAATGAGAGATGACATTTACATCTTTATTATTTCTGTTTTAACGTTTTTCCTACATTATTTATATTAAAATATGTTATGTAGGCAATAACTTATTAATATTAATATTTATATTATTAATATTTGACTAATTTACTGAGGTGGCATTGTTGTTAACTTACAAAAATGATGATAATTTGGTGGATAATTTACATTTTTTCGTTAATAACAGGTAGTGTCCACAATCATCTTATCTGAGCTTAAAACGTTGCTTGAGCGAGTGTCAAGATACTAAAAATAATAAATACATAATTATGAACGTGTTTGTGTTTTTATTTTTGTTCTCAGTATTTTAATAGCATTTAATGATTATGAACATAAAAGCATTACAAAAAAAATAATTATTTACCATTGATGAAACAAAGCTGACGCGGAGGTATGTATAACTGCAATATAAAGTAATTTAGAGTATTATTGCTATTAATATTATTTTCTAAAATTAGGTACATGTAATATAAAAGTACATAGGGCAATGTTTTTGCAACAGCTCCAAGTCTCACGCACAGTGTAGGCTATACGTCACCGTCCGAATCCGTTCACTTATTTATTTGTTCACTCCTTCCTGATATAGTGAACTCAACTGCCATAGGGATTAGTGAATGAGTGAGCGATTTCAGACACAGCAACAGTTATAAAGGTCTGAAGTGGTCATTTCTATGATATCATTTCCTGTTGTATGCTTTTTTCCACATGTTGTTTGCACCACATGACATTAATCTGGTGGACCGAGGTGTTTAATACATTTATAAGCATTTTTGTTAAAATTATTGTTCTCCAAGAAATAAAAAAAATAAGTATTATGCAGAACTACCTAATGAGATTTTCTTTTCAAGGACTTTTAAAAAAAGACTTTTGTTTGTCATTATGATATCAGAGTGGTTGTACTGACCTGACATTTTTATTTTATTTTGTGTCTCCCTCCCAAAAAAAAACTCAAAATGATGTTTAATTTTGGAATGTAAAAGAAAAAAAGTGCATTCAAACCACTGTATATATGAACTGCGTTTTTTACGTGTTTTTAAATAAATTAATTTCAAAATTCTAAGGAAAATGAATGTCATGTGACTGACCCATCTAACATTTGCTCATGGTGTTAATGTGCATTTGGAAATCAGGTAGAAATCTAAAAGAAGGATGTTAAATGCTATTAACAACAACAAGGCTGTTATGGTTATTGTTATGGACGTGTTTTTACCATCTCCATGGTAAAGGTCCACATCCACATAGAGAACTCTCTCATACTTCTGGCGCAGTTTGAGGATTCCAAGAACAGCGTCATTCACATAACAGAACCCAGATGCCTCGTCCCTTATATAACAACACACATTCAATCAGCTGCTCCAGTGACCCACTGAACAATGTCTGACACTTACATAAACACTCATCTACAATAAACATACTTTATGAAAACTCGTTTAACAAGCTTCTGCAAACAAATTGTAACGTCAAAATTTGAACCTGGTTTAAACCATGCAGGTCTTCTTAGTACTTATGCCAAAGATGCCACTGGCATCTCAATGATTGATGTGGATGTGAAACACAAGAGTGTGGAGACAAGGCATGTTGTGCCGTCTTACTTCTTGGCGTGATGCCACCCTCCGGCCCAGTTGATGGCCACATCACACTTTCCATCCAGCAGATTCTGGGCAGCAGTCAGAGTGGCTCCTCCAACGGCAGCCGCGTAATCAAAAATACCCTCCACCACCGGACAGTCATAACCTGAAAAAAAGAGAGCGACAAGAGGGGGGTTTGATAACACAGAGGGACAATGGGATGGGGTGTAGAGAGGAAAGTGAGAGGAAAGATATGGAGAGGGAGAGTGAGATAGAACAATAAACACTGAGCTACAGTAAAAAAAGATCCTTTGGTCAGAGCAGATAGCATCGTGGCAGAGTGCCAATATATAGCACCGTTGCGCTCTGTGTGTCCCGAGTTCGAATCCTGCCTCGTGGACCTTTTCCAACCCCCCCATCACACATTTCTCTCTCCCACTTTCTGTCAACCAACTTTCCTTTAATAAAAAAGGCGAAAAACAACAAAAATCTAATTTTACAAATCTTTGTTTCCCTCTCAAAAACTATTCTCTATTCTCTAAACCTGGAGATTCGTATGAAGTGTCAGTTTGTCAGGCTTTTAAATTACACATGGCCATGATCCAGTACAAAAATAAAACACTGATTGTAATAACTGGAAAGTTTGAGAAAGATTCAAGTATAATACTGCCCTCTGCTGTAAGCTAGTGGCAACTGCCTGCACTGCATGCAACAAAGGGACACAATATACAGGTCCTTCTCAAAAAATTAGCATATTGTGATAAAGTTCATTATTTTCCATAATGTAATGATAAAAATTAAACTTTCATATATTTTAGATTCATTGCACACCAACTGAAATATTTCAGGCCTTTTATTGTTTTAATACTGATGATTTTGGCATACATCTCATGAAAACCCCAAATTCCTATCTCAAAAAATTAGCATATCATGAAAAGGTTTTCTGAACAAGCTATTAACCTAATCATCTGAATCAACTAATTAACTCTAAACACCTGCAAAAGATTCCTGAGGCTTTTAAAAACTCCCAGCCTGGTTCATTACTCAAAACCGCAATCATGGGTAAGACTGTCGACCTGACTGCTGTCCAGAAGGCCATCATTGACACCCTCAAGCAAGAGGGTAAGACACAGAAAGAAATTTCTGAACGAACAGGCTGTTCCCAGAGTGCTGTATCGAGGCACCTCATTGGGAAGTCTGTGGGAAGGAAAAAGTGTGGCAAAAAAACGCTGCACAACGAGAAGAGGTGACCGGACCCTGAGGAAGATTGTGGAGAAGGACCGATTCCAGAAGGAAATGCCAAAATGCCTGAAGTCCAGTGTCAAGTACCCACAGTCAGTGATGGTCTGGGGTGCCATGTCAGCTGCTGGTGTTGGTCCACTGTGTTTCATCAAGGGCAGGGTCAATGCAGCTAGCTATCAGGAGATTTTGGAGCGCTTCATGCTTCCATCTGCTGAAAAGCTTTATGGAGATGAAGATTTCGTTTTTCAGCACGACCTGGCACCTGCTCACAGTGCCAAAACCACTGGTAAATGGTTTACTGACCATGGTATTACTGTGCTCAATTGGCCTGCCAACTCTCCTGACCTGAACCCCATAGAGAATCTGTGGGATATTGTGAAGAGAAAGTTGAGAGACGCAAGACCCAACACTCTGGATGAGCTTAAGGCCGCTATCGAAGGATCCTGGGCCTCCATAACACCTCAGCAGTGCCACAGGCTGATTGCCTCCATGCCACGCCACATTGAAGCAGTCATTTCTGCAAAAGGATTCCCGACCAAGTATTGAGTGCATAACTGAACATAATTATTTGAAGGTTGACTTTTTTTGTATTAAAAACACTTTTCTTTTATTGGTCGGATGAAATATGCTAATTTTTTGAGACAGGCATTTTGGGTTTTCATGAGCTGTATGCCAAAATCATCAGTATTAAAACAATGAAAGACCTGAAATATTTCAGTTGGTGTGCAATGAATCTAAAATATATGAAAGTTTAATTTTTATCATTACATTATGGAAAATAATGAACTTTATCATTTTACATCAATTAAATGCTTTCTGAAAATATACATTTAAATGTGATTGTCTATTAAATGCAAGTTTTAACAAGAAGAAATACAAAAAACAAATAGGAGCAACCGTCTGATGTACAGTAGGTGCATAACCCACTGTAACATAACTAATGCTCTTGTGTCTGAAGAGGAGCAAGTTCCTGCAACCAGAGTCAACATCTCCCCAGAAGAATGGCCATGTAGTACAGTAATCACGGGCCTAATCATCTGAATTCAGGTCTCACCCAGTCCAAAGTCAACAGACTGAGGATCATCATTGTCCCCATCCTGGCTGATCTTGTGCAGGTGCTGTAGATAAGAGTCTGTGTGAAACACGGCCATCTCCTCTATTGAAGCCACATGAGGCTTCACCACCCTTAACACATGCACACAACAGTTTGAACATAAACATCAGCTGACATTATTTACATACTAGAAAATACACATTCAAATACTGAGAAATCGTCAATTATGCATAATCTTGACACACCTCATGTATTGTAATAAGCCATACGCCTCAATTAATGAATGCACCATACTCGCCTGTGAGAGAAAGAGAGGAGTGAAGAAAGCCAACCATATAACGTTACTCATTTAACTTTTTACACTTTATGCATTCAAATAAGTATAGTTATACCGTGTAGTACCCCGGTACTGTGATGGTTTCAGAAAATATATTCAGGTATGTTTTCATATATTCCATGTAACTGAATGACACATTCATATAGATTGGTATTTGTATGATACTCCAAAATAATCAAAAGAATCCCACGGTAATTCACTAAAGTAGATGTCCATAACACAGTACTTTTCCATTAGTAACGTTACCAAGCCAGCTAGAGTAAACGCGATTCCCTCTCAAGTTCATGTCTCTACATTTATCAGTATGCAGTGTCTGCATGAAGCCAGAGGTGTGTTGTGTTTGGGAGTGTGTTGTGTTTGGGAGAGTGTAAAGTAACGTGCAGCTCGTCTCACCCGGTTTGGCACTTTAGACAGGGAGTCGCATTTCTGGATGTACTCTGGACTGTAAACATACACCACGCTGCGATTTCTGCTTTTATCATCATTACTCTTGCTTTTATCACTCATTTAAAATCAAACTATTTAAATCAAAGCACCGCATAAATCGATACAGAGCCCTTCGCTGTGCTCTGGCTGACAATGAACGTTACAGCAACAAAAGTTCGTCATTTCAAAATTAAAGTCCCGAGTTTGACCCAATAACAAAACACCGTAATTATGGTTGTCAAGATAATAGTGTTTTGGCTTCTCCTTTTTGACGGGGAAGCAGCAAAAACTCACAAATGTCTTGGTAATAAAGTAAAATACTTTATTCAAATTTTTTTTTTAAGTTGTAATTTATTACATTGTAAGCAAAATAAAAGTTACTATCTCATAAAGGTACATCTTCAAGTACATGCATACATCTACTACTGGCTTGTAACAGGGCTGTAAAGACCACAAATGCAAGTCTAAAACACAACAAATGTTAATGTAACTAAGTACGTTACATAAGTAGTCACCCATTAGTTGTAGATTATAAATATACAGTACGCTACACTCAGTTTACACAGTATAGTTCATCTTCTATGTTGGCAAACAAAAACCAAAAAGAACAAATCTGAGTTTCATGCTTAATAGACCTTAGTCAGGATAGACACTGTATCGAATTTTATGCACAGGAAAACAACAGACTTACAGTCTTGTCAAGCAATGTATAACGGTTCTAAATTAAAATGTATGCATTTAGCAGACGCTTTTATCCAAAGCGACTTACAGTGCATTCAGGCTATCAATTTTTACCCATCATGTTCTAAAGATCATATTTTCCACTCCTCAAGGCCTCGTTTTCATTCCTGTCAAAAATTAAATATGGAGCTACACTGACTAAGGTCTATGGAAAACATATATTGGGACTGCTGAATAACAACACCATCAAACTGTGAAGTACCAAAGCATTTGTTTATTCAGTTTATTCAGCCTTGTTCAAAATTGTTGCAGATTTTGATTTGACACTCACACTCAAACTCACACCAACACCTAAGTAACTGCTCTAAAATAGTGGTCTCTTCCTCTGTACAATAAAAACTAAACTATTTAAAAACTTCATGGTATCACTGTACAGTACAGGCGCCACTAGGCAGGAAGTCCTGGACGTAGGTAGCCACAGCTTTAGTGAGGTAAGTCATGGTGCCAAAGCGACCGCTGGGTGCAGTGTCATACAGGAGCCGGCAGATGCCCGTAGAGGGATCCTTCTCTAAAATACTGTCCTCTGCACCAAGATCCTTCTGCAGCAGCGAGAGAAAGCAAATTACTTAACATTTGATGATAAAAGATACAAAGTTGAATATTGTTATTTGAAACAATTTATAGTTAAATGCTCATACCTGGTCCTTGAAGAACATGTCATTGGCAATGTGAACAATCTTCTCTACGTGGATGATGCTGCCAATGCTTTGAAGGTCCACATCAGCCAGCATTGTAAGTACCAGGATCCCTTCGACGAGCAGCTGCCGATATTCAGGCTGAGGGACACGGTTCAGCACCCTTTCCACATGCACCGCAAACTTTATCTCACCCGGGGTCATCTGGAGAGAGGGAGATATAGCTTTTTAGAAAGGAATGAGAGGAACTGATTTTTAAAACACTTTAATTGGTCCTAGACCTCTCTCGTGGTAGAAGATGGGAGCACAAAGCCTTCTATTGAAAGGCCATGACACTGTGGGCAAAAAACAAACAAACCAACAATAAATTAATATTCCACTATTTTGCATAAAAATATTTTGCTATGCATTTTATGATCCATTTCATGTTATTGACAATCTTTCCTCTCAAATTCTTCTAACCTTCTGCAGAATCTTCCAGACTTTTTGATAGAAGCCTACAGGAACTCTGTTGAGCGCGCCATCGAGCCTTCTTCTGCGCAGCCACTGGCCCTGCCGACTGTCCCGAGACGCACCAACACTGATTGAGCTGTCAAATGCATCAATTGAAGGCATCCTGTACCTCTGTAAATAACATATTAGCACAGATCAGCAATCTGTGAAACTGCTTTGTTAGTGGTATGACATACTAGGGCATGCAACGTCAACTGGCGGCCCGCGGGCCAAATCCGGCCGCCAAAGATTTCCATGCGGCCCCCGGAATAATAGTGAATTCAGGAATAGCCTTGTAAGAGGAAAAAGTTTAGGGCTGGTCCGAATACCATTTTTTGAGCTTCGAAGCTTCGGTAGTAATGAACATCGACTATTTGAAGCTTCGCAGAGAGGGGCTGAACTTATTTTTCTCTCTAATAAAGGCAGGAATCTGTGTCTGTATTTCCGTTTGCATTTTTATTATTTCGAGAACCGTTCATCCAATCGACTTCACAAGGGAACGCAGTGTCGCATTTGGTGCAATACAGATGGACACGCAAGACGCGAAACATTCAGAATTAATAAACTTTTAGTAAACTTCAGTCAGAACAGTGCGAGCGGGAAGCGGCGCACCTCACGCGTGCAGGGCTTATGCTCCAAAAACGGACACTGCACTAGTGATATAAAACGCACACACACACAGGTCTGTTAAATTAAGCAATACTTTTAAGGTAGTCTAATATTTTTCTGACTAACAAATTGGCACAGTAAGGGTAGATTTAAAGAAAAACGAAATTTAAATAAAGGAAAACGAAATTTAAATAAAGAAAAAACGAAATTCAAATAAAGAAAAAACGAAATTAAGTTAAATTAAAAACGAGATTATTTAGATTGATAATAATGGGTAAAAATGCTAATATATTTTGTTTCTATTACTCTATTTTCCACAATGTCAAAGCAACAAAACACAAGCTCAGACATGCACTTCGGTCCATACAAACTCCGCTGTTCTGCGCTCTAGCCAGAGAACACTCCAGTTGCTGGAACACACGTCGGTTCCATTTCTAGCATGCACGCGTTTTCCGCGTGGCTCGAGCGCGCCTGAGACGCGTGTCTCAGTGTGCAAACTCCAACCTGTTAAATATGGGAGCCAAAATAAAAATGGACATGCCACGCAGCTGAGACGCTCACGCAGCCAGTGTGTCGCCGGCCTTATTCAAGGGGGAATGAGAACAGTTTTGCGGGGGATCCCAGGTGTGCAAAAAAAAAAAAAAAAAAAACCCAGATTATTCGAATGTCAAATTTTCAAATCGAATACCAACCCACCTAACGAATATTCGGGTCCGTTCCATATTTATTTATTTTCGTCATATTGACGAAAAAAAAAAGCAAATGAGGCACACAGGTACAGCATTTCTAACAGCAGGCACTATATATATATATATATATATATGTACGTATCAGTCCATTCTTCATTAAAACTACGCTTCTCTGAATCAACTTTTCGCTTAAGGCTCTTTGAGAGTGCCATTTTTCATTCAAATATATTCAAATTATATTTCATTCAAATATATTTCTTCTAGTGTTCTCCACAAACTACGACCTGCATGTGACAGTGATGGACAGCTTGACAGCCTCACAAATATGAAGCTAAAATATTGCTAATCGAATTTTATTTTATATTATGAGTATCTGGCCCTTACAGTGTCTGCAGAGAAAAATTCTGGCCCTTTGACAAATATAGTTGATGACCCCTGTACTAGGGGTACACCTTTAAAGAACAACAGGGATCAACATTAGGCTTATTAGGCAACTTATAAAAACAGCTGTTGACTTTATAACTAAATTACGAATAGGACCACCTTCAAAACAGATGTAATTCTTGCGTCCACTGCTTAACACATTACAGATACCTTGCTACAGTTAACAAAAAAAACATATCTTGTAAAGTTCCATATTGTCGATTTGACAATTTTTCAGGCAGACTATTAGCCCTTTTTGCAGCTCTGTTAGTTTCTTAACCTTACTTGCCCTTCAAAAATCAAAGTGCAAATCCAAAAGTTAATATGGCTTTGAAGAACTGAGGACTTACCCCTGACTCCATGTGCTCAGTGTCGAAGGATTGACTTGAAAATGTCTACAAAAGGAAAAGACAGATAGCAATAGGGGATGTCAGTTTTATAAACTTCCCACATGACAAAAAACTTTTGAGCCTCCTTCAGCAATTATGTTCTCATCACTCGTGGAATTAAACACCTTGTCATAAACCTTTAGAGCCAATGAAACCTGTTTATTCTTCTTCATGTGACATACAGATTCAAACTTTAGACGTACCGTGGTTTTTCTTCCCACAGGATTAAATTCATATACAATTAAACCACCAAATTAAGCAAATGATGTCAGTTTGTATCTTGATTTTTTTTAGTTTCTGAACTTGAGTTTAGACAATTACTTGAGAGTCACAGGTCATGAGACACGTCACCTTACTTTGGAGTGACCATGACAATCGGAGATCTTCCAACTGAAAACATTTAAAAACTATTAAACACAGAGACATGACTTATATGGTTGCTTTAATGTTGACACAATTTAATTTACTTGATTGTGCCTTTGTAATATCTGGCCCATGCATGTTTTTGTTTCATCAATCTGGATGTGCGGTCACCTACCATCTTCATGTCACTCTTCAGTTTGCTGATGCCTGCACGCTCACTCTTGGTAGCACCAACATTTCCAACTTCATGGATGGAGATAACAGGACTGGTACCAGGCTCAACTGAACGAACTGACACACATCCAAACCAATCATAGATGGGGTGACCATACATCCTCTTTTTCCCAGACATGTCCTGGCCAGGATTTCTGAATTGCCTAAATTGTCCAGGTTTTAAGTGTGTTCGGCTTGAAGCAGCACTGCGCAGACCGACCGATGTTCAACATCAAAATACTGTGAGAGGTATAGAGAGCAGACACTCTGCATGCTGTCCAGTTGCTCTCACGGTACTTTGTTGTAACACACCGATCAATCTGCATCGCACCGCTTCAAGCCGAACACACCTATTGCATTTGTTTTCTATTGGTTTCATACTTGCTGAAAGTAAAGACTGAAAAGAAGTTTGACCAACAGCATACAGACACTGTACATTATCGACCAATCATGGCACACGAGAAGGAGGGATCTACAGAGAATGGTCAAAATGCAAATTTTAGGCAATTTAGAAATCCCGACTAGGACATGTGCAGGAAAAAGGTGATAAATGTTCACCCTAATCATAGAATATTAGCTATCAATGCTGAACTATATTTCTACACAAACTACACAACACTGTAATTCTCCTGAAGTCACTCACCACTTCTCTGAACACCGAATTCTTTACCGCTCAAAATGTGCTGGAGAAGATTCTTCAACTCAGAAGGACTCAGTTTCATCAGACTCTCAGTTGCCTCCTCACCTTCACCATACACATACATTTATTTATTTATTACTTGGAAATGGAAAACACATCCTCATATCTCCTAAGATGCACTATGAACAAATGATTAGTGATGAATGCAGTACCTGAGCAGTTTAGAGACTGGGCCAGCTCAGTTGCCATAACCTGAATGATGAGGCCAATCCTCAACCGAAACATCTCACTGAACAAACTGGGCTGTGTTCTGATGATCATTGCTAGGTACACTATGATCTCCTAACACAAAAACAAATATTTTGAACATAAAAAAAGATCCTACACAATTCAGGCCTTGCTTATTAAACTTTTAGATTGAGTCAGTATGCACAAAATTTCTCAGGAAGCTTTATATAATATAATTTGAGATGTTAATGAAGTATTTTGGCTGATATGGAATAGTATTTTGGTTGATCATTCTTTGCACTTTCGATATGAACATATTGTTCTTATAAGGTTATACAGTATACACCAGTTCATAATTCTAGGGCTGTTATGATTGTTTTATGTTTTTGGAAGAAGTCTCTTAAGCCTGGTTCACACGGTAGGATAATTAGGCCGATTTTAGCCCCGATTCACCCCTTCCAACAATCTTAAGGATGCTCCGATTATCGTAAAATAATCTGATCAGATATTCCTGCCGTATGTGGTGTGTTAAGACTGCTCTCCTCTGCTCGGCAGGACGTCGGGACCGCTCCGATCTCAAATCGGGGATATCCAACATGTTGGATTTATTTGGCCCGATTTCTTCTCGTGTGTGGTGTCCCCCGAGGACAAACGATCACGCAGCCTGTGGACTGTGGCGTGTAGCCAATCAGAAAGCGAGGTGACGAGGAAGTACTGGGAAACAAAATCAAAACAGCCGGCGGCATGGCGCACCAGAAAGTCCGGTTTCTTGTTTTTCTTATGTTTTTTTTTTTCGGTTAAAAGCAAAGCACAAACTATGGCCACTGCATCCTCTTCGTCCGCCATGATTGTTTACTCTGAAGTCACGTTTGATCTCGAGGGATTTTGCGAGATTTCCCGTCTGACCTGGGAATGATCGGGAGCCAAATCGGTTCGTGTGTGATGTGTTGATTTTGCCGTGTGTCTGCACACCACACACTGTACGAGCAAAACTGTTAGACCCTGATTTTTTATCGCCGTGTGTGGGGTCTCTCAGGTTTGGAAAATCGGCCGACAATTTTAAAATCGTCCCGTGTGAACCAGACTTTACACTCACTCAGGCAGCATTTATTTGATGAAAACAGCAATACTACGAAATATTATATTTATAATTTAAAATATACACACACATATATATATATACACATATATATATATATATATATATATATATATTAGTGGTGGGCCGTTATCGGCTTTATCGGGCGATTAAAAAAATATTGCTGTTAATCTATTCTCAAAGTTGGGTTGGGAACTGGGTCTACACTAAGCAAGCTATGATGACTTTCACCTTGATATTTTATATAACCGACTGGCTGAGGTCAGCCTAAAAAGATGCTCAGGACAGTTGACGGGCACTGCTGCGCATCATCACGAAAGCTTATCTTTTTCACATGTTTTTAAGCCTTACCGCTTGTCGATTTAAACATTAAAGCATCCAAACACAAGACGCGGTTAAAGCTGAACAGAGTAGCTGGTTACTCGTGCGCTGTATTCGGTGCGCACGAGAGAGAGAGAGCCGCGTATCACGGACAGCGACACTGAACCGAGCTCTCTTCTGCGAAGTTCTCCTCAAAGTCCCTCCTGCACATGAACGAACAAATACAAATCGCAGTTTGAACAATCAAAAATATGTGAAAGAGCCCAATTCAGTACTCGCGGTGTTATGGTGTTCAGGGCTCACGCAGAGAGAGGCGCCTCAAAACACTTGAACATCGTATTTGCTTATTTTTGCTCTTGTGCCAACAAATACATACAAAATATGTCAAAATATCCACCTTGGAAATTATGCTCGAAAAAACTGTCAGTTATTTCTTAAGTGAAATAAACAATTGAGGGTAAAACAGGGCCGGCCGCGGCATATGCGGTATAGGCAAATGCTAAGGGCGCCACTCATCCATAGGGGCGCCAAAATGAGTGAACGAGTGAATTTGTTTTTTTTTTTTTGTACATTTTTTCTTTAATAGGCTACTATTTAAAAACCATTAATTCGAAATACTACCAAATAAAGCAAAAAAAAAAGACCGGCTCTTTAATTTTCCCCCGCGCATCGAGTGCTTGAAGTGCGCCAGAAACAGAGCGCGCGCACGATCAGTTGTTGGTAATTTGTTGTGTAGCGTGCCCGACGCCGCATCCAATGTAGACCATTGACTGTAAAAAATGATGTAGACAGCACTGCTTTTGTTAACACACAGCTCGTAGAAACGGGCCTGGCAGCTCGCGCCAGTTCTAGACACGGTGAAAGTTTCCTGATTGTGACGGAAGGCCGAATTTACATGACACATTATAAATGAACATAGTCTGCGATAGATACAGTGCCAAAAAGAAGAGAAGAGGATAAAGACAGAGGTAAAGAGATGTAGTGAAAGAACAATTTATTGCAGGGGTTGGCAACCTACGGCACGCGTGCCAACAGTGGCACGCAGAGGGATAATCGCTGGCATGCAAGCAATAAGGAAAACTGTATAATGACGTACAGTTTGATGTATAACTTCTCATAGTCACACAGCCTGTTAGGAGCTACAAATACTATTAAAGTGTGAGAATTAACTTGCATGGATGCACGTGCAAACACTGCACATACTAGGTGCTTCAGATCAAAGCCTCGGTCTAACTCGTCAATGTCAAAATGACTGAGATGGCCAATCAGATCAAAGTAGGCGGGGTTTACTGTTCACAGAAGCAGAGCGCGAAGCGTCAGTTTAACGTTAAAGAGAGTGAGGTAAGATGAAGCTGCAAATCAATTAACATTAGTCAACTTTTAATAATACGTTTTACCATAGAAATGTTAAATGACCTAAAGCTATATCCAGTGATGAAAAATTTTCTGAAATATGGCCATTTTGAGAGAAAGAAAGTGGGGGGGGGGGGGGGGGTAAATTGTCTCTCTCTGCAGACAATGAAGCGATTTTGCCCCTTTGTTGTTGAGAAATATAATGTAGCGATTCAGTATCGATTAATAAAAGTAGCGTGACAACACTCTGAATGCTACTTTTTGCACAGCACGATCTCAGATCTCTGTGTGCGAGTGGTGTGTGTTGTGTGTGTGTGTGTGTGTCTGTGTGTGCACGTTCATCAATTAAAGCAGTGCATTAACGTTGATTAAACGTTAAAAAAACGTTTTTTTTATCGTATAATAAAAAATTGTGTATGTACCATTTAAATACAGAATTATATCGGGGTGTGTGGGGGGGGGGCTGTGTTGGCACAGTGGTTAACCATAAAAATAAAAAATGGCACGTCATGCCGAAAAGGTTGCTGATCCCTGATTTATTGCATAGGAGTAAGATACTATAATTTCATGGCAGTTATTTTTACCTTAAACTTAATGTTAGCAGTTGTTCTGAGTACTGAGTCCCCAGACTGTGATTTTGTACAATCATGTCAGTTTTAAAATGCATTTTTTATTATCACTTTTTTATTAATGTTTTACTCTACAGTTGTGCAGGTGATACAGTACAGGCCAAAAGTTTGGAAACATTCTGCTCATCAAGCCTGCATTTATTTGATCAAAAATACAGAAAAAAAATGTAATATTGTGATATACTATTACAATTTAAAATAATTTGTTTTCAATTTATTATACTTTAAATTATCATTTATTTCTGTGATGCAAAGCTGAATTTTCAGCATCATTACTCCATTCTTCAGTGTCACATGTGACATCCGGTCTATCACATGATCCTTTAGAAATCATTCTAATATGATTTATTATGAGTGTTGGAAACAGTTCTGCTGTAATGTGTGTGTGTGTGTGTGTATATATATGTGCCTAGGGCAGCAAATTGGTCAGGGCCGGCCCTGGGCTAAAAAATGGGATGTGTATTATATTGGATGCATTCATGGTCTCTTAAAGTGACCGCGCCTAATTTATCTACTGGCTGCTGTAATGTTAATCCAAGAAAATGAAAATCACTCACTGCTCATGACTGAATTACTTAGTTTTAACAATAAAACCAAAAATTATTCAGACACCCGATATAATTTATTATATATATAGCAAAACTGTAATAATGTGAGAAATGTTGGTGTCTGAATAAATGTAGGTTTGATTGTATATTTCATTTTTACATTGAAGAATATCCAGTGCTATTTTACATTTAATTATTAAGGTTTCTGTACCTTGACACCTACAAACTTGAAAAAAACTTAAACATCGTGTAAATAGCACAAATAAATAAAAATAAACGAACATACAAATTAAACCCTTTCAAACAGGGCCCACTGGTACAACCTTCACCGGGTCCCCGCTGACCCCAGCTACGGCCCTGCTCACGCCTGTTTCACACATACCCCGTCTGCTGTGTGTATGCAGTCCGTGTGCGTTACGTATGTGGTGCAGCATGGACTCGATGTGCTTTCACACAGGACGCGTTTGCAGTTCGCTACTCTGTACGTAAACGATCGCTGCACTGCTGCAGATGCAATGCTCCTGGAACGCAACTGGAATCCGTTAACATGGGTGCGTAAAAAAATATGCAATGCAGACGGAGTATGTGTGAAAAAGGTGTAAGGTTGTTTGCACCTTGTGCAATGTGGAATTAGTTTACAGCTTTTTCAAGCACTTTGTGATGCATTTTGGAAACAGGAGATGAGCCCCTTTTCTAATGCACCACCTAGCTTGATAAACCCCTTCTCAAAGACTTATTGTTTGTCAATTTTATTTGGGTAGCACACATATTCTGAATGCCTTCGGCAGAATTTGAATGAGCCATTTTAATCTAGATTAATTTCAAGATCACAGTGAGATTAATCTAGATTAAAAAAATGAATCTATGCCCACCAATAATATATATATTTTTTTTTGGAGAAGTAATTTATTCCTTAATATTTACTGTTCCAGTCTTTAATGTCACATGATCCTTCAGAAATCATTCTAATTAGCTGATTTGGATAAAAATAAAAAATAAACATTTATTATTATTATCATCAATGTTAAAAAAAGACTGACCTGCATAATATTTTTCTGAAAACCATGATATATATTTCTATGAAATACAAATCTTTTGTAAGAACATAAAAGATGTCTTTACTCTCACTTCTGTTCAATATAATGCATGCTTGCTGATTAAAACTATTCATTTGTTAAAAGAATAATTTACTTGACCCCAAACTTATAAACAGTAGTGTAAAATCATTGTATTTTTTCAAGTAACCTGTGTGAGGATGGCAACAGTAATGTTGTTCTCGCTGGCTTGATCAATAAGTAAGGCCAGTTGGTCAGGAGGCAAAGGCCTGCAGAGAAACATCCAGATCACCCACATGCTAATATAGTGCATTATTTTGTTGTCATCTGAACAGTGAATGACTGAAAACTCACGCAGTAATGGTCTTCTCTCTGGGCTCCGGTGGCAAACCGACTGTCAAGTGCTTCTGATGGGCCAGCAAATCTGAGCAGGCCTACAAACAAGACACAAAATACAGAACAATTCATGAAGCACATTCAATTTAAACACATCCTGTAAATTGAGAATGCTCATCTAACCGAAAGAGCATATGTAACATTTCTTGGATGAGAGGAATGTAAATAGCAGCCAGTATTAAAGTTTCTTATTCCACAATCTTGCATTAAGATCTTTACCCAGTCCAGTTCCTCCACTTTCTTGCGGAGCACGCCTGAAATCATACGGATGAGATCCCAGCAGCGCAGATCTCCCGCCTTCTCATAGAGCTCCACCAGTAAACTCTTGACAGTGGTGCCTTCCCCATGCAGCTGAGTGTCCCAGTCCATTCCCCTGTCAGGACACACATTCGATTCAATAGAAAACAAAACAACTATACAGACAACTCGTATAACTCTGTTTCAAGCATGGCGAGGGATTTTTACTTGTCTTTGAAAAGGATGTAGAGGATGTCTGCCTGGTCATGAAGGCTCTGAGTCTCTTTAAGCACCTGGACTAGTCCACTGTAGTCAATGCCACCATGAGTGTCCAGTGGCAGGTTACACTCAGAGGACACGAGCTCCTCTGGACTCTACAGAGATCAATGAAACATCACAGAGATTTCTGTCATCTCAGTTTTGCATTATTAAAAGATAATTGTGTGTGTGTGTGCATATACACACATGATTGGTGCGTGGTCCCTTGAAATCTTTTAGATTAAGCACAGGCTGAGGGGAGTGGAAAAGCTTACTGGGAAGATACATGTGCACATCTGAAAAATAGACAAGGAACAGAAGAAAACAGGGCAAAAATGTATACAAATAATCTACTCTTTGCTTTTTTAGACAGATGTCTAATTGATTGGTTGTTATTAAAGTACAGTTGTAGTTTGATAGTTCACCCAAAAATATATCAATATATAATTTAATCACCCTCATGCTGTTACTTTCTATCCTTTGTGAATATAAGAAGAAATTGTGGAAGACAAGACGACATTAAGAAATATATTGTTTTTTGTCCAAAAAACAGGGTTCGAACACATTTATACCAATAACTTTGCCCTGACTTTTCCGTGACATTTGAGACAATATTCATTGACTTAATGTTCCATTATTTCACAAGTATACAGGCAAAATAAGAACAAAGAACAACCTGCATTTCATTTTGAAAACTGTTTAGGTATAACAGTAGTAGGCTATACGAGTACAGAAATATACTTAATTTGAAAAAACTGTAAATTAAAAAAAGATTAATCCTTTATATTAGTTACAAAATGGATTCAGTCAAGAGCAGCACTGCCCACACTCAGCCCACAGTATGGACATGTGGACATACACTTTGGGCTGTCCCACTAGGTCCCCGCATTTCACACCGATATTGGGGTCCACAGCAGACTGTCCGTGTGGGCTAAATTTTCTGCCCACAGTGGGCTACATGGGCCCCAAAAGGGCATGTTTGCTGGGGTAGTGATGGTCTCCTAGTCTTTTGTTGTTTGATTAACATTAATGACAGACAGCACTGTTTTATTAGGCTGCTGACAGAATACCGAATACACAGATCCAATAAACTGAATCTTATACACATGCATATTTAAACAAAATATACAGAGATTTGTGAAATTTCCTACATTTTCCAGGCAAGGGAATTACTGTTTTAAAGTTCCATGACTTTTCCAGGTTTTTCATCACCATACAAGCCTTATGGAAGTAAAAAATAATATTTTCTTTTGTGACAAGGCGGCCCGAGTAAATGATGACAGAATTTAGTTTTGCTTAACTATCCCTTTAAGGTTAAACTGCTAGTTTGTCAAAGCACTTGATGTGGCAACCTGGCCACATAAAACTACACACTTAAGCCTTTTAATGCTTTTAATGTAAAATCCTCCCATGCTTGCATTCTACCCTTCACGTCCACTGCTTCTAGGTCTATGGCTTGTGTTATTTTTAAAAAAAAGCATTTACTGCAATGAGCAAAAAGACCAAACTAATCAATTTATTGTTGATCATTTCCATTAATGATTAGTTGTTGCATCCCTAAAAATGACCCTTCAACAAGTAAGATTTCAGTTTGAGTACAGCAGTAGTTGATATTGGTTCAGCTCACTGTGGATTTGGAGCTCCTTGGCTTTGTTCATGAGAGACACCAGCTCAAGTGTCTTAGTGGCTGCAGCCTTGAAGCGACTCAGCCCTTTTGCCTGTGCCTCGACTCGGAGCCCCCGCTGAGGCACCACTGCAGTCAACAGCTGGTCTAGGTATTGTGCTAGATCATCTGTATCTGAGAAAGAAAGGGTTAGGAGTTAGGATTAGAAAGAAAGAGGCATGAGAAAAAGCAGCAAGACATTAAAGAACAAAAGTTTGCAATGCACCAAACCTGTGTGTTTATGTAACATTATAATTCAATTAATAATAATTCAAGCTTGATTGCCCAGACTACTCATTTATAAAATGCTTTAAACCCCAAACCAATCATAAATTTCATTCCTTACAGGAAATGCCACAGAACCTTGAATAAAATGCAAAACAAATTAATATAATAAATGCATGAATCTTGAGCGACATGATGCAGTTTTCACACTTCAGGTGCTCATTCCAAACAATCGACATTGTAACACATCTTGCAATGATAGTAGAGAAAAAAGGCTGAGAAGCCAAAGTACACCGGAAAAGTCAGAGGTCAGAGATGTGTACCGGTAAATGTTTCCTCCAGCAAATTCTTAATTATAAGAACTGTTTAGTTCATTAAAAGCCATTTCACTAGCTCTCCCTAAAGATTGGACTCAAGATCAAAATGAATAAGATGTGGAAACTTTTACTCTTTAAAATGTAGTCTAGACCTAAAAGCAATATAAAATGACTTCATCTGCAAAATGACCAACGTATCCAAGTATCTGACCATTTCAGAAGTCATCGTCAAACAAAGTCTCTTTATCAGGATATTATTTCCCCTTACCATCACTGAAGTTCAAGTCATGCACAGCACCTCTAAAGTAGCCGTCCTCAACGTCATCATCTTCATCCCAGCCCCTACTGGAGCGCGTCTTAACACTATCGAGGAAGCTCAGATGAGCACAACAAGACGTGGTCAGGAACTCAGATAACTTGCCAGTCTGGATCCTAGCAAAATTGAGAGCAGCAAGCAAGTAAGCTGAAACTGCCCTTGAATATGTATTGTTGATGACATTGTATTGTGACATTGTAGCCTCATTGTCTGACCTTGCCCCTCCAAAATAGCCATCCTGTAGCTTCTTAAGGGTAGCCAGCACAGCAGGGTCCAAGTCTGTGTGTTCACTGTCTAAGAAGTAATGCACAAAAAATTGTGGGGTAAAACCACACACTTATTCACGGTCAAATTTTTTTTCGATGACTCCACATTATCAGGGATGCAAATTTTCACTCACTAAGCATGGTCTGGGAAATGGGAATAGTGACCGTAGGACAGCCGGTCATCCTCCAGCGAGAAGACAGGTAAGACAGATCAGTGCGCAACATTTCCACAATCATCTTGTTGTCCAGGGCCAGATAGAACTGCTGGTGATCTATGAACTACCGGGGAGTAACAATTAAGAGAAAAAAATGAAGAAAAACATTTGCCATTTAGCATATATTTTAAAATTTTTGACCATCTTCCTGTAGCTTTAGCCTCACCAACTCTTTTTTTTATTAAACTTCTGCTGAATGATAATCAGTGGCTCTCTAAGTCAGCATAAGGCTCAAACATGCCTACTTTAGCACATTATGAAGAACCTGAGGTGTGAAGCTGAAGATGGTGTTGCGGACGATGTATAGCTTGGAGGTTCCCAACACGCCAATCCTACGGTAAGGTCTGCCGGTCAGCCCCAGTCTCTCATTACGCCCTTACAGGAAGATAAACACACGCATGCACACTAAATACATTAAATAAACACTTACGTGAACACGTTTTGGTGTAGGATTTACAATTTACATTCACAAAAACTGAAATAGTATTCTATTGTAAAATATATTGCAGTAATGTTTTTTTTTTCCTTTGAAAAATAATTTTAACAGCACTGAGTTTAAAAATAACAGCATGTTCTGTATTTCTTCATACCACTCCCTACCTAGTCTAGCATAAATATGGCTGAGAACTCGAGATGGTTGCACTCTGATGGGGTGGATGTCTGCAACTGTCTCCACATCAATCCCATTCTTCTGTAGGAGTGCCTTAATATCCTCATTCTCAGCAAGGATGGACACTTATCAGAAAAAAAAAAAAAAACATCAGTGTCAATTTCAACCTTGCAATGCATCACATGTGCCATGAACCACTGAGTGCAACTGGTTTAAAAATATTAAAACATACCTTGTACAACAACATCTGGTTTAGGGATGGTAGAGAACCTGCGGTTTAGAGGGTCTATTTCTCCAGGAGCCAAAAAACCCTGAAATGGAAAGGAAAGAAGACATTGGAGATTTTTGCCGGACTTTTCTCAGATATAACTTGGTACAAAGGTTTCAAAGAACTATAGCGAAGATAAGACCTTTAACCTCTCACCTCTGCCAAAAGGTTGCCCAGGACATAAAGGGACTGTCCCCACTTCAGAGGGCACTTTCCCATTGGGATCCTCTCCACCGTGTGTGGATTAACATACTCTTCATCCACCTGAAATAATATCAATAAAAATGTGTTTTCAAAAGTAAAAAATAAAAAAATAATTTAATCTTAATTAAATCTGAATTCACATGAATCCAGTGATATTTAATTGCTATACAGATCAGATAAAAATAAATAAAAAAAACAGTTTAATTAGTTAGGAAGAGATTTCTCACCTTGTCTGGAGGAACACTATAGAGTTCAGGCAGCAGCCGTATCCCATCTTTTTGTTTGATCATGATACCTTCCAGAGCTTCTCGATACTCCTGAACCTGAGAGGACAGAAACATGAAAATAAAGCCTGCCTGTATCTGCAACACAACCTTATTTCTTAACCTCTAGAAAGTCTCTTTCGCTATTCTTGTCTTTATATTTTGTCTCTACACTAGCTGCCAGAAGGCACCACTCGACTTAAAGCTGAGAAACTACAATCACCTAAAGGATTATTAGGAACACCATACTAATACTGTGTTTGACCCCCTTTCACCTTCAGAACTGCCTTAATTCTACGTGGCATTGATTCAACAAGGTGCTGAAAGCATTCTTTAGAAATGTTGGCCCATATTGATAGGATAGCATCTTGCAGTCGATGGAGATTTGTGGGATGCACATCCAGGGCAAGGAGCTCCCATTCCACCACATCCCAAAGATGCTCTATTGGGTTGAGATCTGGTGACTGTGGGGGCCATTTTAGTAAAGTGAACTCATTGTCATTTTCAAGAAACCAATTTGAAATGATTCAAGCTTTGTGACAGGGTGCATTATCCTGCTGGAAGTAGCCATCAGAGGATGGGTACACTGTAGTCATAAAGGGATGGACATGGTCAGAAACAATGCTCAGGTAGGCCGTTCTGAAGATGCCCAATTGGCACTAAGGGGCCTAAAGTGTGCCAAGAAAACATCCCCCACACCATTACACCACCACCACATGCCTGCACAGTGGTAACAAGGCATGATGGATCCATGTTCTCATTCTGTTTACGCCAAATTCTGACTCTACCATCTGAATGTCTCAACAGAAATCGAGACTCATTAGACCAAGCAACATTTTTCCAGTCTTCAACTGTCCAATTTTGGTGAGCTCGTGCAAACTGTAGCCTCTTTTTCCTATTTGTAGTGGAGATGAGTGATACCCGGTGGGGTCTTCTGCTGCTGTAGCCCATCCGCCTCAAGGTTGTGCGTGTTGTGGCTTCACAAATGCTTTGCTGCATACCTCGGTTGTAACGAGTGGTTATTTCAGTCAAAGTTGCTCTTCTATCTGCTTGAATCAGTCGGCCCATTCTCCTCTGACCTCTAGCATCAACAAGGCATTTTCGTACACAGGACTGCCGCATACTGGATGTTTTTCCCTTTTCACACCATTCTTTGTAAACCCTAGAAATGGTTGTGCGTAAAAATCCCAGTAACTGAGCAGATTGTGAAATACTCAGACCGGCCCGTCTGGCACCAAAAACCATGCCACGCTCAAAATTGCTTAAATCACCTTTCTTTCCCATTCTGACATTCAGTTTGGAGTTCAGGAGATTGTCTTGACCAGGACCACACCCCTAAATGCATTGAAGCAACTGCCATGTGATTGGTTGATTATATAATTGCATTAGTGAGAAATTGAACAGTGGTTCCTAATAATCCTTCAGGTGTGTGTACATGACTTTTACAATCTGAACACATTTTAAAACACTAGGCATCCTGTACCTGAATATTGTATACTGTTACAAAACTGTATACAAACTGAATATATTGTTACAAAACTGGGCATCATACATTAAACTCATGCAGAAACACACACCTCGTTGTTATTATGATACTCATCACCAATGAAAACAATGTGTGTTCTAAAATCAGCTCAAAATATCAAACATATGATATCATCTGACTGGATGGAATCATAGTCTGATGCTTTTAAAAACAATTACAGTATGTGAAATCTGTCAATTTCAACTGACCATAATCTGCATAGTATTTTGTGATTTTAGTTTGTTTTTTGCCTCCTACTGAAATAGGTTTGATAAGAAAATATCTTTAAAAAATAATGTATATGACAGAAGAGATCAGTCAAGCTGTGCAGTGAGCATTCAATGCTTTATGTGCTAATGATATTTTAGCTCTGTATTAACTTGGTTTTAAATATGTAGGGTAGAAATTTCATTGAATCTTCATCATATTTATTCAAATTTACATCATATTGACTCATATTTCCAGAATGAGACTGGTTAATAAGAAATTCTGAATGGTTCTACCTGCTCTGGACTGTTGATAAAGATGCCATCCAATATCAGGTAGGTCCAGAAAAGTGGCCACTCACATTCAATGTTTTCAAAAAGCTTCAGTTCAGCAGATTCATAGTATAGCCTGTTGGGGTCCTATTAGGAAAAGAGGTCAAGTGTTTATTTAGTTTAAATACAGACATAATTAGACACATTTAACAGGTACAGTACACATCCACATATTTTGGTAATAATTCTTAATACTAGATGTAGAAACTATATGTAATTATTTCTACATATTCTAAAGTATTTGTATAATTAAAAAATATTCAATACAATTAATGTATAACCTAATGTGTCTGTCTATTGGATATTCTGACCTCTTTAGGAGTTTTGTGGCCATCTCTAAGAAAACGACAACAGCCATATCTTCCCTGCATACAAAAAAGGGTTTCATGTAGCAAATATAACCACCATAGAGTGGAAGCTGATAAACAAATTCCTCAAGTTCTGACCTGGAGCTTGGAGATGATTTCTTCCTTAGTGATATTGACTAACTCCATGTCTTCCACAGCAAAAGCTGGATATGAAATGATGGACAGGAGGCCAGCATCCACCTCTTTAGATGTTGAAGCTCTGGGCAACATGGAGCTCAGAATGGACTGAGAGGAATACGTGGTAGTAAGGAGACGATGATGGTTTTATTTATTTATTTTTACTAAGTAATCTGAAGGTGAAAAAAAGGACTAGAACCATTATAGCCTCACCTGGCAGTGCTGGATATCATCTGCTAAAACATGAACCACAGAGTCTGGTCCCCCTTTGGCCCCAAAGAGATTCAAGTCATCTAGGGCTTCAAGTGCTGCCTGCAGTTACAAAGGGTCAATTCAGGGGCTGTTACAGTGTTTTGTCCTCACAATGTCACAATAAAGCCAATATTCATTCAGTTTGTACTGAAATCCAGGACCACAGACAATAAATTTGGCTGCCACAATTGGATTTTTACAGATTTTCTAAATTCAGACCAGTACAGTCGTGGCCAAAAGTTTTGAGAATTACATAAATATTAGTTTTCAAAAAGTTTGCTGCTAAACTGCTTTTAGATCTTTGTTTCAGTTGTTTCTGTGATGTACTGAAATATAATTACAAGCACTTCATACGTTTCAAAGGCTTTTATCGACAATTACATGACATTTATGCAAAGAGTCAGTATTTGCAGTGTTGGCCCTTCTTTTTCAGGACCTCTGCAATTCGACTGGGCATGCTCTCAATCAACTTCTGGGCCAAATCCTGACTGATAGCAACCCATTCTTTCATAATCACTTCTTGGAGTTTGTCAGAATTAGTGGGTTTTTGTTTGTCCACCCGCCTCTTGAAGATTGACCACAAGTTCTCAATGGGATTAAGATCTGGGGAGTTTCCAGGCCATGGACCCAAAATTTCAACATTTTGGTCCCCGAGCCACTTAGTTATCACTTTTGCCTTATGGCACGGTGCTCCATCGTGCTGGAAAATGCATTGTTCTTCACCAAACTGTTGTTGGATTGTTGGAAGAAGTTGCTGTTGGAGGGTGTTTTGGTACCATTCTTTATTCATGGCTGTGTTTTTGGGCAGAATTGATAGTGAGCCCACTCCCTTGGATGAGAAGCAACCCCACACATGAATGGTGTCAGGATGCTTTACTGTTGGCATGACACAGGACTGATGTAAGCGCTCACCTTTTCTTCTCCGGACAAGCCTATTTCCAGATGCCCCAAACAATCGGAAAGGGGCTTCATCGGAGAATATAACTTTGCCCCAGTCCTCAGCAGTCCATTCACTATACTTTCTGCAGAAGATCAATCTGTCCCTGATGTTTTTTTTTGGAGAGAAGTGGCTCCTTTGCTGCCCTTCTTGACACCAGGCCATCTTCCAAAAGTCTTCGCCTCACTGTGCGTGCAGATGCGCTCACACCTGCCTGCTGCCATTCCTGAGCAAGCTCTGCACTGGTGGCACTCCGATCCCGCAGCTGAATCCTCTTTAGGAGACGATCCTGGCGCTTGCTGGACTTTCTTGGACGCCCTGAAGCCTTCTTTACAAGAATTGAACCTCTTTCCTTGAAGTTCTTGATGATCCTATAAACTGTTGATGTAGGTGCAATCTTAGTAGCCACAATATCCTTGCCTGTGAAGCCATTTTTATGCAACGCAATGATGGCTGCACGCGTTTCTTTGCAGGTCACCATGGTTAACAATGGAAGAACAATGATTTCAAGCATCACCCTACTTTAAACATGTCAAGTCTGCTATTCTAACCCAATCAGCCTGACATAATGATCTCCAGCCTTGTGCTCGTCAACATTCTCACCTGAGTTAACAAGACGATTACTGAAATGATCTCAGCAGGTCCTTTAATGACAGCAATGAAATGCAGTGGAAAGTTTTTTTTTGGGATTAAGTTAAATTTTCATGGCAAAGAAGGACTATGCAATTCATCTGATCACTCTTCATAACATTCTGAAGTATATGCAAATTGCTATTTTAAAAACTTAAGCAGCAACTTTTCCAATTTCCAATATTTATGTAATTCTCAAAAACCTTGTTAATGGCTAGTTTCCTAACTTTAGAATGGTACTCCGTATCCTCGGACAGAGAAAGAACAACCAGAACCCTTCTGCTCTGAGCAAACAGACACAATAGGAGCAAACAGAAATGACACAAGCTGACAGGAAAAGCTGGGAAGGAACACTTATGCTACAGAGTTCATGTTGAGGTAACATTGGGTCACATTAATAAGCAGTGTTTATGAGTGTCCAGCATGAACACCCCCTCCCCATCATGCCGGACTGAGAATTCTCAGCTGCTCAAAAGAGGGCTGACTGTCTATTTTGCTTCAACAGACTCACTTTAGCCATCCCTATTGAGCTGACATTGAGCTCGGGAATCCCCTGATTGGTTTTGTCTCCTCTCTCCCACATCCCATAGTCCTGAATAATCACAGGAGAAAAATGCAAGATACAGAGAGTGGCTCTTTAACAGCAATTACAGACTAAAATTAGAAAAACATACATATGGCCTATATGATCGATACTGAGAGACTCACAGCCACTTTGTATGCAGATTCAGTGTAAAACAGCAGATTTTGGACCACATCCACCTCGTCCTGAGTGTACACAATGTGCAGCCCTAAAAGGACACAAGACATGGCAAAGGATATGTGGGAGAAGATCTTCTAATGCTAGGCTCAGTACACAAAATATGCAATCAGATTCCAGGATTTCTGAACAAAAGTATTATAGTTTTGGAATGACATTAGGGTAAGTAATGACAGAATTCTTCTTCTATCTGAACACTCTTACAATTAGAGCTCACGACCGGTCACAAACTACAACCGCAGTCTTTATCATTTATTACTTGTGCAGGCCTACTAAAGACTGTAAAATGAGGACAAAAAGAGATTCTACTGTTTAAGAGGAAAAGAATGAAAGTTTGTACACTTTTAGAGGAAGAACGGAGTACGCTTTAAGAGTCCCAGGTGTCTTGATGTGTCTTAAGCCATGTTATGCAAGCTCTAAAGGGAGACCTGGAGTACCTGAGGCAGTCATCTGAGCCAGGAAGAGGAGATAGACTGAGGTAGCGTCAAGCTGGAGATGCCCCCATTCCTTGTCACCCACCACAGTGGCACAGGTCTTAGTGTTGTACTTGGCGTGGAGGCTGTCCAAAGCACTCTTACTGTATTTAAACTTCTCCACTTTGTCCAGCTGCAGTGAAATGTGAGAGAACAAGAGATAGCACTTCAGAGCACAAAAAAGCACTTCAGACAATATCTAATGGACAAAATGGTAATATGTGTTAGGCACAATTGAACTGTGTATGAGACTGATAGATTGAATAACAATGTGCATTTGTATATTTGTGTGTACAACTTTATGTACACTAAAGTTCAATAGTTTGTGGCATGTAAGATTTTTTATGTTTCTGAAAGTCTCTTTTTGCTCACCAAGGCTGCATTTATCTGATAAAAAAACTACAAACAGTAAAATGGTAATATTGTGAAATAGGCTATTATTACAATTTAAAATATCCATTTTAGATGTCAATATACTTTCAAACATAATTTATTTCTGTGATGGCAAAGCTGAATTTTCAGCAGCATTCCTCTACTCTTCAGTATCACATGATCCTTCAGAAATCATTCCAATATGATGATTTGGTGCTCAAGAAACATTTCTAATTCTCATCAGTGTTAAAATTAGTTCACTGCATAATATTTTTGTGTAAACCAAAACAGATTCTTTAATAAAATTCAAAAGAATTGCATTTCTTTGAAATAGAATAAAATACTGAATAAAAGTATTATTTATTTATTTATTTTTTACTGACCCCAAACTTCAGAATGGTAGTGAATGCATGTATGTTTATTAGCTTACAGCCTAATTAGCATGTAGTGTGGTTAATGTTAATGGCGGGTGATACCTGTCGCATTATGCACTGAAGAATTCCCCTCATCAACTTCACCACACTCTGAAAGAAGAAAAAGTGATCAAGACACACAGACTGCCTCCAAAACAACACTTGGAACACAGGCTCAACTGTGACCTTTCAGCTCTTCATTTAATAGCACAGACATGAATAACATAACACTTCTGAGCCACTGTAAAGTGACACCTTAGATACACTCATACATACACATGCAGTCATGAATAGTCAACTGACCTTTCTTTAAAAAACACATGCACGGAAATAAAATAATACAATCCACTGCTGAATATTTTGGTATGGCTTCTGATGAAAGATCATTCAAATGTGATTAAACATCTACAAAATGTATGTTCTCATTAACAAACGTTGTTACTGAATAAATATCTTAAAAGCTGTACTCAATTAGTTCATCCTGTGAACATTCATTCAGGTGACAAACAGATTTCTCAGGTCACAGAATCAATACCAATGCACTGCAAAAAAAGAAAAAATAATAATAACAATAAATTCCCTTTTCAGTTTGTACCTGCTCAAGCTCATAGGCTTTAGCCTTGTCTTCATCACGGTCTGCATTCTTCCTGTAAGCCAAACTGAGGGCCCAGACAGACAGGATACTGTAGACATTGTCCCTCACCCAGGCATCAGGCTGCTCTTTGCTGGCTGGTAACAGACCTGTCACTGGGTCCTACAAGTTATCAATACAGCTAGCTGAAAATGTCCGGTGCATCAGGTTCTACACTATATGTATAATTAATATGAAAGCATTACTTTTACCACAAAACAAAAGAGCTATATTATTTAATCCACCGTACAAAAGCTTGAGGTCAGCAATAAATAAATTAAATATTCATATATTATAATTATTTCTGAAGAACCATGTCACACTGAAGACTGGAATAATGTATCTGAAAATTAAGCTGTCATCACAGGATTAATTTATATTTCAAAATATATCAAATAAAATAAAACAGTTATTGTAAATTGTAATATCATTTCATAACATTCCCTGTGTTATTGTGGTTTTGATCAAGAGAGCACTAGAGACTTTTTAAATATTTTTAACCCAAATGTTTAAACAGTACTGTATACACCGGTGTCAGAAATAAGATTTTAATTTATTTTTCCTTTTTGAAGGTATATTATTTTATCCAACTCCAAAATTTATCCATTTAAATTTAGAATAAAATTGTTAATTAAATACACCATCACAGATAAATTAGTCATTAAAAATTAAGAGGAAAAATTATTTTTTCCACTTTTGTTGGCAAAAGCCCTAGTCAAATTCTGTCTCTGATATAGCATACACATTTTTACTTTTTATACATTAAATTGTGTTTTTAAACACACTAAACTGCCTCCTCGTGTCTCCGCATGACTAAAGATCCAAGAACTATGGCAGATCGAAAATATAAGAAATGAAGACATGTTTAGTAAACACACAGAGTGTTTAAAGTAAAAATGCAGACACTCACTTGGTGACGCAGAATAGTCTGATGAACTATCCTCGCGTAGTTGTCAAGTTTAACTCCAGAATTGCTGCGACTCCTCATTTTAGTTCCTAGAAAGTTGCGAAAAACCTTTACGTGTCAAAAAACCGCCAACATCCTCCTGCAATATAAACCAATATGCACATTAAGAAGAGGAGTGTTTCCAATACGTGCTTATTTCGATAACGCTTGCGTGGATTCAGTGAATATAAACAAACCATAACAAGATAATCCGGAAGGAAAGTAAGGCTAAATTACTCGTGGACACTCGCGCTTACACTGAAGCCACGCTTGATTCGGTCAGCTGGGAGGATCCTCCGGTGAGCTCGAGCTACATAAAGTCGAAAACTTTTATAACGACAAACTTTTTAAAGGAACTAGTCTTAAAAGCTTGGGGAGTAAGTTCGTAAAAACGTTGACCTCAAAGATTTTTACACATCTTGTGAAAACAGAGAGGACATCGTGTTCCTGACGTCATGTCGTGAAGGACCTATACGTTCATAAGACTCTGTGTTGACCAATAGGAATACTTTATTTAATAATAAATCTTTGTTCAATTATCAATGGTTCAGTAACGGAATATTTCATGTTAGTAAGCTCTTTAACAAGGATGGTCTGCTTTTTAGATATACAGAATTTCTTTTAGAATATAATATATATGTAACTCCTTAGTTTGCAAATGTTATGGACGCAATTCCATCTGTCATATGCATGCTTTTAAAAAAATGACACTCCGTCTATAGGAACAGTTCCCGTTCCTGAACCTGTTAACACGCCTATTGGTGTAATATGTTTCACTGGGGAAAAGGAAGAAATGATAAAATAAGAACTTTATTCCTTGAGAACATTGTCTCTGCCCCTCCTACAGTCTCATATTATAACAAACTTTTTGATCATTTAAATTGGAAAAATATATGGTCCATGCAACAATTATTTTTTCCTCAATAACAAAATACAATAAATAACTTTTAAATTACTCCATAATATTAACCCTGTCAAACACTTTCTTAAGAATAAAATTGGATAAGATTTTGACATTAAATGCTCCTTTTGTCAGAAGGATACTGAAACACTTTTTCATTTGTTTTGTTCGTGCAACTATACTGTTCAGCTTTGGAAAGATGTTAGTTATTTTATATCAAGCAATATCTTAGAAGGTTTTTCAGTGAACTGTTATTTTTAATAAATGTAAGTTTTCAAACTGTAAACCTATTTTGTAGGATTCTTTCAAGAGATAGAACATTATTTACTTACAATTTCACTCTCACTTAACAAAAAAGCTCTCAAAACGTACAGTTTGCACAGCCTACAAACATTTACTGTATTTAATGTGTAATTTGTATTAATTTGTGTAATGCCCTATTATTTCCTTTGAGTTTTCTCTTTTGTCTTTTTCTGCTAAGGTTATGTTTTTCTGTTTTGAACTACTGATTGTTCTTATTCTTAATTGTTGTTATGTTTTAATTCTGTTATTCAATAATGTAAACTAAATGTTTAAAAAAAATCTTTTTAAAGAATTTGTGCTGACGAGACTTAATTCACAGTGAAACTGAAATTTAAACCTGAACTGATACAAGAAGATACAAGAAAAAAGCAAACTGAATGTATAAAATACTTAAAATCCCTTGTTAATTCATTTGAATGATTCATCCCCCTGATCATTTGTTTTAATATATTTTAATTAATATGTTTATTTGGGGTAATTGGTTATTTTCTTGCTATTATGATTGTAAATGTAAGTACACTTTGTAAAACATCCGTATAATTCTTAAAAAAAGAGCTGTAAATCAACTGTTGAGTCATACAAAATGAAAAGAGAAATACAATAAATAAGTAATCCCATATTGAAATGATGCTTGTAAATCCTGATTTATGAGATGAGGTGGAGACACTTGTTTCAACATAAATAGTGACAGGTAAATGAGTCTTAAATAAAATAAAAACAAACGTGAGCACACAGACAAAGGCAAAGAATGGAGGCAAATGGTTAATAGTATATAGGCTAGGCATAGTCAATAATAGCAACCCTTGCACTTTCTCTGTCCCTTTTTCTCCAGACTAGCTTTGGTTCAATGACATTTGGGTTGAGCTAAGGCACTAATAGACACATTTGCCTACACTTGCATATATAGCTTTCAAGTAACACCAGTTTCCCGCTTTGGACTAAGCTTAGTCCTGAGATCAGCTGTTAGTGCCAAAAGCTCTCTCTATACTGCTCTATTGACATCCATAGACTGGCCCAAGACACATACGTCTATCATAAATGTCATGCAAATCCCACTAATAATGCTTCTTTTATATAGCAATATCACTGTTGCAGGTAGATTATGAGGTTTCTGTTGATTTTCTTTGCACTCTCAAAATAGTCCACATGTACCTTATGATAAGCACAATCTTCAGAACTTCACCTATTGCCTCATTTATTGCTTACTATATGTCTAACTGATGATTAACTGCATTGCACATTCGGTTGCCTCCTGCTGCTCACTGAATCAAGCTTTCATCATGCACGATGGTGTAAAAACGTCAGATCAGAGAAGGAAGGAGTCTTCATTTTAGGAATTAATCGGTTGGCTGTAGGAACAGTGGCCTTTCCTGCGGAACACAAGTAAAATTGAGAATCAGTTCTTATATTTCTTGTTTAAAAGATGTGTCAGAAGGACAAAAAACTTGATTTAACCAATGCATTCACCTGCATATTCCTGTGGAGCACTCATAGTCGTTCTGGCAGTAGGCGCCATGAGGTTTAGTGCCCATCCTCCATAATGGGGTCATTCGAGCTGTTCTCTTTAGTGACCTTTGAACTTTCTGCACAGAAGTTGAAGGTGTGTCTGACTTTGGCACAGGATTGCAGGTCACCTGAAACACACAATGCATCAGTCAGCTCTACTCTCATATAAGTAATATCAGTTTAATAATATTCTGATTGGTTTATGTAGTGCATTAAACGGTTTTAATGCATACCTGCCAGCCAATCAGAATTTAAATATTCAGGCAGACCACGGTAAAAGTAGTTATGTTTTATGACTTTGACTATTAGGTTTATAATATGTGATTTTAATTTCTTAACAGTAAGTGTGAATACACCTAAACAAAACAGTATTTAAAACGCTCCTTTAAAATGGTTCCACCTTTAAACGATAATATAAAAACATATATAATGTATTATTTTAACTGGATAATTTATATTATTAAAATATATTATGTTAAATATATTAAGCTAATATTTTAGGTCATCTTAAGTATTTTTAAGTAAAATTTTAAGTAAAAGATTTCACTGAAGGAACAAGTGAACACACTAACATAAATATTAAACGTCAAATCAACAAATCAACAATATCATTTATAAAAATAAAAAATTGCAATCATCATAATTACCTGCTGGACAAGCACCAAAAACACCAGGCACCAGGCGAGAAGAGCCCGTTTGTGATTGTGATCCTGCATGCTGAATGAGAAATAGTTCAGTTGCTGGAACAGTGAGCCCACAGCGACACTGACGACAGAGACGATGTACTGTCTTATATACCCTCCTGTCAGCAGAACCGAGACTCTACCTCATCCCTTTCTCTCTCTCTCTCTCTCTCTCTCTCTCTCTCTCTGTTTCTCTGCCTCTGTCTCTCTGCTTTTTCTTTACCAGATGTGCCACATGTTTGCTTAATGTTTGTGACTTGGATAAGCTGTCCTCTGGGGCTCTGGGAGAGAATGCAGCCAGAGTTGAGAGAAGCAAAGGATAAGAAAGAACGAGAGGAATGAGGGAAAATAACAATGTGCTCGTCACTTTTTAGAGATCGGTGATGTTTTACCACAGTTTATTGAACTGTACATTTTAAACAGCTATTCATTGGTATTTAATTATATAAAAACTGGTTTAAAGGTGTAGATGTGATGATATAAATCAGATTCTAAATCAACATTTACCTTTCCGTTTCCTCAAAGTTCCTTTGACATTTGTGACCCTGGAGCACAAAACCTTGTCTTAATTTTGTATGGCTGAAAATTATAAATTTTTCTTTTATGCCAAAAATCATTAGGATATTAAGTAAAGATTATGTTCCATGAAGATATTTTGTAAATTTCCTACTGTAAATATATCAAAACTTATTTTTTATTAATAATATGCATTGCTAAGAACTTCATTTGAACAACTTAAAAGGTGATTTTCTCAGTATTTAGATTTTTTGAACCCTCATATTCCAGATTTTCAAATAGTTGTATCTCTGCCAAATATTTTACTATCCTAGCAAACCATACATCAATGGAAAGATTGTTTATTCAGCTTTCAGATGATGTATAAATTAAACAAGTCAACTCACTTAAGAAAAATGTACACTTAAGACTGGTTTTGTGGTCCAGGGTCACATTTTATCATTTAAGCACAAGGCCCTTGAAAAAGAACAAAGGCTGATTACGGGATCTGCTGTGCTGTGTTTAATGAAGAAAAACCATTAGACAAAAAAAAACCCAAAAGGTGACTAATAAAAAAAGCTGTGACTTAGTTGCAGCAAACCTGGCAGCGGGTCAGACATGAGTCAAACACTGATCCAGCTCAACACAAAGGTTCCACACTGACTCATGGTGTTTACTGGATATGATGCTGCTTATCCTCTTAGGATTGTCAGTTCATGTAAATAATACCCAGTACTATTTCATAAGCTAGTGGCCTTTTTTTAAACATTTCTAGCATACTCACTTTATTGGTCATAATGTTGTGATAGAGCTCAAGGCTCGGTTTATAAGGTTTTGCAAGAGTGAGAGGCAAACATGATTCATTCAGATCAATGTTGGATCTAAATCTGTATTGGTCAATTGTTTATTGAGATCAAGTTTATCATATTGGTCACCTGACTACTTCACAGTTTGAGGACTGGCTTTTCTTTTCTATATAAATGTTTAGAGCACCACAGCAGCATACAATCCGAACAAAAAAGTTGTTAATTGGCTTGTTATCATGGGGGAACCACTTTAAGTGCTATATATTGCGTATCTTTAAAGGTGCTATATAGCACTACCGTCAAATTGTGCTATGTAGAACCATAAGAGGAAGCCCATTAGAGGAACTAGATTTAGATTTAGTTCCTCCACTCTCACATGTTTGCTATGAATGTGAATTTACTAAAATGGCAAAAGCTGTTTTGAATTACTTTTATGTTTTTCTGAGGTTTTCAAAATAAAATAAAATAAAAACATGAAAAAGTCTTTCCAGACCCAAGCTTTGAACAGTTATTTAAGAGCTCTGATTGACTCATTTCATTCACAAACTCAGAAACACTGGTTAGGACATAACTCGAGACACGGTGTGTGATTTAGGCCACTGAAAATGTATACGTTGCAGTATTTGAAATGCACTTTTTAATCTAGCTTGACAAAAAATAAGCAGGGTTGTGTAATCAGTATTAAATGAGGTGAACAGAACCACCAATCAGGTGTTTATAATGATCAGGAAGCTTTTCTGAGCAATTCTACCAGGAATTCTGTTTCAAACTCTATCTGCACAGACATGACTCCTCTCAGGGTCACTTAGTATCACAAACAAAAAATACAAAAATACAGGGGAAGAATTAGTGTATATATCCATTATACTAACAATCTCTCTATATCCTCCTGAGAACCATAAAAAAAAAGTTTTTTATGTCTGTTGGAGCGTAAGAAACAAATGGAGATTTTGGAAAAAAATTTGATATTCTATTCATATTTTATGGTTGTAGAGGACACCAGGGCTAAGCTATTCAAAAATAAATAAATAGTAGTGAAAAGGCATGTATAGGCAAAAATAAAGTCATCAGTTTTTAGGTTTCTCTGTACAAAGATGATTCTCAACTATGTTGTGAAAGATGACATGATTTGATATACTGTTTTACTTTATGCAATATGTGCATAAAAATATAATAAATTGGTATTCCCATATACTGTACAATGTATATATTGCATCTAATTAATGCGTTGTTGATGTTTGGGCTGCTGTCCTCAACAAAAGACATGCATGAAAATGATGCCCTGTTTCATAACAAAAAGTCATATTCCGATTTGTTTATGACAATCTGAAACTTAGTCAGATTTAAAAGATAGTTACTAAATATTATCATATCTCCCTATGAGTCCTACATTTGATCATTCTGTCAATATCCGTAATTTTTAAAGACAAGGAGAAGGTGTGTTTATGATCAAAACTTTAAACATTTGACATCCCTAAAAAGCCCTGAATGTGGTCTGTACAGGACATCCAGAACTGTGGCATGTAGGGTCTCAGAGAAATTTAACTATAATGTCCACAGAGGACAAACGTCTATGCCTGGGTCCCAATATGATATAAATCAAATGATGACATATCATCAGGGTGTTCCTTCAGTACTCCAGGGTCAAGGACAGCAATTGCTGTCCCAGTTTGGTATGTTTGTCAGTTTTGGAAAATAGTCAAAAGATTGCAGACAAAGTACACCATCCCACCGGGAAATGATAAAAGGATCAGTTGCCAAAGAGGAGAAAAGGGCCTCGGCAGATTCATCCAGTTATATTGCATCCAGTTTGTAGAATATAGTCCACCCGCACTTTGCAGAACATCTGTGTATCCTGTATAGGAAAGAGGCTTTAATTGTGGCTTGTTCGACAGAAAAGTTTGTCAAAAATAGATTTAATTGTTGATCAATCACATCATAAACATAAAAAGAAAGCTTTTCCACAAGTGGTCCGGCTTTTTTATTTGTTTTTTGGCAGTCTAAAATGACCTTTTTATTCTTGAGGCTTATGAACGGTTTGCACCTCAATCTTCTCTTGATTAATGACACGCTTACCTCCTGGAGAGAGTTCTTCACTTGGCTGGATGTTGTGAAAGGGTTTTTCTTTACTATGGAGAGGATCCTCCGATCAACCACAACTGATGTCCAATACAGTTTGTTTTTGTGTTTTAGGAGTAGATAAATCTTAAATTAGTCTCAACATAATGCAGAATATTAAAAGGTATACAGATTAGACTTATGAGGTTCTATTTGTGCCAAAGAGGAGATGACTGCTTCGTACAACACATTTATCCACGTCTACGATCATTTCGCACTTGTTAAGATAAATTAATAAAATTATGATATGAATGTTTTTTGTTTATGTCATATTGGTCTGTCATTTATGGAAGGCTATTTACAAAAATGTGGTATTCTGTTTTATGAAAAAGTTTTAATATGAATATAGGTTTATAGAGCAGAAAGGTAAATAAATGCTTCTAAAAGTATATATATATATATATATATATATATATATATATATATATATATACATACATTCATATAAATATATATATATACATACATATAAATATATATAAATACTTATAAATACATATAAATACTTATGAATACATACACACATACATATATATATATACACTGTACAGACCAAAAGTTTGGACACACCTTCTCATTCAAAGAGTTTTCTTTATTTTCATGACTATGAAAATTGTAGATTCACACTGAAGGCATCAAAACTATGAATTAACACATGTGGAATTATATATGGAGTTATATACATAACAAAAAAGTGTGAAACAACTGAAAATATGTCATATTGTAGGTTCTTTAAAGTAGCCACCTTTTGCTTCGATTACTGCTTTGCACACTCTTGGCATTCTCTTGATGAGCTTCAAGAGGTAGTCACCTGAAATGGTCTTCCAACAGTCTTGAAGGAGTTCCTCGAGAGATGCTTAGCACTTGTTGGCCCTTTTGCCTTCTGTCTGCGGTCCAGCTCACCCCTAAACCATCTCGATTGGGTTCAGGTCCAGTGACTGTGGAGGCCAGGTCATCTGGCGCAGCACCCCATCACTCTCCTTCTTGGTCAAATAGCCCTTGATGCCTTCAGTGTGACTCTACAAAGAAAAAAAGAAAACTATTTGAATGAGAAGGTGTGTCCAAACTTTTGGTCTGTACTGTATATATATATATATATATATATATATATATATAAATACACACACACACACACACATATATATACTGTATATATATAAAACTTGTTTAGCTCAGTCCACAACCTTTCTAGATTTCTGTCATGTCTTCAAGGTGTTTGGCTATCACTATGCTACTTCTTTATCTGATCAGCCACCTTTGGAAAGAACTTTTTAACTGAATCCTTACTGAATTGTGGGATGTTTAGAGACACCATGAATGGTGAACATCATGAATTAATATATATATATATACTGCATATAGACTACAACAATATTCTAAGTCGTCAAAAGCTCTAAATAACTGACAAGTCACATTCTTTTCCCATTAAATTGCAAAGACCATTTCCAATCAATACTAACAAGTATATATATATTATATACTTCTTAATATAGACTGGAAATGGAACACTAGTGTAATCTAATGTGGATGCTACAGTGAACAGATATTGATATTTTAGATATTTTATTATTAGTATGTAAAGATTAGATAAAACATACTTGTTAACTGGGTTAACAATTCACTATATCACATATAATTTTTCTTTATCTTCAACCTATTTGGTAGAATTTTCATCCACAACCATTCGAAAGTTTAGCTCAGTATTTGGGTTAAAAAAAAAGAAAAAGAAAGAGCAAAGAAAGAAAATTTTCCACAAAATAATGAGCAGCACGTGTTTCCAACGTTTCTTGAGTAACAGACCAGAATATTAGAATGCTTTCTGAAGGAGCACGTGACATTGAAGACTAGCTCAAATTTCAACTTCGCTATCATATAAATAAATTACATTATAAAAACATATTTTTGATCAAATAAATGCAGCCTCGGTGAGCATAGACTTCAGAAATCCTTACAGGCCCCAAACTTTTGAAAGGTACTACAGGGTCCACAGCAATTAGCATCTTCCATGTCAAAACTTACATAGACTAAATGTTTGCCTATATTCCTAATTCTTTTAAATATATAGTTTTCTGGTACACAATATTATAGGCATTATAACTTTATGAATACTGACAAAAGGATGTTCAAAACATTCTTCCAGTATGTCAACATCTTGTCCTGATATTGCATAGACTAGAGGCTGAACACTTGCATAGGTTTCTAAATGAACTTTCACCCACATTTACACCAGCTCTATAACATCAAAGAAGCCAGTTCAGACCTGATGTATACTAGAGCTGAAGCACAGCTTGGAAAGAGCGCCTTCTACTGATCAAATCTACCCATAAGCAGACGAAAGAGAAACGAATGACCACACAAAAGCATGTGTAAGTTTGCTTTCTTTTTTTAAATACAAAATACCTGCTTTATTTCATCATCTTTCATCATGGGATTAAAACATTCCTTTAGTTGCATACATTTTCATTCCTCCTCTAAGAAATACATCTCTGAAAGTGTATTTTCGATCTCTTACTGGATGTCTTCTTTGAGGTAGTGCAAAATTGGCATCTGCTCCTTTTCTCCACTTCCATTCGAATGTTGTGCCCTTCGTCAAATATTGGCAAAATCTGTGCATTCAGAAAGAAAATACAAATGCAACAAACACAAGAGAAACAGCAACAACACTAAAGCCTAGTCAAAGTCAAAAGCCAGGGCTCTTTCATGCTTCATTATTTTTTTTTCTCCATTTTCCTATTTTCTTTCGACAGATTTTTCAGTACAATGTCCTTAATAAAGTGCCAAAATGTTCCTACTCCATTCCTCTCCATAAATACATTATGAAAGATGTCACATTAACACACACACACACAAGACAGAACCAAATAACATACATGGAGTAAATAGAAGAAAAAAAACATGATAGTAGCTCATTCATTTAACAATCAGAATCCACTTATTCATGCCTACATTCCCAAAAATTCAGGTACTCTGAGAGATGAGACTGAATTGATCACTCTCAACAGTTCAAGTCTTACATAAACCTTGCTGTGCGAATGCTATTAGCACTGCACAAGAAATGGCAACAGGCAAATCATCCCCAATACAGCCATTACTTTCATCTCATCTCTCATATTGTGCTTGTACAAATTCACAATGTCCTTTAGGACCTTTCAGTTCTTGTCTTTGTCTGACCCTGAGCCCAAAGTCATCTGCAGGTGCAGGAGTCTGCAATCATGTCTTCGTATTCTTTATAAACGATGTTTCCGTTCCTCTCCATCATCAGCACACTGACAGGTTTGTATTTATAAGGAACACAAGAGGGCAACGGGATATCTGCCTCACCAAGCTCGCTGATTAATGTCTGCATGATCGCGTGGTTGGGTGAATTGTAGCCGTAATGCAGGATACGAGGACAATCACCCATACAGTAATGAGGATTGTACTTGTGGGGCGCAATGATCCAGTGGTCCCATCCCAAATCTTTGAAGGTCACACGGTAGGAGTGCAGCTTGCACTGGTTTTTGGTCACGCTGTTCTGCCCTTGCTTGTAGTTGGGGATGTCAGAGACGATGCTCCCAGCTTCCTTGGACCGACGGGTTCTGGGGCGAGAAAGGGGCGTGAAGTGCTTCCCCCATTCCACAGGCTGCTTGTTCTCCTCCAAGAAGAGCAGCAAGACTGGAGCTCGAAGGTGGTGTTGAGGTGGTAGATGTTTTCGATGTGTAATAGACCTGGCATGTAGTTCTTGTTTTATGCATCGATAATGAGCAAAGAGGGACACATGGCCATCTTTCGACTCGGACACGTGGCTTGTGACATCAGATTCGGTCCACAGGCTTCGAGGACCCATGATGACACGGTCACCTGCAGGAAGATCTTGAAGTGATGTGACTCTTGCCTCACAGATAAAAGGAAGATGCGATGACACCGGAGACCTCAGGTGCATAAAAGAGGCCCTCACCAATTTGTCCAACGAGAGGTTCTCCAGTTCATATTTGACTGTGTAGGTATACTGAAGGTCTAGTCCAGTAGGGGTTACAGATAGAAGAGAGACAAAGAAAAGAAATCATTAGACAATAGTTATTTTCGTTCATTTCAATAAAGGGCTACCACTGCACAAAACATCTTAAAATAACGGTTGCAAAAGAGTGTTTCAGGCAGCAATGCCATAAAAGTGACAATCTGAACTCCCCAAAGAACCTTTCAGCGAACAGTTCTTAAATGTATTTATTATTCTGACAGTGAAACTGATATTTCGACTATAAATAACTATTTGTGGAATGAAAATGTTCTATAGATGTTAAAGGTTCTTCGTGGAACAATACAACTTTTTTTAATGCGTGCAGACATTGAGTATCTCTTCTATAACATAAGGCATGATGTGCTCTAGATGTACTTGTGAAGGATGTGTATGAGATAAGACAGTGTTTACCACTTAAGTTCGGGAGAAAGTGTTTTTCAGCGCTGGACGCTTGAAGCAGCCTTACAGTGTTGGATCCAAATAACTTGTGCTGCTTTGGTCGTCCATCTGCATCCACCGCTATCCTGTACAGGTTTAACATGAGTCGCATAGCTTCATCTTCAGTTTGGCTTTCTAGGAAAGGTCTAAAATATGAGTTCCTCTGTTTTGGGTGTCGATTTCGGCGAACTTCTCTACTGGCGACGCCAAAATGTGTCGGAGAGGCCATGTTCCCGGCCACGCGCGCAGATATGTGCAGGACAAACAAACACGACAGTACGCGGAGTCTCAGACAGTCGTGACCGCTGGTAGCCTTCATGTTCAGCCCCTCGTACGGACGTGTGCCACCTGAAAGGCTTCCATCGTCTAAGACAATCAGCGGGCGGAATTCAACCTGAACATCACCTGAACCCGACAACCTTTTGCGGCGCCGCTAATCGTGTGACGTCATGCGTCCAATTACCTGTCCGCCGTCAGCGTTGGGTTCACGTCATGTACCTCCCGAGTCTTCAGAACGCCCACATTTAAATCACGTGAACACACCAGCTGAACCCAAGGGTCCGTGGAGAACACGTATAAGGTGTGTGTCTGTATATTTATTTATTTATTTTTTACGAGAAAATCAGAAAATGGGTAAAGATGCCACATCCCGTGTTGTACTCAATATATCTATAATTTACATGTCATATATCGTCGCTATTTATTAAAACAGATTTGGTACTAAACAATAAAATTACTATATATTGTGTGAGGTGTATAGATTTAGTGACGGGATCGGGGCAAGGTATGAAAACCATTATGTCTATGAGGAGCCCCTGCAAGGATAGTGAACAAGACTGCATGTGTGTATGTATAAATTGATATGATTGATGCATCCTCCTGTACAAGTTGTAATAGGCCTATATCTAAATACATGCAATTATAAGATTATCATTCATAGACAAACAATATGAAACGATCTAAATATGCAGTGTTTTTCGACGGAGCTTTAACACATTGACATCATCTTTCAGAGGAGCCAAACTGAAATTTGACATTTACATCGCGTGTCCATCGGTGACTTACAGTGATTTGAGGAACATGATGAGCCATACAACCATTCAAACAAGAAATTTATCATAAAGTTGAAACATATCTTGTCATGTAACTATTTTCACAAGCCATGTAAAAATGCACACATGAAATCTACAGTCTGCACTTATAATAGCTGATGTTGACTACTGTGTGTGAAATACATCAGTAACTATTTTTGGACCCTTCCATTTTTTTCTTATCGTTTCAAATCGCCATAGTGCTAATAATTATTTATTGGTATCATATGGGTAAAATAAATACCCTACAGTGAACCCAACAGTATTTTAGTGTAGAGCATTCTGTGCTCATCATCACGTTCCTCTAGATGGAGTTGTCACTCGCATTTTTCTTCGTGAACACGCACTCTTGCTCGCTGCCGGCCGCGTGCCCGTGTCACTCGACAGCAGCAGCAGCAGCGATGGCTCTCCTCAAAACGTACAAGTTCATACCCTCTGTTGGGAGTTTGAGACCGTTTTTAGCAACTCTACCCATTCGAGCCAGGTAAGGGAACTTAAAATAATCCATATTTAGTAGCTGTGTCCATTTTAAGAGAATGCATTACTTTAAATCGAAGTTTAATACATGCAAAACATAAAATACACAATCACGCCATCAGATTTTCGTGATCGCGCACGCGCATACATACATCCGTTCACATGGAGTTCATGTAGTATTGAGAAAAACACCTTTAGCTCGTGATAATGTGGGTTTGATTTCGCGAGGTATCTGTGTTACAGGCTGTCTTTATTATCCTCTTCAATCCCATTTCTGGTAGATAACGGATCAGATAGATTTAATGTGCAGTGCATGTCTACCGTGATTACTAAACAAATCATTCAGCATCCCTGACCTTCATCATGCATGAACCAAGAAACTCGGCGTTGCTTTTCAAATTCTGCATTCATTGTTGCTAAAAGCTGTACTTTACTCTATAATAACGGATACATGTTAATACCTAATATCTCGTGAACTGAATAAATGACTAGCAGTCGAAGGCTATTGCGTCCTTTTTGGTCTCACTAGGAGACCGTACGAACAGGTTTCCTGTGCGATCATTGTGTGAAACAAGCAGGTTGCGCTTTCTGATTGGCCCTGCTGCTTCCGGGTTCTTCCGTCAGTAAATCATGGTAGCATGTCCTTTTACACCACGTTTGGAGGGCAAAGCATAGCTGATGATGAAGATCAGTAGAAGATCAGCAATCGTTGTTTAGTATATTACGAAGTATTTCTGAAGTAATACAGCCACCAATGACACACCAAAACGCCTCATATATACGTATTTGATAGTTAGCAAAAGGGATATACAGTCACAAGGCCAACTTCCGTTTTAAGTTCACTTAAGTTCACTAACTTCACTAAGATTAAATGTCTCGGGAGACACTGCTACTTGCTCATATAAACTGAGCTTTTGTGCAGCTTGTGTTTTCAGTTGTCTTCTAGAGTCTTTAATGTATGCAACAAACAAAAGCTCCTAAGTATTGTCAGCTACTAAGTCAAAGTGTTGTGTTAAAAACACTATCAGCTGTGAGTGACACACAAGATATGCAGCATTGCAACTTGATTCCAGAGCTGACCTTTGATGCCACAGGACTCTGCATGACCTCAAATGATTACTTTGCTGAACATACAACGATAATAGAAGAGCATACTGATAGTATCATGAATCAGGCATCAGTAGTTTGTGTTTGTTTGTCTGGAGTGTAAGTGTGCCCAAACTTACTTGTGCTTTGAAATGTACCCATTAATGTGCATGTTTTATTGCAAGGCCTTTACCATGTCTTGAACATTGGAGAGAAACAAACCACCAGGTGTTTTTTTTTTTTTGTGGTTAGTTGGATGGATAGCAATGGGCTCTTTAATTTAAGGTAATTAAATAAAGGATTTAAAGGAATAAAGGAAAAGAAAGAAAACCAGTAAAGAACTATAATTAATTTGGCGTCAAGTTTATGGATCGTTACCTGATTTAAGTGAAAGTGAAAGTGACGTGACATTCAGCCAAGTATGGTGACCCATACTCAGAATTTGTTCTCTGCATTTAACCCATCCGAAGTGCACACACACAGAGCAGTGAACACACACACACACACTGTGAACACACACCCGGAGCAGTGGGCAGCCATTTATGCTGCGGCGCCCGGGGAGCAGTTGGGGGTTCAGTGCCTTGCTCAAGGGCACCTAAGTCGTGGTATTGAGGGTGGAGAGAGCACTCCCCCCAACCACAATTCCTGCCAGCCCGGGACTCGAACTCACAACCTTTCGATTGGGAGTCCGACTCTCTAACCATTAGGCCACGACTTCCCAAATATTTACCATACCTGATTGTTTTCTTTTCTCAGTTTATGGTCTGCTTCTTTTTACTTTTTAGCTCATGGTGGACTGAGGTGCAGATGGGACCCCCTGATCCCATTCTGGGGGTGACAGAGGCCTACAAACGAGACACAAACTCTAAAAAGATGAACCTGGGTGTGGGGGCATACAGAGACGACAGTGGCAAGCCATTTGTTCTCAGCTGCGTCCGCAAGGTATATAGGGCTACCTTTTGTGTGCCACCACACATCTCAACCTCTGCTGACTGCTTTTCAAACTGGTATGATTCGGGAGGTATATAATACTCTCACAGTGGTGCTCTGTGTAAGATGGATTATTAAGGTCTTAGGGGGCATGTCAGAGATTGACCAATAGTTTTCAAAGGTACAGATGTTTTTGCGTTAGGGTTAATGTGCTCCAATGGTATTGGCCAAATTCAGGGGGTGGTGTTAACATGTGCTTTTGCTTTTCTCTATTTCTGCAAAGTCACACTGACTTGAGTGATTTGAGATGCTGTCTCTGCTTAAGCAGTATCCACCAAATCATCGTAAATATTTTTTGAAAATGTTTTATTCAATATAAATGTAGTGAGTTGTTATTTTTTTAACAAGGCATGTTTTTGTTTAGGCCGAAGCTCTGATTTCCTCCAAGATGCTGGATAAAGAGTATCTGCCCATTGGGGGTCTGGGTGACTTTAATAAGGCTTGCGCCGAGCTCGCACTGGGGCCGGACAGTGAGGTTCTTAAAAGCAAGAGGGTGAGTATGTCTCTGTAGTACCCATTGGGTCTTTCTTTTTTGTATGAACTTTTACACATTTGATTTTTTTTTTATATTAAAGTTTATTAAGCATAACGCTTTTTTTATCTCTTAGAGCATCACTGTCCAGACTATCTCAGGCACTGGTTCTCTGAGGATTGGAGCCAACTTCCTGGTGTGTATTTCATTCATTCTGTTAAAAAGTTGTGCAGCTGTTTACCATCTCCACCTTGTAGAAGGACGTTTTCTTTGCCTCATCCAGTAGTATCATAGAATACTTCTTCCTCAATTTTTTCTCCTTTAGTCACGGTTCCACACAGTGGCAAGGGATGTATACTTGCCAAAGCCATCCTGGGGGAATCACACCCCTATTTTCCGTGATGCTGGTATGCAGCTGAAAGCGTACCGTTACTATGATCCTGCTACCTGCGGCTTTGACTTTACAGGAGCACTCGACGACATCTCGGTAAGCCAGCATCACACAGTAAACTTTAATTATAAAGTAATAAATATATGAATGTAATAAATGCTGTTCTTTTGAATTTCTTTGTAATTCATTGAATAATTACAGTTTCCACAAAAATATTAACCAGCATATCTGTTTTCAACATTGATAATCATAAGAAATGTTTCTTGAGCACTGAATCAGCATATTAGAATGACTTCTGAAGGATCATGTGACACTGAACTGTGAGTCTGTCTAAGATGCACTGAATGTTTATCTTCTTTTCTTTACCTACAGACAATTCCAGAGCACAGTGTAATCGTGCTCCATGCTTGTGCTCACAACCCCACTGGTGTCGACCCGCGACCAGAGCAGTGGAAGGAGCTCTCGGCTGTCATCAAGGTGCGCGAGTCTGTTGTTGTGATTGTGTTTGTATCCTTCATGCCACCTTCTTCATTTCACATGCATTATTTTTAAAGCAAAAATGTATGTTCAGTTGACTTTCTTGAATGAGAAGATACACCAGAATGCTGGGCTGATGTTGCTTGACTATCATGTTATCTATTCTCTCTTGCAGAAGAGGAAACTTCTAGTTTTCTTCGACATGGCCTACCAGGGCTTCGCTAGTGGAGACATTGATCGTGATGCCTGGGCTGTGAGATACTTCATTGAGCAGGGCCACAATGTCCTCCTGTCTCAGTCCTTTGCGAAGAACATGGGTCTCTATGGTGAGTGTATTGTGTGTCAGAGGACTGCCCTCACACTGTAAACCATTTCATTTTATTCCTTTCTACCAATATCCAGCACAGATTGTATATTCATGTATTTGTGTAAACTGATACAATTTCACATTTTGAAATGGCTCATATGTATCTTATATCTGGTCATCTGATCTATGAAGTATCCTGTTGTCCTCTTTATTTAAAAGTGAATATTTTTTCTTTATTCCTTTTAATTTTAAAAATACTTTAGGAAATGTAGGTTGTTGTTTGTTTGTTTTTTTCAGTTAAAAATGAATTTAGAAAAAATATCCATATACTGCACACTGAATTATTAATATAACATCAGTGTAATTTAATTTCAAAGAAACAGAGTTTAACTCTTTGAAACACTTAACCAGTCGATACGTTTTAGCACAGCGTGTTCCTTAAACGCATGCCAGAGGTCAGAAAATCATCTGTTCTTTAGCCTATGAACTAAAAGCAACACATACCTTCCATACACCACCCTTCAGAAGTTTGGGGTCAGTAGGAAGTTTTATGTTTTGAAAGAAATCAGTAATATTATAAAATATTATTGCAATTTAACATTTTGCAGTTTATGTATCAAAGTATCATTTAATTTATAAAAATATGATGTATTTCTGTTATGGAAAAGTCTTCTTTGATTATTGGAAAGTTCTAAAGATCAGCAAGAAACTGATGTTTTTGATCAAGAAAAGTGGAAGAAAAAAAACCTACTACCCCTAACTTCTGAATGGTAGTCTTTGGCAGGTTCTTTAACTATCTAATAGTTTTATCATACACAATCATAATCATACGACTGTGTATGTTGTAGGTGAGCGTGTTGGAGGGTTCACAGTGGTGTGTGCTGATGCTGAGGAGGCAAAGAGGGTGGAGTCTCAGCTGAAGATCCTTATTCGCCCCATTTACTCCAACCCACCCATGAATGGAGCACGCATCGCCTCCACGATCCTCAGCACACCAGAGCTGCGTGCTACATGGTGAGACTTGCATGCATATTCAGTAAGAACTTGCTTTCATAAAAGTTCATGCCTTTTTTGACATGAATGTATTTCTGTAGGCTGGAGGAGGTGAAGGGTATGGCCGACCGTATCATTAAAATGCGAGAAATGCTGGTAAATAATCTGAAGAAGGAGGGCTCTACTCACAACTGGCAACACGTGATCGACCAAATCGGCATGTTCTGCTTCACTGGACTCAAACCTGAGCAGGTACAACCATTTTCAAACTCAAAAAATGTAATATTTATGCATATTTATAATTAAATGATGTAAATTGGTATTAGCTCTAACAGTAGGAGATGACATTGTGTTTCAGGTGGAGCGTCTGACAAAGGAGTTTTCTGTTTATATGACTAAAGATGGCCGCATCAGCGTTGCCGGTGTGACATCTGGAAATGTGGGATACCTTGCACATGCCATTCATCAGGTCACTAAGTAGATCATACTTATGTTGAGACAGAAGATAAGTTTACTGGTCCTGTTTCTGTTAGTCTGCCCCACTGCTCCTCTTTGGACTCAGATCTTGGCTTCACTTCATTTGGCTGTTTTACTAGGTCAACATGGATCCTGAACATAATATCAGGGCATCGAACCGTAACCTTAACTCATCTCACAGGAAATCTTGTGGATCTGTGATTTCATTTTTTTCATCTTGTTAAGATTCTGTATGAGCTATTTATTGTGTGAGTAAAGTAAAATGAACAATAATAAAGGTTATTGTGTCCATTTAATGATGTTTTGTTAATTTCATTGTTGGGGACACAACACACACACACACTGTAAACCACATTGATGCTCAGTAAAATTGCAGTACATTTTCTTTAATGAAAATAAATTTAGATTTGCCTTTCGTACACTTATACAAAAAAGGTGTGTGATCAGATCATGGATTGTAACAGCAGTATTTGTACTCAGTTTTAATGTAGACTGTAATTTGTGTTGTTTTAATCTGTAACAACTGCTGCCTCTTTCATTTAAACTTTTAAATAACGTTTTAAGAATTTGATTTAAAAGAATTTGAGTCTGCTATGTTTAGCTTTCTAATCAAAGTTGTTTTTTCGCAAGCTAATTGATAAACTTACATTTCCCCTAAAATAAAGAAAGATATTGAATTTTTTTTCTTCTCAGAAATGTAGGTAATTGAGATGTGAGATTGTGCACAAAATGCTAGCGCTTGATCTTACGTTTAATCAAAAATGGTAAATCAATAATTAATTTTACTACAAGGAATGTATTTATCTATTCAAAGGAAAATGTAAAATGTTTTTGTATTATCTGCATTTTTAAAAACAATAAAGAGCTGTTATATATGGTCTGTTAGGGTTATAGACAGGTATGTAGGCTACTGGCCATTGGGGGCACCGGCAAGAGGGTTGCGGTGGTCCAGCTGAGGGAGACCTATCCCATAATATGCACTGTTTTTAAATTTACTGTCAAGTGAATTTCTATGTGACAAAAATGCCTTAAGTTTGTAGCATTTGCTGTGAATTCAGTAATATCTCTCATAATTTGTTTTATTTTTTCATTTATTTACTCCAATTTAAGTCCTTATATAACCTAACAAATAATTCAAGAGGGAACTTGTGGGCCAGATGGGCTGAATTTTAACCCCAGTCCAGCCCTGGGTATAAGGTACAATCAATTATACATTATAAAAATTCAAGAGTATATACACTACGTATGATGGGTTTTAATGCTTTTGAGTTCCTGGAGGTACAAAGGGTATCCAGATAATATAAATCTTTACAGAAAATAGTCAAAAGATGCATTACAGATAAGTACACTTACAACAGAAAACCTTACCTAGAAAAATAACTTTATAGTTTTAACTCCAATCAAATATATCAAAGATTTAGATAGATTTTTATATAACGAGAAGCACGTACATAGAAGAGTTTCTCCAAAATATTGCAACGTGGACATATTGCCAGAAAGGTGAGGGCAGATTCATCCACAACATTGTAGATGGTGCAATGTCTTATCAGAGATGTTATATTCGATATTACAGATCTATTATAAAACGCGGCGAATAAAATACAATCGACAACATTAGCCATAAGCTAAAAGTCTACGTGAAATGATGTACCAGCTCTCAGTGCTCGGCAGTACTGTTTTAAGATGAGTACATCAGTACATCAATCAATATTACTTTATAACAATTCTTCAACATTTAGCAAAAATGTTCGCAAACGTAACATTTTTTAATGTGTGTTGAAAATTACCGGTAAAACAGAGTTTGTTATTTAGCACAAGACCTTTTTAAGTCTGCTCAGTCTAAACTGTCTGTCTCCTCTTTCTACACTCAACCATTTGTTAGAGAAAATATCAAGTTATTTTAGAAACTAATTATATTTTATACATATATATATATATATATATATATATATATATATATATATATATATATTTTTTTTTTTTTTTTTTTTTTTTTTTTGCATCCTCTACTGAAATATATATATATATATATATATATTTCTCTATCTTTTGAATGAATCTGCTATGCTATTTGCTTTGATGAACCTTAATCTGATGATAAAATCTAAAGGAATAACAGAACGAGAAGGTGGCAGTTTTCAGAGTCCGCGGGTATTTTGGGCGGAGTCAAGTTTGTCAGTATCACCTGACGACTGTAAAAGTCATATGACCGTCTGAGAAAGGGACACTCAAACTGCAGGGTCGCAGGGGTATTGAAGTCTTGTGTACGGGTCCATGTCCATCAGACTGTGAAATGTCTTCTCTGCGTGTCTTCTTCTGTCTTCTGTCCGTGTCTGTGCTTGTGGCGAGCGGCGTGTATGATCCAGATGAAGTGCTGGATCTGCCAGGCATGTCTTTCAAACCCAATTACCGCCAGTGGTCAGGATATCTGAAGGCCAGTTCTGGCAAGTTTTTGCATTATTGGTGAGTTTTATTAGTCTTTTGTTTTAAAGTTGCATGAGAATATGCACCAATTTGTTTATGTTGAGGATATGTTTAGGCGAATGGCGTTTCCGCATTCACGCCGAATTAAAAACTAAGATGTTTTAAATGCAAAAAGCGTTTTAAAAAATCTTCTATATATGTATTTCAATTATATAAAAATAAATAAATAACGTTGGGGATATCCTGGTCCTTTGAAGTACTGTGATATAAGCTAGGACAATATTACAATATTAATAGATACTATTGTATGGTTCCTGTCTAGAAAAGCATTGTATTACATTTTGTTAGTGTATAAAACTATACTTTGTGGTACTGAATTGTTATTGTGAGTGCTAGTAGTACTGTGGAAGCAGATTTCCTCTGAGTCTCTTCAGTAACACAATGTTTTGTGTAGCCTATTCATTATTGTGTTTAAGAGAGTGTGTATGTGTATATGTTACAGGTTTGTGACGTCTCAGAGAGACCCGCTCAAGGACCCAGTCGTGCTGTGGCTGAACGGAGGGCCAGGTTGCAGCTCTTTGGATGGGTTTCTGTCAGAGAATGGCCCCTTTCATGTATGCTGATACTTATGATTTTATCTTAAAGAGCTGAAAAGATTATAGAGGGGAGAAATCATTTATGTAATTTAATTCATTGAGGTCTGAATTGTTTTTCCGCACAACACAAAACCATAAATGTCTCAATAAACATTGTGTTTGTTCTGTGTGTCCATAGGTCAATGATAATGGAGCCACACTTTATGAGAACGAATTCAGCTGGAACAAAATCGCCAATGTTCTTTATCTTGAGTCGCCTGCTGGGGTGGGTTATTCCTACTCCGATGACCAAAAATATCAGACCGATGATGATGAGGTAAGTGTCTACACATTCATAGACATTTATAGCCTTTAAAGACAAACCGTTGTATTGCCTTAATGTGTAACTTTTTTTTAGGTGGCAAATAACAACTACCTGGCTTTACAAAGCTTTTTCATCAAATTCCCAAATTTCACCCAGAATGAGTTTTTCATTTTTGGTGAGAGTTATGGAGGCATCTACGCACCCACACTCAGTCTGAGAGTTGCCACTGGAGGTCAGCTTAAAGTGAACTTTAAGGTAGGTTTAATGTGCTTGTTTCATTTTTAAAATGTCATTTATTATTAAAATACACCGTATGGACCTTATGTAGCTTAGCCTCTTTTCAGCACTGTGCCTGTTGTCTTCTGTCTTCCGTTTGTATTTCCACAGCGTGAAGGTAAGGTTGTATGAATTTAAAACATTCCCGATCTACAGACACTCGTTATAACATTAGCTTCGAACATTACAATGCACATGATAACTTTAATAACTCTACAGTAAGTAAATCCACTTCACCAGCTCATTACTCCTCAACAGCGATGCTATAGAGCTCGGAAAATGGAAGTTTAAAGACAACACTTGTTTCTCTGACGCATAAAGTCTATAAAATGTAATTTGTTGTTTACTTGTTTACTAATATTTACAGACAATTGATAATTTGTTTTATCTATCTGTCTGTCTGTCTGTCTGTCTGTCTGTATGTCTCATTTTTAATAATTTATTTGTTTGCTTCTGCAGGGCTTTGCTGTGGGAAATGGCATTAGTAGCTTTGCACTAAATGACCAATCACTAATCTACTTTGGCAACTATCACGGCCTGTTTGGAGAACAGTAAGCTAAATCATTACTTCTATATTTGCCCATTCATATTGAAATACTGACAATGAATATTTGGATTAAATGTTTGTTTTTAAATGTTGATTTTTTTAATTTCATTTTTCATTATTTTGCTTGTAGGCTTTGGAAGGATCTGAATGACAACTGCTGTCAAAATGGAGTCTGTAATTTCTACAACAATTCTAAAGTGTCCTGCTCTGTTATGGTAACTTAAATGCATCCACACAAGCTTACAACTGTTGTAAAAACCTTGCCAATAGTTATTTAAGGTGACTAGTCTTCTGTCTTTTGCAGGTATCGCATGCGTTTAATATAGTCTATAACTCTGGGTTGAATGCATACGCGCTGTATCTTGACTGTGCTGGTGGTGTCACATATCAGAGAGCCATGATGCATCTTTTCAGAAACTTCAGGAGGCATTGGATAGCTAATAAGGTGAGCCTTGTTCCAATCTTCTTCCAATCCACTTTAATAAAGTAGATAAAACAAAGGAGAAATGTTTACTTTTGTTTGTTTAGTTAGTAGAAAGTACTCCTAATGTTCAGGGAGTGCCTCCATGCATCAACAGTACCGCTCAGATGAACTGGCTCAACCGAGGAGATGTGAGGAAGGCACTGCACATTCCTGATGTACTACCACCATGGGACATCTGCAGGTAAACTGACCCCTGTCCCCACATACTGTATCAGTGTGTGTATGCATGAGCGCATGTGTGCATACAGAGTTCTTTCTTCTTTTTTCTTTTTTTTTTGTCCAGTGATGTTGTGGGAAACCAGTATCACACCATTTACAAAACTGTGAAGGATGTCTACGAGAAGCTGCTGGCTTTGGGTCTGAGAGCTTTGGTCTATAATGGAGATACCGATATGGCTTGTAATTTCCTGGGGGACCAGTGGTTTGTTGAGCAGCTTGGACAGAAGGTAAGTCCTGTGTTCTCTGAGACGTGAAGCTCTGCAGAATTTGTAACCCCTTCTAGGTTTAATGTTGAGTTTCTCTTCTTCTTAAAGGCAAGCACTCAATACAAACCCTGGATTTATGATAACCAGATTGCTGGATTCTACCAGCAGTTTGGCAACATCACCTTCCTCACAGTCAAGGTACGTTTCAGGCATCCATTCCATGCAGTCTGTCTTGCTTTTTTGCAAGGTGTAGTTAGTTGTTATTGCCATGATATACCTTCATAAAAAAATGCCGCTTTGGTAAGCATAAGAGAATTATTGCAATACATTACCATATTACAGAAAATCTTACTGACTTCAAACTTTTGAACCGTGTTGTGTGTGTGTATTATGAGTTTGAATTTTTACATGTACTAAGGCTTGACATACATCTCTGCTCTTCCAGGGTGCAGGTCACATGGTTCCTCAGTGGGCTCCTGGTCCATCTCTCCAGATGCTACAGAGTTTCCTGTCCAATAAGCCTTATTGAACTTCTCCAGACCGTGTCCTGTCTTAAAGCACTAGATCTGATTTTTAGAAGTGGTCTTGAATGGACTTCAAGAAAGGGTGATTTTAAGAAAACTGTTGAAATGTGAGATGAAGCTGCCCAGTAAATTCCTCAGGGACTGTTGGGTGTATGTGGGTTTGCATATGTTTTGGGAATTTTGAAATGCTTTTTATTTTTTAATTGCTTGAATCTTTTTAAATACATTTTTTGTTTAACACAAGGGGTGATTTTCAGAGTCATGTTGATCATAACAAAATCGCATTATCCCAATTGTAGATATGTTTTTTTTTTAAACGTATTAGTGAATATCACATGGCCCTTAAATCATGAGTTACTGTTAAGGGATCTACCGCTTCACTGAATACATGGTGAGATGTACTAAGGACAGTACTGTTCTTAATTATTTTGATATGTGGTTATAAATGGTTTACAATCCTTTCTGATTTGCAAATCCTCTGAGAAGGAGCATATAACAGTACATTTGACCAAAGATACTGGAATCAGAATAATCAGTATAAACCAAGAAATAAAAAAAGCTATTTTTGTGTGTTTTGTTTGTGTATATCTGTATTCGTTAAGACTATGATCTGGCTTGTGATATGGCAACTGTGAACAACAACAGCATCTAGATGAACTGGCGTGAGAACTGAAAATCGACTGATTTAAGCAATTCCCCTTTTGTTTAAGGATATGGACATAATACGTGTGGTAGAGTGTATATATAGAGGGAGGAAACAGAAATTTAAGATATCAAAGGTGGTGCTGCTAGATATGGAGCTGGTAACAGAGGGAGAGTTCAATGGCAGTAACATCTGTTATCAAAAATGTACAGTAGGTGGCGACATATGCCACTTCTACTTGGTCGTATCCACCAAGAAGACAGACGAAGAAGAAAAGGCGTCTGCAGCACTGATATATATATATGTATATATATGTATAAATCTCATATCTTAAAGAAATAGGTATACTAGAAAGAATATAAAGGGTGAATTATTATTATTATTTTTTTTATTATTATATAGACTACTGTTCCACACTCCAGTCCAGCAGGTGGCGGTAAAGCATATATATATATATGATCAGTGGTCTGCAGTCACTCGAACGTGGTTGATGCACGTGTGAGGATGATTATCAGGTAACGTTAATGGAAATGTTATTGTCAATTTAGCCGAAGATTCGCTTTTGCAGTGCACGTTTTTGACTGTAGAAAAGCTTTAATTAAGTTCTGTTGTTGAACTGCACCGTGTTTAAGTTTCCGTGTCTGTGTGACTCTGGGAGCTACGCTGCGGTGCAACAGTATCTCTCTTTCTCTATCGTCTGGGCTTTATCTTACTGCAGGTTCTGCCCTCATGAAAAGAGAAACAAAATATCGTCTGTTCTTAATATGAGTTTTAGATGCTAGTTTCTGTGTGGCTCAAATTTGAAACTTAACTCGTATTATGTTTCTTTGTTTAACAGCAGCTGGAAGAACACGCCAGGAACCTGCCCTTGGATGTTTTGTACTGAAGAGAGATATTTTGTTTTATTCATTTATAATTGTACAATATAATTCACCTTAATTTCATAGTCATTACATTTAGTTCCGTTATTGTCAAACCATAGGCTACATAACACTTAGTATGAATCCTGAGTTTTATAGCAGCTTGTAAGTGGTATTAAATTTTGTGGATTAGAAAAGAAGACAAACTCTTACACTAGAAAGTCTCATGATTGCACACTAGTTCTGCTGAATGGTTGTAAATAATTGATAAACTTTAAATTTTGATAATCGAAAAAAGTTAAACGCAATAAAGCTTCAAACTTATCAAAGTTTTACCATTAACATTTAATTCATACAAGTGACTGGGGCTAGTTGGCATAAAAGCTACAAACTCTAATTTGATTTCTTGACTGATTTTGTATGTTTTTTAACCTCCTGTAGATGTTGAGTAAATAAGCAAAAAAACAGACGTATTAGGGTAAATGTGTTTTTCATAATTGTCTTTGCAAGTCTTCAAAGGTGTTTTATAGATTGCAATTTTATACAACTTAATTTACTTGCATATTTAATGTCTTGTGTGTCATAATTGTTTCACTTTTGCTGAAAAGCTAAAAATAGTCTAGCATCTGATGCCATTGTCATTGTTAATCCTGCGTGACATTTAGAGTTTGAACCTCATAACCCACTTTTGAGGGAGGTTGTCCCTGAAGGGCAATGTATGTTCAGTAAACAGATTTACAAGTCTCCCCAGGTGTACGTAGTTGTACAGTCAGACGGTAAGGTTTAACTGACTGTGTCCCACCAAATATAAGTTTGAAGTCCGGTTCTCCTGCATCCTCCGGCCAGACCAGACGGAATCGCCGCAGCACTGTTACCAGGATGAGGAAGAGCTCCATGCGAGCTAGATTTTCTCCTAAACACACACGAGATCCTAGAGAATAAGGTAAATGTACGTTAAGTGGCATTAAGTCCTAGGTACTTACATCAAAAAAAGTTAATATTGTATTGCAAAGCTTTTGCTGCTATTGAGGTGGAATAAGAGAAAAGTTAGTGACAGGTTTGTTGGGTATGGGTAGGATTACAGGGATACTCCACCCCAATATGAAAAAAGTCATTAATCACTTATCCCCGTTTCGTTCCAAACCCTTAAAAGCTTTGTTTTCGTTTAGGAACACAATTTAAGATATTTTGGATGAAACCCTGGAGGCCTGAGTATTCTCGTCACTTCATAGTGTTATGGTTGAACCACTGATGGCAGATGGACTATTCTGACTATGTCATACTTTTCTGGACCTTGACACTGTTATTTACTTGGCAGTCAATGGGACAGTCTCAAGCCTCCATCCATTGGATATTTTTAATCCAAAATATCTTAAATTGTTTTCTGAAAACAAACAAAGTTTTCACGGGTTTGAAACGACATCGGGGTAAGTGATTAATGACAAAATTTTCATTTTGGGGTTGTGTATCCTTTGGATGGGTTAAGGTGTAAGGGATAGGTCAACAGTATAAATATACATATAAAATTATTATAATTATATCTAAAATATAGGTACAATGTAAAAACATGAAAGTATATCATAAGTGCTTTGTACCAAATGATAAATTTAAATGTAAGTACATACACTGAACAAAATTATAAACGCATTTTATCAGCAAGATGGTGATTAGACAGCATGATTATTGCACAGGTGTGCCTTAGTCTTGCCACAATAAAAGGCCACTCTAAAATGTGCAGTTTTACTGTATTGGGGGGTCTGGGGGAGGGTCCAAAAACCAGTCAGAATCTGGTGTGACAACCATTTGCCTCACGCAGTGCAACACATCTCCTTCACATAGTGTTGATTGTGGCCTGAGGAATGTTGGTCCACTCCTTCAATGACTGTGAGAAGTTGCTGGACACTGGCAGGAACTGGAACACACTGTCGTATACGCCGATCCAAAGCATACCAAACATGCTCCATGGGTGAGATGTCCGGTGAGTGTGCTGACCATGCAAGAACTGGGATTTTTTTCAGCTTCCAGGAATTGTGTACAGATCCTTGCAACATGGGGCTGTGCATTATCATGCTGCAACGTGAGGTGATGGTCGTGGATGAATGGCACAACAGTGGGTCTCAGGATCTCGTCACGGTATTTCTGTGCATTTAAAATGACATCAATAGAATGCAACGGTGTTCAATGTCCATAACATACGCCTGCCCATATCATAACCCCACCGTCTCAGACCATCTTGGAGGTGAAGATGCTGGATGTGGAGGTCCTGGTCTGGTATGGTTACACGTGGTCTGCGATTGTGAGGCGGTTTGGATGTACTGCCAAATTCTCTAAAAAACACCTTTGGTGATGGCTTAAGGTAGAGAAATTAACATTCAATTAACAGGCAACAGTTCTGGTGGACATTCCTGCAGTCAGCATGCCAAATGCACGCTTCCTCAAAACTTGCAATATCTGTGGCATTGTGCTGTGTGATAAAACTGCACATTTTAGACTGCACATTTCTCTATTTAGAGAAATAGGCCTTTTGTGTACATAGAAAAAGTCTCAGATCTTTAAGTTCAGCTCATGAAAAATGGGGGCAAAAACAATAGTGTTGCGTTTATAATTTTGTTCAGTGTATTAGTTAAGGTTACTTAATATAGAGACCATTTTTCTTCTTCCACACTGATATGCTTTCTACTGATTTTATTAATGTATTGTTATTGTCATACTATTGCCTCATGTAAAATGTGAAATCAAACAGCTCAAGGACTTCCACCACTGGCACTAATAGGCTACATGAGTGCTACTGAAAAATATCCACTGTGTTTAATCATTTAAAGACCTCATTACACAGTGCAGTAAAACATTTATAACATACCTGCAGAGAATGGCATGAATGCATCGGGCTTCACAAAATCCCCCTTATCATTCAAGAAGTTTTGAGGGTTGAATTCATTGGGAAACTTCCATTGACCTTTTTCTCTGAGAGCAGATGACAGATAAGGGATGATAATTGTCCCCTATAAGAGCAAATGTTTTTTTTTTTTTACAAAATAAGCAATAATCAATGACCCTTTAGAGTAAAGATGCTGTTTAGGGGTTGCAATGTATAGTTTGGTAATGGATTGATTTGTTAAGATTAAATAATGGATAGTTGTTCTTATTCTTATATATATATATTGTGTGTGTGTACCATAGTAACACATACAACTGTAATATGATGAAACAGCTGTTTCCATTCAGTAATTATAGTAAATGTCACCTTTGGGATGTTGTAGCCCCGGAGCTGAGTGTTGGTTGTAGCAGTGTGAAACATACTAAGTGGAGCAATGTCACCGACACGCTGACCCTCATGAATCACTGCTTGAACGTAAGGCATGGCCTTTCTGTCCTCAAATGTGACATGTTCACGATCACCAAGCACTTCATCAATCTCCCGCTGACATTGTTCTGAAAATGTATAAATAGATGTTAATAGACACAAGCACACTGCTTTTAAACAATTCACAAAAATATAACGCGATTGTATTAAAAAAATAATTGTATTAATAATGCATTATTTCATTCCAGAACCTTGTTTTGCTGCACATTATTCATTAATGCATTATCCAAAAAGAAATCCATAACCCAGCCAGGAAACATTTTTTATTTTTAGAAAAATACATTTGTATTAAAACACACACACGCACACAACACACATTACACCACAGCTATAATTTTAGGAAAATTATAATAAAATGAATCATTTAGATAATTCAGTACTAACTTTTAGCCAAAATATTTTACATGGTTTTATACATGGCAATTCATCGACATCCATCATATAAAAATGATAAAAGAATGTTTTTGTTTCTTGATCAATGAATCATAAAAAAACAAATCACATGCACCTGTGGTACAATCCTTTATACACTGACAGTTTACAGGCAGTAGGCAATTAGGATCACAGATCACTGTACTGACAGAAGAAAGATGCCCATGTTCTTGATCACCTGTGTGAATATGCCATAGTCCTGCTACAGGGAGACATGAGGACTGCAGATGTGGCCACAGCAATAATCTGCATTGTCTCTAATGTAAGAGACCTAAGACAGGAGTGCAGTGGGAAACCCCATGTAACTATTTGTTTGAGCAAATGCCTTTGTGAAAGGGTGGAGTATGGACTCACAGCAAGAACTGTCAAATCCTGTAAGTCCATGAGGATGAGATGCTCTGTAGTACTTTAAGCAGCTGGTGGACACACAGGATTCTGACTGTTTCTTTTGATATTGACCCCCTCTTTATTCCAGAAATGGAATAATGTTGACTCATTATTACATTTCTGTTCATCAAATGCTTGTAAATCTTGTTCAGTTTATGTCTTAGTTGTTGAATATTTTTATGTTCAGAAATATTTTGCACCTGCAATGAAAGTTGCTGGAAATACAAGCAGGGCATATATATATTTAGTTTTTTCTTTTTTTTAACCTGGATAAAATTTTCCATGCAAATAATTTACTCTGATATGCAAAAATGTTTTTAGTATAAAAACTGTCAATAAGATGGAGCAAGATAAAGGGACACATCTTACCCACATTCCTTACCCTGTATATGAGTGTGACTCATCAAATAGAGCGTTAAAGTGCGCAGTGTGTTAGAGGTTGTTTCAGTTCCAGCAGCAAACAGGTCAAACAGCAAAGTGACCATCTGTGAGTCGTCAAATGTGGTGCGTTGATCTGCTCTCTGAAAACGAAACGATCCACAAACAAAGAATGTTAAACTCATATTGTGCTGATGAATTCAATAAAAACATGTAACACACACAAAGACTTATGAGTATATCTTACTTTCTCTATCTCCTCCAGGTAACAGTCAATCAGGTCTCTGGGCTCTCCGGTAACACGTGACTTCTTGTGCTCATCCACAACCTTAAGAATGTGATTTTTAATTTCCCCATAATACTGAAAAGCCTTGCAGAATGGCAGTGGGAAAATCCTTAACACTGGGGCTATTTCGTAAAGCTGCAAATTAAAAATAAAATACTTTTTTTGTAAATAAAATAAAATAAAATAAAAATAAAATACTAAAATTGGATTCTGTCTGTCAACAGTCTACCCTTTTGTGTACAAATTACAGTCTCTACTATATATTATTTATTTTGGTATATATATATATATATATATATATATATATATATATATATATATAAAGCGTCTGAATAAATAAATAAATGTAAATAGCCTTTAGCAACAAGGCTGGCTATTTGCACTCAGTGTAAATAAACAGTGTCTTTACTTTTCATTGTATTTACCATTGCCCATTGTCCAATGATAATCTTAGTAAGTTTTTCGATGCTTGTGATCACTATCTGGAAATATTCATCCTGATAATTGAAACGTGACCCAAAAATGATTGAGGCAATGACGTTTGAAGCAGCTTGGTGGTACAGATGTTCAGGGTCAATTGACTTTCCTGGCAGGGATGTAGAGATAAAAGAGATGTTTTCCATTCTTGAAGCTGAATATTTTCTGGCAATTTTTAAGATCATAACAATGCCTATATTCACACATTAGAAACTGAACATGTGATTGCACAAATGGACTATGTACATATAAAGATTAAAAGTGTCACAGATAAGGAGAACGTATATACCAACAGATTCCTTCAAATGTGAGCAGATATATTTGACCTCCTCTAGAATCCTCTGCTCCATACTTTTCTTTCCAAGGCCAAAGTCCCTTAGTGTGGTCAGAGCAAAGCGTCTATGTTCTCGCCAACATTCTCCATAATCTGCCATGATCACCCCTAAACAAACATAGTAATCAGCCAGGAAGCCTTTAAGCCCAGCTGGAAGAGTTCCAAGCTAAATTTTTTATCATATTCTCTGCTGAGTGCAATGCATTTGTCTGTATTATATGACTAGTATGCTGGCTGTATTTTGTTTATAATGCATTACCTTTGCTCTTTGTTACATGACTGACCATCATGTTGTCTGATCTGCCAGCAAACTCCACTGCTTGTGTGATCAGAGCCTCCCTGATCATTTTCTGACCTGTCAACACCACTGCTGGCTGGCTGCCAATGAACAGCCCGTAGATGGACCCATAGCGCTGAGCAAACTGCACAAAAACATTCATGTTAAAGAGCACAGACTCACAGCAGCATGTTTTTGGCGTTATACTGTATAAACAAAGTTTGATTTCCTTTCATCACTTGTTTCCAGCAACTTTTTCAATTATTTCAGTATGAGTTTCCTACCAATTTAAATTTATTGTTGTTGCAGCAGTCTCCATTGTGTGTGTTTGAAACTGATGCGTTTACCTTGTCGAAGTCCTTTAACGGGTTTGTGCGGTCCAGTTGAAGCAGATTTCCAAAAAATGGAACAGGAGTGGGTCCAGGGGGGAAGTTTTTAGGTCGTCGAATTCTGAATCGCAAATACAGAAGAAAGAGTCCGAGACACAACAGAACAAGTGCGGTCAACATGATTTCTGATCTACTGGACGGCCCGTGTGAAACCTGCTATTTAATGAAGACGGAGAACTGATACGCATGCACACAAAACTTCCTCTTTAAACTCTGCTGAACTTTTTAAACTTTGTTGAACCTGAGTCAGGAAACACTGATTATATAGGTGAAAAGGTAAACTTTAATTTACAGTATGGGTGACACTTTAATGATACTTACACCAGAGGTCAATGTCAATACTCATGATATATTTGTTCCTGAAAGTTCATTTTACATAAACACGCACTATGACATTGTCCAAGTTTGTGTTGCATTAACACATTTTTTGTTACATTTCTGTTTCTGGCTAAATATTCTGGTGACTAACTAAATTGTATTTTCAGTCTAGTTTAGTTTCTTATATTTGAAGTATAAGATATTTGTGAGGCTTTATGATCACATGAGCTCTTTGAAATGCCCAAAGGAGCTTAAAATGAATTAAACTGTCATAGTACTGAAATGGCATTATGTTTAACTGGTATCTTTCCAATTTTATGCACCATGACTCACTATTGTATGTACCTACTTCAGAGAGGCACGATCTCAATCAAGCTAAGATTAAGCCAGAGTTCAGTGTTCAGCATCTGGTCTTCTTAAAATAAAATGAACGGACAAATAGAAGCTCATTTCACAAATGAACATTGCGACTGAACATTACTCAACTGTGACTGGTGCAGTCAACATAGGCCCACTTGGCACATTGTTCACAACAAATTGTTTTTAGACTTTGCTGTTGGTTTTTGGATTATCATATTGAGATGTCCTTCAGCATTGGTAATTTTTTTTTTTTTTTTTTTTACCTCAAAAACCCTTTAACGTACAAAAAAGGGCAGTGACTTAAAAACGGTTGATTTAATTATAAGTCTTTTTTGTTAAGATACATGCAATCATTTCAGGAATTGTAGTTAATTCTGCAAGATTTTAAAAACTATGTTAGGATATAAATTATACTGGCTTACCTCCAAAACAACATTTAGACCTCTTGGATCAGGACAATTATGCTATGTATAATGACAAACAAGTGTTTAGGAAAGAGTTAGTGGTAGTTCTGTGAGGGTTAGGATTAATACATTCTTAAAAATGATTTTCTTCTTCTTTTTCTTCATCCTTAACAATTGTCTTTAAGTTCTGTTGTATCCTAAAATACTTTTGGTATCTGTTAATTTGTTTTGGACGAGGGAAACCTAAAAACCCTTTTAAGGTCTAATAGTGTAAAATACATATACTCGGTTGCTATGATTTATTGTTATTTTTATTGCTATCAAAAATCTAAATGTTGAATATTGTACAGACAAGTTAATTAAAAATGAAAAGCTTTAAATCTGTCTTTGCAGTGCAGTAGTCACGTACGTGACGAGTTGGCGTCAAGTCCTTTTTTTTTTGGTATCTCTGTGACGTATTTTCAAAGCATTGCCTCTGATTCAAGTTCAGCAATGTTTAGTGTTCAGAATTATCGGTCTGATTCAAGGGAAGATATTTTAATCGAAATTTTACAGCTGGCAAGTGGAATACAAGCATCAGGAAGGAGGGTGACATTCTTATGGGTTCCAGCCCATGTAGGAGTAGAGGGTAACGAACTGGCCGATGAGCATGCAAAGAGAGCTACAGACAAAAGCAATATAGATGTAGATGTAAAGTACAGTAAAGCAGAAATAAAAAAGTATAGTAAAGGCGAAAACGATTAAAAAGTGGCAGCATATTTGGGATAATGGGTACACAGGAAGACATCTTTATAGGATACAAGGAAAGTGGGAAAAGACACACAAATAACCAGATCAAGACAGGAAGAAATTATACTAACAAGGATGAGGTTGGGTCATACAAAGTTGAATAGTACAATGTTCTTAATAAAAAAGCATGGAGATGGAAATTGTGAGTATTGCCAGAACAATATACCTAAAACAGTAGAGCATGTAATAATGCACTGTCATAAATACAATGAGGCAAGGCAGAGGCTTGTTAATGAGCTGAAAACAAAGAAAATGTCGTTAGAAATTAAAACACTATTGAAAAGAAGCTCAAGGGAATTTTTTTTTTTTTTATTATTATTATATTAGTTTAACGTGCTGGTATATTTAGTTTGGGAATAGTTAGTAACTCCCGTGCCTACTCCAGTCCAGTGGTGGCGGTAATGCACAAGAAATAGTTGCAAACCGCCAATCAAAAAGAAGAAGAAGAAGAAGGAGAAGAAGAAGTATTTTCAAAGCGACGGAAACGTGTTCGCGAGCGCCGATGTGTCTTTGCTTGGGTATCGTCTGGTAGTTGTTTGGTTTTGAAGATCATAGATTTTTTTAGATGCCTAAAGAGAAACTCGTTATCAGGTGAAATAGTCGCACGAGAAGGAAAACTCGGGGGAGATGGCGGTATGAGACAAGCCTGCCTAGCTTTTAAAACAAACTTGATTAATAACTGTGTGTCTTTAAATCTTTCCATGTGATAGCTGCATATTCTGACTGGCGAGATTGTGATTTTCTGTGTGTCAGTGCTGTCTTGTTAAGCAATATGTCTCTCGTTAGCCGAAAGGGAAAGTTGGAACCAAAGGCAAGAAACAAATACTTGAAGAGAACCAGGGTTCTCTGAAGTTCTACAGCAGAATCATCCTGGGAGCAAACGTAAGGCATGCGTCTGAGTCTCGCTGTGCCTCTCTCTGTACATGCTCACTGTTAACATTAAAGACCTATTTTAATGGATGTATTGGTGTTGTATTCTTTCAGACTATTTATGCAGTGGTCAATCTCTTGCTCTTTTATAACTCGTCTACATTTTGGACATGGGTAAGTCAAAGAATGATGTGAATAAGAGCATCATGATTTAGCATATGCTTACTTATCATATGCTGCAGCCATATCTGCTCGTGACAAATAGACAAGGTGTTTTCAATCTTTTAGATGTCATGGACCCCCATAATTATCCTTATATGAGGGGCCCCATTCTAAAATATAAACTGCATATATTATATATAAATGTATATTTTTTATGTATAAAGACCCAGTTTGTACTGGACAAAATATTTACTTTCTATTATGTTACACTATTACGTTTTTTCCCCCTAATCAGTTTAGTACAGTACTAAAAGGAGTATTATTTAAATTTTAATCTTTTTTTTTTTTTTTTAATCTTTTTTTTTTGTGTATTTATACTTTTGAAACTGCTCTTCTCTAAACTTTTTTTATGGCCCCTCTAGCACTCCCTTGCGTACCCCAGTTTAAAAAACCCTGATATAGACAGCAATGTCCGTTTCTCTATGTCTATTGCTTTGTTTAATTTTTATGTAGACCACTGTATATGGGGTTTTCAGTCAACATTGAGATGATAAACCTTTTGCGGTTTCCAATCTTTTGGTAAATGTAATTCACTTCCCTTTTTGTCTCCTTTGTACCAGTTCTTTCTAATGTTCGCAGTGGCGGTCTACATCGGCGGCTACAAATCTATGTCAGCGATGGCCAAACCTGCATTTGCTGAAGATGGTAGCTTGCTGGATGGAGGGATTGATCTTAATATGGAACAGGGCATGGCAGAGTGGGTGGGATGTTTAATCTGTACATTTATTCCCCCTTTGTATGTGTATTTTCAGACAGTGCTGCTAAATACTCTTCACAACCAACTGTTTTTGTTTTTTTAATATATTGACATGCAGACACCTGAAGGATGTGATACTTCTTACTGCTATTGTTCAGGTCCTCAGCACTCTGTCATCCTACTTCTGGTACTTCTGGCTGTTGGTGAGACTTAATTGCTCTGATTGTGATACCTTTGAGGTTTCACAATTAAATTTTTACTGAAACTGTATCATTTGCTTTCTCTTCACACCAGGCACCTGCAAGGGCTTTGCATTTATTGTGGGTGAGCTTCCTTGGCCCCTGGTTTTCTGCCGAGACACAGGCAGCCCCTGAAGAGAACGAGAAGAATGAAAAGAAACAGAGGCGTCAGGAAAGACGACAGATGAAGAGATTCTAGAGCTGTGTGGGTTTTTTTTTTAATATACACATTTATTGTACAATTACAAAGAACATGTGATCTAAATTATATATATATTATATATATATATATATATATATATATATATATATATATATATATATATATATATATATAAAACCAGACCATAGATGAGCACTGTAAAGTGCCTTTGACTTTCGCTCTCTTGTCATGAACTGCTCTGTCCTTTCCAGCCCTTTGGTTCCTTTCTTTTACTTTGTCCATCTTAAAATCTCTAGCTCAGGTGTGCTTCTGAGGGGGGCTCCACAAGTGAGTTAAACTCACACAAAATGCTATTGCTTACTATAGTGAGCTTTCATATCATTAGTTTCAGTTGCTGTTGAGTACTTTTCAGCAGGTGCAGCTACATGGCCCATTGCCCCTCAGAAAGGTAGACCTGAGGCTGTATGAGCTTTACCAACCACATGACGTTTCACAGCACTTGAGTTCAGCTTGTAGAATTCCCTCTAGGGCCTTTCAGAAAATATGGTTTTTATTATTCTGTATCGGGGGGATCATGTGCTGATTCTGTATCAACAGTGATTATATTTGACATGTTGTGTTCTGGTGAAGCTACAGGTGCAGCATGCTGCTGCCTTGAGGGAACACAAAGTAGATAAGGATAAAAAAATTATAATTGAATGATAATTGATGTAACATTTTAGTGAACTATTTCAATGGACTAAAGAAATTAGCAAAACTGCGTCTTGACAACCTGATAAAAAAATAAGTTGCTTCAGCTGAAATTTATGGAGACCAAACGATTAAAAATAAACTATTATAAAATGAGTTTATGTGAATTTTCTTTTAAAATTTATATAATCATTCCTCATTTGGACCCAGTCCTGGATGAGCATAGGACAGTGGGATCATTCGGGCAAAATTCCTGGAGGCTGTCCCAACAGAACATGCTTTATTGTCAACCACACTTGATTCAACTCGTGATCTTTATTTAAAGAGCTGAAATATATTAGATGATTATTGTTGAGGGGGCCGCAGAATTAGGCTGGGAGTTCTTTTGAATCCTGATAGCCCCTGGTGCTGTACAATTTGGATGTTTCCCTTGTTTGAACTTCAGGCTCGAACATCAGCTAAGTGACTTGAAATAAATCAGATGTGTTAAATCAGGAGTATCAAACTCAGTTCCTTTTGAGCCACATCCCTGCAGAGTTTAGATGCAACTCTAATTAAATGCACCTGGCCCAACTTATCAAGTCCTTCAGGCTTATTTGAAAACTACATTGTATGTATGTTTGCGCAGGGTTGCAAACAAACTGTTCAGGGCTGTAGCCCTCCAGGAACTGATCTTGACACCCCGTGTTAAAGGCTGCTGCTGCAGAAACTCAGGACTGAGACCAAGGCGTGAATCCAATGCGCATGCGCACGGTGAAATGCGCGCACTCGAATGTTTTCTCGTTCTAACTAATCTTTTTTTCCCATTAGTGCTGATCTGATCTGTCTGTCAGCAGACTGCAGCAGTGATGAGAGTCTCAGACTCAGACTGACCGTCACCAGCACAAGCAAGGTAAGAACTGTTGCTAAGCTACCGCTAACTTGGTTAGCAACCAATCAGAAACATGACAACAGCAACATTGAAGTGTGTGAAGTGGCTCGATGTTTTTGTCGGTGGAGTGTTTATCGTCAATTTCATAAATATACGCCAACGGTTCCTGGACTTTAACAGCAGATAAGAGAATCGAGTAATTGCAGGATCTTTGTTTAGAGGAGTTTGTTAGCTAACGTTACTTTGTGAAGCTAGCGGAAAGTTATCCGACAACAACGCGTTTAAGTCTCCAACGTTAACCTGTTAACGTTACTTTGTCTATCAGTGTGGCTTGTTAGTAAAGCCTTTAACGGAGTTTAAAATAAATAAGGATGCAAAGAAGATGGATCGCTTACAAACTGTTCATGTTCACATAACGTACAAGGGCTAACGTTAGCTGTTATGCACGCTCGCGTGGAAAAGTCTTCAGTTGGATATGCCTCGATGATTTATTTAATCTAGCACCAGTTTCGGACTGAAGTGTGCGTGTGTTTGTGTATAAATGTTTAGTTCGACTAAGGTTAGGTTTCAGCCACACGTGAAAGATCATAGTTGGAAACGGCGTTACATGACTGCTCTTTGTCCATAAACGCCGTGCCGTTGAGCGCTTTCTCATGATAAACATGATTTTACATCGAATAACTGCTTTAATTTGTGTTATATGAGCTCTAAAGAACAATGTGTGTTTACTTTTGGGGTACTTTACATTACCCCCTACCTGGGACAAAGAAGCCACTTATTAATCTTGTTTATCATTTAAAATGTAGTAACTGAATGACCAATAACAAGGAAGAAACCAAGTGCATTTTTATTCTATAACTTGCATACATACGAATGTATTCTAGTTTAGTTGCTGATATTAGAATTGTCATAATAGCAACACTATCATTTAAAACGAAATGAGTTGACTATTAGCTTGTAGTTTTTAATGCATATCGAGGATGTCAGAAATGTACATTTAATTCATATAATTATTGAATAACAGCCCAATATATTGCAATGAATGTAAAAAAAAACCAAAAAGTCTTGCCTCAAAGGACAAATTTTATTTTTTCACATTTCAAATTTAAAAAAACAATAGTGTCTACAAGTTCCACATTAATGTAGGCAAAAAGCTTTGATATTCAATGTTGCAGATCTTTATTTTTCAGATACATAAAATTACATCCATGTAAAATGAACATCAAGACTTTTGACTGATTAAATGTCAAATGTTATTCAGATGAAATGATGAACATAGCCGCTCATTAAATGTTTTCAAGACAAAAAAATGAAGTTGGGATTTTGTTAAAATACTTGCAATAAAAAGTAAAGCAAGTTAATGAAATGGTTTAATAATAACGTATGTCTTTTTGTCTATATCAAACTTAACCCATGTTAGACCTAATCTGACCTGTACTTTAAAAGTCATGAAAGGTCAAGGATGAAGTGACATGTTGCAGCTTAAACAAACAAAACAAAATAAGCTTTATGTATTCATTTTGTATTCTTAATTTGCCTCACACATTGTTCTCTATAGACGCAAGCAGTTGTTCATAATACAGCTATAATCTAAGCTTTAATATCTATTAAAGGGTTAGTTCGCCCAATTTGCAAAATTATGTCATTAATAACTTACCCTCATGTTGTTCCAAACCAGTAAGACCTCCGATTATTTTTGGAACACCGTTTAAGATATTTTAGATTAAGTCAGAGAGCTCTCAGTCCCTCCATTGAAGCTGTGTGTACGGTATACTGTCCGTGTCCAGAAAGGTAAGAAAAACATCATCAAAGTAGTCCATGTGACATCAGAGGGTCAGTTAGAATTTTTTGAAGCATTGAAAATACATTTTGGTCCAAAAATAGCAAAAACTACGACTTTATTCAGCATTGTCTTCTCTTCTGTGTCTGTTGTAAGACAGTTCAAAACAAAGCAGTTTGTCATATCCGGTTGCGAACGAATCATTCGATGTAACCGGATCTTTTTGAAACAGTTCACCAAATCGAACTGAATAATTTTAAACCATTCGCGTCTCCAATACGCATTAATCCGCAAATGACATAAGCTGTTAACTTTTTTTTTTTTTTTTATGTGGCTGACAAACAATGTGTTAAAACAAACCAATATCCCGGAGTAATTCATTTACTCAAACAGTACACTGACTGAACTCATGTGAAGAGAGAACTGAAGATGAACACCGAGCCGAGCCAGATAATGACTCGTTCACAAGTCAAGAACCGTTTCTGTCAGACGTGTCCGATTCGAGAACTGAGGAGCTGATGATACTGCGCATGTGTGATTCAGTGTGAAGCAGACTGACACACAGAGCGTCTGAACCGAACTGATTCTTTTGGTGATTGATTCTGAACTGATTCTGTGCTAATGTTATGAGCCCAGGTAAACCGAAGGCTTGCAGTCATCGCCAATGATGCCATTATGTCGAGCGCAAAAGAACCGGTGAACCGTTTTCTTCAACTGGCTTATTAAATCGAACTGTCAGAAAGAACTACTGGTGATCAGAAAACCGATGCAACCGGTTCTTGACTTGTGAACGAGTCATTATCTGGCTCAGCTCGGTGTTCATCTCTCTCTTCACAGCAGTTCAGTCAGTGTACTGTTTGAGTACATTAATTACTCCGGGATATTGGTTTGTTTTAACTCCGAGGGAGTGTCAGCCACATTAAAAAAGTTAACAGCTTAAGTCATTTGTGGATTAATGCGTATTGGAGACGCGAACCGTTTCAAACGATTCAGTTCAAATTGGTGAACTGGTTCAAGAAGATCCGGTTACATCGAATGATTCGTTCGCGAACCGGATATGACAAACTGCTTTGTTTTGAACTGTCTTACAACCGACACGGAAAAGAAGACAATGCTGAATAAAGTCGTAGTTTTTGCTATTTTTGGACCAAAATGTATTTTCGATGCTTCAAAAAATTCTAACTGACCCTTTGATGTCACATGGACTACTTTGTTTTTCTTACCTTTCTGGACCTGGACAGTAGACCGTACACGCAGTTTCAATGGAGGGACTGAGAGCTCTCGGACTAAATTTAAAATATCTTAAACTGTGTTCCGAAGATAAATGGAGGTCTTACTGGTTTGGAATGACATGAGGGTGAGTTATTAATGACATAATTTTAATTTTTGGGTGAACTATCCCTTTAATTCATTATCTAATAGCAGAATGTGAGATGTCCAGAAGTTTTTGAAAAGGGACACTTTTTGGCATATTTACTCTGCTCTCATTTTAACAGATGGACAGAGAAGATCAAGTAAAACCATCACATTCCTAACATTTATGTGTTGGTGGAATGAGCAGAGTGAGTTGACTCCATCGCACGATCATCACGATGGCTCTCACCAACACCACGATAACGTCGTGGAAACTGCGTGAGTATAATTTCCTGACCATGATTCAGCAGAATGTTTTAAATAGTCAAGATCTCGGTTTAAAGTTGTGTTGAATGTGACTGGCATTTATTTTGTCATGCATGTTGTTCAGAGGAGATTGTGGCTCACTCCAGCAATGTGTCTTCACTGGTGTTGGGGAAAGCGTCTGGGCGCCTGCTGGCCACTGGCGGCGAGGACTGCAGAGTCAATATATGGGCTGTCAGCAAACCAAACTGCATTATGGTAAAACTCTCTCTGTTAATTGTTTGAGAGAAATTAGTTTCTCACAGCTATTTGATGCAGTGTATGTCTGTTGTGTAGAGTCTGACGGGCCACACCAGCCCTGTGGAGTGTATCCAGTTCAACAGTTCTGAAGAGCGTGTGGTGGCCGGTTCTCAGTCCGGCTCTCTCCGGCTTTGGGATTTGGAGGCTGCTAAAAGTATGCGGTTTGTGCTGCATCTTTTGCACTTTGGTTAACACAATTTCTAAATTAAGAAATGGGGAGATTCTCTTAAATCTTATCACAGCTAAAGAAAATGTTGAGCATAAGTTGATCTCCAAAATCAAGAGAAGGGGTCCCCCTTTGTATTTTATGTACTTGCGTCAAATTGTTAGGAAAGACATTATTCAAAGTGGGTCTGAATTTAGAAGTTATATTTTGAAGAACATTTAAAAAAAAAAAACGGAGAAAAAAAAAACTTCAATAAATGTAAAATATTCTAATGGTCCTAAATGTAGACTTCATCTTATTTATTGTAAAATTGCGTCTTTAGGGTTATAGGGTGAAATAACTTTATTGACAGCCTATGAGAAATCAACCAATCATTAACTGATAAAATGACAAAAATGTGTCGGTCTGCTTTTGATTTGATGTTCTGCTCACTAATGGGGCACCAGGTTAATATTTTATGTAGAGATAGATGATTTAGAAAACGTAGTGAAATGGCATTCCTCTTGCTTTCTGGGATGATTAAATGAACCTGTTTGGTGGGAGAGGTCCCGTTGTGGCCATTTCCACTCTGATCTTTGAAGACATGCACAGGGGCCATCTGACCAGAAACACATTCTGAGATGGACAAATCGTTTAAAGTATGTTTATCCACAGCCTAATTAATTTCTTTTAAGTTCTGCGTACTTTGATGGGGCACAAGGCCAGTGTCTGCAGTCTGGACTTTCACCCCATGGGAGAATACCTGGCGTCTGGCTCTGTGGATAGCAATATTAAGGTGCGTTAAATATATTTGACTTACAATTTTGAAGCTTTATAGATTAATCAAAGAATTTGATTCTTACTCATTTACTTTGTTTTACTGAGATTGAGTATCTTTTCAAAGTTGAATTTTCTGCTCTTTTTTTTTTATTTATTTTTTTTTTTATTTGTCTAGTTGTGGGATGTGAGAAGGAAAGGATGTGTGTTCAGATATAAGGCAAGTACAAGATGTTGGGTGTGTGTGTGTGTGTGTCTGTACAATCAGAATGTAGGCTAATCACCCTTAACACTCGGTTGTGTCTGAGCACATGATTAATCTATGGATTAGTGAGGAGCTCTCAATCTATCTTACTCTACTGTTTTGTGTAATGTTGTATTTTGTGTCTTGTGTTACAAGATTCAGCCTTTGGTTTATGCGCTTTCTTTAAAATAGGAAATTCATTGTGTTTAAAAGACTTTAAACGTAAAACCACTCAAATGTGCCAATAAGGCACTATATAACTGCTCAAAAAAATAAAGGGAACACTTAACAACGCAATGTAACCCACAAGTGTTCCCTTTATTTTCATTTGAGCAGTTTATATATGCGTGTGTGTTTGTGTATATATGTGTTTATATGTTTCTCATATCTGTTACACATGCACAAGACAAGCTCTTAATGAATGTGGTGATAGCCTAGTTTATGCGGTTAATATGAATGTTTCTTTGTAGGGTCACACTCAGCCTGTGCACTGTCTAGCCTTCAGTCCTGATGGGAAATGGCTCGCTTCAGCCAGTGATGACAGCACAGTAAAGGTAAGAGCTATGCTGAACATCTCAATTTTGGACTTTATCTTGCCTTGTCAGATGAAGAAAGAATAGTTTTTAATGTGTACTCTCATTCTGTTCCCCCATCTAGCTGTGGGATCTGATAGCAGGCAAGATGATCACTGAATTCACATCACACACATCAGCAGTCAATGTTGTGCAATTCCACCCCAATGAGTACCTGCTCGCTTCTGGGAGTGCAGATAGGTACTGTGTGTGTGTATAAATGTGGCTTAAATGATATGTACAGTGCTGCTTTTGCCCAGGTTTATTCTGGCACCCTCATTATGTGTTTTGTGTATTTGCTGCAGGACTGTTAAGCTGTGGGACCTAGAGAAATTCAACATGATTGGTTCATCAGAGGGCGAGACGGGAGTTGTGAGGTGATTTATCTGATTTCTAGTCTGGATATGTTTTTGTTTTTTCTCTCTTTGACCTCAAGCTGAATTCTTTTTTTTTTTTTTTTTTTTTTTTTTTTTTTTTCAGGAGTGTATTGTTTAATCCTGATGGTAGCTGCTTGTACAGCGGCTCTGAGAACACACTACGAGTGTATGGCTGGGAGCCTGATCGCTGCTTTGATGTAGTGCATGTAGGCTGGGGCAAAGTTTCTGACCTGGCCATCAGCAACAACCAAATGGTTCGTACTTTTATACATAATCTTTTTTTAATATTTTACATATAGACGTGAGTGGGAGCTGTACTATTTTATGAACTAGCGTTCCTCTTGCTTTCTGGGATGATTAAATGAACCTGTTTGGTGGGAGAGGTCCCGTTGTGACCATTTCCACTCTGATCTCTGAAGACGTGTACAGGGGCCATCTGACCAGAAACACTTTCTGGGAAACTCTTCTGGAGGAAAACGTTAAAAGGCGTTTTAACAGTGTCTGTCATCTGTCTCTTGAATAGATTGCGGTGTCCTACAGTCAAAATAACGTGAGCTGGTACGTCGTTGATCTCAGCCGAGTGAAGAAGTCAGGATCTGTGATCCAAGGGCTGATTCAGGACAAGCCGATCCCAGCTCCCACATCTGCACTGGGAACAACACTACGGCGGAATTACGAACGACCCACTACATCCTGCACTGGACAGGAGTGAGATTCTCTTTTTTTTGTCTTTGTCTTACGGATGTATATTACAAATAAATGCAGCTCTTGTGCGCATAAGAGACTTCAGAAATCATTAAAAATCGTACTGACCCCATCTTTTGATTTGTCTCTTAACATGTCATAACCTTGCAAAAACCAGGTTTGTCTGATAAGTTTCAAAAGCATTTAATACTGCTGATCTTCTGTGCTTTGTGTAGGATGAAGCAGAGTTCAGAGGCCGATCGCCGAAGTCCAGAAGGAGAGAGGAGAAGTCCCAGCAGTGAGGATGAGAAGGAAGACAAAGAGAGCAGTGCAGAAATCACCAACCCAGAAGATTATAAAGAGATCTTTCAGCCACACAGTGTCATCTGTGAGTTTTAGTTGCACAAAATTAGGTTGGGCAATTTTCACCCATGCTTCACTTGTGCCATGGTATATAATCTCATTTGCTTTTGTCTCTGGTCTTTCCTGTTCTGTTTTTTCATGCAGCACGTACGCCACCAAAAAGAACAGAACCTTTCCCAGCTCCTCTAGAGCACTCTTTCTCAGAGAGTGTACTTGAGAAACCTGGCCCGGCGGTTAAGATTGTAACTCCAGTAATAGACAGGGTAGGTTTTCTATTTCTTAAATGTCTCTTGATCAAGTACGTCCTAAGTGTAGGCTTTTTTTTTTTTTCTTTTTTTTTGATGATTGTTTGTGTATTTTCAGGCAGGACAGTTAAAAGGTCCCATTACCTCCTCTACTCCAGTTCAAAGAGTGGAACCAACCGTGATCGCTGCTGTTCCCCGTCCAGTAGCAGTGGTGACCACTTCAGTGACCTCTCCCTCTCGTCCTGTGGTTACGACCACCAAACCTAAACCTTCTACAGGAATCATCCTCTCAACACGCAACGAGCCAATTGGCCTCAATGCAGGGGACTTCCTTTCTGTGAGTTCAATGGGTGTTTTAACATTACTGTCTAACTCTATTGTTCCCTTAAGATGATTCACTTGCATTATGCTGTGTTCGTGTCGAGTATGAATAGCTGTAATTATTAGAATCTTGGAGCTGTTCCCAACCTTTTGATGATTTTCTGTTACTATGGTAATGTTCATAACCCTAAATGGATCCATGAGTGGCTTTGATAAATATAGCCAAATACTTAATCACTACCAATTCATCTCATACAAAATACTCAATAACAGAGTCAGCTGTCAGCAGTCCAGGGCACTATTTTTTTTTTGCTCCTTACTTACCCATAAAGGGTGCATGTTAGTACCTTAAGGTACATAATACTTAAAAGTTACCTTTTTAAAAGTATTTATACTGACCAATTCTGTAGCAGTTATGTAAAATGTTGAGTGATCCGATTGAATACTGTTTTAATAGCATGCGCGAAATGCTAAAGCTGGCGCGATGGCAGATGAAGAGGCGTTAGCACAGATCAGGAAAGGGCATGACACCATGTGCGTAATGCTGACCAGTCGATATAAAAACCTGGACACCGTACGCTCCGTCTGGGCCAGTGGTGATGTCAAGGTAAGTGCAACAGCACTCAAGCTGATGAGCTTTGATAAATTGTGGGACAAATGAATCGTAATACTGGCTGATGGATACGTTTACTGCGGCACATCGAAAATGTATTTATGTAATCTAGTAAATGCTGTAATGGGCTATTATTGAAAGCAGCAGTACACTAAAAGCAGTGTTTGCGTTTCCCTGCATGTTGCCTAGACTTCACTGGATTCAGCTGTATCTATGAATGATCTTTCTATTGTGGTGGACGTCCTTAACATACTTAACCTCAAACCGTAAGCATCCACACACTTCTCACTCACTTCCTAGCATAATTTTAGCAGAAGTTATAATAAGTTATTCTCTTTTAGTTCGCTGTGGAAATTGGACCTCTGCACGTCCATCTTGCCACAGATTGAGGATTTGCTGCAGAGCAAATATGAAAGGTAACTTATTAGTGGTTATAACCTTAACTGTGCTGCAAAAAACTTGGTGAGCTGTCTATGTATGTAACCCATCTGATAGGCAGGCCTGTCTGGCTATAATAATCTCTAATGTGTATTTTGATGGACTGGGATGGGTTTTAACACCTTTTAAGACCCTATAATTATAAATTAAATGTATATACATACTGCATATACGATTACAGTTTAGTAAAATTACTGCGAAAACTATATTATGCTACTTTTTATCAAAGCATTAAATGGAAATTGTTCCATCACACATGGGTGTAAAATATTGGGTGTGTTTTATTTAAAATGTATGCTTCATGCTAACATCAGAATCAGGTGAGCGTTATGTCTCCTTGTGCAGCACTTGTCTGGTTGTTAATAAATTACCTGCGATCTAAAAGCATTTCAGATCAGTTGCTTAATCTTTTTTTGATTGTTTGGGGGACAGTACAGAGCAGGTGTACAAGGTTTTGAGATGACCATCTGTCAACAATGTCTGGACAAGGCGATCAAGTAACATTTTCCTTGTCTTTCTACAGTTATGTACAGACTGGTTGTATATCTTTAAAGCTGATTCTGAAGCGTTTTTGGCCTTTAATCTCAGACACGCTGGCTGCTCCTCCATCTGTAGGAGTAGACATTACTCGAGAGGAGAGGTTAGTACACAACAAACACCCATACTGTTTTTTTTGTTTTTTATCTTGAGTCTCTGGGTTATTTATGCATATCATTGATTTTCTTTACATTCCTTGACTTATTCTGCGTTCGCTGTGCTGACTGATCTACTGATGATCCTCAGTTAAGCCAAACATATTCGGCCCATGGCTAACAATGTAACCACATAAGTTTAAAGCAGAATGTTAGTTTATTTTGCATTTTTAATGAGCCAATAGCTGCTAAATGGTAAATTATTAGAGTAGATCCCTGCAGTTTGAGCGGATTTTTGTTTTTTGTCATGTGATTTAGAAAGATTGATTTAAATTTCTTCCTTTTTTCCAGGCATCAGAAATGTAAAGCATGCTATAAGCAGCTGAAGAACCTCAGTAATGTAGTGAAGAACCGGGCGGAGCAGGTTGGTCGTCATGGCAGCACTTTCAAAGAGCTACAGCTACTTATGGCCCCATTGGAATACTGACACACACACACAGATAGAGACACACACTCCTCAGTCTCCAAACGCAAAGCTCAGTCATAACGTGGTAAAGTACTGGGCTTAATGAATGAACTTGAATGGACTTTTCATCTAGCGTTTGTGTCTGTGCACACACACAAGCACACTTGAGTATTTATACAGGTTTTTGGTGGTTATTTTCCTAGTGGTTAAGTTTCTTTGTCTACTTTTCTTTTATTTGAAATCCACAGCTTGTTTTTGTACACAATAACAATAAAGATAAACTTTCATATGAAAGAATTTCCCAAAAACATTTAGTAGTCTTTCAACTAGTTTAAATTTTATATATATATATATATAATCAGTGTGCGAAGTCTTTTCAATAGGAATCCATATGATCAAGAGTTTCGGGTGAAGACAAAAGTCGCTGAGCAGATCTTGCACATTTCTGAAATTTGTCACATTGATCAGCTGAAAAATGCTTGGTTTGAAAGTAACTTCTGTGTAAGCAGTGCTTCATGTATCGTTACGCTATTGAAATATTGAATGTATTTGCATGAACCGCAATAAATGCAATGCATTTTCTCATTTAAGCACATAATGTTTATTAGTGAAAATGCATAATGGAAAAACTTCAAGGTATTAGAAACACAAATGTCTTGGTGGCTTTTTAATGTCATTTTAAGTTACTATACTACAGTGAAAACTAGCCTTATTTGAGGTCATGCTTTTAAAACTGAACACAGCCTGAGCAAGCAACCCTTAAGAAAATGAACCATGGTATTACTGTAGAAACCATGTTTTATTTTGTGCATATACCATGATTTTGATACCATAGTACTACTATAGTAATATTGCATTGATAGTACTACTGTAAAGCTGTAGTAACCTTTCCTACAGTAACCACAGTTTTATTAAAGTGGGTTGCGTTATATTTAACAGTTGTGCAAAGAACTTCCACAAGATAAAAACGACAAGTTACTATTCTATGATACAGACTTTATTAAAGCAGTTAAATCATATTTGAAAGAGAACATAGTGTTGCATGTATAAGAATGTTTACCTGTGCCCCCAAATGATTCCAAGCAATCACCATCAATTTTTATATTGGAGTGAAAGTACTGCAGTGCAGTGGTGATAATAATGGTCTAATGGTTTTCAATCAATAATTAACACATAAAAAAAACACCAAGTTGCTCCACTGTACATTTTTTTTTTATCTCTGCAGAAATTAACATCTTAATTTTAAAGACATTGCATATGTTATAAAATTAGGTTCCTTTTATTTATTTACAAGAAATGAACAGTACTTAAGGTGTTTAAAATGATATTCACTCGCATGAGATGAATACTACAGTCAAATTCAAATTGGTGGCTAAATGCAAGCTGTTTATTATGGAGTCATCTCATGTGGGCAGATGAAGGCCAGACGAGTAATTTGCACTTTTTCTCTGTAAAGGTGATCCCTGTTTTAATTATTAATTTAATGTGTGCATAATGTTGCATCCATTCCAGCAGTTGTCAGTATGAAGTCCAATGAAAAATGTCATATTGGCCAGACAAGATTTGGCTGCACAGTTATCATCGTTATATTATTTTTTAAATTAAAAATACTTGTTCAGAGACAAATTATAGCACAACCATAGGCCTATTTAATTTAATGTTCAGTTTATTAGAAAGCACAGCACAGATTTTACTGCAAATATTGTATTAAAACCTTGGTTAATTTTACTATAGTGTTCAAAAACAGTTAAACAGTGGTTCTTGTAGTAAAGCCACTGTTAATTTTGTAGTTACTATGGTTTGAGTTTAAAAACCATAGTAAAACCTTGATAAAATTTTCATGAGGGAAATCAGGTTTAAAACAAAAGTATATAGCTGTGTGTATTTTTGGAGCCCCCTACACTGAAGTGAAATCCTGTAAACATCCATTTGTTGCTGCTGTAAAACAATCTGCCTTTTCACAGAATTTCATACCAGCTCACCAATCTTACATATTCTCAGAACAGACGTTTGAGGGGAGCATGGGAAAGATACAGAACCCCTTCTCCTTAGTAGAAGTCAATGTACCTTCACATTATGGTTTTTGAAACAAATTTTTCAAGGTTTTTTCAATCCAGTCTGGACTATTTATTTATTATCGAGAGCCAAAACATTCAGCTGTGTAAATGTGAACTACCTGCTGATGCTGCATTTATTCAGCACATTTGTGTGGTATGATATTAGCAAAGAAGGCTATGTTACTGACATTAGGGTTTAAAAAAATGCAGAAACAGTCCCATTTGCCTCAAATTAAAAAACAAGGGCAAAATACTTCTAAACATGTTGTGAGGAATATTAAACGATCTGTAAGACAGCCATTTTGAAATGAAGCACAAGGGTGCTTGTAAATCCAGATTCATAATTTTTCATATTAGTTTCATATTCATTTCATTTCATATTCAGTTTCATATTCATTTACTAAATCCTTTTCTGTTATGAATGCTTTATGTGCGGAAACCTTTGCTTGGTCAACAGAGAAAATGTTTGAGCTTCACAATAAAAATGCAAGGACAATGTTTTAGTGCAGATAGTTGTTTTTATGGTCATTACACAGAAGCCTCATAATACAGACATGGGTAGAAAAATATACCACAACATTCCTCTGTAAGCATAACATAATCTCCATCTGCACTGAACGATAATATATATTTCGTTAAAAGATAAGACTTGTAAACATCACCTGTAAAAGCCTAAAGCATTGCTATGTTCTACATTCTGGAGGGAATATACTTTAATGTAAATATGTACAAGGTGTAATGGTCGCTTAAGATACCACACCATGTCTACGTACAATACAATAATGCATCTCGCGGTCATATACAATTCCAGCATTATGAAAAACTGCTTGTCGGAGAGAACTCAGAACACTTAAATGGCATCACTTTGGCACTTTTACGGCAATGAATTATCTATAGAGAGGAATGATTACATAAACAATGACATCATTCTTATATCATCTCATTTGTATTGACACTGGCCTCAACATTCAAGCAATCAAGCATTTCAGCGTATATTGCGGTGCAATAAAATAATGTGCTTGGGAAGCAATTTACATGAAGGGTGAAAATGTTTTTGGGTTTCGCCCTATGTGGGTCTCTTCAGTGTACTTGCATCAAGTAAACCAAGTCTTTGAAAAGCAGCAAAAACAAATAATTTTCCTCTATAAAGAGGATTTAGCTTAATTACATTACCATGGATCCACCACCTTCCTGTCCGAATTTATTTATTTTTACTTGTTTTTTTATTTTTTATTTTTTTTTTTTAGAAAAAGCATAGGCTACAAAATAATTCCTAAGTATATGAAACCAATGTCATACAAAAATGTTCGAAATAAGTCCTTTTTTAATTTTTGCTTAAAGTATTATTTTATGTAACTCAGATCGATATTTTAGTAGTTTATACATCATTTCCTTATGTTTATTTCGTTTATATATGGTAACTTTAAAGAAAAAACATCTTTAATCCTAGCATTTGGTCTTCCAAGCGGATTTCCTTCCAAGCGAACATGTTGATGACAGATTGGAAGAAAAAAGTATGCAAGGCGCCATAATACCATTATAAAAGATCACTTAAGAAGATGCTGGTGTAATAGAAAGGAAATGTCTCCCTTTACCAAAACAATTGATCTCTTAAAATTCCCATGCGCCTGCTCTGATGCATCAACGTGCAACACCTGCATGCATTTAAATAAATCCATCCTTCTGTCCTTCAGTGTCCTCTGCTTGATAACAACAACTATTGATTAATGGTGCATGTTGCTTTAGTTCAGATGTTGTTCAGGACCACTGCAGGCGACAGATAACGAGGCCTCATAAAACAAATGAACCTTTTTTTCTATTCAAGCTATACGTTTTCACAGACATGGGCCTAAATTGTTCACTATTATGTATTTAGGTTGATTAATAGGTTACATGAAGTGTGTGAACTCTGCACTTGTATCTATGTTTTAGTAGTCTAATGCCTGTACAGAGGAGATATTAAGAAATAACATCAAGCTTTCTAAGACCCTCCATAAAAATAGACAGAAATTTCCATAGCCTCACAATATTCAAGTAAATGTATTAGTTAATATTCATAGAACTTATATGCTATATTCTTTACATTTCTTAAAATAAATAAAATGCTAAAAAGACCATCCAAAATTAAACCTAAAAAGGTGCTTGTATATGTAAGCTGGGGCTAGTTTTGACTGATGGAAGATTATTTTTTCAGTTTTGGAACGGCGACTTCCCCTAATATAATGGATGTGTTCCATCTCCACATATCATATATCCAGCATATACACGTCGTGACTACAGTAACAGTCACATTGATTTGGCTCTGTTTAGTTCATACACCCTGGATGAGCTAAAAGAGAGCCCATTTCTCCCAGGCAGCGGGAATGTGCAGAAATCGGCTTATATATGGACTTTCCTTTGAATAAAAGCGATATGAGACTAAATGATCATGTGCATATAGGCCGGCTGGCCCTCATTTGGGTGGTACTATATAGCTGACTCCATGTTCTCGCTCCAGCCCTGGTCCTCTAGGTTGTAAATGAACTTGGTGCGGCTGGAAGGGTTCTGTGCAATGTCCTTGCCCAGGTTGTCGAGGGTGAGGTTGGAGGCGAACAGCTGGCTTGGGGTCAGGTAGTCCTCACTGTTCTTAATGTATCTGGAGTAGTTCTGACGCAGACACTGCCAGGTGACGGCATAGAGAATGAAGGCGCTGGATTTGAGCACGATGGCGATGCTGACGTAAAGGTAACGGTAAGTTATGTTGTCATAAAGCATGCAGGCCCCTTTAATGCCGCACACGGAGCTCCATAGTAGGCAGGTGGAGTCAATCCCAATGCCGAAGATCAGAGGTGGAGGAATGAAACCTGGAACATGGAAAATAGAGGCCATTATGTCTTTACTGTACTTGGTTTTAAGAATTATTTCAAATTAAAAAAAGGTAAGATTTTTTCAACTTTTATGTAAGAGGTTTCAGAGGTTATTTTTAAGAAATACCGTTTGATATAAGTTCAGATCAGTAAGCTTTTTTTTTTTTTTTTTGAGAAATTAACATGTTGTCTAGCAAGGATGTGTTAAAGTCATCAAAATGTAATGCCACAAATGATTATTTTCAAATAAAACATATTCTTTTGAACTTTCAATTCAAAGAATCCTGACAAAATGTATGTTTCCATAAAGCACTAATGAAAATACGAAATATTTCTTGCAACAAATAAGCATTTTAGAGTGATTATTAGAAGACCGGAGTAATGGCTGCTGGCAATTCTGCTGTGCTATTACCAGAATTAATCACATTTATAAAAAATGTATTAAAATAGAAAAATACACTTATTTTCACTATTAATTGCTAGTGATCAGATCATATTTGTGTGTCCACACATAACCATCCTATCTGCACGGGTTGCGTTGGTAATGATGTAGGTGTACCCACGAATGTGACAAGGCTTTCAAAAGGGATGCAGAAAAAAATGGAGGTGCTTTATCTCACTCTCCAAATAAGCACCCTGTTGAGTCGCAGTGCAGAACTCCTCTGTCGCACAAGAAAACTCAGCAATGGAGTCACTCCCCAGACTCCATTGAATCTTCGCTGGGATTTCCATCACTGGTTTTTGACATTATCAGTGTGTTTCGTTAAGAGTGACAAAAAAGATAAATTGAAACCTGATTTGAGAAGCCAGAGCATCCAGACTGAGAGACATCAGTACAAACTGGTATTGACTCGAAAAATCAAATTTCATATGTGTTTTTTTTTTCGCAGTCAAAAGCCCATATGGAGATGCAAAAAAAATTATTTTTAGCTGGCAGTATGAACATGCCTAAGAAACTTATTTCAAAAAACCGACTAAAAAATAATAATAATAAATAAAGTAAATGGTAGTGTATATATAAGCTAACTGAAACCAACCAAACCATAAGATTATAAAGACGCATGCTTAAAATAACTGTAAACAAACTGTAAATTTATCCTGCAGAGATACTGTAGGTGTTACTTGTTATGCAAATATCTCACCCAGCAGCCGGAGCAACAGGAAGAGAACTCCAAGGGCATATGACTTCAGCTCTGGGCTCACAGTTCTACAGACAACAACTGATAGTTTAGTACATTAATAGTTCTCTATGATTTGCAGATGTCATGTGACCGATTAAGACTCATGAAACCTTCCACATCAGGATTCAAAGGGTGTCAGCAGCATTACCTGATCAGGATGATGACGGATGGTGTCTGGGCCATGGCTCCGATCATGCTGCATGCGCACACAACTGCTAAGAACGTGAGGAAGGCCTGCTGACAGCCTGGGTTGGAGCACTTCCCCGGCATGGCTGTACCAGGCCCGTCGCCATGGCCAATGCACTTACAGCCCGTCAGATTCTGAAAAAGAGAGGAAGGAGAACAGATCTGAGTGCGTGCTTCATGATGGATCTTAAGTGCTGCTCTGGGGATTTCCAAACGACCGTCCAGTGAAAAAAGAGCCAGAGGTTTGAGACAAAGGTGACTGATGTATCTAAAAGAGGAAAAAATGAGCATGCCCAAAATAACTCTTACTACTATGACCCCAGGAAGCATTTAAGCTGATACATGTCTGAGTTTATTGATCTGTATGAATATGAATGGATGTGGGAGGACACTCACGGTTTTCGTGCAGCCAGCCAGGCAGGCCGAGAGGTAGGTGATGCCGTTGGAGCCGCAAACGGGGCTCAGAGAAGAGGTGTAACAATTACAGCCTGAAAAACATGCAGCCTCCATCTGCTCCCATGCACCCAGACTCCTAAACAGAGAGAGAATGAATATGGGATGAGGGAAGGAGGACATGCTCCCTTCAAATTCATATTTAAGTCAGTCGAGTAAATGTAAAATTATTGCTGCAAACAATTCAGCTTAGTGCTTTTGTGGTATGAGCACAAAAGGCTTTATACTCTTAAGTGTCTGTGTTTATTGCCAATTGTTGTGGATCATTAAAAATTAGTATGAAGCTTTTATGGTGAAGCGCTCTACTCACTCATTGCCATAGGCAACGGTAACCCCAGCGACCGGGCCCGTATCACAGCCAAGGAAGAGGAAGGAGACGTAGCAGGCCGTAGAGATGATATTGACTAGCATAGCCAGACGAATAGCCCCTAATGCAGACAGATTCATCTTCTTCACCAGGAGCCCACCCAGGAAAATACCCAGACAAGCACAGGGGATGGCTGTCATGCCTGAAAACACAGTTTTCAGTTACTTGCATTCATTAAATATGAAACAGCATTTTTTGAGTTGATTGTTTTTGTGCAGTTTAAACAAATAAAAAAAAGTTTTGTCCACCTAGGAGCTGATTGGCGGAGGATGTTGAGAGGTTGAACTGCTGTTCGAGATATTTCCCTAGGAAGGCAGCAAATCCAGCCACCACAGCGATTTCCATACAGGCAGCCAGAATGACAGAGGTGAAAACCGGATTGGACAGCAGATGCTTAGTCACCTTAGGGATAACTGAGAAGAAATTAGACTTATATTAGTGGATGATCAGAATTCTTTTTTACATTTTTACAAGTTCCCATAGAGAATTTTGTAATCCAGGGGTTTAAACTTATTGATGTCAAGGATCTGCAGATTTGATGACCCCCTTCTGAGGGGTCCTTTCACTAAAATATAAAGACAGCTGTAGAATTGTATATATTTAAAGATCGATTTAAAACTGAGCATGATATAATAAAGACAACACTTTCCAAAATCAAATGATTGGCCTTACCGATTATAAAGAACCTAAATATTGTCAGAGTGAAGGCAAAAGTGTGTGGAAAATATTTATTGTTTAAGGCTTAAAGTGTATTAATTTTTATTACTGTATGTGTGTGCATATTTAGCATAGGGTCGCAACATAAAAACAATACATTTCAAATATATTTTATGTTAAATAATAATGTTCTTTAGACAGCAGAATAAAACAATAGGAATATAAATGTTCAAAAATATTGCATGACACATTAATATCTTAATTTAACATGCCAAGTTCGACAAATATTATGTAAATGTGATAATGTAACCTAATATTATAATGTTTTGATAATCAAATATTTTCTTCTCCTGCATCCACACGACTGTACGCAAGATTGGAAAGTGGGGAAGTTTGGAAAATGGATGGATGGAACAGCATTTTAAGAGATAGGTCTTGTTCTCTACACTATAATTAGATCTAAACTACCATAATAAACTGACAACAAATCAAAGAAAATGATTATTTCATGTACGATTGCTTATAAACTCGAAAGCATGACCTCTAGGTGTTTAGACTCTCTTTGTGTTGTCTCTCTCTCACCCTGCAGGTGCTGGCAGCACGTGAGGCCAGCGTTGATCTCTGGGTCATCTGAGGCTTTGACTCCTTCATACTCCTGCACCAGCTCAGCAGGCAGCATGGCCTGTTCGCTCTCGCCCCCCGGGCCGTCCCCAGGCTCGTTCAGCGACTGCGGGAACCCAAACATGAAAAGCGAGGAGAGGAAGAGGAAAAGGCCACAGATGATAAAGCCGCCCCACCAGGCACCGATCCAGCGTGGATCATCAGGAGTAATGTCCAGCGTGGCTGTTAGGAGTGAACAGAGATCTGATGAGATATTTACTGAGATGCCATGTTTCATTACAAATATTGATTTAACAGATGCTTTTATCTAGAGTCAATTACAAAAAAAGTTATTCATATTTCAGTCTATCCATTTTTGATGCCGGTACTCACTTGTGTCAATGAAGAATGCATCAACATAAACTTTGGTGCACAGAGAGCCAAGAATAAAACCACATGCTGGCCCAAACACCAGTGTAGAGAATAATATTCCTGTAATGCAATCCAAAAGAATAGAGTCAAATAAGCTATGCAAGAAAATGATATTCATTCATGCAAAGTCTTGGCCAAACTGTTGTCGATTCACTTAAATGAAATTCATTCAAACCCTTGACTCAAATGCTTCAGTAATTAACGAGGCATTTACACTAATGATCTAGATGCTTAAATAAATAGCCTCTTTTTAGGGAAAATTTTTCGAGATTATTATGATAAGAATTATTAAAGAAGGAAAATGATAGCATACTCTATTCTGAGGTAGAACCTTAAGTAGCCCAATGTAAAAGATTATTAATGTTTTCTGGGGGAAACAATTTACATAATCTACATCATCATTGCAATAGCTGGCACCTGATGGGTTTATGTAAAAAGCTGACAAGTACACATATTTCTGTGCTGAGTATTATATCTGGTGGGGATACCAAAAGAGTAGTAGTCAACATATAGATTGTGCATGTGTTGGTAAAGATTGTACCATCAGCTAGTTTACCCTTTGGTGAGTAATTATCTGTCCAGACACAAAAGCAGCACAGCATAATCATTAACAGAGAACCATGAAGTACACAAACAGCCAGGTACTAATATAAATTAACGTGAGAGATAATGAGATGCAATTGATGTGATAATCTTATTGCATCCTGAAAGGATGACCGACTGACTGTACATTCTCTTGTGCATTATATGCCTACTTACCAAATAAATAAACTACCATTCAAAAGTTTGAGTTTGGTAAAATTTATGTTTAATATTTTTGAAAAAAAAAAAATATTGCATTTGCACTATGTGCTGCATTTATTTGATCAAAAATACAATAAACCATTTGTAAAATTTCATTACATTTTGTAATAACTATTTTCTGTTTTAATATATATTTATATGGAATTTATTACTGAGATGGCAAAACCACATTTTCAGTCTAAAATTCTGATTTGGTGCTCAAGAAATATTCCTTACTATTATCAATGTTAAAAACAGCTGTCCTGTAAATATTTCTGTGGAAATTGTAATACATATTTTTTCAGGATTCTTCAAAAGTTTAAAAGAACAGCATTCATTTGAAATGTAAACCTTTTGTAAGATTATAAATGTCTCTATTGTCACCTTTTAACAATTTAATGCATATTTGCTGAATAAAAATATTATTATTTTTTTTTATCATACCATCCCAATTAAATATTAGTTTGAGTTTAAACTATTTTATAATTTTAAAAATACTGCATACAACACTGCAACAATATCACTGTAATGTTAATACTGAGATCCTCACAAGATGATGCCAGTTAAGTGTGTATGAAACGAAATGAACGAGTCTGCAGTGTGATACAAGAGACATGAACATACGCTCTAATTTATGGCATTGCCATGACTACAGTGAATATAACGCACATCAAATCATTGGATGGCACAATTAACCAGTCAGAACTAAGCAGATACTCTAGAGAGCCATGTAATAAAAGTATGTAAGGCTCAATGCCCATTCACACCAACAATGATAACTAGTGTCCACACAAACACACAATCACGTTTAGTTTATTATAAATGTGTGCTGCAGATGTCCTCTGTCACTTTAAATGCTAAAGCTCTTTAAAAACAGGATTCTGATTGGTTGTTACTGTTTTTATCATTCATCAGCTGGAAAAATCATTCTGAAAGTGATTCCAATGATATTGTTCCTGTGTCGTTATTGTGTAGTTGTGGTATGGACTTCACAATTCTCATAGAATTAGAATGATTATTAAAACTTTATTATAGTTATCATTATAGTTATCATCCTTGATGTGAACGGGCCTTTACTATGGAAAAAGGTAATGAATATCGCCTCCTTGCTGTAAAGTTAAGAGAGCAGAAGGGTCTGTAACATGACCTTTAACTGTATTTTTGCTCTGATCATAAAAAGTGTTTTAGTTTCACCCATTAGCCTGAATGAAACTGATTAAGCATCTTAGATCATGCATGTCAGTCATAATGTAATCCTAGATCAGTTTTCTTACTCTGGTATTCTGTATGAATTCAGCCGCTGGATAATTCACTTAAAACAGATAGGCCTTTCTTTGTTTTTGTGAAAGACACCAAATGCATTTCTGTTCATCAAAGCCTCTGTGATCAAACAGCTAAATAACTTGATTCCATTATGCCCACCAGCAATGACAGTTTGTGTCTGTGCTAGTTTACATTATGCTTAACTGAGAGAAAGGTCCAGTTTAAAGGTTCAAAAGGAATATAAGACGCAAGAGGGAGAGAGAAAGAAGCTTACATGGGTTGCACAGACATTAACGCTCATGACAAGTCAGCGCAATGCAAAGACATCAGACACACTACAGGAAAGGAGACACATCTGAAATGCTGTAAAAAGCACACATGGAAGCCCAGATTAAGTATGTTCCTTATTTGTATCAAATATATGGAGAATCATTGTCATAGTGCGAGAGAAAGCGAATGAGAAGAATAGAGGGAGAGAGTGAGAGAGAGAGAGAGAAAGAGTGAGCTGCCTGAGGGATGACAGAGCAGGAAGCACACATCAGCTTCACAGCAGAAAAAAAACAGACACTGAAGGCCATCATCATTGCTTCTTGCTTACTTCTTAACATAGCAACAGGAGATTAAGACAATGGTGCACTACACTAAACCAATGGGTTTAAGCTTGATACATGGAAATTTCCCAAGTGAGGTTGCCCCAAACCTAAACTACTACATCTGATATTCCAGCCATGTGCGATATCTATGCCGTTTGTGTATCTTCATACAACAGCTTTCTGCCAGGGGGTCCTCAAGGAAGCAGTAAATGGCTGATGCACTACAGATACTGTACAACCTTTTGTGGCTTATAAATTATTAATAATAATAAGTGCTGTAATTGCTGCAACGGCAGGGTATTGACCATACTGCTACGTGATATGCCCTAAAACAACAACAATACTCGGTAGTGTTTCTTTTAGTGCCAGACCAGCACGTTTACAGACACTTTTCCAGGGGTTCAAGTAGTGCCCTTTTGAGGGCATTTCAAATACAGCTCAACTAGTGAGATATCAAAAAAAAATATTTCTCAGGCTACTGTGGTAACAATTACATACTCTCTAGGTCCAAACTATTACACCATAGTTCACTGTTTCCTATTATTTGGTGTAGACCCTGGTGAATGTAAGCACTGCCATTTTTCAATAATGTTCTATATATAAAACATTATGAAGCCAAAAATATACAATACTTTTTTTTGGTAATACTTTAAATTGGTTAACATTAGTTAACATGAACTAACAATGAAAAATACTTTTAAAGCATTTATTCATCTTAGTTAACGTTAATATCCACATGTACTTTATTGTTAATTGTTACATTATTATTATTTACATTGTTAAAATCAAATGTCATATCTGTTCTTATTACTGAATGTTAATTTCTACATATGCTCATACATTTTTAACATTATGAATGAACATTAATTAACAAAAAACAGTATGAGCAGCAGTAAAAAAAAAATAATTTAAAAAATCTGTAAAAAAAATTGTTCATTGTTAGTAAATCATACCTAATCCAATAACTAATGTTAATTAATTGAATCTTATTGTAAAGTGTTACAAAATAATCTCTCTCTTCAGTGATCAGTGATCTCCAAAAGAGGAGTACTTTTTCTTTTTAATTATAAAGTAGAACCAATTTAACTAAATAAATAATACTTTTCCCCCCTTTATTAATTTTCTATAAACCTATAAAATGAAAACATTTAAAATAAAATAATAATTATTATTGCTATAATAATTATTCATTATTTTTACAAATGCATTTAATAATGCATTCAATAGGGTAAAATCAAAATGCATCAATTTACGTCACCAAGTACCCGTCACTACTATTAATAATTTTGTTCCTAATTAATGTAAGATAACAAAATGATGGGTATAATGTGTGGATGTTTCATTTATTTGTAGTTGAACCTAGCAGTAAAATATATGTGCTACTGGCTGAGTATGGCATCTACAACACAGGGATGTGAAACCCCCTCAAATGTTTTGGCAGATGGCCATCTAGAGAACTGATAACCCGCTCCCCCTCCCCCCATGTCATGGTCCATCATGATGTTTCACTGTAGACATCATCTGATGCCATCACCCAACCCTACTACAATAATATAGATGATGTTGGGTCACTTTAGACTCACTGATAGGGCTGAAGGGGTGTACAAAACGCAAAAGAAGTGTTGTGCAGATCACTCTCACCAATATAAAGGGAAGAGTCTTCTCGTCTGACGTGATCATCGATGTAAGACACGCCCAGAGGCTGTACGGGTGTCGCTCCAATCCCCAGAAGCATTTGCGCTCCGATCAGCAGCAGGTACATCATGTTGGTATTGGTTCTATTCCCACATATGTAACTAGGGTCAGAGAGCCCTGCTTGACTAGTATTGGAGCACACATCCTGTCCCTGTCCCACAGGTCGTGGGTCTCCAGACTGATATTCATACTGGTGGGTCAAGAACTCAGGCAGCGCTGACAGTAATGCCCCCAGTGCCATTACGATGCCCCCACAACCAATCAGCCGCGGCCGATGGGACCTGGCCCCAAAGTAGCTGACGAATAGGATGAGGGCAAGGTTGCCAATCTCAAAGCTGCTGGCGATCACACCCACATCAGCGCTCTGCAAGTTGAAACGGCGCTCTAATGTGGTGAGGACACTGACCTAAAATATAAAGAAACAATGCACTGTTACAAAGCTGTATGACTATGCACTTTTGAACTTACACCAAATCACTAAATGTCCCATAAATCAAAAATCCACATTCAAAACTCACATTATTTCAGTTGTGGCTTAGAGACCTTAAACAACATAATAGATTGGTGAGATTTTGATGAGGACATAGATTCTGTATTGAGGGTATAGATCAAATGTAAACATCCATATGAGTGTTGACAAATTGTTTATTATTACTGACTTGGAATTTGAGTTTTTTATGTTTTTGAGTGTTTTAAAAGAAAGTGCCATTTAAGACACCTTTCATACATACCATTACTATTTAATACTTCAAACACAAACACAAGGTAAGTCATCACTATGGAAAATGACAAATCAATCATATCATTTTACTCTCAATCCTACATAGTACATTCATGTAGTAATGTTACTATGTGCATCTTTCTCTTGTACTGAAAGCTAAAATGAAGACTAGGGCATTTCAACCTTTATTCCACTAAACTAAATAGTATCTATGTTTATGTTACTAGTACATTTTTAACAAGTCACTTCTATTACTGGCAATAAATTGCACATTTTTGTCACTGATTTCTGTTGTTTAGGACCTTTATCAGAGTACTTATCCTAATTGTTATTAGTAAAATGTTTTACCTAGTTACATTTCCTTTTTGCTTGGATGCAATGACTAGTTATAATCGTTATTTTATTTCTTTAGTTAAATTTCTACTTTAATTCAATTAAATTTGTTTGTAACAAACTAAGTAAACCAACCAAAGTAAACTAGAATATGTAGCCTAATGAAAGCTATTTGAATAATTATTAAAAAGTAAAGAAATAAACTGAAATAAGTACCAACAAAAACTGAAATGCATGCTAGTAAAGAATTGGAATCAGAGACACCCAATAAAATTTAATAGCAACCATTTTCTTTTTTTTCCTTTTTTTATCATATGGTGCACAATAATGGAGATTACTGTAAATACAGTAAAAAATAATAATCAGAGTCACTCTAAAAACAATATAAATTTGAAATGAAAAAAAAAAAAACAGTTGTTATAAACATGCAAAAAAAAGGTAAATAATTTATATTGAAATAATAGCCTGTATTTACTATTTCATAAAGTAATATTGTCTCTATATAGTGTCACAGTCAGGGCCTATAGACACTACCGAATCTTAATTGAAAAGTTAATAGTTAAACTGAAAAAGGTACTAGTCAGTATTAGATTACTTATAGTAATTAGAAAATTAGTACAAAAGTGACATAAAAATATATCATATTTTAAGGAATAAATGACAAAACAGCTTGCCATATAAGATCTGATCATTCTGAAATATTCTTTTCTCCAACATTATGTGCACAAGTGGCTCAAAAACATAATATTAAGGTAATCCGTCGGTGAGATTGTTTTGTTTTTGAGCCAGTGATGAACATAATGTTGGAAAGGAGAGAGAGGCCACTCACTGGACTGACGATCATTTTTCATTATAGTGCCTCTAAATCATGTGGAAATAAAACAGTCGCGACTCGCGAGACATACGCAAGAAGCCCTGCCTCATGAAGCTCTTTATTTCGCTTTAGGGAAAAGATAAGCGATGCGTACCGGACACCATTCAATGTCATCCACATACAGTAGCTACATAGGTATGAGCTGCGTGTGTTAATGGCTCGACTCACCAGATAGGCTCCTACAGTTCCCTGTGCCAACATTAAGGCACATTCTGATATGAGGAATATTTTGATGTTGGAGAAGCATGATGTCTTCTTCTGGCACTCGTCTGGCTCAGTGTCTGGCGTGATTCCCTCCGCGTACATCGTCTGATGCGGACTGCAGCAAGCAGAAAGACAGGCTCGGACAGAAGGTGACCATTGAGGACGAGTGCAGATGGATCCTCAACAATACGTGCACGGCTCCGATATCATCGCCTCCGGTTGCGGTCTGCGTTCAGATTGAGTCGTATGAAATGAATCTTCTTAGTACTGTCACCTCAAAAACTGCGTACTCGCATTTGATCTGGTGATCTGAATGGTCCAAGGGAAACGACGGAGGACCACGGCAGTCTATTAATAACCATGAACATCACCGGCACACGGAAACTGCGATTCGGTATTAGGTTACGTGAGGCGGTTACAGTGACTCTTCCGTAAGGACAGTTTGCCGGTGTGGAGGACTCAGCTCATGCGTGTCCTCATCAGCACCACAGCCTGCACCAAATGATGACCTCTCTCTCCTTTCCCTTTCTACTGGCTCTTTTTATTTCTTTCTCCTCCCTCAAACACATCTGATAGATAGATAGATAGATAGATAGATAGATAGATAGATAGATAGATAGATAGATAGATAGATAGATAGATAGATAGATAGATAGATAGATAGAATAATTTTATCAGTAATAAAAGTGCTCAATCAAGAGAAAAAAAAAACAGCTTAAGTGTCTAAAATGAGAGCAGTATTTTAATTGTCAAAGTGAATATTATTACCAGACTAAAAATAACACTCAATATGTGTCCCCTGAGAGCAATGTGCCAAACTATGAGCTGCTGACCATATGATCACACAGGCCTATATTAAAGATACAGTTCACCCCAAAATGCAGTGTCTGTCAGGCTGAGCATTCACATTAAAATGGCAAGCAGAATGACAGGTGCAAAAAAAGTGCAAAAAAAGTGCAAAAAGTGAGATAAATGATAACAGAAATATATATATATAAGATCTGTTACCATAATCAATATATACATTATACTATACTAATATTTTTCTCTAATACACATTGGCCACAATTAAGGACATCTTTAGAAATTCTTATGAGTAAAATAACTCTGAAGTATATTCCCATTCATATTCACAATTTTGAGTACTCAAGGGTGATTATGAACATGAAATTATCCAGCCATTGCTTCCTGTTTCACAGAAATATAAACGGAGAAAACAAAGCCCAAATGCCCTTAATCATCCATCACATTGAGAAAAACCAAAGAATATATTTCTGATGTTTAGCAAAATATAATTGAGCTTCACACATTAGTGAAGTGGCTATAAGAAAAGAGCTATAGAGCAGTGAAAATTCCCATTTCCACAATCAGGGCCATAATTAAGAACTTCCAATCAACAGAAAATGTTATGAAACTGACTGGAAGAGGACATGTGTCTATATCATCCTAATGCATGATGAGAAGGAGAGTCTGAGTGGCTAAAGACTCCAAGGACCACAGCTGGAGAATTGCAGAAAATAGTTGAGTCTCGGGGTCATCACCATATGTTGTTTAGGAGTGTTTTAAGAAAAATTCTCCTAGCTCATCCAAAAACAAACTCCACCATATTCATTTATCAGACACGACTGGAACTTCAAATGGGACTGGCTTCTGTGATCAGATGAAACTAAAAAATGAGCTGTTTAGCAGCAAACACTCAAGATGGGTTTGGTGGACACAGAGATAAAAAGTACCCCATGTGTACAATGAAATATACTGCTGTATTTTTGATGCTGGGGGCCTATATTTCTGCTGGAGGTCCTGGACAACTTGTTTAGATACATGGCATCTTTGATTATATCAAATACCAACCGATAAAAAATCAGTAAGTGACTGACTCTGTTAGAAATCTTATAATGGGCCATGTTTGGATCTTCCAACCATATGATAATCCAAACACAAACCTCAAAAACAATACCGAAATGGGTCACTGGGAACAAAACCAAGCTTCTGCTATGACCATTCCAAAGGTTCTGGAGTGATTCTGGATGAAGGAATTGTCTCTGTTCTCTTGTCAGGTGTTCTCTAACATCATCAGGCATTATAGAAGAAAATTTAGACCTGTTAAATTGGCAAATGGAGGTTTAAAAAGAGAATTCAATAAAAGGGTGTCCTTAATTGTGGCCAATGCGTATTAGAGAAAAACATTGATTTCATAATGATATGTCCCCCCATTTTAAATTCTTATTATCCAATGAAAGGTTAGATTTTTGTGAATTTTTTTTTAATAAAAGATCAAAAGGATTAACAATGCAGATTAATTTTCACAGCCTTCTTTGATCATATTTACCAAGGGTGTCCATATTTTGGGGCAAGACTGTATATATAAGCCATTGATTGGCTCTTTCTACCGCCAAAAGGACACAAATGAATTCATAATAATTGAGTTATTCATTAGAAACCAAAAGACTTAATGCTGAAAATGCTAAGCCAATCGGTGCCAGAATTAGTGTAACTGTGCTAATGGCATTGAGAAATGTATTTAGGAGTCAAAATTCCTGACACAACAAGTAAGCCTGGTAGGTCAACCATGAGAAGTTTTTAAGTTATACTGAAGATGTGTTATTAAGCTTATTTTGTGACAAAGAGCTGGATGATGATGGAAAAAATGAAAATAGCCAGCATGCAGTGTCAGTGAGGTGTAGTTAGCTAGCAGGTAACCAATAACTTATCCATTCTAATATGCACTCAGTTACTGCTTAGCCACAAGAGAGAGAATGTAGAGAAGGGATTATTATTATTATTGTTAATAATAATTAATTATGCAATTCATTACTTCGGTATCATTCAGTTAATGATGTTTGCTATCGTAATGTTTATTATAAAAACCCTAGTAAAATAGTAATGTAATCTTTTAAAAATAAATTTAGTTCATATTAGTTTAAATCTATTAACATTTTATTTGCTTTTTGTATTGTCTGTTTACTGACATTACACTCTATACTTATATAAATCTAAAAATTATAATTAAACTTTATATTTAAATTTGAATTTTTAACACAATCAAATATAGTTCAATATATCTTTAGTTGGGCTACAGCATTACTTTCTTACAATTAAAGTGCATTAAGTATAAAATTAGTTTTTCCAGTTTAGTAATATGTAAATGTAGTATACTGTAGTAAATGTAGTATATTCTGTAACAGGTCTGACGAGTCATAAGACTTTATTAGACAGAGACGTGGTCATAACAAACATGGGTCAGCGGTGACTTGCCTTGAATCTGGAAGATCAGCGATGACTTGATTTGACTCGTGAAGATTAGCTGTGATTTGACTTGACTCTGGAAGATCAGCAATGACTTGACCTGAATCTGGAAGATCAGCGATGACTTGACTTGACTTGTGAAGGTCAGCAGTGACTTGACTTGACTCTGGAAGATCAGCGGTGACTTGACTTGAATCTGGAAGATCAGCGATGACTTGACTTGTGAAGGTCAGCGGTGACTTGACTTGATTCTGGAAAATCAGCAATGACTTGACTTGACTCGTGAAGGTCAGCAGTGACTTTACTTGAATCTGGAAGATCAGCGATGACCTGACCTGAATCTGTAAGTTCAGCGACGACTTGACTTGACTCGTGAAGGTCAGCGATGACTTGACTTGAATCTGGAAGATCAGCGATGACTTGACTTGTGAAGGTCAGCGGTGACTTGACTTGAATCTGGAAGATCAGCGATGACTTGATTTGACTCGTGAAGATTAGCTGTGATTTGACTTGACTCTGGAAGATCAGCAATGACTTGACCTGAATCTGGAAGATCAGCGATGACTTGACTTGACTTGTGAAGGTCAGCAGTGACTTGACTTGACTCTGGAAGATCAGCGGTGACTTGACTTGAATCTGGAAGATCAGCGATGACTTGACTTGTGAAGGTCAGTGGTGACTTGACTTGATTCTGGAAAATCAGCAATGACTTGACTTGACTCGTGAAGGTCAGCAGTGACTTTACTTGAATCTGGAAGATCAGCGATGACTTGACTTGAATCTGGAAGATCAGCGATGACCTGACCTGAATCTGTAAGTTCAGCGACGACTTGACTTGACTCGTGAAGGTCAGCGATGACTTGACTTGAATCTGGAAGATCAGCGATGACTTGACTTGTGAAGGTCAGCGGTGACTTGACTTGAATCTGGAAGATCAGCGATGACTTGACTTGAATCTGGAAAATCAGCATTGACTTGACTTGACTCGTGAAGGTCAGCGGTGACTTTACTTGAATCTGGAAGATCAGCGATGACTTGACTTGAATCTGGAAGATCAGCGATGACTTGACCTGAATCTGTAAGTTCAGCGATGACTTGACTTGACTCGTGAAGGTCAGCGATGACTTGACTTGAATCTGGAAGTTCAGCGATGACTTGACTTGAATCTGGAAGATCAGCGATGACTTGACTTGAATCTGGAAGATCAGCGATGACTTGACTTGAATCTGGAAGATTAGCGATGACTTGACCTGAATCTGGAAGATCAGCGATGACTTGACCTGAATCTGGAAGTTCAGCGATGACTTGACTTGAATCTGGAAGATCAGCGATGACTTTCACGTCTGCAAATCTGGAAATCTGGAAAATCAGCAATGACTTGACTTGACTCGTGAAGGTCAGCGGTGACTTTACTTGAATCTGTAAGATCAGCGATGACTTGACTTGAATCTGGAAGATCAGCGATGACTTGACTTGAATCTGGAAGATTAGCGATGACTTGACTTGACTCGTGAAGGTCAGCGATGACTTGACTTGAATCTGGAAGTTCAGCGATGACTTGATTTGAAACTGGAAGATTAGTGATGACTTGACCTGAATCTAGAAGTTCAGGGGTGACTTGACTTGAATCTGGAAGATCAACGATGACTTGACTTGAATCTGGAAGATTAGCGATGACTTGACCTGAATCTGGAAGATCAGCGATGACTTGACCTGAATCTGGAAGATCAGCGATGACTTGACTTGAATCTGGAAAATCAGCAATGACTTGACTTGACTCGTGAAGGTCAGCGGTGACTTTACTTGAATCTGGAAGATCAGCGATGACTTGACTTGAATCTGGAAGATCAGCGATGACTTGACTTGAATCTGGAAGATTAGCGATGACTTGACCTGAATCTGGAAGATCAGCGATGACTTGACCTGAAACTGGAAGATCAGCGATGACTTGACTTGAATCTGGAAGATCAGCGATGACTTGACTTGAATCTGGAAGATTAGCGATGACTTGACCTGAATCTGGAAGATCAGCGATGACTTGATTTGAATCTGGAAGATCAGCGATGACTTGACTTGAATCTGGAAAATCAGCAATGACTTGACTTGACTCGTGAAGGTCAGCGGTGACTTTACTTGAATCTGGAAGATCAGCGATGACTTGACTTGAATCTGGAAGATCAGTGATGACCTGACCTGAATCTGGAAGTTCAGCGGTGACTTGACTTGACTCGTGAATGTCAGCGATGACTTGACTTGAATCTGGAAGATCAGCGGTGACTTGACCTGAATCTGGAAGATCAGTGATGACTTGACTTGACTTTTGAAGGTCAGCGATGACTTGACTTGAATCTGGAAGATCAGCGGTGACTTGACTTGAAACTGGAAGATCAGCGATGACTTGACTTGAATCTGGAAGATCAGCGATGACTTGACCTGAATCTGGAAGATCAGCGATGACTTGACTTGACTTTTGAATGTCAGCGATGACTTGACTTGAATCTGGAAGATCAGCGATGACTTGACCTGAATCTGGAAGATCAGTGATGACTTGACTTGACTTTTGAAGGTCAGCGATGACTTGACTTGAATCTGGAAGATCAGCGATGACTTGACTTGAAACTGGAAGATCAACGATGACTTGACTTGAATCTGGAAGATCAGCGATGACTTGACCTGAATCTGGAAGATCAGCGATGACTTGACTTGATTTTGGAAGATCAGCGATGACTTGACCTGAATCTGGAAGATCAGCGATGACTTGACTTGAATCTGGAAGATCAGCGATGACTTGACCTGAATCTGGAAGATCAGCGATGACTTGACTTGACTTTACCAAAAATGAAGGTAAATTTGAATCATGCATCAGTACAGTCAGTCTGAGTCACTGCACAGTGCACCAGGGAAAAAAATAGTGATTTTCTTAATGTGCTAAAATCTAAACTAATTGATTTTATTTTAATAAAAATGTTATTTAACTTTACTGAATCAACTGGAATACATAAGGTAAATTTAAGGGTAAGATCAGGTAGAAATATTACAGGTTATTATTAATTTAATTAATATTATTAATTTATTATTAATATTACTGTAGAAATTACAGGTTAGCACTTTTTACAGTGTAGTTCTCTAATTATTATGTTCTTACTGTCTAAACATTTGGAATGACTAAAATACTCAAAATGCAAACAGAAGTAATCTTTTTAGTCACTCAGATAAAAAACAATAGTGTTGACTGCATCACACAGCAGTCATTTAGTGTGGCTATATTCACAGAAAGTGTGATTGTTGGTAATCACTGCTTTTGCACTGAAGGTCTCTGTGCTTCAATACTCTGAGGCAAAGACAATTTACTGCTGCCTGGAGAATAGACTCAGCAATAGCATAACAGTATATCTCAGACTGGAGGCAGGGTTGATTCACACACACACACACACACACACACACACACACACACACACACACACACACACACACACACACACACACACACACACACACACACACACACACACACACACACACACACACACACACACACACACACACACACACTATTGACTGGTTGTTTTTCTTTTTTATCCACCCTACAGAGCAAGACTCACCACTCCTTGTGTATTCCCATCTGTCTATGGCTCTGCTGGGCCCTTACAGTGATTCATATCGAGCCAAACAGCACTGTACTCAATTGTAGCATCACAGACCCCTCTCTTTTTCCAGCACTTGCCTCATTCCACCATCTTCTTGTCTTTTACATTTAAATTAAACAATTCAGCTAGTACTTGTTGAAACATATCTGGCGATTCCAGTTAAAAACCAAAGATTGTATTGACAAATTTTTTATTTGTAATTGTGTCAGGTACATTTTCTCACGGTAATAACTTTGATATTGAATGCAGTTAAGTTGGGGTGAGTGCTGGTCACATTTCCAGTTATCTTCGCTTGAATCACTAACTGGTGAAAGAGTTCAGTCTTGTAAGTTCAACCAAAGCCATATACTGACTTAAAGCATACTTTTTTCTAGCTTGATGTCTCTTGCTTGATGTTTTAAATAATGTCATATACTAATATTCATTAGTTGATATGATGTAATTCATAATTAATTTGCTGTAGTTGGGTGATCCATCAAAATGATGACAAAGAGACATCAGCCTGACTTTGAATGTCAATAAAACAGACGGTTTGTACTATTGTACTTAAAGAGACCCAAGGGAACTGCACAGAGGTGTACTTATGGGTCTTCTAACATCACCTTTTACACAGCTAATTTTCTATGCACAGAAGTCATGCATGGAACACTAGTATATAATGCAGCATGCCAGTTATCAGTTATTGAATACTGTTACTTTATGAACATTTTGTACAGGATTATTGATCACTGTAATGTATTAATATAATGGCCTACATTGGTCTTGGTCTTATCTCCCCCACTGAGCATCTGTGGTCTTGACTACGATATTCAGCAACTAGTGGCTCCAAAAATTTGTAGACTCTTACAGTAAAGACGGACACACTTTAAAACTGCGGTTTTGTGCAAGTTTGCATTTACATTTTAAGACTCAAAATCAGTGGCTTAACTCTACTTTGAAAAGTGGTGGGGACACGTGCAACTAGTTTTGCTAGTTTTTTTTATTTAATAACCTAATTTACTAGGGGACTGGGTTTAGAGTTGGAAAAACGTAACTTTCTTTTTTTTTTTTTTTTAAGTACATCAGTATATCAGGGCAGAACCAGAATATTCTGAACGCAGGTGCTGAGGGAGTGATAGATCACTGACGGGGAGCGGGGCAATTCAGCGCTATCCTACCTCTCAGATTTTCCTACCAGGGTTTACAGTGCATGCGCACATCAATGAACAACATTTAATGTATCTGCATTACTGTAAGGGTAGGTTTAGGGTTGTGGTAGGTGTAGACGTTAATAAACCATTACTTTACAGTAGCATTTTTTGTTGTCGAATTGTATATTGCCCACTGTTTTAATGGGAGGTAGCAATATCAGACAGGGTAGGACAAATAGACAGAACATTGGTTTATTAAAAACACTAATCTTTTAGGAGCAAAACACGACTATTGTGAGTAAATGTTTCCTTGTCTAAACTATATCAGACTATTTGTTTATTGAACTATAAAATGGGCATATGACACATTCATCACATTATTTGTAGGCTATGTTAATACTGAAAGCCATGTCATTTTGTTTATATAAAAGCACACACGTGGGGCTACCTAGGTTTTCCGGGAAAATACATTTTGCAGCTGAAGAACTCGATGCAAACTGGAGGTTAAATTTGGTGTTTTGATTTGATCAATGTCTCTTTTATATTTTTTACCTGTCAGAAACCGTTTTATATCTACTTTGTCTTTCATAAGCCATAACACGTCACGGTATGGCATACATCGTATAAAATGTACAAATATAGCTGATTTAAATTTAATCATGCATAGTTTAACCACAGAATATTTTCAAAGTCTTGAAAGAACAGTGAGTATTAAACAGTGAGTAAATTATTTAAGAGTCAGAGTTTTGGTTTTGAATCATAAGTAGCATGCAAACAGAACTGTTGGTTCATAATGTGAGAAAACATGATGACATTTACCCATACACACTAGAGTCAGACAAGCTTTATGGAAGTTATTAGTGCCTTGAAGTGTGATTACAGTTGTTGATCACTGCACCACCTTGCGAACTCAATGTTGGCACTGTAATTTCCCGTAGCTTCGCTGTATCTAACTAGAATTTTAATGGTTCTTTTTATTACAGTTTTTCTCAGTCACTTTGGTGCATTTCTCAAATCAGAAATGAAATTCTCAAAACTACTTGTACAACCTCCACATCATCTAGTCATTTATACACATCATAAAACCAGTTTCTCATTCTTTTGAACAATGTGCGATTAGTTGTGATATTAGACTTTTTGTCAATTTGTCATGAATTGTGCAAGTGAATCTTTAATAATGAAGAGAATGTAGATGATAAACCATTTCTCTGAAATAGCTCAAAGGTTCATCTCATGAATCTTCAGTTAGAAAACTCATACTGTATAGACAGAGGACAACACAAGAGTTACAAATTCTGAAAATGGACTTATTTTCATCTTTGTGCCCATATTTATTTTTCCTTTTCTATTTCACAATGACATTGTAAAGGTTTTTTATCTATTTATTTTTTTGGTCAGACCACTAGTAAAAGTGTAACTGGGAATTCAACCCAGTCTCTTTCAGTCAATACCCCACATACAGTAATGTGTAAATATGTACTTTTGAAATGGATATATGGCATACATAAGCATATGGCATACTGTTCAATACAGTAACGGTCATCCAAAATGTTGCCATAGTTTACATCAGAACATCTCTCCAGAATACACTATTATATTGACAACATGACTAAGCATTTTGACGGTCTTATCCATAAACTATGACACAAGGTCATTCTGATGGCACTGACATGGTCATTGACACAGATACTTATTTTTGAGAGATGAACTAAGGATTTTGAGCAGGAGACTGGCCTTTGCAGGTAATCCATGGTGTTTTGCTATTTGTACGAATTGTTTTGAGAAATGCACTTACTGTTTTGCAAATCTCAAGGATGATTCGAGAAATGTACCAAAAGCGAGCTGTAATCTCAAATGTTCCGAATGAAAAAATGTTCCTCCAAGCTTACACAAGGTTGCAGCAGAAACACTCTACATGTGGCAGGGAATACTTAAAGGGTTAGTTCACCCAAAAATCAAAATTATGTAATAAATATCTCACCCTTATGTCGTTCCAAACCCGTAAGACCTCCATTTATCTTCGGAACACAGTTTAAGATATTTTAGATTTAGTCCGAGAGCTCTCAGTCCCTCCATTGAAACTGTGTGTACGGTATACTGTCCATGTCCAGAAAGGTAAGAAAAACATCATCAAAGTAACGTTAGTCCATGTGACATCAGAGGGTCAGTTAGAATTTCTTTAAGCATCGAAAATAAATTTTGGTCCAAAAATAGCAAAAACTACGACTTTATTGAGCATTGTCTTCTCTTCCGGGTCTGTTTCAAAAGACTGCAATTTAGTGATATCCGGTTCGCGAAAGAATCATTCGATGTAACCGTATCTTTTTGAACCAAATCGAACTGAATCATTTTAAACGGTTCGCGTCTCCAATACGCATTAATCCACAAATGACTTAAGCTGTTAACTTTTTTAATGTGGCTGACACTCTCTCTGAGTTCAAACAAACCAATATCCCGGAGTAATGCATTTACTCAAACAGTACACTGACTGAACTGCTGTGAAGAGAGAACTGAAGATGAACACCGAGCCAAGCCAGATAACGAACAAAAGATTGACTCATTCACGAGTCAAGAACCGTTTCTGTCAGACGTGTCCGATTCGAGAACCGAGGAGCTGATGATACTGCGCATGTGTGATTTAGTGTGAAGCAGACCGACACACAGAGCATCTGAACCGAACTGATTCTTTTGGTGATTGATTCTGAACTGATTCTGAATGAATGAATTTCATTCATTATCTGGTTCGGCTCGGTGTTCATCTTCATCTCTCTCTTCAAAGCAGTTCAGTCAGTGTACTGTTTGAGTAAATGAATTACTTCGGGATATTGGTTTATTTTAACTCAGAGGGAGTGTCAGTCACATTAAAAAAGTTAATAGCTTAAGTCATTTGTGGATTAATGGTTATTGGAGACGCGAACCGTTTGTGATGCTTAAAAATATTCTAACTGACCCTCTGATGTCACATGGACTACTTTGATGATGTTTTTCTTACCTTTCTGGACATGGACAGTATACCGTGCACATTAGGGATGTGCATCTCCATAACTGAGGCCGATGCGATACGCATCACGATGCATAGCCAACGATGCGATACATTAAAGAGTAACTAAACCCTAAACCAACTTTTTTTAGTTAATGATCTATAAGAATGGGGCTTTATTAGTGCTGTTCATTGTTTCAGGTAACGTTTTTGACATTTGAGTATAAAGTGTTTTAATTCTATTATATATGGTGTAAACACGTCTGAGTGCTGCCCTCTTCAGGTTGAACGGTGGCTACTGCAGTTGATTTTTCCTATTGGATGTTGCGGTGGCAAGTGACGTAAGCGGTGGCAGGTGACGTAAGCAGTTTCCAGCTCACCACGCCCCTTGGTACGAGCTACCACGCCCTTGGCAGTATAAAACCATCTTTTTCTGTCAAAATCACTGTAGTGAGTCAGGAGCTGGAATTGCGAGTATTGAAGCGATCAGGATAGACTATTATAGCATCTTTTTAGCATATCAATTATATAGTTATTTAGATCTTCAAGTTAGCGTAGATTTATCTGTATTTAGTACAGTGGTCAGGATGGTACATAGGTGTGTTGCTGGTTGTGACAGCACTGCTGGACTGCATAGTTTTCCAGCAGACTTTAAAATTAGGCGCCAGTGGTTGCATGCACTTGGCCTGGAAGACCGTGAGTTCCCGCCTAGAGCTGGAGTGTGCAAACTGCATTTTACACGGGATTTCTTCTCCAATGCAATGGAGGTGGAGATGGGCTTCTCCACACAGCTCGCGCTGAAAAGCGACGTGATGCGGGAGCTAAGACCGCAGTTTGAGCCAGTTGCTCGAATTGATATGAACAGACACCTCGACATCCTCCACTTCAGGTGAAGGTAGGTAAGAAAAATCCTCTACTTCAAATGATCGCTCTGTTGCAAAGCTACTTGCGTCATTACAGTCACTCTCCATTTTAGCGTCTCTGACAGCAGCTGTCAATCAATCCGTCACTGCGGGTCTCAGGTTCACGCCGCACTCGCTCAGCCCCGCCCTAGGTTCGTCCCCTCTATCTCCGCTGTGATCTGCCCACTTTTCAGCATTTTTCAAATATTGTCAGTGGGTGGAGTCAGGCTCTGACCAGGGGTTTAGTTACCCTTTAAAGATACATATAGGCAGCTACCGATGCGATGCGATACGATTCACTGCTATTACGATGCGGTGCGATACGATTTCAATTCGATGTGATTCAGTGTAATTCAATGCAATGAAGAAAAATAATATGCTGTGCAATTCAATATGTAGATATTTAACTTTTTATTTATTTTGTTCCAACAGAAATCTTATCTTAAAGTATCTTAAGTGCCATCTGACTTTTTACACATAGCTCTTTCACAAACAAAAGATTAGTTTTTTACAAAACCAAAAGATTAAATAAAAACAGACATTCTTTTCCTGTCTTGTCTCTAGTTACTTTTAACAGCTCACACATTTAACAGGTGAAACAATTTAAGAATGGTGCTCAGGGATAAACAATAAAGAAATGTTCTGTAACTTGCCAGCAGGCTAATGTGATTTCAGCAGGCTAACTCAGTGAGCAGAAAGCAGGTGCTGTTTTTTTTTAACATAAGCAATACAAATAAAAACCTTTCACAAACAGGTAAACAAACATGTAAAAATATATACGCAGACTATGCACAAACACGCTTACTTTAAGCGAAGAGGAGAGATTCGCGGATGCACTGAACACGTTTTAAGTGCAGGCATACTCTCTGAGCGAGCCCAGAGAAAATTCTTACAAGAGCAACGTGTATCTGAGAGCGTTCGCCGAGTTCCCGCGCGCGAGCAGAGCGATTCGGGCTCCGCACATTATATTCCGCGCGTGAGCAGAGAGATTGACGCTTTCGCATTATATTAATGTACTTTCGCGGTACAATTATGCGCTATCGACATTTGACAGGGAAATAACGTCATAGGTCTTCGACCTCCATTACTGCCCACCACCGCCCTGCAAGGAGGGCTGTGATGAGCTCCTCATGCTCATCAAAGGGGATGAAGGTTTCTGTTTTTTTGGATAAACATCTTTGATGGAAGTAAGACAAGTTAACCAAAAAAGTTTATAATTTCAGATGTTTTTGAAACAATTAACTGTATCTGTGAATACAAGAAAAGAGAGAGAAGAGGTGAACAAATAAAAGCCGGTTCATTTTTTTTAAGACTAGGCTATGCCCAGTGGTGGTCCATCTTTGATAGCATATAAACAGTATAATCAATGAACAATATAATGAAACAAATTAAAGCCCGAAAAAAGGCAGCTTGGACTTATTGAGCTTTGGCAAGTATGGATAAATAACGTCTATCTGGAGAATGCAGTGCAGAGGGACATCTAGTGTCTAGAACACTGCACTGAGTGAACGAAATAAGAATCAATCCAATTATTTATCTTTATTCAGTTTCAATACATTATAAGATAATCTAGTTTACAGATAATTCATAGTTTACAGCTGTTGAAGTTATGCTCACATAGGTTATGCTCTTTTACCAATATATCGATATTGCATTATTGCTCAACATATGAAATTGCATTAATAGTTCAGGAAATTGTTCTGTGCGTTTAAAATGCTTCCTTCTGAGTAGTATATATTCTACTGCTTATGTCATGATGATTTATGACTTTGACCTTTGACCTTTGACAGGTTGAACTTCCGGTGACCTTATGATGGATGGGTTGAACTTCCGGAATGAGTTCAGGGGGTAACCTATGACCGTTTCCCACGCATCGATCATGTGGTTTTGACAGAAGCTTTTACCCTATTGACCTAGTTAGTTCTAAATTATAGTATTTTGACGGTTAGTTTAAACGGTAAAGGAAACACTCCCCACGCATCGATCATGTGGTTTTGACAGAAAGTTTTACCCTATTGCCCTAGTTAGTTCTAGATCATGGTTTTAGGAAAGCCTCCCGATGCATCGATCATGTGGTTTTGACAGAAGCTGTTTGAACTTTGTGTCAGTTAGCTTGTTTGAAGTTTGTGCCAGTTATACGGTTATGTGTGTGTGTGTGTGTGTGTGTGTGTGTGTCTCCCCCTCCCATTACATTCCTGAGCCGTGTATAAATGGGATCGGTGTGTTCTACGTTTATATATAAAACATTCTATAATTTATATAATATAATTAATTATCATGCTAAAGGTGAAAACATTTTAGTTATTTCACATTTATATATATATATATATATATATATATATATATATCATTATATAATTTATATATAAAACATTATATAATTTACTAAAACAATTAAAGGTTTAAAACACATTTTAGTTATTTCATATATGAGACATTCAGTTATTTCACATTTATATATAAAACATTCTATAATTTATATAATATAATTAATTAAAGGTTTAAAACACATTTTAGTTATTTCATATATGTGACATTCAGTTATCTCACATTTATATATAAAACATTCTATAATTTATATAATATAATTATCATGCTAAAGTTGAAAAAATAAAAACATTTAAGTTATTTCACATTTATATATAAAACATTCTATAATTTATATAATATAATAATTGTCATGCTAAAGTTGAAAACATTTTAGTTATTTCATATATGTGACATCATTCAGTTATTTCACATATATATATATATATATATATATATATATATATATATATATATATATATAAAACATTATATAATTTATATGATATAATTAATTATCATGCTAAGGTTGAAAAACATTTCAGTTATTTCACATTTATATATAAAACATTATATAATTTATATAATATTTATATAATTTATATAATATAATTAATTATCATGCTAAAGTTGAAAAACATGCCGTTCTTTATATTCTATCTTTTATATAATATACATAATCTAAAAGCAATTTAACTAAGGCAGCTGTGATTTTCAAAATGAAAGACATGTACGAGCTAAGGATGTGTCAACTATTATCATCATTTCCTTTTGACCCGGATAATACGGTAATTAATTTTCTATGCGAGTGACACAATATACAGTTCTCATACTATTGGTGTAAATAGCCGTGCTAAAACATTTATGACTATTTTTGCAGGCCAGCAGATCATGTCAAGGGTGTTTCACATCTAAGAATCACAATGTTTTGTAAATGACATTTTTCTTACACCTCGAGATTTAACCGTATCAAGATTTTGGGCGACCGTTCGCAATTTCATCATTTCGTCATCGTAATAGGAATAAATGAAAATTAAGAAATTAAGTTACAGTTTTTCTCTTCGAGATATTTCTTTTAGCGCAACTTTGTGTCTGTCCAAAAAGTGTGATCGCATGAAGCATCGACGCAAAAATGAAGTCTAGCTGTTTTACACTTAAAACTATTACAACATCAAACGTTACACTCGTTTAAGTTTCCACACTCTTGTTGAGATACATTTTTTATCCATAACCTTTCGTGTATTCGAGCGACCAAATCACTAAGAAAGACAGTATAGCAAGAAAACTAACGTTTACAACGCATATAGAATTTTTTTTTTTTTTTTTGATTTGTAAATGATATTTTTATTACTCCGTTAGATTTAGTCATCGTGTTCGGATAGCCGATGACACAATTCACATTCTGTTTTAAGACTCCTGTAAGTTCATGCTAACTCTCGCGTGGGAAAGAGAGCGGGGTGAGCGCATTCTATTCATTTAAGAACAATTATTAAACATTTGCCCAAACTTTTTTATTATTTTGACAAAACACAACACGACGACATTAAAGATTGTTATCAGTTCCTACGGCCATCTTCTTTGATTCAAAATACCTCCAGTCACCCCAAAACCCACTCAGACTCCAGGGGTTAAAGAATATGGAAATAAATAATTATATAATGACATCATCATCCTAAAGCAATTCATTAAACAAAAAAAGTATAACTTAAAAAAAAGATCACTTATTTTAAATGTGATAGCATAGTATATAAAATAAACATTTCTGATGATACATATAAAAAATATCCCTTACATTTTTTTAGACCGGGGAGAGATGTCCAAACATGAATGAAATATCCCAAAATAAAATAATACGACTTAAAAAAATAAAAGTAAAATGTTTAAATCATAAACAGAATCTCACAGGTCCAAGTTGGGGTATTCTCCTGTATGTGAGACCTGAGGGGGGTGCTTCACACACCCCGCGCGCGGCGAGGGTGGAGTTCCAGACCGCATGATCTAAGCCAGAGGGGTACATTATTTCAAAGTTAACATTAATGTAATGTTTGAATAATCAGTACCCTCACTACATCTGATGTAATTCATTACATCTGTTTAAATGTTTCTTAATTCAACAAAATGATGATATATATTATCTAAAATATTTAGATTTTTATATAATATTATATAATAATTATTTATTATTTATATTTACATCCTAGAGATGTAATTTATGTGCGTTGCTACGGTCGTAAACCTTTCACATATCTACGGTACTTTCAGACACAGAGCAGGAAAGACATTTGCAGGGCCTCTGTTTAACCGTTCCAAAATACCTCCATTTAAAAGCAAAATTAAAATATAAAAATGACCGCCTGTACAGCTGTAGTTCTATTTTATATTAAAAGTATCCTTACTATCCATATTATATTCTTTATTTAAAACGATATATTTAACCGGCAGTATCCCCCCGACGTGTTTTCCATCAGTTGTTTGGCCTTCGGGCTTTTTACGTAGTGCTTTTCAGTTACTGTAAGATCGCTTTACACTAGTGTAATGAAAGTTAACTTTTCTTAAAGTTTATAGTTGTATTTTACTGTATCCGCATCCTTCTATCCTGTAGATTGTATGCGTACTGTAAAATAACAAATATACATTTTGCTTAAAGTCAGTAAAATAATTACACCTACAATTTGAAACGTGTTTAAACACATTGTGTGTCACTAAAGCAAGGCACGCCGTCTATCATCTTATTTTTTTTTAAATAACCTGATGACCAGCATTGTTTCTTCATATAATTTATGCCCCCGAGTGCTTTTCTCACACGAGTAGAAAACTCTTTCTCTTTGGATGTGTTTGGCAGAAACATAATTTCTACATCAGAAAATGTTTTAAATGTACGACTGAACTTTTCTCATTCGACAGAAATACTATTTTCAAATTATTTACCCGGCCTATGACACTAGGTGTAAATGTTCTTACCTAGAACAGAAAACATACGCTTTGATTATTTTGTAGGCATCGTGTAATGTTAAATGGTTTACTAAAAAAATTAAAGCACCGGCAGCTGTGATTTTCAAAATGAAAGACATGTACGAGCTAAGGATGTGTCAACTATTATCATCATTTCCTTTTGACCCGGATAATACGGTAATTAATTTTCTATGCGAGTGACACAATATACAGTTCTCATACTATTGGTGTAAATAGCCGTGCTAAAACATTTATGACTATTTTTGCAGGCCAGCAGATCATGTCAAGGGTGTTTCACATCTAAGAATCACAATGTTTTGTAAATGACATTTTTCTTACACCTCGAGATTTAACCGTATCAAGATTTTGGGCGACCGTTCGCAATTTCATCATTTCGTCATTGTAATAGGAATAAATGAAAATTAAGAAATTAAGTTACAGTTTTTCTCTTCGAGATATTTCTTTTAGCGCAACTTTGTGTCTGTCCAAAAAGTGTGATCGCATGAAGCATCGACGCAAAAATGAAGTCTAGCTGTTTTACACTTAAAACTATTACAACATCAAACGTTACACTCGTTTAAGTTTCCACACTCTTGTTGAGATACATTTTTTATCCATAACCTTTCGTGTATTCGAGCGACCAAATCACTAAGAAAGACAGTATAGCAAGAAAACTAACGTTTACAACGCATATAGAATTTTTTTTTGACACAATTCACATTCTGTTTTAAGACTCCTGTAAGTTCATGCTAACTCTCGCGTGGGAAAGAGAGCGGGGTGAGCGCATTCTATTCATTTAAGAACAATTATTAAACATTTGCCCAAACTTTTTTATTATTTTGACAAAACACAACACGACGACATTAAAGATTGTTATCAGTTCCTACGGCCATCTTCTTTGATTCAAATAAAGCAACATCTCTGGTGTACGTGTGTATGTGCTAAACATCTTTGCTTTTCCACTTCTGACAGATTTGTTAGATGGGCTACCGTTGTAATACAAACACATTTGACAACTACGATGTTCTCACTTTTGTAACGGTTATAGAAAAATGCCATACACACTTTTGCATTTCATAATTCAGTGATTTTAGCTGTAATGAGCACATGAGACAAAAATTGTCAATGTGTGACTCGTAAACATGAATAATTTTATTTATTTATTTATTTTTACCAGAGATAGTCGACAGATCTGTTGACACGTTGTTTTGCAGTTTTCTGGTCAAACATACACTGCCTGTTCATAGGAATTTTACAGCATAAAAATATCACCCCTACATCTAGAGCTCTTGTTCATATAGCCGATGACGACGTTCACATTTTACTCGTCGTACTCGTTTCAACATTTCCGCTTGACATTAAAGAGTAGACCTATGCGTACGCCCCTTCGGTCGTAAGCATTATCATCTACCGCGTGCTGAGATTTTTCTGCTTTGTCCACTTTTGACGGATTTGCTAGAGGGACTATGTCACCTCGTTGTAACGTGATTACGTTTAAGATCCATAAGATTGCACTACATTCACCTGAAAAGGTTATAGACATACTCTTTTATACAGGAAAACGCGTATCAGAATAACAAATACCTAATAGTGAAATCCAGTATTCTAAACTATTGTGAAAGTTTTAATGCAACTCTGTAAATAGCTTTTTTTTTCTACTACTGTATACATTATTGTTTGGTTGTCTTTGTACGGTATTTCAATCAATAAACCACTGTTGATAAGTCGTTCATTTAAGTGAGAGACGGGATGATTTTGACTGTTTCAGTCATTCATCGTGTTTAAGGTCTGATCCGGAAACTGCGCTACGACTGGAACTGTGCTCTGTCACGTCTAAATAACCCGTTGTTCTTTAAGAAAACACGAGGCGAGCAGTTTCTGACATCTATTAATTCACTTCATTTTTTCACAACCGCAAATGTTTTGTTTAGCATACATATTAGTTTTAGTCAGTTACATAGGCGTCACGCATGAAGTTTATAGTTATTTTAAATAATTATGATAGAGTTACAGGTTTAGGTTAGTGTGGCGCCTGTAAGCGGTGAAAACTTCAAGCATCGTCGACGACGGTGTTACTCAAACAGCCCATAGCGTTATCTTTTAACAAACTATTGTATTGCGCGTTACTAAGACAAAATCTGTAACAGCGTTCATTAATATGTTGAAATGAAAATAAACATACAAAACTTTAGTATAGTTTAGTATAGCCTAACACCGCATAGACAAATGTTTGTTCTAACTCTTTCGCCCTAAAATTGCGAGATTTCTTGACTTTGCCGTGTTTAACGGACTCTAGATCTCATCGCGCCGTAGCGAACTGTAAACCACACACTTTCTCATCGCATTACGCTAAGAAAACAGCACATGGTTAAAGCTATTACACCATAAACTGTCTAAAGTTGTTAATGTACAAGCACAGTAAACTATTTCTACAAAAAATATCATCGCACTACAGTTTTTTTTGTTTTTTTTTGCGTATGATACATCGTTCAACAATACTTTTGCACACTCATTCGACTGTATTTATTACCACCGTTCTCACGTTCCTGCTGTTCATAATGAATATATAATCCTTCATTGCATTCATATTTATATTCTGTATATACTCCGATCGATATTGTACGTATATAGCAACTACACTGTACTTTCTGTATGTCATAGCTTTACTTACTCTGCACTTTTATGAATATAAAACACTATATTCTCGCGCTTCTGGTTAGATGCTAACTGCATTTCATTAGCTCTGTACTTGTACTCTGCATAATGACAATAAAGTCGAATCTAATCTAAACAAGTACAATCGTACGCTTCCAGGACTTTGCTCATTCTTTCTGTTTAAATTTGTTTAAACGGACTTTCACATTCTTATTTTCACCAACTAAGTGTAATTTCCTAGGCCTCGCGGATTGTTTTTCTAGTTTTGCCGTCAACCCCTTTGTTCATACGCAGCGATATCTCTGTGAATCTGCTTGATTTCATAAAATATTTTATCTCTTACGTTATATCATTATACTATCCTAGTTTATATCAGATACAAGTTTGTTTCTTCATATTTCTCGCGAGTCAAACCGTAACCAAGCCCCCTTCACCCTCCTCCGCTTTTGTGTGCAACACCCCCATTTCAACAATCAACCAAGCAACATTTGATACGTAGAAACAAGACCGCTCATTTTTATTTTTTGTTCGAATGTACAGAAGATCCGCCACTACTTCCTCGTGACTACGGCTAGTCTTTATCCCCTGTGAGCGGCTGGCCTCATAAACTCTGCAGTTATCGCAGGTTTTCTTATGATCTGCGAACATCTTGTCAATCAAACTTCAACATCTTGTCAATCAAAACATTATCTACGTGGACTGACAGAATCGGCTTCAGCGATCAAAACGATCAAAAAATTGCACAAGGCCCGGATCGTCGTGGATTTTAAAAACACTCGGTTTACGTCTTGGAATAAATTCTGAAAAGGATGTCTGCCACTACCAGCGCTGGTGCGGATGAGCGAGTGGAGTGCGGCTGTGCCGAAGGAAAGATGTGTCCTGTAAAAGCCAACATAGACTCTATGTTTAAACAATGTTACAGAGAGCAAATGATCGATCTGATGCGTAAAATCATAGACGATGCGTCTGATCCGAATCATGATTGTATGACGGATTCCAAGCGCGTAACAAATCTCAAGAAAGAAATGGACGTTGTAAGAAGCCTGAAAAATAATCCATGGCCCGATTTGTCGAGCTTGTATACGACCAGCAAGGCGCCGATTTGTGTAACGACCAGAAAGATTCTGTATGTGACGGCCGAATGTAGTGACGAGATGTACATTAATGAGACTCTCTGTCTGTGTACGTGCATAACGGATTTGTGTGTGATGTTAGTCGCTAAACATTATGGGTTCGCGATACATGAAATTATTGAAACCGTCGTCAATTTCATAATAGAACAAAACTTGAGGGCCTGCCGAGATTTTCTTTTCTGGCTAGATAACTTGTGATGTCATCACTATTATTTGTAATAACAATTTGATCACTTTCTTCATTACTTCATTGTATGCATGTAAATTCAACACTGTATTGTTGAAATAAAAGTTTGAATCCCTTCACTGTATATTCTTTCACCGAGTTCATTTTTTGGATTTTAATGATTTAGCATACGTTCGAAGAGACTTACAAATGAGTATACAGTCGTGGATACTCTAACGGGGTAGAATGGACGGGAGTAGATGTAAGAGAAATATGAAGAAACAAACTTGTATCTGATATAAACTAGGATAGTATAATGATATAACGTAAGAGATAAAATATTTTATGAAATCAAGCAGATTCACAGAGATATCGCTGCGTATGAACAAAGGGGTTGACGGCAAAACTAGAAAAACAATCCGCGAGGCCTAGGAAATTACACTTAGTTGGTGAAAATAAGAATGTGAAAGTCCGTTTAAACAAATTTAAACAGAAAGAATGAGCAAAGTCCTGGAAGCGTACGATTGTACTTGTTTAGATTAGATTCGACTTTATTGTCATTATGCAGAGTACAAGTACAGAGCTAATGAAATGCAGTTAGCATCTAACCAGAAGCGCGAGAATATAGTGTTTTATATTCATAAAAGTGCAGAGTAAGTAAAGCTATGACATACAGAAAGTACAGTGTAGTTGCTATATACGTACAATATCGATCGGAGTATATACAGAATATAAATATGAATGCAATGAAGGATTATATATTCATTATGAACAGCAGGAACGTGAGAACGGTGGTAATAAATACAGTCGAATGAGTGTGCAAAAGTATTGTTGAACGATGTATCATACGCAAAAAAAAACAAAAAAAACTGTAGTGCGATGATATTTTTTGTAGAAATAGTTTACTGTGCTTGTACATTAACAACTTTAGACAGTTTATGGTGTAATAGCTTTAACCATGTGCTGTTTTCTTAGCGTAATGCGATGAGAAAGTGTGTGGTTTACAGTTCGCTACGGCGCGATGAGATCTAGAGTCCGTTAAACACGGCAAAGTCAAGAAATCTCGCAATTTTAGGGCGAAAGAGTTAGAACAAACATTTGTCTATGCGGTGTTAGGCTATACTAAACTATACTAAAGTTTTGTATGTTTATTTTCATTTCAACATATTAATGAACGCTGTTACAGATTTTGTCTTAGTAACGCGCAATACAATAGTTTGTTAAAAGATAACGCTATGGGCTGTTTGAGTAACACCGTCGTCGACGATGCTTGAAGTTTTCACCGCTTACAGGCGCCACACTAACCTAAACCTGTAACTCTATCATAATTATTTAAAATAACTATAAACTTCATGCGTGACGCCTATGTAACTGACTAAAACTAATATGTATGCTAAACAAAACATTTGCGGTTGTGAAAAAATGAAGTGAATTAATAGATGTCAGAAACTGCTCGCCTCGTGTTTTCTTAAAGAACAACGGGTTATTTAGACGTGACAGAGCACAGTTCCAGTCGTAGCGCAGTTTCCGGATCAGACCTTAAACACGATGAATGACTGAAACAGTCAAAATCATCCCGTCTCTCACTTAAATGAACGACTTATCAACAGTGGTTTATTGATTGAAATACCGTACAAAGACAACCAAACAATAATGTATACAGTAGTAGAAAAAAAAAAGCTATTTACAGAGTTGCATTAAAACTTTCACAATAGTTTAGAATACTGGATTTCACTATTAGGTATTTGTTATTCTGATACGCGTTTTCCTGTATAAAAGAGTATGTCTATAACCTTTTCAGGTGAATGTAGTGCAATCTTATGGATCTTAAACGTAATCACGTTACAACGAGGTGACATAGTCCCTCTAGCAAATCCGTCAAAAGTGGACAAAGCAGAAAAATCTCAGCACGCGGTAGATGATAATGCTTACGACCGAAGGGGCGTACGCATAGGTCTACTCTTTAATGTCAAGCGGAAATGTTGAAACGAGTACGACGAGTAAAATGTGAACGTCGTCATCGGCTATATGAACAAGAGCTCTAGATGTAGGGGTGATATTTTTATGCTGTAAAATTCCTATGAACAGGCAGTGTATGTTTGACCGCGGTCAGAGAAAACTCTTCATCAGAAAACTGCAAAACAACGTGTCAACAGATCGGTCGACTATCTCTGGTAAAAATAAATAAATAAATAAAATTATTCATGTTTACGAGTCACACATTGACAATTTTTGTCTCATGTGCTCATTACAGCTAAAATCACTGAATTATGAAATGCAAAAGTGTGTATGGCATTTTTCTATAACCGTTACAAAAGTGAGAACATCGTAGTTGTCAAATGTGTTTGTATTACAACGGTAGCCCATCTAACAAATCTGTCAGAAGTGGAAAAGCAAAGATGTTTAGCACATACACACGTACACCAGAGATGTTGCTTTATTTGAATCAAAGAAGATGGCCGTAGGAACTGATAACAATCTTTAATGTCGTCGTGTTGTGTTTTGTCAAAATAATAAAAATGTTTGGGCAAATGTTTAATAATTGTTCTTAAATGAATAGAATGCGCTCACCCCGCTCTCTTTCCCACGCGAGAGTTAGCATGAACTTACAGGAGTCTTAAAACAGAATGTGAATTGTGTCATCGGCTATCCGAACACGATGACTAAATCTAACGGAGTAATAAAAATATCATTTACAAATCAAAAAAAAAAAAAAAAATTCTATATGCGTTGTAAACGTTAGTTTTCTTGCTATACTGTCTTTCTTAGTGATTTGGTCGCTCGAATACACGAAAGGTTATGGATAAAAAATGTATCTCAACAAGAGTGTGGAAACTTAAACGAGTGTAACGTTTGATGTTGTAATAGTTTTAAGTGTAAAACAGCTAGACTTCATTTTTGCGTCGATGCTTCATGCGATCACACTTTTTGGACAGACACAAAGTTGCGCTAAAAGAAATATCTCGAAGAGAAAAACTGTAACTTAATTTCTTAATTTTCATTTATTCCTATTACGATGACGAAATGATGAAATTGCGAACGGTCGCCCAAAATCTTGATACGGTTAAATCTCGAGGTGTAAGAAAAATGTCATTTACAAAACATTGTGATTCTTAGATGTGAAACACCCTTGACATGATCTGCTGGCCTGCAAAAATAGTCATAAATGTTTTAGCACGGCTATTTACACCAATAGTATGAGAACTGTATATTGTGTCACTCGCATAGAAAATTAATTACCGTATTATCCGGGTCAAAAGGAAATGATGATAATAGTTGACACATCCTTAGCTCGTACATGTCTTTCATTTTGAAAATCACAGCTGCCGGTGCTTTAATTTTTTTAGTAAACCATTTAACATTACACGATGCCTACAAAATAATCAAAGCGTATGTTTTCTGTTCTAGGTAAGAACATTTACACCTAGTGTCATAGGCCGGGTAAATAATTTGAAAATAGTATTTCTGTCGAATGAGAAAAGTTCAGTCGTACATTTAAAACATTTTCTGATGTAGAAATTATGTTTCTGCCAAACACATCCAAAGAGAAAGAGTTTTCTACTCGTGTGAGAAAAGCACTCGGGGGCATAAATTATATGAAGAAACAATGCTGGTCATCAGGTTATTTAAAAAAAAATAAGACGATAGACGGCGTGCCTTGCTTTAGTGACACACAATGTGTTTAAACACGTTTCAAATTGTAGGTGTAATTATTTTACTGACTTTAAGCAAAATGTATATTTGTTATTTTACAGTACGCATACAATCTACAGGATAGAAGGATGCGGATACAGTAAAATACAACTATAAACTTTAAGAAAAGTTAACTTTCATTACACTAGTGTAAAGCGATCTTACAGTAACTGAAAAGCACTACGTAAAAAGCCCGAAGGCCAAACAACTGATGGAAAACACGTCGGGGGGATACTGCCGGTTAAATATATCGTTTTAAATAAAGAATATAATATGGATAGTAAGGATACTTTTAATATAAAATAGAACTACAGCTGTACAGGCGGTCATTTTTATATTTTAATTTTGCTTTTAAATGGAGGTATTTTGGAACGGTTAAACAGAGGCCCTGCAAATGTCTTTCCTGCTCTGTGTCTGAAAGTACCGTAGATATGTGAAAGGTTTACGACCGTAGCAACGCACATAAATTACATCTCTAGGATGTAAATATAAATAATAAATAATTATTATATAATATTATATAAAAATCTAAATATTTTAGGTAATATATATCATCATTTTGTTGAATTAAGAAACATTTAAACAGATGTAATGAATTACATCAGATGTAGTGAGGGTACTGATTATTCAAACATTACATTAATGTTAACTTTGAAATAATGTACCCCTCTGGCTTAGATCATGCGGTCTGGAACTCCACCCTCGCCGCGCGCGGGGTGTGTGAAGCACCCCCCTCAGGTCTCACATACAGGAGAATACCCCAACTTGGACCTGTGAGATTCTGTTTATGATTTAAACATTTTACTTTTATTTTTTTAAGTCGTATTATTTTATTTTGGGATATTTCATTCATGTTTGGACATCTCTCCCCGGTCTAAAAAAATGTAAGGGATATTTTTTATATGTATCATCAGAAATGTTTATTTTATATACTATGCTATCACATTTAAAATAAGTGATCTTTTTTTTAAGTTATACTTTTTTTGTTTAATGAATTGCTTTAGGATGATGATGTCATTATATAATTATTTATTTCCATATTCTTTAACCCCTGGAGTCTGAGTGGGTTTTGGGGTGACTGGAGGTATTTTGACCCCCCCCCCCCCCCCCCCCCGAGACATTGGTGTTATAAGTATATGTTGAATACATGATTAAAAATGTATGATAAATGATTTGGTTTGGTTTAGTAACATGTCTGTTACTGCGATGTGTTTTATAAACATGATGAATACTTGTTTAAAACGTGTGTTCTGGTTTAGTAACACGTTGTCATATATAATTGTATTTATTTATTTTTTCATATTTTTTAAAATAGAGATAAGTCTCTTTTTAACTTGATATGTTCATGCGTATGTCCGCTTGTTTATTTGGTTTATCAGAATACAAAATTGTATAGTGGAATGGATATTATAGTGATATAACACGGTACGTGTGGTTTATGATTAAATGTATAGGGTAGTCACAATTCAGATCACTTAAAAACTAAATTTAATTAAAAAAATGTACGTGCATGCAGCATTTTAGTGTGTGGTGGTACTGTAGGTGTACGGTTAAAATAAATAATTAAACAGCTTTTTGAAAAAGATATGATATAAAGATGGATATAAAAGGTTTTAAATATAGCCTAATATAGAAAATGTTTTGCAACGATTAATGTGAAATGAATTTAACTGAATTGTGTCAACGACACATCCGGGTTCCTCAATAGACCATATTCTTTGTTCTGTTTAATTATATATTTTTTCCGATCCTGGTAAAATGTATATTTTTAGTGATGACTAAAACTAATGTAAATGTTTTGTTTTATATTGTTTGCGAATGTATAATGTGTTTATATTCATTAAAAGAAGAAAATAAGACTTGGAGACGAATGAATGTATGAGAGGGAGAGAGAGAGAGAGAGAGAGAGAGAGAGAGGGGTACAAGAGATGCTAGCCGCGCACCAACCGTAATTCATAGGTGAACCGTCAGAAAACTGTCAAAACACGGTACTCCTGCGTGAGATACGTTAGTTTTAATTAGCAATGGCTTTTGAAGATATTGTGATTTTGTAGTAAATTCGGACGAGTGTGCACTGTAGCGTGCAGACGTAGACAGTGGGACACAGAGGGTCAGGATCAAAGCTGATGTGAAAACAGCTTCTTCTGCCCCCTAAAAAAATGGATCTTGTTTTATCTGAAACAGTCGGTTTCACTATATTTTTTATCAACGTTTCGTGTATAACCTTTTTAAAAGAACACAATGTTTTTCAACCTTAGTTAAATTGCTTTTAGATTATGTATATTATATAAAAGATAGAATATAAAGAACGGCATGTTTTTCAACTTTAGCATGATAATTAATTATATTATATAAATTATATAAATATTATATAAATTATATAATGTTTTATATATAAATGTGAAATTACTAAAATGTTTTCAACTTTAGCATGATGATTATTATATTATATAAATTATAGGCTGTTTTATATATAAATGTGAAATAACTGAAATGTTTTTCAACCTTAGCATGATAATTAATTATATCATATAAATTATATAATGTTTTATATATATATATATATATATATATATATATATATATGTGTGAAATAACTGAATGTCACATATATGAAATAACTAAAACGTTTTCAACTTTAGCATGACAATTATTATATTATATAAATTATAGAATGTTTTATATATAAATGTGAGATAACTGAATGTCACATATATGAAATAACTAAAATGTGTTTTAAAACTTTAATTAATTATATTATATAAATTATAGAATGTTTTATATATAAATGTGAAATAACTGAATGTCTCATATATGAAATAACTAAAATGTGTTTTAAAACTTTAATTAATTATATTATATAAATTATAGAATGTTTTATATATAAACGTAGAACACACCGATCCCATTTATACACGGCTCAGGAATGTAATGGGAGGGGGAGACACACACACACACACACACACACACACACATAACCGTATAACTGGCACAAACTTCAAACAAGCTAACTGACACAAAGTTCAAACAGCTTCTGTCAAAACCACATGATCGATGCATCGGGAGGGTTTCCTAAAACCATGATCTAGAACTAACTAGGGCAATAGGGTAAAACTTTCTGTCAAAACCACATGATCGATGCGTGGGGAGTGTTTCCTTTACCGTTTAAACTAGCCGTCAAAAACTATAATTTAGTACTAACTAGGTCAATAGGGTAAAACTTTCTGTCAAAACCACATGATCGATGCGTGGGAAACGGTCATAGGTTAGCCCCTGAACTCATTCCGGAAGTTCAACCCATCCATCATAAGGTCACCGGAAGTTCAACCTGTCAAAAGGTCAAAGGTCAAAGTCATAAATCATCATGACATAAGCAGTAGAATATATACTACTCTTCTGGTATTCGTTATAGTCTGCCTACACTTAAAAACAATCAGTATATATATATATATATATATATACAGGTGCTCGTCATATAATTAGAATATCATCAAAAAGTTGATTCCACTGACTGTGGAAACTTTACACTGGCCCTCAAGCAACGTGGACTGTGTGCCTCTCCTCTCTTCCTCCAAACTCTGGGACCCTGATTTCCGAAGGAAACATAACTTTGGACCACTCAGCAGCAGTCCAGTCCTTTTTGTCTTTAGATGCTTCTGACGCTGTCTGTTGTTTAAGAGTGGCTTGACACAAGGAATCCGACAGCTGAAACTCATGTCTTGTATATATCTGTGCGTAGTGGTTCTTGAAGCACTGACTCTAGCTGCAGTCCACTCTTTGTGAATCTCCCCCACATTTTTGAATGGGTTTTGTTTCACAATCCTCTGCAGGGTGCGGTTATCCCTATTGTTTGTATACTTATTTTTCTACCACATCTTTTCTTTCCCTTTGACTCTATATTAATTTGCTTGGACACAGAGCTCTGTGAACAGCCAGCCTCTTTTGCAATGACCTTTTGTGTCTTGCCCTCCTTGTGCAAGGTGTCAATGGTCGACTGTCAAGTCAGCAGTCTTCCCCATGATTGTGTAGCCTACAAAACTAGACTGAGAGACCATTTAAAGGCCTTTGCAGGTGTTTTGAGTTAATTAGCTAATTAGAGTGTGGCACCAGGTGTCCTCAATATTGAACCTTTTCACATTATTCTAATTTTCTGAGATACTGAATTTGGGATTTTCCTTAGTTGTCAGTTATAAACATCAAAATTAAAAGAAATAAATATTTGAAATATATCAGTCTGTGTGTAATGAATGATTATAATATACAAGTTTCACTTTTTGAATGGAATTAGTGAAATAAATCAACTTTTTGATTGTATTCTAATTATATGACCAGTATATAAATGTATATATACCAGTTTTACAAATCAGGACGTCCCCCAAAGGGAGGTTTTTGGAGATTTTGTCAGGTTTAGATCACTTTTGGGTACAAATTTGCCCGCTCAGATTTCTGAGCCAAGTGGATTATGAATGCAGCTTCCAAAAGAGAAAAATAGCCGAATAATGTTTTTTTTTAGATTTGATACAAACACACAGGTGTGATGTAAGGCACGTCACTAGCTGCTAAATTCAAATCTGTGTTCACTGGATGGGGCTGCGCGAGAGACATCCGCGTTTTACTGCGCTGCACTTTACAACCAATCACACATTATCCTTTTGAGCTTATGAATGCAATTGCCAATCAAAGGCAATCAGATGAGTCATCGCTGAAACAACGGAGTGACTGAATTCTGCTCTGGCGAATCAGAAACAACTAAGTGCAAGTATTTACAATTTAAGTAAGATATGCATTTCACAGTGTAAACAGCTTCAGTGATTATAATGGGAGATTTTGAGAGTGTTTGAACTGTGGCTTGACGTCAATGATAATGTTCTCTGATAATCTATATGTTCTTTGCTGAGTCTAGCATGGGGACTTAAATGAGTCTACCCCCCAAGATTACTCTTATAAACGTGCCACATGCAAAAGGTGCTTCAATTTATAACAATGTTTTCAGTATTTCTCAGAGGGCGGGTTTCAAGTATAACTCATTTGAAGTAATGGTGCTTCATATAACATTATCCAGAGAAACAAGTGTTCATGATAAATCCCCTGTGATGTTCGTACTGGCTACTGTATACAGGCCACCAGGGCACCATACAGACTTTATTAAAGAATTTGCTGATTTTATATCCGAGTTAGTGCTGGCTGCAGATAAAGTTTTAATTGTTGGTGATTTTAATATCCATGTTGCTAATGAAAAAGATGCATTGGGATCAGAATTTATAGACATTCTGAACTCTATTTGGGTTAGACAACACGTTTCAGGACCTACTCATTTTCGAAATCATACTCTAGATTTATTACTGTCACATGGAATTGATGTTGATGGTGTTGAAATTATGTAGCCAAGCGATGATATCTCAGATCATTATTTAGTTTTGTGCAAACTTCATATAGCTTAAACTGTAAATTCTACTTCTTGTTACAAGTATGGTAGAATCATCACTTCTACCACAAAAGACTGCTTTGTAAGTAATCTTCCTGATGTAACCCAATTCCTTAGCATATCCAAAAACTCTGGACACTCTCTTTTCTAGCATTTTATAAATAAAAACCAAACACAAAATAAAATCCAGGCCTGGTCCTCTCTCGTCCTTCACTGTCGTCGCTCCTCTTTTGTATCCTTCCGATCTCCTCCGTGGGACTCGAGACTGGTGAGTGGAGCAGGTGTCTGGCTGGAGTCCAATCATAACAAGATAATTTAAACACAATTTTAAAATAAAAAAAATAAAAATACATTTTCAACCCGTAGCATTTAAGAGATACACAAGATAAACCCAAATTAAGAATAAGCCTGAGAAAAGAGGTAGGTTTTAATTGATACTTTAAAAAAGCTTAATGTAGAAGAAGCCTTAATAGTTAGAGGTAGTGTATTCCAAAGTTTTGGAGCATAGACTGAAAAAGACCTGTCGCCTTTTGTTTTCCATCGAGATTTCGGGAAGCCAATGGAGAGAGGCCTGTATAGGTGAAATATGTTCTCTCTTTTTTTGTCCCAGTCAAAAAATGAGCTGCAGCATTTTGGACTAACTGTAATCGTGAAAGTGATGACTGACTAATTCCAGCATACAAGGCATTGCAATCATCAAACCTTGAGGAAATAAAAGCGTGAATTACAGTCTCCAAATCCTTAAAGATAAGGAGGGGCTTTAACTTTCACTTTGAGTATTGTTTTATGCTAATGGTAACCCTGTTTTGTCTTGTATTTTAAAAGTTGAAATTACAATAAAATTAATTTGAAATTGAAGGTTGAAGGCTTTGGCACAGATCACTAAATTCATGCAGCTGATGAATATACGGGCTGTGACCATGCAATCATGCAAAGATTCTATAACCTCACAAAAATACTGCCTCCCCTCTGCCCATGGGCAGTCCACTTAAAGAAGAACAAGTAAAAATGTTCCTAAAAACTGAATAATCAAAATGACATAAAATGGAATGGTCGAGGTTTTTAATATGCCTGAGGAAGCAAAAACTAGTTACACTGATTAATATTGAAGCTCAAATTCAATTAAATTGATGTTCAGCACAAACAGTACAAATGTACTTATCTTGAAATGAGTTGCTTGCCGGAAAAGACTTAAGTGAAGCAAATCTGAAAACCAGTGCCTGGCTCGTCATATGAAATAAATAACAAGAAAAACTGGTGGTGGTGACATTCAGTACAATGTGTGGGAGACGTGTTTAGCTGTGATATTATATGACATTTTCTGACTTTAGAACGGACCATGAGACTGTGCATAACAGATATACTAACAACTATACTGAATTTTGTTTACTTGAACTTTAAGCAGATAACAACTACTTACTGCAACTGAGCTGTAAATGTTGGAAAAATGCTAAAATTAAGTCATAATAAGCTTAATCAAATGCAGATTCCTCATCCATATATAAACATTATATCAAGACAAATGCACATATAAACACATTTGCACTGGCCTGGCTTCATGTAGAAGAGCTGCTTGTGAAAACTGACATGTAATCTCCTAGTAACCCTGAACTGAAATGAACCTTCATTTGAATTTCAAATGTACGGTATTCAATGTTTGTTTTTTTTTTTTGTTTTTCTTTTTATGACAGAAAAATTAAAACATACATTTTTTTTCTGGCTAATTTATTAATGCATACATTTGATTCTCATTAATAAAGAAAAAAATAAGACGCATTCTCTGTCTGTCAGTATGACTTGTCTGGATCTCTTTGTAGTATACGAAGCATCATTTAATATCACGCTTCGAAAGCTGCTCCCATTGGAAAGCCAAATTTCTGTTCCTCTTTTTCCAAGAGTCAGCTCTGCAGACACAAAAGCATTGCACATGTACTCAGTGTTTTAAGTCACAGTCCAAATCATTACTGAGGCAAATTAACACCAAGAACGGTAACTATGAACATCAGGTTTAAAAAAAAATAATAATAAATTCAGATTTTGAATTTGTCCACAACATAAGTAACAACAATAATGACACAGAGGAACAATATCATTGGAATAACTTTCAAGTCACATTTTCTTAAGCCAATGAACGATAAAAACATTAACAGTCATTCAAAATCCTTCATATTTTAAAAACATTATAGTCCATTGGTGTGGACACTAATATAATTATCATACAGTATATAGTTGAATATATATATACACACACACACACAGGGTACAGAAAGTATTCAAACCCACTTAAATTTTTCACTCTGTTATATTGCAGCTATTTGCTAAAATCATTTAAATTAATTTTTTTTCCTCATTAATGTACACACAGCACCCCATATTGACAGAAAAACACAGAATTGTTGACATTTTTGCACATTTATTAAAAAAGAAAAACTGAAATATCACATGGTCCTAAGTATTCAGACCCTTTGCTCAGTATTTAGTAGAAGCACTCTTTTGATCTAATACAGCCATGAGTCTTTTTGGGAAAGATGCAACAAGTTTTTCACACCTGGATTTGGGGATCCTCTGTCATTCCTCCTTGCAGATTGTTGGTGGACGTTGGTGGACAGCCATTTTCAGGTCTCTCCAGAGATGCTCAATTGGGTTTAAGTCAGGGCTCTGGCTGGGCCATTCAAGAACAGTCACGGAGTTGTTGTGAAACCACTCCTTAGTTATTTTAGCTGTATGCTTAGGGTCATTGTCTAGTTGGAAGGTGAACCTTCGGCCCAGTCTGAGGTCCTGAGCACTCTGGAGAAGGTTTTCGTCCAGGATATCCCTGTACTTGGCCGCATTCATCTTTCCCTTGATTGCAACCAGTCGTCCTGTCCCTGCAACTTAAAAAAAAAAAACCCTGCAGCATGATGCTGCCACCACCATGCTTCACTGTTGGGACTGTATTGGACAGGTGATGAGCAGTGCCTGGTTTTCTCCACACATACCGCTTAGAATTAAGGCCAAAAAGTTCTGGTCTCATCAGACCAGAGCATCCTTTAGGTGTTTTTTTAGCAAACTCCATGGGGGCTTTCATGTGTCTTGCACTGAGGAGAGGCTTGCGTCGGACCACTCTGCCATAAAGCCCCGACTGGTGGAGGGCTGCAGTGACGGTTGACTTTCTACAACTTTCTCCCACCTCCCGACTGCATCTCTGGAGCTCAGCCACAGTGATCTTTGGGTTCTTTACCTCTCTCACCAAGGCTCTTCTCCCCCGATAGCTCAGTTTGGCCAGACGGCCAGCTCTAGGAAGGGTTCTGGTCATCCCAAACTTCTTCCATTTAAGGATTATGGAGGCCACTGTGCTCTTAGGAACCTTAAGTGCAGCAGAATTTTTTTTGTAACCTTGGCCAGATCTGTGCCTTGCCACAATTCTGTCTTTGAGCTCTTCAGGCAGGTCTTTGACCTCATGATTCTCATTTGCTCTGACATGCACTGTGAGCTGTAAGGTCTTATATGTGTGGCTTTCCTAATCAAGTCCAATCAGTTTAATCAAACACAGCTGGACTCAAATGAATGTGTAGAACCATCTCAAGGATGATCAGAAGAAATGGACAGCACCTGAGTTAAATATATGAGTGTCACAGTAAAGGGTCTGAATACTTAAGACCACGTGATATTTCAGTTTTTCTTTTGTAATAAATCTGCAAAAATGTCAACAATTATGTGTTTTTCTGTTAATATGGGGTAATGTGTGTACATTAATGAGGAAAAAAAATAATTTAAATGATTTTAGCAAATGGCTACAATATAACAAAGAGTGAAAAATGTAAGGAATACTTTCCGTGCCCACTGTGTGTATATATATATATATATATATATATATTAGGGGTGGGCATAGATAATTTTTTTTTTAATCTAGATTAATCTCACTGTAATCTTGGAATTAATCTAGATTAAAATGGCTCATTTGAATTCTGCCGAAGGCATTCAGAATATGTGTGCTACCCAAATAAAATAATGACTTAAAGTAACGTTAAGTCTTTGAGAATGGGTTTCTCAAGCCATGTGGTGCATTAGACCAGGGGCTCATCTCCTGTTTCCAAAATGCATCACAAACTGCTTGAGAAAGCTGTAAACTAATTCCACATTGCTCAAGGTGCAAACAACCTTACGCCTGTTTCACACATAATCCGTCTGCAGTGCGTATACGTTGCGTATTTTTTTTACGCACACATGTTAACGGATTCCAGCGTTCACGCGGTTGAGGTCTGTCAGTGCGTTCCAGGAGCGTTGCGTCTGCAGCAGTGCAGCAATCGTTTAGGTTACAGTTAGCGGACTGCAAACGCGTCCTGTGTGAAAGCACAATGAGTATGAGTCCGTGCTGCTTCTGCACTACATACGTAACGCACACGAACTGCATACGCACTGCAGGCAGAGTATGTGTGAAACAGGCGTGCGTCTTGTTGAGGTTCATTGGCCTGATAAGAGTCTCACGTTAACGCAGCATGTTAACGCCGATAACAGCCCACCACTATATACATATAAAATTTATGCATTTAGCAGACACTTTTATCCAAAGCAACTTACAGTGCATTCAGGCTATCAATATTTACCTATACTAACTATATATATATATATATATAGTTAGTGTTATATATATATATAGTTAGTGTTATCATTCTTGGTGTGAATGTGCCTTTCTTCATAAATCTTTTTTATGATCTCTTACCATACTCATTTAGTCATATCTAGTAATATAACATTTGATGAACAGCTTGCATGTCACATAGGCTCTCATTTACTAAAAACTGCATAAAAAAAGTTTCTCAAAATTTGTTAATTAATTTTACTGTTTCATACTAAATTACATTTCACCAACCTTTCCTTAAAGTAAAGGTTGCAGGCCTCCTCCAAATCTGAGAGTGTGGCTCTGGTCTCTTTTTCACTTACAGCTGGACACGTGACACGGTACCGATCCATCAGTGTGCATTCTGAAAAGCTGAAGATGAAGAGAGCGCTCTCATCCTTGTTCCTATCAGTCGCCTCCACCAAAGGTGTTTTTCTGTCACCTAAAACAAATCACGTGTGTTACCATGAACATAATACTTTTTAAAATGTCACTCAATAAATAACAAATAATAATAAAAATGTGTCACTGTTGATACGTGGCATCGCAACTTCAACAGTAAATGTAATGTAAAAGTAAATGTAAATAATTGAATAATAAAAAAAGCTCTAGAAATTAGTTTTTTTTAACTTGACCTCTGGGCTTTAAAAAAATGCTCTGTAAAGCCTGAGACATTGTAAAAGAAAGAAAATGTCAGACTGCATGTTTACAAAAAAACAAAAAAAACAATGGAAAAGCAGCACAGCACAATGCAAAAAGGTGTTCTGTGTGAACATCCCCTACAGCAGGAATAAGAGTCAATAATATAATAATACGATATTACATATGAACATGATAGAACGTCATTTGTTGTTTTCAGCCAAATATACTAATTTGTCTGAAGTTTACCTGTAATATATAGTTTTTGTTGGACTGGCTCAAGCAGACACACAGGTTCCCTGAGTGAGCCCAGCACATGAGTTGGGGGCAGGTTTAAGATGAATACTGGTGCGCAATCCTCCGTTTTCCATATGGATACTTGCCCATTTCTCTGCATCAACAAAATCTAAAAACAATTTCAAGAATTAGATACATTTACATGAATGTTCTTGGCAGATACTTTCTTAATTATGTGACTTCAGATCTTGGACTAACTGCAACTACAACAACAACTACAACTGCAAAAAAAACTATTCAAGTAGCTGTCTCAACCATACAGGTATGTACTGTATACACACACACACACATACAGTATATAAATTTCAAAATTATATTATATTCAAAATGGTACAATACCAGAAACTTCAGGAAAGGCACTGGTTCCGCTATAGTGACAGAACTGCCTGGGCCTGCAGGTCTGATAAGAGACAGTCCTTGTATTTATTTCATTCATGTTAATGGATATGACAACATTAATGTGTTTGGTTTTAGCAGGCAAGATCTGCAATGCATGATAATAAATATTTCTATAAGATATGTAGCTGCTACATTTATAGGCAAACATAAATCACATACTGTAACAGCTCTAGACATGTGGAACTGGGGGAGGTAGAGGGTTTCAGAGGGACTGCAGGACCAACTTACAGCAAACACTGAACCTCATTCAGTATTTCTGAACCTGTTTTAATAACTGTGGGTATTTAGTACCTTTCAATAAGTGCAACAGTGCATGTGTCTCCTCCTCTGCCTGCTGTCACACTGTAACATGCCCCACTTCTGCAAGTGAGCACTAACTGTAGTGTGGGTAAAAAGGGATCCTGAAAGAGCTGAGTGACTGATTGACTCTGCAAAAGAAGCTTCATCCTGCAAATGGCACCATCTCCTGGGATCACAATATTGGCATATGGACACCCTGCACCACCAGAAGACAATCAAGGATAAGATTCTTTCCCTCAGTATGATCGGTGTCACATTGTGTTGTGCCTTTATATCATGGTTTATTCTAATAATTGAGTACCACACAATATATATCATAACTAATATCTTAAATCACTAAATATTAAAGCAATCCTACCAAACCGTCTGTCCCATATAGTAACCAGCTGACCGTCAAGTCCTAGAACAACAAACTGTGTGCAAGCACTGATGGCAGAGCAGAGGATTTTCTGAGAATTGGGCCACAAAACATCTGGCCTGGGTTCACTGTCTGATCCAGGAACAGATTAAAATCTAATTTATAAACATGACCAACAAATGTGTCTTTGTAATGTTAATATACTGTATTTTCTTTCTAATCTATGCAATATAAATGTATGAGTCGATGGCTTGAGTACCCTTCTCTTTAAGGGTCTTCAACAGAAGATACTGTAAGAGGTTATAGCTGCCATTCCACCACAGGCACACAGCAATGGGAATATCTACAAAGATATTTCGAAGAAATGTTATTAATGCATATTCAGAGAACTGATTGTACTGTAAATTGTGATCACACACCATTACAGGCTATATTTATCACTGAAAAACATACATGTGAAATCATCTCTTGACTTCATGACTCACCTCTAGCTGCCTCAGCTTCCCCAGGCATTGAATGAAACCCCTCACGCAGTAAGAAGTGACAAGTACAGTTGCTGTAAGAAAAATGAATGTTGTAGTCTGAAAAAATAACCTCTGAAAAAAATAAATACAACTTCTTGACATTTTGTAACCTCTTGTGATTCTAGTGTTTATCTGCACACTTTGCCAAATATTTCACATATGACCAGTTCATCTGCTCCCTATATCCAACTTTTCCATACATTCCATCATTTTAGTTAAATCGCAGCTGCAAATTAACTAAATTAAAAGAAGGCAACAAATTAGTACAACACAGCCAAAATTTACCTAAAACAAGAGAACAAATTAATCTTACATGACCATAAATTAATAAAACTATATTAATTAATAAAAAATATAAAAGATGCGAGAGCAATTTCAGAATTTACGGCCACAATATCTATTTTTGTTCTGCATGTCATGTGTGGGACTCCCTGCTGATTTGTCATTTACATAAGAGCACAACAATTCGGAATTTATCTTAAGGTTGTTTGTCTTACTGGCAAACGTTTTTGCTGCATTGGAGGTTCTAAGCATGATTCGGACTGTAACAGCTCATGTAACGTTCTTGAAAAAGAAACACTGATTTGGAACAAGATTTTCTTTATACTAACAATTTTATTATGAATATTTTTTCATTACAAATTTTACTTTGGGGTGAAATATCACTAATATTAGATGTATTCTTAGAGGTATTGTTGACACTTTCTGTTGGTTGTAAAGATGGATTGTTTTTTACATCTGTATAAAAAGATATTCATAGAATTAGTGTGTTAGTGTGGATAAATTGTCAAAATACTTTTTGGGATGACTATGGTATACCTCTTGAATCAAGTGAAATATTACTTCCAATACTCTTTAATCAAGCCTACCTTGGTCCTTCTGCTTTTTGCTGTAGTGTCATCGCAGAGCTGGAGCTGAGGTACTTCATGAACCTTTTCTTAAATGCTGCATCCTGGTTTTCCCATTGACGACTACTAATGAAGTGATTTTGGCCTGAGCCTATTATAGTGCCTTCCTCCGTCTTCTGCAGGACCTCAGATGGACTTTTCAGAGAGGTGCCTTGAAAACACGAAGAGTAAAAGAAAGACATAACAAACTTCGGAAACAAACTTTTTTTGCAGCAATGATTTAAACTAGATACCTGTAGGGATTTCTGGAGGTTTGATCTTCATGAGTAAGATTACTGGAGACAGTTTGGCTTCTGTGGTCTGTTGGGTTTGTGTAGCCTACAGAAGTGATGGGAAAATATGATCAACTGATTGGAGTAATTTTGCAAACAATGCCAGAAAAATAAATAAATAAAATGTATATATGGTTTTCCAACGTAACTATAGCTGTTACCTGTTTGGTTTCCAGCTCTTTGAGCCACACATCTATTGGGAAGCGATAGACATCCAGCCAAACCAAGCCACTGGCTTCATTGATAATATACCACAACAGCATTAATGAATCAGTAGTACTCACAATTAACTGTATTTTTAGTCTTATATTACATTTCCATATTTTAATAGGAAATTTACATGTCATGACTGCAGCTCCAAAGTCCCCACTTCTAGACACTTCAAATTTTGCACAGATGTTTCTTTGGTTTATATCTTCCTGTGAGAAATGTACCACATAGCTATTACCAATAGAAAACCAACAGCACGCAAAAAAATAAACTCTTAACGGTATTATGAACTCACAGTTTCATTGATGACTTTTATTAAATAAATATTCTCCATGTGATGCACAAAAAGCCGTGCAATACCTTAGGAGAAAAAGATGTATAAAAATATCTATAAATAAATACCGAAAATATAAAATGGTTAGTTTTTAATGTAAATTGTCTAAAAATATCCCACAATCGTAGAAAATTACCCATGTCATCCACTGTGAATAAGAGGTGTGTGGCATTTCCCAGAGAGGCACAAGAGATGCTTGTAATCTCCACTCTTTCATCCTGCCACGTTCTTACACAGGTGAGAGTGGATGTACTGATGACTGACAGACTGTGAGTGTGACCAAGAAACAGGTAAAGTCCATCATCAGAGCTTACAATACTATTAGTTCTGCCTGGAAGCTAAGAACCAAGAAACAAAGAAATCATATGTAAAATGAATATTTTGGACAAATGCATCCAAAGCACATGTGCAAAGGAATATGATGAGGTCATATGAATGTGCATGTTATACATACCTTCATTTCTTTAGTAGCATTCAGCACAGGGATTTGTCTTGCTGCTTCTTCATCCCTCTTGATCTTCTCCTGCTTTGATATAACTTCCCATGCACTGTCAACAAGGTTGTTTAACAGCTTATTGATCACTCTTGCAGACTCCGGTAGATTATTATCAGGCTGCTGCAGATCTGTGTAATAAGACACATCATCATCTTCACAGCTGCTGTAATCTGATGGCTCTGGGATCTCCAAACCTCTTCTGACATTCACAGCCATCTTGTTTACTTCTGTAGGGGAAAAAATAATATGGAACTAAATATGTCAGCAAAATTGACCTGAGAAAAACACTGTGTTTTGCATATGGTACTAAAGTAATATTATGTACCATAATACCATATTTTTATAATTACCTTCCAGTTAGTATTAGATAAACAAAAATGGTGTATAATGGTGTAATCAAACAATACCATGGTATATATATGTGTGTGTGTGTGTGTGTGTATATATATATATATACATATAAGTGATACACCATGGCACTTTCACATTTCTAATGCAAAAATAAATTTACAATACCAAACAAAAAAATTAATAAAGAATAATTCGTTCTAGCAACAAATTTTATAAAAAGTTGTCGGTTGCTATTTTTCATATGTCGGACCTCTTGACCTCCTAAAAGGTTGAAGTCTGATGATTTAGATGGTCAGTGAGATATTTTTGTGAATGCTTAATATATAATCCTACTGTAACGCAACAGTAATCTGAATTAATAATAATAATAATAATAATATCATTATAAACACAACTGCTCACCGATGAAGCGCTCTAGTGGAGTTTTACCGGAATGTTAGGTTGTCATGACGACAAGCCTCCACGGTTGCGATGACTGGAGCGGCGCGCAGTCTGATATAAACACAACTAAATAATAAATAATAAGAGCATGTCACAGTATCTTACAAAAATTTAATTTATATTAAAGTAATTCGATTTTTAAATGTCAGTAATTTTACACAAAATGGCATTAGTGTGATGGGTCTTTCTTTACAGTGACAATGAAGTTTCATGGACATTCAGCAGACATCTACTGCTGACGGACTGAAGCTTGAAGCAGAGAGAGCTCCAGTGCTCAGTTTAGTTTCTGACACCAAGACACACACCGTGAAATCTGCGCCAGTAGATCTGTCCTGCTGACAGTCAAACCTAAACAAGCTTCATGCCGAGTTGAATAATTATGTTAATAATTATTACTATGCTATTTACTACGCCTTAAACCTTTTTTTTTTTTTTTCATTTTCCACTCAGTAAAGTGCGAGACATAACAAGACATAATTTGGAAGCACATGCCTAGCTGAGATTTAAAAAAGGGTTTTCTTTTCTTTTTCAGATAAATCTATAACCTTAGTTCAAGAAATACAGTGAGTTGTAGGTTTGGACATTTTATTTATTTAACAATATACCCACTTATGTGTAAATATACAGGTGCATCTAAAAAAATATGTAATGTCATGGAAAAGTGCTTTATTTTTTGTAATTTAATTTAAAAAAGCAAACTTTCTAGAACTTTTTAGATTCATTGCACACAAACCGAAATATTTCAAGAGTTTTTTGTTTTAATTCTGATGGTTATGACTTACTGTTTAGGAAAAAAAAAATTAAGTATCACAAAAATTTTCATATTCAGATCAATCAAAAAAAAAACAAAGAATTACAAAACAGATACCTTTAAGATCTCTAAAGTAAGTTTAATTATGCAAACTAACAATATTATTGTTATGCTAACAATTTTTATCATTAATTTTTTTCATTACAAATTTTACTTTGGTGTGAAATATCACTATATTAGATACATTCTTAGAGGTATTTTTGACACTTTCTGTTGGTTGTAATGATGGATTGCTTGTTACGTTTGTATAAAAAGATATATTCATAGAATTAGTGTGTTAGTGTGGATAAATTGTCAAAATACTCAATTTCACTCAGTACTTTAAGTTGGGGCTCCTTTTGTATGGTCAATCAAGCACAGTAATATCATGGTCAGCAAACCACTTGGAAGTGGTTTTGGCACTGTGGGCAGGTGCTAAAGTCCTGCTGGAAAATGAAATCTGGTCAGCAGATGGAAGCATAAAGTGCTCCAAAATCTCCTGGTAGATGGCTGCATTGACTTTGGACTTGATAAATCCACTGAGCAACAGTCCAGTTCTTTTTCTCCTTACCCCAGGTGAACTGCTTCTGACGTTTCTGGTTCAGGAGTGGCTTGGTTCTTGGGATGTGACAGCTGTAGCCCTTTTCCTGAAGATGTCTATGTGGTGACTCTTGATGCGCTGACTCCGGCTTCAGTCCACTCCTTGTGAAGCTCTGCCAAGTTCTTGAATCGGCTTTTCCTGACAATCTTCCCAAGGCTGTGGTCATCCCTGTTGCTTGTGCAGCTTTTCCTACCACACTTTTTTTCCCCAGTCAACTTTCTATGAATATATTTTGATACAGCACTCTGTGAACAGCCAGCCCTTTCAGCAATAACCTTCTGTGGCTTACCCTCCTTGTGGAGGGTGTTGATGTTGTCTTTTGGACAAAAGTCAAGTCAGTAGACTTTCCCATAATTGTGGCTGCATGTTCTAAACTAACCCAAGAGGTACCCATTATTTATACTCAAAATGAATCAAACTAATCAAGCTCAAAATAGAATATTCAAATTTTTTTGAGATACTGAATTTATTTATTTTCCTAAGCTGTAAGTCATAACCATCAGAATTAAAACAAAACACAAAACTCTTGAAATATTTCAGTTTTTGTGCAATGAATTTAGAATATAAGAAAGTTTGCTTTTTAAATTAAATTACAAAAGATAAAGACCTTTTCCATGATATTCACATTTTTGAGATGCACATTTAGTGCTCAGTGAGCAAAAAATATTAATACCAAATGTAGTCTATAAACCTTCTTTTGCAGTCATCATAAAAGATGATGTGATTTTGGCAACTGAAGTGAGTCTTCAGAAAAGTGAATTAACCACAGATGCCTGCTTCCTCTCATCATTCTTCACTCTGTGCTTGGTTAATGCACTCCGGTCTAGAACAATGGGGGTCTATAAACAATGCTTTTTTAATTTTTTATTTTTTTAAAACTGGCCTTCTGAATGTTTTGAGTCGTCATAATGAAGGGAATTTGAGTCTTTGAATCAGTAACTCCAAGGGGGAAAAGTGCAACAGAGAGCGAGACCACTTATGTCAGCAATTCTCTTAGTACAATTAAAAATAACCATTTTAAACACATTAATACACACTGAAGAAAAAAAAATTGTCTATTACAAGACATGTACTGAGCTTTGATCACAATTGTTAGCTACCAACATTCATTTTCTCAAATATAGAGCTTATTATTGACTTTTTTATATAAAAAAATAATCTTTGGTGTAATACCCTTTAGAAAATAATCTAAACATGGTCTCAGAAAATGGAAATATAAATAGATAATTGTAAAATATGGAAAGCTATCACATAAAATCACATTTTTTTTGGTAAAAACAAAACAAAATAGAGTGCATGAAAACATACTACCAGGTTATTCACAGATCAGTAGGTTATTTACATATACTGTGTACTGTAATGTTACAAAAACAGTAAAAAACAACAACAACGATACTTCATGTCCCATAAGCTTCTGCTACTGCCATTTCAGTAAAACTTAATTCAATCAATGTTCATTTTAGAGCTCCATCAGCTTCATAAAAGGACTGTAGATCTGTGACGGGCCGGTTCTCGCTCTAGGACTGCTGGTAGAGGACAGTTCTGAGCCTGTTGGAGATTTGGAGTCCCCGTCTTCATGGCTGGTCTGAACAGAACTTGAAGATAGAGGTGCCGTTTGTGTGGGACTGGTTACAGTTTCTTGTGTGTTTACTGCTCTGGAGAGCAGTATTGAGCTGTACTGGCCAGGAGTGTATTTAAGAAGACTATAGTCCAGTCTGCTAGAGGATCTCATGGCCGATGAGATGGGGCTGGGTTGGACAGGAGTGACATATGGCAGCTCCTCAGATCTATACACACATGAAGAGCATGTGAGTGAAACCATGGCCTTGAAAGCCGTTTTACATTTCTTATGGCAAAGTGATCTTGCGCTCATTACCTAATGGGGAGGTCACAGCCAACTCCAATGTCCCGGGTGGCTGCTTTAGTCTGAGATGCTCTCTGTGTAGACACAAAATACTTCAACTTGTCTCCTAATTCATTATTCTAAGAGAAGAAGCAAAGCAAAGGACAGATTCAGACCATAGGCATGGGGAATTAAGTAGAGAATTATACATATAAAGAGGACATTGGACAAAGACTGATTGAGTTTAGATGTGTGAGAAAATCTGAACAACAACCAATGGGGCTCAAAAGAGCCCAGCTGACAGAACAGCAATGAATTCAAGTATAGTCACATTCAGGATGCTTATTCCAATCAATCTGTGCCTTTCTAGATTTGGTAAAGACGAGGGGCATGCAAAAATCACATCTTGCTAAATGGAAACCATTGTTCTTACCTCACATTCCACTAAGGCAATCCTGTCCAGCAGCTCAGCGATGAATATATCCTTCTGTGCAACTTTTGCTCTCAGTGTTTCAACCTGCGGAATTGTTTTTTTGTTTTATAATTAAAAAGACTGAATTACATTAATGGTGTCAGGATTTCTTGAAAGGAAATTTTTGTTTTGGATTATTTTTGTGTACATAGTAAGCTCTTTATTAGCAGAACAAACAGTCTCTGTAAATCCTCACCTCCTCTATCATGGCCTTAACCTTCCTCTGTTGAGAGAACACCATGTCATTGAGATGCTTTATTCGCTCTCTCAGTTCTGCTGCTTCTACTTTCAGCTGCTCGGACCTGAGAAAGAACATGGTGCTTAGGAGTTATATAATATATGCAAGAAATACTAAAATACAACTCAGTATTACTGGGTACTGTTCAGTATTAATGGGAGCTTTTTGGGAGAAAAAAACCCAAACAAACAAACAAACCTAAAAACTAATTATTTGGACAGATTTCTGCAATTAATTGTGATTAATCATAATTTATTTATGCATTTATTATTTTCACACTGAATCTACAAATTTATGTATTTTAAAACAATATTTTTTTTTACCCTAAATACTATAAATGAAGGCCAGTATAACTAATTCTGGGAATAAAACCAGTAATTATAGCCATTCATCATTACAGTATAACTGAGGACCAGAGCTAAACTACAAATTATTAGACTATTTCTTATTTATCGATTATTAACTATTACATAACATCGAAAATATTATAGCTACTTTTAATTTCAGTGAACCTTAAACAATATTCACACAAACCCATTATAATAAATGTGACATTTAGCCATGCTTGTGTTTGGTGATGTTTCTGTCCTGTCTCTATCAGGTATCAAGGATGTAAGCAACATGTAAGACAGTACATGTTTTTAACGCATTAAAAAGCAACTATCAATCGCTGAAATTCATGCATTATATTTCTTTGCCCTACTTATACTTATTATATGGTGTCTGGATATTATAGATCTTAAACCATCCACTGAAACCATCCTGAATTAAGGAAATATGACATCACCACTGGTTTCAGATGCAAACTTAGTATAGTTTAGGTATACATTAAATGCCTTACTGTTTGGCCACAGCTTTGTCTGCATTGTCAGTTTGGTCCATTCTATGCAAGCGTTGTTCACATTCACAAAGCTTTTTTATCAGGTCACCCTTCTCCTGTTATAAAGAGAGAAGTGCTGTATAAAAAGTTTCCTTCAGAGGTAACAGGCAAAGCCTGAGCCAACTGATATTATTTACCTGAGCCATGCAGTTTAGTAGCCTCTCAACCTCTGCAATTCTTCGATCTCTTTCAGCGATCTTTGCCTCAGCTATCTGAGCATTCCTCTCGGCCTCCTCAAGCCTCCTCATGTAGTCATCAAGCTGTGCCTGTGAACATAAAGGTCAAAACTAGTCATTTATTTGTCTCTGATCATCAGTCTTTGTCTTCATTCTCTCTGAAATCTTCACTTTCACCACTAGATGGCACCCTTAATTAGGAAAAAAAATGACAACATTTTTCTCTCTTCCCTGGTGAATAACTACAGATGTTTCCTGTTATGAGATTGGAATCCATACGCCCTGCGTGTGCAGTATAACACAAATGTAGTCTTTTTTACAGTGTGTCTGTAGTTATAAGAATCTTTCAAAAGTCTCAGACATTAAAGCGAATGCATTTTACACATTAGCATGCAGTGCAGCTCTTGTTGAACTAGTTGGACTGTAAGACATTATGAGTGTCTGTTCGGTTACATCTGTACCTGCAGAGCCTCTATCTCCTCTCTGTACTTCCTCTGCTGTTCTTGCAGCTGTTCCTCATATTCCCTCTGTAGCTGAGCACTCAACTCTTTCAAAGCTTGAGTCTTGGCCTCCTGAGAAGTCTCGACCTACATCCAAAAAGCATTTTAGTTGTCACATGTGAAAAACCATGCTATTTATGTAAAGAATTGACACTTGTAACTTTTGAACACAAATATTCCATGTACAGTACACGCTTAAAATGAAAGGTTTTCACAGCAATGCTGGCTACCTCAAAGACCCTTTCACTGAACTAGTATTTTTCTTAGTGTGAAGAACATTTTAGTAGTAGCTAGTAGTAGTTTTAGTTAGATCTCCGTTATCTACCATGAAATGTTTCTCTGTATTTGAAGAGAATGTTTCAATAACGAAAAGGAACATGGTATTATAATGTCTGTAACATGAAGGGTCTGCATAATAGTAAAAGTGCCGTGTAATATGTGTCTGTGGGTGCACCTGATTTTTGAGAGTCTGGTTTTCAGCCTGTGCTGCTGCTAGCTGTCTTTCCGTTTCCTTAAGTTTTTCCCCTGTCTTCTCCAACGAGCTGCGAAGAGCTTTCATCTCATCTCTGTTCCCCACACGATTTTGACAGCTTTCCAGCAATGATTTCTAAAACAGCCATCATCAACAGCAGCAGCACATACGCATTATATCAATCATAGGGACAAATATAAAGTTACTTTCTAAAAGCATGTGTATGCTGGCAGTAAAAAAAGAAGACGTTTTTTTTTTTTTTTTTTTACATCTTTCCCTTGTGACATTTAAATGTTGACCAGTCTAAGCATGTTCAAAAACAATGTCAAGAGTTTTTCTGAACAGAAAGCCTTTGTCAGTTGGCAGTGACCACACTGATGGTGTACCTGTAGATCAATGTTTGCAGATATGAGGGAGCTGTTCATGTGGTCAAAGCTCTCCATAGCTCCCGTTCTCGTCCTCACCTCTGACTCCAGGTAACGCTTATGAGAGTTGGCTGCCTGGGACAAACACAGTCAGCACATTGAGAACTTGTCATACCACTATAAAATGTATTTTTATGAAGCCTGACAGGGTAAGGTTTTGTGGTAGATAATATTCATAGGTGTTATCACACAGCTCTGTGGAATATTGATTGGTTAACTGGAACATGCAGGTAATTGAAATAAGGCCTTGCTTTCATGTCTCTTGTATCACTCTGTGGATATTCTTGTTTCATACACAACTGCAACAAAATCACACAGAAACGTGCACTGCAAATCAGGCCAAAGTCTTTTGTGCAAAAGTCTCGTAGTTTACTCAAAGCACTTCACTATTAATATTACTGTAATAATTTGCAGGGCTTGTCTTATCCCTGAGCTAAATTCTAAATTTATTTTTAGAACTATTATTAGTACATTTTTATTTTGTAGAATTTGTTTTATTTATTTTAACTTAGAAAATAATTTCAGATCAATATTTTAGGTCCATATATATATATATATATATATATATATATATACTGTATGGTGACTGGTGCATTATTCCTTCCTGAAACATTTGTCATGCTGTGTTTTGCTCACCTTTAATTCCTGAGTTAATGTTTGCACCGACTGCTGCATCCCTCCAAACTGGCCATACATCCGTTCTCTGACTTTTTCCAAAGAGTCACGTACCTTTGAGATAAGAAGGATGGTTTTAAGTTGTCTCCTTGCTGAATAGCAACAAGTATCTGCTAATTAGTTAAGCAATAACTAGTCTTCTAGTTACAAGTCACATTTAGCTAGGAAAAGTCTCTGCACGTACCTCTCTGATGTACCTCATCTCATCCCTCAGGTGACTGACAGACAACTCGCGTGCCATCACTTCCTGTTGGTGGCTGGTGCCTGTGCTCTGTTCCCGATCGATGCCATTGGTCATGGGGTGCTGAGGAAATAGGACCATAGGGCTCAGATTTCAGATTGTGAATATGTTTAAAAGGAGAGTGTGACACTTGTGTTTACAGCTGTGTGTTTATGCCTTTTGGAACATCCTGGTTGCAAAATTAGAGTGAGATTGATAGAGTATATTTGCGAGCGACACACTCTGGTATTTTAAGCATTGCTGCTGAGTGTTCACAAAGAGAGGTTGGGATGCAGACAGTCAGAATGGTCCTGAGTGAGGGTGTCATATTTCTGCATGCCAGTCGGAAAGAATAAAAACACTCTTTTATACAGTATCTACAGGTTCACCATGAATATATGAAAAGGAACTTGAAACTTGGAATGCTGTTGTGTTAACATTATACAGGGAAAGTACACAGAGAAAATATTTCTTTCTTGCCAATGCCAAGGAGGAAGGAAAGTTAAGTGAAAAAGCTGTCACAATAGCAAACCCTAGGAGCAACTACAGGTGAGAAGATCTCGCTCAAGGGCACAGCGATGGGGATCAATGGCCTTACGATTTAGTCTGGTTCTGCAGCAGGATTCTGGGACCTTTTTACACTGGGTCACTTATGTCTCTTAAGATTTAGTGTCTAAATGAGTCATATTTCATGTTTTGCATGCCTTGAGAAAACTCTTTTGTGAAATGTTTAATAAGTGAACAAGCATTTTACTGTGCAAAGAAAGCCCTGAAGCCATACTGTACAGATACCCTTCAGCTCATGCTTGCTGTGCAAACAATAACGCACTGAACTCAAATATCTATTGCAAAACCAGCACCTGTGTTTTAAACTACAACACTAACACAGATAAAATTAATATAACCGGGTGACACAAAAACATTCAAGCTTTTACTAAAATACTGTGTCTACTATCATTCAACGTTTTTAGGTTGGTAAATAGGCCTATTTCTAATATGCTGTTTGGTGCTCAAGAAATCTTTCTTCTTATTATCAATGTTGCTTTATATATATATATATATATATATATATATATATATATATATATATATATATATATTTAAGTTTCTCGGATGAATAGAAAGTTCCAAAGAACAGCATTTATTTAAATTAGATATATTTTGTAATATTTTACGTCTTTACTGTCACTTTACTGTCCTTGCTGAATTTTTGAAGTTCATATAATCATATATTAGAAGAATAAGAATATTAATCTTTACATAAGCATGGGTAATAGTAGTTTGTGTTTGTTTGTGTTCTCAGAAGCATTCATACCTTTTCTTCTTGTTGAGGTGATTCTCTCCCAGGGGGCCTTTCTCTCTGCATGAGCTCATTTTTATTTTTCCAGGAACCATTAACCAGTTTCTCGCCCTGTGATATAAAATATTTTATTTTTATAGGTCTTATCAAAATTTTCAGACATGTTAATGCTCGGGTGATACTTAGCAAACCAGTGTTACACATTGTTAAGGTAAAGGCATTATCAGAGGTTTTGCTCTTGGCAGATGTCTTCATGCAATTTATCAGAGATTTCCTATTTATTAGAAACCATATTCCATCTCTTACATGTTTGCAATTTTCACATCGTACTGAGGTGGACCAACACTGATGAAGTCCAGCTGTGATCACACTCTGTGGTATTCCCCTTTCTCTTCTCAAGGCATAGTTTCTCAGAACTGTAATCTCATTCATGTCATGACCACACCTCCTCAACGCTCCTCTCCAAAACAAAGCACAGAGCTTCAGCTACCTCACTGACAGAGACTGAATTCTGTCTCAATCTTTAGGGTGAATATGAGAATATCTCTTCATTAGAATATAGAATGAGATGTTGAGAAAATACGATTAATGTCTCTGTCTGATTCCGACTGAAGGGGATCAACATGTGGGAGTGGGTGGAAATAAGACAAAACAATGATGCCAGTGTTGTTCATGGCCTTCTGCACTGGGCTTCACTGAATTTGACAGATAATCTACAAAACACAACCCATGAGACTAAATCTGAGGTATTCAAACAGGGGAGAGTCATTTAAAATGTTGAAAATCGGATCTCTGATTTTGACCTTATGTGTAGTGATATGAGTTACGTGTAGAAATATTTGTGAATCATTTTGGGAATATAATTTAGCCAAATAAATCTAACAGAGGGATTAACCTTCTGGGGTGGCCATCCTGATATTACAGTGAAGCTTTATTGCTGTTAAAAAAATGGTTACTTCATAATAAAATATTAAAGGGATAGTTCACCAAAAAAAAAAAAAAAAGACAGTTCAGTCATTAATTACTAAGCCTCTTGTTGCTCCAAAACCAATCAACTTTAGTTTACAAATTAACATATTAAAAGATTACAAATTTTGTGCATCCATTAAAATGCAGATGCTTAAAAAGTTAATAAATCATAAAATTGTCAAATTAAATTTATCGTTTTCCCTATTTCATATTCTCCCTTGCTCATGTAATATTACTGATTGAATTGAACACTATTCAATGAGCTCTATTGTTGTAGTATAAAGATATACTCAAGGGTGTAAACTCAAGTCTAGCATCTGTGCTTTAAAGAACAGTAGGGTATATCTGTTTGTCTGCAGTGGGATGTGTTGATCCAGCTACCCTTGAGTACCACTCACATAAAGGTCACTTTCAAATGAAGCCCCCTTCTGTTGGCTAATTTGTGTGACAAATTTGAACTCAGTGCAAAATCTGTGTGGGTAGCGTAGTGTGATTGTAGTGTAGTCTTTCACCCTCACTTTTCCAGTTCTTCATCGGGCAGGCCTGGGTTTGGTGTATTGATGCTGCACACAGCAAAATGGCCACAGCTGGCCCTTCCCATGAGACAGACTCCGATAAAGCCATCAACAGTTTTAAGTTGGCAGAGCTCCTGGATTTATACTTCTCATTATAATATAGTATCTGGGTTGTGAAAGAGCATGATGTTCCCAAAGCAGCTCCTATCAGAGACCAAACAGGGTGGATATCAGTTGAACTTCAAGAGCTGCAGGGCGCAAGTTCCAGGCCAAGGTGCAGATCAAACCTCTCTTGTAAATGCAGACACACCTCTCTTAACTTCTTTCCCTGAACACCACTGTCTATAGAAGGCTTACAGCAACTACTGTCAAATACACCAATTAATTTGACACACAGACTCATGTAAACAAGCTTAAATGTAACTTTACCTCCCTTGGTAAATAGGTAACTCTCATTTCATGAGCTTTGTTTCGTGTGAGTCTGAATTAGGAGGTATTTCTCTAAATTAGAATTAGTACTTGTACTCGTAGGCTACTCATAAAGCTGCCCCAAAAGTCGATACTACACACCGTGAACAGAGCTGTGACCAGAAAACGACACAATGACAACAGAACAACAGAGAGTAGAATGAAGTTATTAAAGATTAAGGATATCTATGAATTACATGAAAGTAATTAATTTAATGAGCGAGCTAGAGAGAGAGAGAGAGAGAGAGAGAGAGAGAGAGAGAGAGAGAGAGAGAGCGCATTTCTATTGCATGATCTTGATTGCTGTTTGCTCCATTAGGGCATGCATTTGGATTAAAACTTAATCGTAAATATAAAACAAACAAAAAAATTATAGGAGCATTCACTATAAACAACATTTATTTTACACGTCAAGCATACACGATTACAGCAAAAGTGAAACTAGAAAACTGTGTGAAATGCGCTATGCTGGAAATGTCTTCTGCACCAATGCAAACGTGTGCGCGCTGCGCATGTTTAGCTTGCTCTAAAATTATGGTTTTTATTGGTACTCGAGTGTCCGCGTACAGTACCCGTGACGCAAATTAGATCACCAAAGTAAGGGCGTACTACTCATATAATGTATAAGGAGTGGTTCCCTTTATTACAGTATTGAGATGCTGCAATGGAGCTCTAATGCGCCATTTAAATGAACAGTGAAAGTAACACAAGCTTATACAATACATTTTAACAGGTATAATTAAGTGTGGAAATAACTGAAGGAAACAAACTAAAGCCAAATAAACAAAATTTTATTCTTCTTCTTCTCCTTCTTCTTCTTCTTCTTTTGTCTCAGTACCCAATATTTGTAAAAAAAAAAAAAAAAAAAAAGAAACAGAAAAATGGAAAAAGACATGCTGTGAAAATACAGGTATCGGTATCGGTTTTGGTGAATACCAAAAATGAAAACATCGGTATCGGACTCATTCTGAAAAAAGTGGTATCGGTGCATCCCTAATCTGCATGACTTCCCCTAACTTCCTTCTAAACATATTGGTGTAGTAAGTAAAGTGGCATTTAACTATGAATTCTTTGCATGCAGTTCCAAGAATGCAGGCATATCTGCATGTTTTTTTTTATCAGTAAAGATGTGTGACATGTTACAGGCTAGGCAGTATGGATCTATGATGCACAAACCAAGTGACAGACCAAAAAGAAGGAAACAGTCTCTGATTTTTCTCTCTGAAACAATGACCCAACATTCACAGACAAAACAATGTTGAAAATTTCCTGAAATTCCTTTCTGAAATTCCATCTTTCACATGCTTAAAAAGTAAGGCTAAAGTTAAATCCTTTAATTAAACCCTATAATTATTATTATTTCATTATTTTTTGATCCCTTTTGTCAATCATATTGTCATATATACATGTAAATATAAATAAATACATTTACACACTACCATTCAAATGTTTGCAGCCCAGTAAGATTTCTTTCATGTTTTTAAAAGAAGTCTTTAATGCCTACCAAGGCTACATTTATTTGATCCAAAAATACAGTAAAAATAGTAAAACTGTAAATCATTAAAACAGTTTACAAAAACGGTATTATAAAAAGTGCAGAAAACGTTTGGAATAAAAAGTTTAATATATTTAAATTGCTGAAAATGTCATACAGACTTAAACATCTTTATCCACCGACCCCTTGGAGCACTTTCAGGGATCTTGGATCGAGATCATCTCTAGCTGACGTGTCATAACGTAAAGAAATCAGCCATTTATGTTATCTTGTTGAGCTTATCCTGTTATCAGGCCATCATGCCATTTGTGGTACTAGCCAAACAGATTGAGGACTGTTAAGTCAGCGAAAAGAGGAAGTCTGTTATTTATGACGGAAAGAGATGGCTTGTGCCAATCTGTCTGGCTGCAAGAAGTTAACTTAAAAATATGATACTTACAGAGCTGACAGATTCATTCTGAGTTTTAGGACTGTCCTCAGGCCGGAGGGTTAATCTGAGACGCCTGAGTCTCCTCTGGTGGACGTCACACATAAACATAGCAGATGCAAAAAATAAACAGACAAACAAACAATGATTAGTCCCAATCTTAGTTTAATTAAGCAGACAATTGGATGATTGTTATCTCAGGAGAAAATGGGAGACATTTCACTGAAACCAAAACAAAAACGTAAAGTTATGTCAAGGATAATGCCTATCTATTACGAGAAATGTCGAGCATGAGAAAAAAAACAAGCTGCTCGAAGTGATTTTTATCACAGAGACAGATAGAATAACAAAACTGTAGTGAAATATGACCGCCCATAAACACTTCAATGATTAACCACTTCAGATGTGGCCGTCTATTCAATTCAAATCAACAACTACTACAGTCAAAAATGTGGTTCTCAGTGGTTTGATGCCCTCTCTACCATCTTAGTGCCATCTGAGATGATGTCAGTTGATTAGGTGTAAGAATGTCTCTGATTGGCAGCTGACCGCAGCAACAGTGGTTGAGCGCCAGGCCCTTATAAAATAAACATGACAGGGCCCTGCCTCCCAGGACCTCTCTGAATAACACAACGCAATAACACATCAACAACGTCTCATTAGCTTTGATATAGACGAGCCATTAGAGCTCAGTCCAGTGCATAAGTGACAGCCGAGAGACACAAGGACACAAGAGGACAGAAACTGAACCAAACATAGGCAAACGAACACTCTTACTGAGAATCAGTTATAATCAGACATTCGCAAGGAAACAAAATTCAAAAGAGAAAGAAAACGTGAGTGAGTGTTTCCTACCTCGTTGAGGTCTGGTATCTCAGTGGTGGTTGTGGTGCTGATGGCACCAGCCCTGCCATTTTGCAGCATGTCTACTTTGCACTGTCTACGCAACACATCCACAAAAACAGTATCAATGTCTGCCCTCACCACTGCAGGCTACACACCAAAGGAGGAGAAACCAGTGTGTGTGTGTGTTTGTGTGAAAGAGGGGAAGAATGGAAAAAAAGCTCCCTTCAACAGCTCTGCCAGAATTCCTTCCCCCGGATAAGACCGGCGACAGAAAGGGAGGGAAAAAGAGCCTCAGTATTCCAATGTGCAGAGGTCAGGAGAAACACAGCCCTCCAGTGTGCAGACAGCTCCAGAGTGACAGCGTCCCATACACACTCGTCCTCACTGAGAGAGAGAGAATGAGCTGTCAGTCTTTCAGTATCTCTGCTGGCTACTGTACGTAAGCATTGTTTCCCATCAGACCTGTTGAGCAACCTTTCAGCTGTGTGAGTTCTTCAGCTCCCACCTACCTGTAGCTGGCTGTTTTCGTGGGGTGGGGTTGATGGCACTGGGGTGGAGCCCTCTCCATTTCTACACAGGAAGGCGTCACACCTAAGGCCGGTTTCCCCACTTTTGATTGTAGTGTAGCTTGTGTTATTATGCTTAGAATAATTGTTGTGGATTTAAAGTGAATTTAATTTGGTAACCGGTTCATAACACTGACTAAATATGAGAAGTGGGAACAAACAGAAAAAAAATACTTCTGTTATCATAAACTCACCCTCATGTCATTCCAAACGTGTTTGACTTTCATTAATCTGTGGAAAGTAAAAAAATGACATTTTGAGAAACATCTCTGTTTTTGTGTTTTTTCATAGATCATACATTGCATTATAAGGTGCATTACATATACGTATACATAAAGGCTTGAGGTAAAGTATTAATGTTATTTTTTCATGCAAATCATGCAGCCCTAGGTTTTATTGATATTTATAGACTAGAGGCAATGCTAAGTTAGCATCTCTCCAGCTTTAGCAAATACTTTTTTAGCTAACACTTTAGTATAGGGTCCAATTCTCACTAATAACTAGTTGCTTATTAGCATGCCTATTATTAACATATTGGCTGTTTATTAGTGCTTATAAAGTACATATAATGCATGACATCCATAATCCTACCCAATACCCTAAACTTAACAACTACCTTATAAACTGTTAATAAGCAGCAATTTAGGAGTTAATTGAGGCAAAAGTCATAGTTAATAGTGAGAATTGGACCTCAAAATAAAGGGTGACCATTTTTTATTTTAATAGTTATTTTCAGTTCAGATGTTTATACAAACATATATACATGTATATATTATATTGATTTAAAATTTCTATTTGCACTTCTGGTTATGCTAACTGCATTTCATTGGCTATACTTGTACTCTGTACAATGACAAAACAGTAGAATCTGATCTAATCTAATCTTGCAACAATTAAATAAAGTATGAATATGGGCAGTATGGATGAAATCGTGATGTATTATATCGGCCATGTTGTCAATGTTACATGGCATACCGGTGTCAAAAAGGGTTTATCAGATGCACACTTCAGATTCTCGCTGAAAATAGTAGGTCATCTGGGTACATTTTGTTTTTCATGTTTTATAAATACTATGAATTCAGACAAACTACTTGTATCACATGCTGGTTTTCTCCTACTATAGGGAAGTATGCATATTCAAACACAGTGAGAATGTTTCTTTTTGGGTGAACTATCCCTTTAATAATTGTAATTATAATAAATTACCTGTAAATTACCTGTAATAAAAAACTGTTGCGCAGAACCCAATTGATGTTGCAGTCAGGCCGCACTGCAGATGCCTTGAACTTTGCTTGAAGAAATCTTTAATCTGTGTGATTTTGTTTGCTTAACATATCTCTCAAACTGCACAAGTCAATCATTAATCTTGGAAACAGATAGTCTACTACATGACCCAGTGTAATCATTAACCCTCCATTTTTGTGAGACGCACCCCTTGGAAAACAAATACAAGCTATAAATCTTGCATCTTATTGTTTTTTTCCCCATCACAACAAACCTTCATCACAGGGATAAATGGGCCAATTGAGTCACAATCAATTTTTTTTACATGACACAGGTCTTGACTATCTATAGAAATCCATGATCAGCTCAAGCAGCATGTGAAAGATCACAGGGATTATATTTTACGCCTTTCAAAATGGAAAACAGGCACCAATCAATGGGATACTAAAATAACCATAAAGCATTGTGTTTGTCACCGTGTCTGTCAGTGAACTGTGCCCTAATATTTTGTTGCTTTATTAATTAATTAATTGACAAACTGCCCATATATGGTGATATATTCAAGGCTAAGTTAGTAGAAGCTGTTATGGCAAGTGTCACTTCACAGGTTATTTTCTAGGAAGTTTAGTTCTACATACAAATATAGATAAGACATATCCTTACTACAACTACACAAATTCTTCTTAGAAAAAGTCAGTCGACTCATGTTCCTAACAAGTAGAATCGATTCTCGTGTTCTCACGCAAACCTTTTTTGAGTAGGCGTCTTTCTATTACATATTTCACAGATAGCATCCCCGAAATCGTTGGTTCGTGTTTTTTGAGTGATGATGTACTATGAAAGCAAAATTATAATCATATTCACTCACGAGATGACTCCGTCATATCAGGAAACAAATAAACGCTGGGCGTCAAGTGTGTTGCGAGGGCCTTAGTGTTGAGATGACATGACCAGATTAATTCTCATCTTTGACTTTTACAATTTGGCAGACAACATGCGAGTGAATTTCCCGATACAGTCATTATACAGTCGACTCCAAATGAGTTGAAACCTTGACTCTATAACTATTTTGTAGCCTAAGCGGTTATCATGATATAAAACTGGATTCTTCTGTTCTAATGACTCTTTCTTAAATGGGACACTCGGCTCAAACTGTTGGCCTTCCAATAACCATCACATACTTAGAAAAGGTGGGACACTCTGTGTAGTAAAATGCCTGTTATTGCAAGTTTCTCCTTCATGCTACTAGCCTATTGCCTATGGTTGTGTAATTTTTAATTGGGCTATGATTTTTTTCTTGCGACCCAGCCTGTTTCTTTTAACAACTTCCAATAGCACAGGACGAACAAATGTTAAAACTAACTTTAATATTTATCTACAAATCATTATATGAGCCTTCAATATTTATGTTTTATGTTAATATAGCAAGTGTTAGGGTAATGTTGCAGAACAACTATTTAAAGCATTGTTTGCTTCAAGGTCTGCGGGCTTGTAAACAGTGCTTACTGTAGGTGTTAAAGCACACAGTACCTGCATAAATCTGAATGGCTTATACAGTAACTACATAAATTATCCAGGGGAGCTATTGGCTGTTTTAGAGGACAACACACATTACAGCTTTTTCTTGGCTGTGGAGTTTTCCTCATTAATGCTAAAACAGGATATAGCATATGGCAGATTAATTCTCCCCTATAGTCTGACCTGAAGATACATCTTTCTAACCATGTGAATTATTATTTTCAGTTCAGATCCATCACTTCTCACAACACAACATTATCGGTAAAAACTGTTACATCCATTCAGTTCACCTCACCAACAATTTACGAAATGAAAATGTAAATTAGAAGCCTACATGTACCCATTGTGTTATTTACGTATTATTACCTTACTTAGCTGGTCCAACTAGATGGAGTGGATTCCCTGAGGTGCAGATCACACACATTTCTAAGATGAGGAGTGACAACAGCAAAATGAAGAAAAACAGAGAGAGGGAGAAACAGAATGCAAATGTTTGTTTGGAGAGGTTTTGGATCATTAATGTCACAATTAATGTCATTAATGTCACAGCAGATGTTTTTTGAGTCGAGTCTGCCTACAGTGAATTTCAGTAAGACTGTTTTTATTCAGCAAAGATACATTAAATTCATCCAAAGTGACAGTCGAGACATTTATAATGTTACAAAAAGTTTATTTTCCAAATAAATGCTGTTCTTTTGAACTTTCTGTATAAAACGGATCACGGTTTTAACAAAAATATTAAGCAGTACAGCTGTTTTTTAATAAAAGAAAAGTTTCTCGAACAAAAAGTCAGGTTAGACTGATTTCTGAAGGTTCACGTGACCCTAAAGACACAAGAATAAATTACATTTTTTTAAATTGTAATAAAATGTCTTATAATTATGAAATGAAATATAATATTTTAACTGTTAAAATATAATATTTTAATTGTATTTTTGAGCAAATAAATGCAGTCTTTGTAAACATAATCAATAACATTCCAAAAATATTACTGACCCCAAACGTTAAATGGTACTTTAATTAACAGTTTAAATAAACTGAGAATCAGAAGTTTTCCTCTAAATGAACTTCATTTAATAAACCAGCAGGAAGCCAAAGGTAGCTCAAGGGCATTTGACAGGATAACAAAAAAAAAAAAAAACATGAGCGTGAATGGAAAATGGAAAATGGAAAACCAAAGACAGAAACAAAAGAAAGAAAGGGCAAGAGAAATTCTGTTCTCCTGTGCCCTGTTTACTCTCTTTTTGTTCATCTCAAGACACAATAAAGATGAGGACGTCCTCCAGAATGAGCAAACAGTGGTGTGAATAGATGAATTTGAAATACAAAATGAGCAAACAACTTCCTGTTCTCATTCAGATCAGTGATGGACCGGCCCCTAATAGAGCCCGTCTGCTAGGGGCCACTGCACAATATTAGAATTCAGTAGTCTGCTGATCATAAATGATCACTCCCGCCAGGGACAGGAGATGCCCCTGATGACTGTTCAATCAAGCATCTCCAGTCTATTTATTAGCGATGTTTGCTAAGGCAAACATACTTTGCAATTGCACATTCTTAGGGTTAAGGATTTGAACAAGTTTTCAGAACAAAGGAAATAACTTAAATCATAGATCCAAAGTGACTGGACTTTTAACCTTTTAAAACACCCCCCTCACAACACACAATATAATGGCAAAGTTTTCTGAAAAAGCGCAAATCACATTTTTATTAGTATTTCAAAAGGCATACAATCTGTGACTAATGATCTAATGATGCAGGTATGTATCTTGTAAAGTTGACTGACAGCCCGATGGTGTCATTATAATCTGTTTATAATTATTTTACTTTTTTTTTTCAGTGCCACATGAAGAGGTGTTACCACAGTCATATTATTTACATCAGTCGATGTTGGCAAAATAATAATAATCAAAAATCAATACTAAAAACCCCATTGCTCTTGAAACGTGTTTTCAGCACTGTTGGTTTGTTCCAGAAGGTTAATGTATAATATTAAGTCACTGTGAACTTCTGTATTGTGACGTTTAGATGTTTAAATTTGCAGTACTTCTCAATGACCAGAAGAGAGCAGTAGATCGCCACATCTCAATGTTGATAAAACGACTTAAGGATACATTGCTAGCCTATGAAAGAAACTGTTTTGATCACCAAACCTCTCTCTCTCTCTCTGTGTGTGTAGTGGGCTTGGAATTTCAAGAATCTTGGGACTTCAGGATAGTTTCCATGTCAGCCCCACCCTGATAAGTTAAGGTTTTGTCAAGAATCTCTGCACATCAGGAGGTTAGTTTGTTTGTGCTGTAACAATACAGACCAGATCTCAAGACAACAGCCAAAGTATTTACAATCAATGGGGCTCGGGGTCTCTCCTCCTCGGCTCAGCTGTAAAGAGATGCACAGTATGCAAATGCAGCAACATTAGGGGAGGCATTTATTTTTTTCTCTTTTTGCTCTTCTACAAGACCTGTATCAGTTTGGTTTCTCTAGTTAAAGGCACAATAGGATCAGGATCTAGACTTTAAACCGTGATTCTTCTCAACCTTTTGACTACAAGACCCTCCTGGTTGAGAACAACTGGACTAGAGAACATAATTTAATACACATTACTGATTATGAATTACTTCCAGTACATTTTAAATTATAATAAGAGGAAACCAAGCATTATAAAATAAACAATGATCATCATGGGAATAACTGGAGCTTATTTCTTTTTTTTTTCTTCTTTTTTTTATGTAGCTGTGTACAGAGAGGTAGGTTTAACTTTTGAACCTTAAAAAACTAACTAATAATAGTGCTTTTGTTCCATTAAACAACATTTAAGCACCAGAGACACAAAGAGTTCACTTCCACATACAGTGCAAATCATCACAGTCTTCTCAAAGGGTGATTGTCAACACAGTAATATACAAGGCTTGCATAAGGAAAAAGAACCTCTTTTCTTTTCCAACTCTGAAACAACAGGAACACAGATGATTTCACATTTGTGCAGGTACAGGGCAGCATCCCATGGGTAGCAAAAAAGGTACAATGAAACCAGTTATAAAGGTTATATAATACAAAAGGCTCATATGGTTTATCCATAACACTGTTTTGTTTCATAAAGGAATAAAAAATCCTGGAAACATAAATGCATCAATACAATGTAACATATTTCAGGTCTACTGATTGGTGTAGCTAGTTGCAACAGAGCCTCGCTGTACATTTTCAAGGTGCTGTCTGGAATAATGCTAAAAATGAACCCAACATTTACAGAAGTGAAAGCGGCTTCAGATGAACAGAAAAAAAATAACATTAAAACTGCTTGTTCATAAAAAATAAAAATAAAAAAGTTACTCTAAAGCTATAACTGTGTTTTCATATATGAAAATTCCCTCATACATAAATCCCTTAATATTTATTGTCTGAACTGCCTTCAGATCTGTCCGTCCCTCACATTCCAGATAGTTAAATAACACATTTTTGCATAATTTAAAGGCTGTTTATGTCAGTGTCAATTAGTGGAACTGCAGAATTAACATGTTTAACAGTTTAATAAAAGAAAAGAAAGAAAAAGAAAATGCAAATGACAAACATTGTATTGTACACAGATATATAGTGCTATACAGTATCAATAGGGTTGAACACATAAAAGATTACTTGTACAAAAACCTAGCAAAAATATATCATCATGGGGAAAAGGCAGTGGGATTAGGCTCATGATTAAATTGTGGCAAAGAGTTTATAACAGAGCACAAATTTATCTTTGCACCTTTCTTAAGAACTCCTTTCCAGCTTCCAGTCTTTTTTTCACTGAGAGAATTTGGAGATGACGGCGTCCTGACTGCTGGAGCGTTTGTAGCCGGATGAAGAACTGAAGTAGGTCTCACCATCAGTGCTGATGTCATCATCGTCATCATCATCATCAACATCATCATCGGCATTCAGGACTGGTGCCGAGTTGTTCTTACGCCTTGTGGATCAACAAATAATTATATATATTAATTATATATATAATAAACATTTTTAGTCAGGTTAAGGAATGTGAGTACACAGGTGCATCTCAATAAATTTGAATGTCGTGGAAAAGTTCAACTCAACAGGAATTCAACTCAAATTGTGAAACTCCTGTTTTAAATATTTTCAATGCACACAGACTGAAGTAGTTTAAGTCTTTGGTTCTATTAATTGATTTTTGCTCACATTTAACAAAAACCCACCAATTCATTTATCTCAGTAGCGTTCGAATGGTTACCTCATCTCACTGCGCAGTGCTTTGAGCTGACTCTGGAGTTGTTCGTTGGCCTCCTGCTGCTCCTCCAGGTCTCTCTGCAGTTTCTTCTTGTTGTGTTCCAGTCGGTCGATCTCCTCCTCCGCCTCATCCATTTGTCTCTTCAGGGCCTTCAGACGCAGGTTCAGCTACACACATACAGCACCACATCAGATAAGGGCTACACATCACATCTCAACATTGCTGCACACGCCTAAAAGGACCCATTAAATATTATTTCCAAAAGGTTGTTTTCCTCTCTGAGGAGCAATGTTTACTGACCTGATCTTTCTGATCCTGCAGTGAATGCTGCTCTTCCTCCACTTGCATCATCATTTCTTTCACTTTGCGCTCTAGACGACGATTCGCCAGCTGCAGGTTACTCCGTTCCCTGTATTAATCAAGTTAGTTTTTTAATACCAGACATTTTACAAAAATCCAAATGATATGATGTGTAGGACACACTAAATGCATTCGTTTTCTCATTTACTTCTCCTCTGCTTCCAGTCTCTCCTCCAGTTCCTGTATACGGTTCTCCAGCTGGGGCACCGATCCCTCTTTATTAGGCTTGTGAGATCCCTCCAGATATGCAATCCTGCTCTTTAGATCCTTATTCTTAACACACAAAAGGAAAAGGAATGTATAATTATATATAAAGTTACAGGTGCAGAGTTTTGCTAGTTTGAGAGGTCAGGAGCTACAGGAGCAGAGGACGGTTGGTTTAAGGCATCGATCAGAGTCAGATGCGTTTGTTTTTTTACCTGTCTCTCCAGGGATATCTTGTCACACTCCACTTCCTGCCTGCTGGCTCTTTCCTGCATCAGCTCATTCCTCATCTGCTCGAACTGTCACACGAACACAGCGACACAAACCTTAACGCACCACACCAACAACAACAAAACACTCCTCCCGAACTAAAAACATGCCAGTGCGTGAAGACTTCTCGATCTTGTCCATTTACATTTTGCTTTACAACCATTGCTAAAAGCAGCCCTGAAAGGCCATAATATCATTATTCGTTTGATGACAATTTAATATTTTTCATATAATAAAAATTATTCACTTTATGACAGTATTTCCACACACAATACCAAAAATATACCGTAAAAAAGGATTAGCAAAGACATCTTTACAAAATATTATAGAATAAGTAAAAGACAGAAAGATCTGGGCTAATGCAGCAGGGGACTGCTTACATCTTGTACAGGTGGGGTTGACAGAGGGGAACATTTATGTACCACTTCAAATTGAATAAGGTTGTGTCTAGCACAAATAGAAGATCAATGAATTCTATGTATAGCCTCATTCCATTCCTCGTCCGTCAGGCAGATATTAAGATCCAGTTGCCAGGAATCTCTTAGTGCAGTTACACAAGTGGATAAAAATAAAGTTTTGTATATGAGCCAGAGCCGGTTCCTCTTTGTTCTGGGTCATCAGGAAAAAGTTGATCCAAAGGGTTATGTTATTCCAAAGATAAGACAAGATTATCTTATTTAAATGAGCAAAAAAGATTTCCAAATGTAAATCGGTATGGTTTATAATTATTTAGGGCGCGTGAAATGGGGAGCTTGGACAGTTTTTCAAGGGATATCCTATTTTTTTTATTATTTTTTTTTACAGCTCAGAAAAATCTTTTCTGCGCAATTTATATGAAATAATTCACTCTTAAGAGAGGTTGAGTTACACCCCGAAATGCGACTGAAACACTCAAGTACAGTCCTAACATTAAGGAGTTATGAGGATCTGCGATAAATAGAAGCAAGACATCTGTATAGAGGAAAGGTTTGTGGTCTCGGTCCCCCCTTGGTATACCCTGGATATCTGAGGTTAACCTCAGCAAAATGGCTTGAAGTTCAATCACCATTGCAAATAATAAGGGGGATAGAGGGCAACCGTCTCTAGCTCCCCATAATGATGGAATTTCTCAGGAATTATTTGAAATAACATTATAAATGTATTTCCAGTCACTTTTGGTCAATTTAATGCATCCTTGCTGAATAAAAGTATTTATTTCTTTCAAAAAACCTTGGTGTAGTACAGTATTGTATGTAGTTTACATTTCTAAAGGATTTTATAGCTTGAATTGAAATTTCTAAAAGTCATACTGTAGTTGTGGACTTGGAGCAATTACATCAATTTGTAGATATTCACTCTCTTTTTTCAGTACAACCCGAATTCCAGATAAAATGGGACGTTTTTTAAATTTTAATAAAATGAAAACTAAAAGACTTTCAAATCACATGAGCCAATATTTTATTCACAATAGAACATAGATAACATAGCAAATGTTTAAACTGAGAAAGTTTACAATTTTATGCACAAAATGAGCTCATTTCAATTTTGATTTCTGTTACAGGTCTCAAAATAGTTGGGACGGGGCATGTTTACCATGGTGTAGCATCTCCTTTTCTTTTCAAAACAGTTTGAAGACGTCTGGGCATTGAGGCTATGAGTTGCTGGAGTTTTGCTGTTGGAATTTGGTCCCATTCTTGCCTTATATAGATTTCCAGCTGCTGAAGAGTTCGTGGTCGTCTTTGACATATTTTTCGTTTAATGATGCGCCAAATGTTCTCTATAGGTGAAAGATCTGGACTGCAGGCAGGCCAGGTTAGCACCCGGACTCTTCTACGACGAAGCCATGCTGTTGTTATAGCTGCAGTATGTGGTTTTGCATTGTCCTGCTGAAATAAACAAGGCCTTCCCTGAAATAGACGTTGTTTGGAGGGAAGCATATATTGCTCTAAAACCTTTATATACCTTTCAGCATTCACAGAGCCTTCCAAAACATGCAAGCTGCCCATACCGTATGCACTTATGCACCCCCATACCATCAGAGATGCTGGCTTTTGAACTGAACGCTGATAACATGCTGGAAGGTCTCCCTCCTCTTTAGCCCGGAGGACACGGCGTCTGTGATTTCCAACAAGAATGTCAAATTTGGACTCGTCTGACCATAAAACACTATTCCACTTTGAAATAGTCCATTTTAAATGAGCCTTGGCCCACAGGACATGACGGCGCTTCTGGACCATGTTCACATATGGCTTCCTTTTTGCATGATAGAGCTTTAGTTGGCATCTGCTGATGGCACGGCGGATTGTGTTTACCGACAGTGGTTTCTGAAAGTATTCCTGGGCCCATTTAGTAATGTCATTGACACAATCATGCCGATGAGTGATGCAGTGTCGTCTGAGAGCCCGAAGACCAAGGGCATCCAATAAAGGTCTCCGGCCTTGTCCCTTACGCACAGAGATTTCTCCAGTTTCTCTGAATCTTTTGATGATGTTATGCACTGTAGATGATGAGATTTGCAAAGCCTTTGCAATTTGACGTTGAGGAACATTGTTTTTAAAGTTTTCCACAATTTTTTTACGCAGTCTTTCACAGATTGGAGAGCCTCTGCCCATCTTTACTTCTGAGAGACTCTGCTTCTCTAAGACAAAGCTTTTATAGCTAATCATGTTACAGACCTGATATCAATTAACTTAATTAATCACTAGATGTTCTCCCAGCTGAATCTTTTCAAAACTGCTTGCTTTTTTAGCCATTTGTTGCCCCCGTGCCAACTTTTTTGAGACCTGTAGCAGGCATTAAATTTTAAATGAGCTAATTAAGTGGATAAAAGTGTAAAATTTCTCAGTTTAAACATTTGCTACGTTATCTATGTTCTATTGTGATTAAAATATTGGCTCATGTGATTTGAAATTCCTTTAGTTTTCATTTTAATAAAATTTAAAAAACGTCCCAACTTTTCCGGAATTCGGGTTGTAGTTAAAAAATTTAAAATGTTCACATTTTTCTATAATTTCTCCAAACCAAAAACATTTCTCATGGACATCATGATCATGATATTTCTTATCAAAGCATGAGATGCACAAAAGATGTTCAAAATGTAGAAAGAACTTGCCTTAGGACAGTGAAGACAGATGTAGATGAAGGGATTCAAATTGAAAAGGAGATCGATAGAGAGAAGATGGCTCTTTTCGTCTGCTGCCAGGCACTAAGAGTGGATGATATTTTATGCCAATTAGCGCATGACAGCGGGGCTCAGGGATGAGGGATGGGCCGCGTGTGCCGCTCTCCCCTGCAGGGAGCTGCGTCAGCAGAGCAGAAAACACACTGAAACTAATCAAAGCACGAGAGCGATACAGACAGAGAGAGAAAGAGAGAGCATGTGAGCAAAGAGTGGGAGATTACTCTCATTTAGACAGCCGCTCGTGCACCTGCTGCCTTGGACGCAGGTGTGCCCAACCTGACACCAACCCCCACTTCTGTTACTCCACAGAGCCCTCTACTGTTTCCACAGACACTCACCTCGGCCGGAGTCTAACACTATTGTGTCATCATATTCGCCTCGATTCTCTATTTCCAGACAATTAAAAAAAGCTCACACGCTCCACTCCTTATTAATCTATTAATCACATCTTCAGCCCTGATCTAGATCTGTCACTTTTTAAGGAGTCTAAATGTGGTGCGTCAGGTGCAATCGGACCAAACAATAAAAAAGGGGGGAAAAAATTGGGCTACATGTGAAAAAAGTTTTAAAAAGGTTATAGGTCCAACCAAATGATGCATGATCCTAAAATGTCTCAATTCAAAAAATAAACCTCTGCACATAAAAGTTTGGTCTTGCTTCCATAAAAAGCAATGTACCAACACTTCAAGTCATTGACATTGTAGAACCAGACCTTGTTTCTCAGGAAACGTGCGTCATTGTTTCCTAAGTTTGCAAAATGTTCCCTTTACTGGGATTGTCTTTCAGGAAGGAAGAATTCTCTCCGGCGATTCTAGATGATTTGCTAAAATGCGGTGTAGCTGAGTAAGCTTTGCTTCTGGCCAGCTTGAGATGCATGGCCACTTGCATATTATGTCTGAAGTGGAGCTTTAGAGAATGCTCTTACTTGATGCCAGAAATTCGGACAGGCACTCTTTCACCAAGAGGCAGGCTGCCAAAGAGAACAATTACACAAGCACCGTCTCTCACACTCCATCGTTCTCTTGCTCTGGTGTGAATTAACTCTGAATCTCAAGTGCACCTTTGCAAAGAAGAACTCAACAGTTGAATTCAATCACTTGTATTTCACCAAAATTGAAAAAGTGCGGGGGTTGTAACAAAGTACTCATAGAGAAGGACATCTTCAAGACACAACATTTTGAGTGGCGTAGACATGATTTCAAAATTGTGCATTTCTTGAAATGTAAATATAAAAAAAAAAAAGACACCAGCTTTATAACAATCTCATATGCATACTTGCCAAAAGCATGGAGAAATGTGACAATACTGTTTTGCATGATTTTAAAAACCTTTTAAACAAAAGCCTTATTAAATATTTTACATTAGTTTGTTAGACAAATAAATTATGTATGAATTTTATCACAAACTATATTTTGACCATTTAAATGGATGAGCTGGGCGAGATTATGAGGAAAAGGTACATTTACATGAGAACTTCTTCAATACTATTTAAAAAGCATCCCAGGATGCACCACCTGAAGAGAGGCATCTGGGATATGACCCGTAATCTAAACTTTAAAGAATCTAAAATATAAGATAGTCTTGTTCACTTAATAATTCCCATATTTCCGTATAGTTTTAATGATTTCACTATTGATTATGGTCAAATATTCATGACAAAATGCGAGTGTGTCAAAAGGATGTCACCTGTTCTCTTCCCCGGTCTATTCTCTCCAACAGCAAGTCTCCATTCTGTCTCTCCTCCTCCAGCTCCATCTGGACTGCAGACAGACGGTCCTGTTGATGGATAAAAACAGTTTGCACATTACAACAAATTCACATTATAATGTAGTCAATAGTTCAATAAAAGGAAGACATGTCTTCATTCATGCTGCACCTCCAAGAGTTTGACTTGTCTGGTTTTGTCATTTGAATGGGCTTTGGTTTGAGTCTCCACCTCCAGTTCAAAAACCTTCTGCTCCAGGTCCTTCACTCTCTGCAGCGCTTCATCTCTGTCTCTCTGACACTGCCGCAGATCCTCCTGCAGACGAGCCAGCTGAAAACACAGTCACATTTTAGTCTCTGAGACTAACACTTTTACATCCAGTCGGATGGCTCCGAACAGGCCTAAGAAGAAAGATTTTAAGCACTGATTTTGAGAGAAAACATGAATTCTGTAGTGGATTTTGATTCAGTAAAAACATGTACAATACTCGTATTGGTATCTGAAAGCATAATTAAATTAATCTTTTCACAGCTTCTGTGTGTTAATTGGCTAATGTTCAATAATGGGGTTGGAAAGACTAAGATTATTAGAAGCAAATAAAAAATAAAGAATGAATATTATTAAATATTACGATATTACAAATAACAGTTTTCTATATTTTAAAATGTAATTTAATTCAGTGATAGTACAACTGATTTTTCAGCAGCTATCACTCCAGTTTTCAGTGTCACATCATCCTTAATAAATCATTCTAATATGCTGATTTGCTGCTTAAGAAACAATGCTGAAAACAGTTGTGTTGCCTAATATTTTTGTGGAAGCCACATTACATTTTTTTCTGGGATTTTTTGATGAAAAGAAGGTTTAAAAACTTTTGATCCATAGTGTAAGTGATGAGGGAGTTATATAATATTTTATATATCCTGCAACCCTACAGTGGACAAGCGGTGTGATAAAATTAAGAAAAGGTTCATATAAAACATCTGCCATTTAATTTTGTCCCTTTAAACTCCAATACCATTTAATCTGTCCCATGATATTCATGCTGTGCTACATGTGTGAAATTAATCTTTCTTGAACCTGACTTCAACATTTTGTTGTCCTGTTCCTGCAGTTACATTTTCGGCCACAAGATGCTGCCTTCGTCAAGAGTTACTTCTAAACACATCAAATCAACTCTTCAACACGAACAAGTGATTTTGAGCTTTACGTGTAATTTTTAAGAGAAGACTGTGTAATAATAGATATTCAGCAAAGAAGGATAAAATGTGTTAATGTGTGTCCTGCATGTAAGAAGCATACAGCTTTAATGGGTGTGACTTGGTTTAATAGCAGAGAGCAGCAGAGGTGTACATGTAGCTCCAGAGGAAACAGCTGTGTGACTGAGGTCATGCTCTGTATGAGGAGAGTGTGTCAGAGAGGAGAACATGTGTAAGAAGGAATTCTGGGAGGATGAGGAGTCAGTAGGTCATCGCTCAGACAGACCCCACAGGAACACAGCATCCTTCTCTACCTTCACACACAGCTGCTCAGCGGAGGATGTCTCACTCTTCTATCTCTTATCTTCTTTTAACTGTTTGTTTTTCTTTGTATCTTTCTTCCGGACAATCTGTTCCCTTATCTGCTCATGAACAGATATTTCACAGTCAGTGAGCACTAAAAGTGGGCCAGATTACACCCTTGTTCTCGGCTCATAAAGTGTTAATGAGTTTGGAGGGGGGGGGGGGGGACTGACCAACAATGCCTGATTCTCATATCAAACAATAACATTCTTCAAATGCCACAGTACTGACAAGGGTTAAAGCGCATAACAGCAAAGGTTAAAGGTCAGTCCCACTTGGGGTTGCTGCGTAAATAAACTAAAGGGTTGGAAAGAGACTGCATTATTTTGCTGAAGTGATTGAAAAATCTAATCTGCCAAAAGAATGTCGGCCGATGACTAATGGTGGCGGGGAACATTCCAGAGGTTTATTTAACACTGAGAGAGCCGATATGGTGATATTCATCTCCACAGAGAAAGAGATCAACTAGAAGTTATGCAAATAATGTTTAACTCGGCATTTGATTGAGTTTACATTTACAAATATATCTCTAGCCCACTGTTATGCATCTTCAGAAACACACAGTACATAATTTTTAAGAAATGCCAGCTTCACTTTGGCTAGACAAACTTCCCATATTTACATGATTTTTTTGTGCTGTTGGATAAATAGAGAAGCCCTTATTCTCAGAGTTCATGCTTTGTGTTTCACTTTCAAATGTTTACCTCAGATGATCCTACCAATAAAATGTGATTTTCCTATCTGTATTCCAGACTGCACAATATAACTTTTTTGGACAGTTATCATGGTAATAACACAGTTTTGGACATTTTTATGTGTTTTGTAGCACTAAGTATCACAGGGTACACACCCATTCATACCAAGGATGATAACTATAAAGATAATTATAAAAATGTAAAAAATCATTCTAACTCTATGAGAATAGGGAAGTCCACACCTGTTATGATTTTACAATTGATAACGGCACAGAGAAACAATATTGTTGGAATCACTTTCAGAACTTTTTCTTTTCAAGCAGATAAACAATAAATACAGTGATAACAAATCAGAACTTAAAAGAGCGCAAGCATTTAAAGCGGCAGGCAAAATAACTGCAGCGTGTGCTTAATAAACAGAATGTTATTGTGGGTAGATGTGGATGCTAACACATTAATGGTTACAGTTTTATAGTAATTGTTCTTGGTGTGAATGGGCCATAATAAAACTGTTGCAGCTCAGACCAGCTGGTTCTTTTGTTTTTACACTTGGCTTCAAGTTGGAATTTTTTAAAAACATTTTGATATAACGACCCTCCTCCACCCACCTCCTCCTGAAGGGTCTTGGCGGTAAGACGTGATTTCTCCAGCTCCAGTCCTCCCTCTTGCAGCTGTTTCTGAAGCTCTGCCATTTCCCTCCGGTTCTTGTCCTTATACATGTCTATCTGCTCCTGCAGCTCCTGAGTTGAGCTCTGAGATGCCTCCACTATCTCATACATCTATACAGACAGAAAGAGATACTGAAAAACCAGTAGGAGATTTCTGACTAAACTTAGTAATAAGCGTATTAGGACATGATAAAAAAAAAGCATATTAATAACTCTGGTCTCTGTCACCTCCCGTTGCAGTTTCTCCATGGTCCGGTCCAGCAGCCTCCTCTCATCTTCAATCTCATTCTTGGTGTTTTTAAACTGCTCTTTCTGACTCCTCTCCTCTTTTAGTCTCTCCTGCAGCTCATGGTGCTCTCGATTCAATGTGGTCAAGTTTCTCTATGGATGGGAATGTGTAATTTAACACAGTAAAACATGACTTCCTTTAGGCCAATTACTGAAATAGTGAAGCTGCTCTGAACGATAGTTTTAAGACCGTGTGACCTAAATGCAACACAGTATACATATCTGAAGCTGTAAAAACGACATTATCATTCAGGAAATTGTTGTTGAAGTTGACTTCTTTCAAAAAGAACAGCTTACCCAAAAAATTTTGAACGATATACACAAAGAAAACAGTAGTTGTATACACAAAAGAACAAATTCATATCTCAACCAAACTCTTAGCTCCAGCCAAAAACTCGGGTTTCCCAGGTCTCACCTGCACATCCTCTAGGCGAGTGCCAAGAGCCCGGTTTGCACGGGTCATTTCCTCTTCCTCTTCCCTGACCTCAGCAAGAGACTCCTCCAACTGCCTTTTCTCTTTCTAGCCACAAACAAACACATGATAGATGTTGTACATCTGTGTGACTGCATTTCTAGACACAGATTGAGCCTTTACCCCAGAATAAAGGGTTGCCTTGGGGTTGCATATAAAAATCTAAGTTTCTTTTTCACACAATCAAAGAGAGGGCTGAAGGTACCTCTAGACGGACAGTTCGCTCCCCCAGCCTGCTCTCCTGCAGCTTGGCTTCATCAATGATGCGGTTGAGTTTGGCAACCTCATTCTCCAGCTCCTGTGCCCTCTTGCGCAGTCTCTCCACCTCCTGAGACAGACGGCCTGTCTGGCCCTCGGATGCTTTCCGTGCTGCCTCCACTTCTTCCTTCTCCTTACTGGCTGTAACATTGTTCTAGAGAGAGAGGACAAAACAGAAAAACGTAAATGTTACATAAAATGAAAGTTATCTTGAAAACCCAAAGTTTCAGTCAGGTTCCAAAATAAACACTACATACAGGCAAAGCTGGCTTTGATGTGAAATAAAAATGACTGTTACGTATCCCAACACTGGGATCTTCTCAAGAAAACGTCTTGGTCATTTAGGTTTATTTAGCTTTTGGGGTCAGTCAAATTCAAGTCTCACGCTCACCCAGGCCATATTTACTTGACCTTTTCATTTTTATTTAAAATTTGTCTTTATGATAGCCAGGTTGAATTTTCAGCAGCCATTACTCTTCAGTGTCACATGATCCATCAGAAATTATTCTAATATACTGATGTGGCGCTCGAGAAACATTTCTTATTATTATCAGCATGTGCTGGTTCATATTCAGGGTCTACTCTATATGTTCTGGATTCTCTGATAATTAGAATGTACATTTATAGAATTAAATAGAAATCTTCTGTAACATTATAAATGTCTTTACTGTCACTTTAAATCAATTTATTGTGTCCTTGCCTAAATAAAATTAATTTCTTTTGAACAGTAGTGTATATGTAATATTTCCACACTGAATCATCACCATGACAATTTCATTAAAAATATATACTGCCTCATGACAATTAAGTTATTTAATTTACAAAAATAATGCAAAATACAGCTTTGTTAGCCAGTTATAAATATTTAGATGATCAGTTTATCTACTAGTGAATTTATTAATATTAGAAGCTGGTTTAAAGTTACATTTTAGACACTAGTGCTTTAGTTGAAGTACACATTAATGAACTCCTAGCACAATGTGTCTAATGGAAAAGTGAGTGTGGGACAATAGGCTTCTGACCTTTGACATCACCTTAAATGATGTGGGACAATATAAAACAAAACACTTTATTAGCGCCGTCCATTTAGAGTCAGCTAAGCATGTCTCCTTCAGTTTCTCAATGACTCAACCTGACATGTTTCACAGTTTCCTGATTCTTAAAGCCTTTGGACGAGTTATGGGTTGAGCAGCGGTCTCAGAACCTGAGCAAATTCCTTAATTAGTCTGTGCTCTGTTGGTGGCTGCCTCTTTGTCTGGCTTGGGCTTTTGCTCAACCACTTTTATAGACTGTTTGTCATTCTTCTTCACAAGTTTTATGAATAAGCGAGCTTCTGTACATGTAAAATTCATTGGGTCATTCCAAACTCATTCTGCTAGTTAGACAGCTATTGACAAGGACACCTAAAAAACACGTAGAGAACTCCTTGTGACGTTTGCAGCTAACAAACTGAGAGAGCGGTCATGCAACGAAAGACTCTTTATTCTGTTGATGACAACTCAATGTTTACACACAACACGGATGGCCCCAGAACTGGATGAGCAGGTCGTTCGTTTGCTATGCATGAGGGAATGTTGCCTAACTGGTTTAACCAACCACTGTGAGCTACTGTGGACAAAGACAATTGTTAGCTAAACGAAAAGCTACTACTCAGAAAAATGTATTCTGTCTGATAAATACTAGCTGTAGACGACAGTATATTCTCTGCGAATTTCTAAAGTGCATTTTAAAATTCACAAAACTAAATGACTTAGGTAAGACTGTTTAGACCTGAAATACCTATTACCTATAATCATATTACCCTGTGGTCAACAAACATCTGGACGATGACACACAGCTGTTTGTGTGTGTGTTTTAAAGTAATCTCAAGCCTAACACAGCAGTGACTCATTAGTCTCACAGACGCATGTCAGTTCTGCTTAAAGTTTAATGTCCTAAAGCCCCTCTATGAATCTCTCCCTCTCTCATTAACCACAACACCACCCAAAATAACCATGGACATCCACCCCAAAACAACCCAAACATCTGTTATGCCGCACCATCCCTAAACTACAGCAGCCAGAAGGTCCCTTGTTAATATGTACCGAGCAAAAGACAACATTCTCTATAGCTACAAAACCAGCATAGAAGATAACAAAGGTCGACAAAGTTTAGTGAGGAAATTGTAAATATCGCTGCTTTTGTCTTGAGAAAAACTAGGGCATCACATGAGGCGTCTTATCATGATGTCGGTGTCCTTCAGACAAGGTTACAATGGTTTTGTTGCAATATCCTTTTCCTTTGAGTGAGCAATTTTACCGCTGATAAACTACAGGACACGAGTATGGTCCTGAGAAACTGTTGCATTGGGGAAACTGATGAAACTCTTGTTTGTATTTAACGAACATTCACACATTCTCTTTCCCTCCATGCCCCAGTTCCCGCAGTCAGGTCTTTGAAGAACAGAAAGAGAGAGAAATAAAGGGCCGAGCGGAGCAATGTTTCTGTGCTTCTTTTCTTGACAGAGGCATTACAAAGACTGAGAGATCTGAGAAAGCAGTGTGCTCTGAATGGTGCTCTAGCCTGCTCAGGCTGTTTATGTATAGTTGGGCATTAACCAGCATTGTGAGAGTTTACAAAGCTCAAGCAAAACAATGGCAGGAGAATCACAATCAGTTCATGAACTCCAAGCAAAGACACAGAATGTCCTCATGCTCTGCGGTGCTAAATCTTCACACAGCATTGATTATTCCCTAAACCATTAGTGAAACTAATCATTTCTGCCTGAAGCCATCCCAAATTCACCATGATTTTCTCCTTCACATGCATAACAGTTTTTCCGAAGAGCTAAACCTCTCTAATCCATTCAAAAATCATTCAGGTTTGCATGTCAAATCTGTAGTCTGAAGGGGTACAACATAATCTTAAATCCATCAATGTCATTTCTCTTACACTCACAATTAATGTAATTATATACACTGTAATTCTATAAATGCATATTAAAATAGATTACAAAAATTCAATAAGTAGAAGTTGGAAAAAAGTTATGTATTGGCCTTATACACCAATAAAATTTAAAGACTTGCTAGCTATTTAAAAAAAAAAACTGTTTACTTATGTTCGTTGGTGCATCCCAACACACAACACTTTAAATGGCTCTTTGGTGCTGACACTGTACCTCCAGCAGCTACAGCAAGAGAGCAGTAATGGCATGCTTCTCACTCAGGGCTGTGGATATGCTAATAGGGCAGAGACCGTCACAAATGGACGGGGCTTTCACCGACTTTGTCGCCATAGTCTGGAACTGCTTTTGTAGAGAGACTGATTACGTTTTTTTTAATTAGAAAACATTGAGTGAGTGGATTTTTACCATTATAGGCTGGTTGTTTTCTCACACTGTGGCCAATGTTCAAACACCTTATATAAAAGTGATTTTTTTTTTTGCATTCTATGGCACTTTTAACTTGTGCCTCAGCATGTGTAAGCACTGATTTCATCCACCTCAAAGAAAACAAGCAAGCTTGTGTTCTCACCGCGAGAGCCAAGACCAATTAGTCATGTATTCCTATGGTCAACTTTTCAATGTGACCTCTGTTTACATGCCAGACGCTTTTCTCAATAAAAGTGCTGTGAATCGACAGAAAGATAAGAATACACTACCATAGAAACATAAGCGACAGGTCATCCAAGGTACTGGAAACTTTATCAGCCAAGCAGAAAGTGTTCAGCTTTTGAATACCACTCCAGCACCGGGTCTATTTCTGCATCCAAGTGGTATAGGTTACAATAGCCTCGCTCCTAAACAAAGAGCACATAGACACAAATGTGCCGAAGCAGGACGACGGGCGAGAGGTGCTTAAGGTGGAAATGAAAAAGTGCTGCTTGAAAAGCACTGACTTCTTTCCAGCTGCAGAAAACATTTTCTGTGAATGAAGAAGGTATTGTAAAATGGCAAGCAGGGGTTAAAATGCACACAGATTTCAAACAGATGTCTAAAAGAGCAAATGAAATCTTGTGCACTTCTTCCCCATATTTCATGACCAAGCATTTGTAGAGCTGTACCCAGTTTACAAAGTTTTCAATCTTAGGACACATTACACTACAAATGTGGTCACATGCATTTCTGGAGATCAGATCCCAAAGCTTTTTGGGATTTGTTTACTCTCGCCTCACATCTTAATATGCCTACTTCACTACTGCCAAAACTACCCATGAAATCATTGAGAAAAGTTGTTGTATTTGTAAATAGTTGGGAACAGTGATGTGGCAGATTGAATGGGTCACATTAATGCAAACCAGGCAGATTTGACATATCAAGATAATATCTCACAAGGCTGATGTAAAAACCAGGTGTAAGCAGGGCTTCGGTTGATATCCTTCAGCTTTGATGTACTCTTCATATATAAATGTTTGAATGTTAATTTTCTTTATTGGAATTACAACAGATATGAGAAGCATGTTGGGCAAATAACTTTCCCAGCCACACTTGACACTGACATACACATTGTGTGATATGAGACTGGGTGTGATAGCAACTTAAATCAACTCAGCACTTGTTTTCTATACACAAAGACACATGCCACTACCTTAAACGAACATTACAGATGTAACTGCCATCATGTTGTTTTTAAAAGCACAGCCAAGATGTCTGGATTCAGTTGGAGCCTGGACTAAATCCTTAGCTTTGTGCTTCTGTGTTTAATCTCATAAAGGCGGGAGCACAGAGAGTCGGACCCCCTCTGCTGAGCTCATGGTGGGAGGTTTGTAGAGTTTCAGGGCGCTACACTTCATCTGAAAGCAGGGGACTTTGGCTCTGTGGGACAGTGAGAACAATGGCAGAAGAATCCAGGCCAAAACTGGAGAGAGTTCAGTCTGTAGTGAGGACCCTGCCGTGGCCTACTTATATGCCAAGTATGCGTCACACATGAGGGCTGCTGTTTATATGTAGACTATGAACTGTCACAGAAATCGCTTACAATCATCGTCACTGTCCATCAAGACACTGCAAGGAAAACAAAAATTGAGCTTGTTTCTATTAGGCTGAAGGGCGAGATGTACATGCACATAATCTCTTTAAAGCTTCTATTAGTTTTCGTATCTGTTCTTCACTTTTTTGTTCTTTAATTTTCAATGTTACACATGCCTTTGTCCCTCTATCACCTCCTACACTTCCTCTCTTCCCACTCTGACATCCAGCTGAATAACCACAGAGCAGGCCCGAACAGTTTGCTATCATCACCTGAGGAAACACACCACGTCCTGTGAGACTGTTGGCTCCCCAAACAGCCCCAAAGTGACCGTTCGAGGTCTATATCAGCCACAGCCCACAAAACAAACAAATGCAGCACAGTAACAGCGCTGCACTCAAGATACACCAAAAGCTACACATTCTGATGCCAACAACCAATGCAAGATCGGGTTTGGATTTTCAGTAGTGGTGGAGTGATATGAGTTGCTCATATGAGTGGCTGTAGGGTAGACCACCGAGACAACCGTGACATTTTTTACATTTACCTTCAGAACTTACATTACATTATTTTTTATAAAATACAAATACATTAAAATCATATTTGATTAAATATTATAATCTTACTGAGTCCAAACTTTTAAATGGCAGCGTACAGACTACTACCTAGCATCTTTAAATATAAGAAATATTTAAATGCAGCTTAAGTAAACAATAGCATAATTATGATTAACTATCTCTCATTATACACCAATTTAAAACTAGTTGTAATTATTATGCTCCATTATGAGGTACACCCATAATTGCATTATGCCTTTATGTAACACTTGAAAACTATTAAACCATTGTCTCTCAACAGATATAATATAACATATGATATAATCAAACTGCTTTAATTTTACTGATTAGTTTTTTTTCTGGTACAGTCAGGTATAACGTGTTTGAAGTCAAAAATTAGCTAATCAACTGGATACTTTGATGAAATAAAATGCTCTTTATGGATAGGACTTTTTTTTTCAGTCAATGGACATTTTTATTTAACAACTAACAATACAATTGCTAATTAAATGATTTTATATCCATCACTCATGAACTTTTAATTTAAATACTAGAGATATAATACAACTTTCTTGAAAGTAAATGAGCTGCAGTCAAAACAGCGGAAAGAAAATGTATAAACACATTAAGTACAATAATAATAATAAAAAAACTCCATTCACAAAGGCGCCGTTATAGAGTTTGAAACTAATACGGCAGAAGTGAAACTTTTTGGAATGTTGACTGATATTAATGGAATAATCTCAAAATGGAAATAACTGGCTGATATAACGGTCCATAACTGACCCGAGTCATAATAGTGAGGGTCTGGTTTTTGTAAAAGAATCTAGTCCCGAATAAGAAAATAGATAAAGCTATTGGAGCAGGGAGATAATCCCTTCAATCCCTTGCTGAGATGGGGACACTGTGAGCCCCAACTTCCCTTTCTGTTTCCCCTCCTGCTAGGGCAGAGCAATACCTTTATTATGCATCCGTACAAATGGACAGAAATAAACACCACACTGCACCTACATTGCTGGTGAAAAAAAGCCTTGTAGAAATATATACATAAAGTTTACTCAGAAACCTGGTATCAGTAATCTGAACTAATGCAAACTTTAGAGAATACCTCATGGGGGAAAACAAAAACTAACCTTTTTGAACAAACCTCTCCTCATTGTGTCATCCGTAGGAGCCCATGTCTGCACTCTGACCCACTTATTGGCCACAATTCCCCCAGCCATTTGCATATGAAACAAACCCATCATTAATTTTCAAAGAAAGAGAAAGAAACCAGCTAACCACCCCATCAGAGCCTCATTAGATTAGTGATTGCCTGCCACTGATATTAAGCAGCGCTAAACTCCATTTAGTGCTTCACCCTTCAGTGTTCCTCCACATGGGACCTTCCTATCAACACTAACACCACGTGCACGGCAATACTTATTGGCTTGGTCGCTTGCTAAAATATCCAGAAAGCCATAATCTGTCTCTCTGTCAGCTTCTCAAAGATCCAAGGATAAAACCATCCACTATTCTCCCAAAATGCAGCTATTTCGATAAGAAGCACAGTGAGTTCTGCAGCAGGTTTATTGTGGCATCGGCCCAAAACACTTTGCCTGTTTACTCTCTTAAAATACAACTAAACTGAGACAACAATGGCCTCCTCTGGACAGGAAGCTCCTTTGTTGCAAAAAGGAAGTGAGCTAAGAGGTAGGCTAAAGGAGTTCCACCCGCCTGTGGACACCATCCTCTTTCACTCTCTCTTCACATTTGTTTTATTCCGTAACTAAATAAGCTTTTCATGCTGCTCTAACAGTATGTGTCTCTTCAGTGTTTGGGGATTTTGTAATCTGTTTTGCCCTCATCTGAATAAAATCACGATCAACTATTAGAGTTTCTGAAAATCACTTTTTATGAAAACTGATGACAAGGCTGACGGTGAAAGTAGTCCCATACTTTTTCAAAACTTGAAATCATAATTTGACAATATTTATGTTTAACTTAATGTATCATTTGAAAAATATGAAATGGGTGTGTCTTAACACTAAATCTGCTTAAAAATACTTTAAACCTCATATTTCCTTTGTTACATGGCACTTCCAGTGAGGACAGGAAATGATAGGGAAATAGAGAGGGAATGGGTTCAGGAAATGTTTACATGGTTTCTAACATCACACAGACCTCTGCTGCCGCACATTTATTTGTGAGTTGTTTCGGTTAAAAATGTAATAAGGCAGATATAAATCACCTGTTTAGCTTCCTCCACAGCCATCTGCAGCTTACGGATCTCCTTTTCATACTGCTCCCTAAGTTTATCCACTTCCTGATCGTGAGTGGCTACCTCCTCTTTCAGAGCTCCTTTGAGAGCAGTCAGCTCCCTCTCACGCCTCCTCAACAGCTCCTCTTGGTCCTCTTTGGCTAGAAGGAGCTCCTGGAGGTCTAGCTTCAGTTGCATAAAGTCCTAGAGAGGACAGTACCATGTTAGAGTTCTATCAGTTTCAAGTCTTAATTAGTTTGAATATGCAAATGCTGGATCTGTCATGCTACAGATTACTGATCTAAAAAATTTGCATGGGAAATATTCAGCTTTCCGTGAAATTTTATGCGCCTCAACAGAAGTTAGACTATTGATCAAAAGTTTGGGATGATTTTTTGGTTTTGGGATGAGAAATCTGTTATTCTTATTTAATATGTCATTGTTGAAGAAAAGTATAAATAATGTACCTCCATCATGGCCTCTTTGTCTGTGCTATCTGTTTGAGATTGTTTGGCTTCATCCAGCTCATCGTGCATCTCTGAGAGCTGGTCTTGTAGGTCTCGGATCTCAGTCTGGTACTGCTCTTTCTCCATTTTCACCTGGTAGAGTCTGAAATACACATGAATACACTCAGAATACCTGCCTTCTGAAGAGACAGACATGCCTGTACATCTGCTGAGTTCATGGCCATATAAACCCCTGCTAATTCAAACTGTGGTCTCTATAATTTACACTTTATTTTGACAACCTTAGAGGCAGGATGGAGAAATCCCAGAAACTTGCATATCTGAGGGTAGTGTAGATTTTCACAGCGTTAGGAGGATTCACATCAGGGCCAACACCTGTAAGTTTGACTTTTGCTCCAAAATTCACAGAGAGCAAATAGACAGCTCATAAGCATAAGCAGGGCAATGGAGACATGAACCAGCATCTTCTGCATTGAATTCTGGGTTAAAATCTGCAGAATGGATTTAAATATAGTAAATAGGGCAAGCTAAAAGAGCTTTTAACTGAATTTTGTCAATTACAGGGGTTCCATTTTTGCTGAATTTTCTAAATGCACAGATTCTGTGTGGGTCTTTCGTCTGTGTGAGACAGCATCTTACTCCTCTACTGTAGTGCGCAGGTCAGCCTCTGTTTTACTAAGCTTGTCCCGCAGTCTGCTGCACTCGACTTGACTCTGGTCCAGCTCTCTCCTCAAGTCTTTCATTCCTGCTCCCACCTTCAGCTGAGTCTCATTCAGATCACTGCGTTTCTGCAGGGAAAGACATAAGAGATGACAGTGAGGACAGGAAATTCAAATCATTGACTGCTTGAGACATTGGGCATCTTTGAATATAAGGCCCAGTCTTCAGACAGTAGCAGACAGTAATTGGTTAATTTGATAATTGATCTTAAGGAGTAATAGGAGTGGGATTTTCAGTTAACATGCAAGCTTCTAACAGACAGAGCAGTGGTCCAAGGTACAGTTGAAGAGTTACGGGAGTAGAGGTATAAGTGGAGAGAGAGAGGGTTTCACCGTTACCTTGCTTTCATCCTCAAGCTGTTTCTTAAGATCAGCAATTTCTTTTTCCAGATCTGCTTTCTGCTCCTGAAGGGCTCTAGCCTGGGCTGCAGGGTCTGGAGACTGAAAGAGAAAGGTTTAAATTGGAACAGAGCTCTTTTCAGGTGCTATATCGCAGAGATTTGATACATATTACCATCCAAACAGAGCATAAGCATCAAGTTCTCTTTCAGTTTTAATCAGAAATATTTCAACCCATGGCAATTTGTAATGCGAATTCACTGTAAACTGGTCTTTGCATATAAAATATTTCATGATGTTGTAGGTGACATTTTAAAATAAAATCAGTAAAAGAGACTGGACTGATTTTGCCTGCATAATGTTTAAACATTAGCCATGACTATGCTGTTTGTGGAGTAAATAACCTCTGCAGCCTTTATACTTTCTCCAAGAGATAGACTAAGTCTCTCTTATAAGAGGCTCACAGTCTTAGCTGTTTGTTGAACCCAATTACAATGCCACAACAACGGCTCACTTTGTTGTCATCCTGCACGTTCCCAGCGGCCCGTGACTTCAAGGTCTGGATTTTTTCAAACACCAGGTTGACCTTTCTCTTGGTAGTGTCATCGTTATCATTGCTCCTGCAAAACACGACACAAGTGCTCATAATTCATTCAACATGTATGCTGATTTTGTGTGTGTGTGTGTGTGTGAGTGACTGTATCGGAGTATAATTCCTGATATTTCTGGGAAAAATCAGCCTGGCTCTTTGCTTGTGTGGAGAGAACAGAGAACTCTGGCTTTGATGTGTCACCTTATGACCAGTCCACCCTAATTACTGCCTTCTTTTAAGTCACATGTCTCGGAGTGTATGTGTCTGAGCATGTGTCTTTTTTGCACACCCACATGTTCCCAGGGCACTCGAGTGATGCATCAGGGAAAAGCACAGAACATTGGGTTGCTTCCATGCAACTTCAGACTAAAGCGTATGATTACACTTCCCAAAGAGAGAGATGAAACCAGCAGACCAGCACTGCATCTCCTTCAAACGCACACACCTCCCACAGAGCGGACTGTAATTAATGGTTTCATGACATAAGCTGCTGTCGCCAACAGTCGTTCATGTCACAACACTCCTGACAATATTTTTTTTTGCCTAATTATAGCTATCAAAACCCTTAACCTGATGCATATACGGCAAGCTCCATTGAATGGTAACTAACTACTACCTCAGGACAAGATTTGCCTGCAGGGCTGGTTAATAAAAGTTGCCATTGACCAGAAGATATCTGATCCTAGATATGCAAGAGTGCAGAGGGTTCACAGACACTGGTGTATAATCCACTCTGCTCACCTCCCTCCATGCAGCACATATGGAAAGCAGAGAGAATGGAACACTTGACATCAAGAATATGGAGTTCTGGGAGGGCACGGGTTCAGCTATTCACTAGACCACGGGTTCTCAACTCTGGCCCTCGAGGTCCACTTTCATGTAGAGTTTAGCTCCAACCTTAATAAACTCATAGCTAGTAACTTTCTAGTAATCCTGAAGACACTGATTTGCTTGTTCAGGTGTGTTTGATAAACCCTGCAGAGAGTCGGACCTCGAGGGCTGGACTTGAGAACCCCTGCACTAGAGCAGGCTGGGCTGTCGTTTGAAGCTGTGCAGTGATCATGCAGGATTAGGTTAGGGCAGGAAACAGTGCTGTTTTGGGTGGAAGTATAATAGTATAATAACAGATTTGAGTTGTTGGCAGTGAGCTAAGGTTCTGGAACATCCAACAAGCAGGTTTTTTTGAAAGTTTATCATAATAAATATGACTTGCCATTTTGATGTAAGATGTTAGAAGAGGAAAATTGAGAACCTGCTGTTCTTTCATTAAAAGGGTGTGGGAGAAAGAAGTGTGGGAGTTAGAATTGTGAGTGGATGATTCTATTGTAAACAAGTGAAAAAGAAATGAAGGGGAGGTCAAATTCTTGTAGTGTTATCATTATGTGTCAGACTATGGAAACTACCTTAAATTCCAAGAAAAAAATCACTTCTCAGAGAGAGAGAGAGAGAGAAAAAGAGTGAACTATTGAGTTAGGAAACAACCATAGACCAATAAGGAAACAATTGTCACATTTATAATTTGTCAAAAACTTTAGTGTGCCAGATTAAATTGTGTTGTGAAACCAACATGCAGCAGAAATGGAAATTATACCATAGAGAGGATTCCTGCAGACCTTCATGACTGTTTAGGCCAATAATAATAAGATAAATAAATAAAATGTCAGTACTCCAATGAAATGACAACACTCCAATAAACGCCAGTCTGCCTTTTTTGTATAATGCGATATATCCACTCAACCAATCACAGCGCACCATTCCAGGCACTCAGGAAAGTAATGGCGGCGCTTTGAATAACCCGGCATCTTAGTTTTTCTCATCTCCTTTGTACTTTGTGATCAACAAACAAGAGCTGCATGATAAATTGCATGTGATTGCCATGCACATCTCGTCAGTAAAGTCGGTTCTGTGATTAATAGTACTAGTAAATCTCCATCACATGCTTTCAGATGGAAATTATTCAGATGCATTTAATATACAGAGCTGCAGATCACTGACAAGCTACGCTATATCGTGTTCATTAGATGAATCGCATTCGATTATGAACGCGATATTGCGTAGCTTGTCAATGTTAGTGTTTTTATTAATGCCATTTATGTTTTTGTTAATACAGCAGCACATAGCACTGGTCAGCTAAATGAATGTAACATGACAAAGATGAATGCACTTTTGGAAGCTGAATGTAAGGGAAATGTCATTTTGGAATTTCTGTGGTCTAATGGGATGTTGTTAATGTTCTTGTTCATTAGAAAATTTTCTTTTATTGCTGTAATTAATTTATAGTATTAACAAGATGACCCGTTGAATTCATGTTGGAAACAATGACTGATGGATGTAGTTTTAGTCCAGTGCCTGTATATAAGATTAGTATTGACTAAGTTCAGAGGCTGTCGTATGTGGATCAACTTACCATGTTGTGTTTCAATATGAAAAATAACTTTCATATTGATTCAATGGATTTATTGCATTTTGAGAAAAAAGTATGATAGATTTATTGCATTTTGGGAATAATGAAAATAATAAAAATAATAACATTTTATAATAAATCTTTGAAAATCAAAACCTGGATTTAATTTTTTTTATGTTATTATAACCTAAAGATACGATGTGAAAGTTTGAAACAGAAAATAGTGGTTTTTATCTTGCCACTTTCTTGGTTTCTCTGACAGAGGCGAGTGCTCCACACAGAGATCTGATCTAATCATCACCCAGTCTGTTCTGAATAACATGAAAAAACAGAACAAACTGAGACAGACTCAGTCCAGAAGAGCTGTGGCAATGTCTCCAAGACACTTCAAGAAATCTGCAAAGCTACAGTACTGTGCAAAGTTTTAGGCACTTGTGTAAAAATGCCGTAAAGTGAGAATGCCGTCCAAAAGAATGCCATAAATAGATTTAATTAACTTCTATTAACTTAACTAAATTAAATCAACATGCAACTAGTAATAAAAATGTTTTTGAAAGTTATCAATGACATAGTTTTAATATCAAGCATTAAAACTAAACTTCTTTAGAAAATGGTATATGCATATACTAGATTATAGATTTTTAAAAGGGTTTTCCCTTTTCCTTATTCTCATTTTTGGTTGACTGATTTGTCATTGAGCAATTGCATATTTGAATTAAATATTCTAAGTTAATGTTTTTTTACACTTAAAAAAATATTTTGCATTTCTTGATATGTTTAACAAATCCATATAAAACTATTTGTAAAGTACACCCACCCATCTTTGAGGTAACTGAATAATATCTGCTTGGCAGTCTCTTCATTTGTTTGTTGTGAAAGCTCTTCTTGACCTTTCAGAAGGTCAGGTGTCACCTGAGCAAAAAGATAAAATTAAAAATTAAAAAGAGATACATGTCATGATATGTATACATGCATAAATCAAATTACTGGTCCCCCCATAATGGTGGTAAATATTTCAAAATACAACAAGCAGGGCTGCACGATTAATATAAAAATTAATTTTCAAAGGTGATAAATCAAAATTAGGTAGAAGCTGTGATTGTCATGCGTATCTTTCAGTGAAGCGCAGTTCTGTGATCAGTAGTAAATTTAAAATCCCTATAGCGTTGCTGAATAAACAGAAGACTTAACTGCCTTCATTGATTCAAGGTGACTAATAAACACGGTTTAAAAATGCACTGATCGATCGGCCAGGAATCGGCTGATTTCCTGCATGATCGGCCCTGATCGGTGATTGCCGATCAGTCTCACGTCTTTCCGATTTTGAGCTGATCTGTCTACATGCGGCTGTGAGCGCGAGTGCATGCAAACTATGGCTGGGTAAAAAATATCGATATCTCTTTTTTATGGAATATTGATTCTTAAATCCCAAGAATCTATTAATCTAGCCTGTTTTTAGTTAATGGATGGAACATTGAAGGGCACCTCCCATCCAATAAACTGCAATAAGCATTGTGCTTTGGTGCCTTTAATATGAAAAAAAGTCTCAGATTTAAATTTATGTCCATGGTATTGCAGTATTCAAACAATAAATGCTGTTTTGGCGCTGTTTAATCTGGAGTGATAGATCGCTGTAGCAGTGCCTCAGTTCAACAGTGGCAGTAGCGCGAGCTCGGCGTACGTGAACTAATCATATCCTCCACATAAATACCAGCTTCAGACTTCAAAGACTTCAATATAACAGCTTGTAAACAATGTCACGTAATGTCACATTTACCTCAGAAACAAACATATTCAGTGACCGTAAACTCATTAGTCAGATGTAAAGAGGGGTATTTCGCTAAATATATACACCATATAACATATTCATTATAATTTTTACTGTTATTATGTTTACATTTATGTTTGAATAAATCCAGAAATTCAAATGTTTCTTTTTTAAAAATACGAATTCAAATAGAAATATTATTATGCAATTGTAACTTTATTATTTTATAAACTCCATTGCTATAGCTTATAAATCAGTCAATTTTAACCTTCAATATTATAGTAGTACCAAATGACTATTTTTTAAACTATATTTTACAGCATTAGTTGAGACATTTGTTTTCCTTGAGAAAATTTCCTGGTACAGTAACACGTACTGTACCTAATATATATCCAAAATAATGGATATTGAATCAAATCAAATTGGTTATCTAATTGAATCGAAAGCTTGTGAATGAGAATCGAAATCGAATTATGAAATTTGTTTCAAAACGCAGCCCTTATGCAAACATGTTGTAGGTGTGGACATTTTTTACTGTGAGTGAAGAAGACACTAAGTTTGCTATTTGTGAAACTTGTAAGGCTAAAATAAACCACGGGGGAACCACTTGCCATTAATGCTCAAGTATAGCATTTTGCCTATACATATGCTGGCAACATTTATTATCCACTTAATGCACTATTATTATTTGGAAGAGTATTGTACACTTCAGTTTTGTTAATTCATAGGATCTTTTGACTTTTGTAAGACAAGTAAAAAAGAGAAAAAGGTCCATTTATAAAGTTGTTTTGTTTTATAAAGCAACTCATTTTCAGTTAATTGTTTTTTCTACTTCTTTCCAGTCACAGAGCACTTTTATTTTTTGAGAGTTGTTTAAGTGAGAGAAGATCCTGTAACTTGGGAAATTGCAATGTTTAATAATTTCTATTATGAAAATAAAATTTTGCTTTGAAGAAAAGTAAATTTTTGTTTGTATATGCTGTCAATTATATTTCTTAGAAAGAAATCGGAATTGGCAAAAATCGGTATCGGCAGATCACACTTACAAAAAAATCAGAAATCAGAATCAGCCAAGAAAATTGCAATTGGTGCATCTCTAACACTGTTGCAACAATATATCAGGTTCATCTGAGTTTGTCTTATTATAATGTGTATTATAATCCATCCATCCATCATCTTCCTCTTATCCGTGGCCGGGTCGCGGGGGCAACAGTCTAAGCAGATGCCCAGACTTAACTCTCCCTAGCCACTTCCTCCAGCTCTTCCGGGGGAACCCCGAGGCGTTCCCAGGCCAGCTGGGAGACATAGTACCTCCAGTGCGTCCTCGGTATTCCCCGGGGCCTCCTCCCGGTGGGACATGCCTGGAACACCTCCCTGGGAAGGCGTCCAGGAGGCATCCGAAATAGATGCCCGAGCCACCTCAGCTGGCTCCTCTCGATGTGGAGGAGCAACGGCTCTACTCTGAGCTCCTCCCAAGTGACCGAGCTGCTCACCCTATCTCACCCTATCTCATTTCAGCCGCCTGTATCCGGGATCTTCTCCTTTCGGTCATGACCCACAGCTCATGACCATAGGTGAGAGTAGGAACGTAGATTGACCGGTAAATCGAGAGCTTTGCCTTACAGCTCAGCTCCTTCTTCACCACGACAGACCGGTACATCGACCGCATTACTGCAGAAGCTGCACCGATCTGTCTGTCAATCTCCCGTTCCATCCTTCCCTCACTCGTGAACAAGACCCCAAGATAACTGAACTCCTCCACTTGAGGCAGGAACTCTCCACCAACCTGAAGTGGGCAATCCACCCTTTTCCGATTGAGAACTGTATTATAATAAGGTATTTAATAATGTAATGCTAATTAACATAGCCTTTATCCCTGCTTAGAATACTATAAAATATGCGGAGTGCTTCAGCCACATCATCTCACAGAAGGATTTACTTCAAACACTTGACTGATGTTATGAAGTGAGTTTGGAGTAAAAACATGTTATTAAATGCAGTAGCCCCACATGGCAGAAGACAAGATCCAGGGGGCGTGGTTGGATCCACATCTAGGGGTGGAAATTGGTAGGTTAAGGGGTTGAGATGGGTGGGTTTAGGGATCAGAGGGTGGCGACGGGTAGGTTTCGATATATGTAAGGTGGGAGGAGTTGGATCTGAACCCAACCACGCCCCCTGGATCTTGTGTTTTGCAGTGAGGGCCATCCAATTAAATGTGGAATTTTCACATGCTTTCAGATGGAAAAGCATTTACTACACAGAGCCCTAGCAATGAGGAAAACTATGTGTTCTTACCGGAGCATCCACTTCAGTGCTTGATGTTTTTCCATTGACACCAGGGCGAGAAATTGATCCCATTTTTACACTTGACAGACACTTCATACTCTGTGATGGTTTGACCTCTTCATTTTTCTTCTCTACAAGTGCTACAGAGGGACGACTCTGTGGATTCTTGTACCCTAAAATAGCAGCTGAAGAGTTGGAGACTGTGCCCCGAGGAGTGCCTGGAGCACTTTTAACTTGTGTTGTGTTTCCTAGGTTTATATTGGGTTCAACAGTGGAAGTTGGTGACATGGGCGAAGTCTTTACTCCAGCAGCCTTCTGTAGGAGCAGTGATGGGCGAAGGAGATGTTCTGTAGACCTGCCTCGATTCCGGCTAATTTCATCCAAGTAGTCAGAGTCACCCCCAAGGCTAAATGGCAAGGCGCTATCAACACTACGGGAACGCTTGCGGTCTTCTGGGTTAAGTCTATTCCTCCGCCCTGACCGCCCCCTGCGTTGTTGAGTCTGTTCACTGTCAAACTTCTTGATGAGCTCATCCACACCTGGGATGGAACCAGTATCAATGTCACGCCCTGTGCCAGGCAGGAAAGGTATATACCGCCGGTTCTCATGACGGTTGATCGTCTCTGCATAAAGCTGGTCCAACTGGTCTTCCTTGGTTGGTGTCATGGAGCCCATAGAGGATTTTTGGGAGGAGGAAGACTGTAGCACAGGGCCACTGGAGTCAGTACGGCGCAAGGGCAACACGCCTGGTTCACGTCGACTTCGTTCCAAACTGGAGTTTGCACTACTCACTGAACTGGTAGGTCTAGAAGAGTCCTTGGTTTGGTCACTGGGGTTGCTGGCTATTGTAGATGGCTGAGGAACTGGAAGGCGTGGTAAAGGCTGAGTCTGTGTCTGGTGGGGCACTGAACTCTTAAATGGTGGCTTAACTTGAGCTTGTGCTTGAACAGAGGGTTTGACCTGAGGTTGTGCCAGAACATGGTCTTTGGTTGGACCTGTTTGAGGTTGTACATTGAACGGGAGTGTCTGGGGACGATCATGAGGTTTGGCGTATCCCATGTAATCTGGTGAAGATGGTTCTGGAACTTGGCTGAAGGATCTGGCTTGGCTCACAACTGGGGAGTCAGCTCTGGGTAGGGATCCTGTGTAGGGATTTCGATTTTCAACTGAAGGCAGATTTCGAAAGCTACCAAGGGTATTGCTCTCAGGATCATATGGCTTGAGAATCTCTGGATGCTTTTGGAAGTTTAAAAGACTGGAGTTCTTCTTAGGATCAGAAGTCCCATTGTGAGGACCTCCATTGAGCTTTGGAGACATAACATCCATATATGGGCCTTCAGAAAGATTCTTCTTAGATTCTTTAAAATCATATTCATCATAACTGAATGGGCTTTCAGAATCCATATGTCCATTATCTTTTTGTGGCACTGCATAGGGGTTCAGAACTCTATCCTGGTTATTGAGGACCACATAGGGGTGTCCATCTATTCCTTGAACTCTGATACTGAGTCCATAAGTGCCATTGCTCTGGCCTCTTGAGCGGGAAGGCTGCATATAGTCTTGCGATAGTCCAGTGTTTGGCATGCCGCTAACTCTATAAGACTCCATCAGGAACACTGAACGAAACAACCAAATACCTCTCTGTAGAGCAGCTCACCTATGCAAACAAAGCAGTAATCTCATTATTATACAAGTAGTTTGTGACGCTAACAGTATCTTTGCATGTCTAAAATTACACGACAAGTCTGACAGCATTTGATTATGCCATATATGTTTTTTTTCAGACTCTGAATAAGATAATTGTGCAAAATTTGTGTATCAAGGTTTTTTAGACCCCAAATCAAAGTCAAAGTAAAGCTTTTAGTATGACCCTCCACCACAAACAAAGGTTGTTTGAACAAAACAGGACCTTGCTTGCAAGCCTTTGAAACATATCCATTGCTCAGGGTTTGGAATTTATTCTGAGATAAACATTGACACAGGCACATGTCACAGTCTTCGTAGTTTTTCCAAGGAACTTGAGTTAGATGACGCTTTACGGTATCTGATGTCTTTACAAACAGTGCAATGATGACCGCTAACTTCATAAGTCACTTTCAGATGGGTCACAGACTTTATAATCTCAAGAACATTGAAATTGCTGACTAAAGCTAACAGGGAGTGCGATGTGGGTTATATCTCAACAAAAACATTGGAAAAAATAAATAAATAAAGTAAATGATGTCACTGCACAGTATGGGGGCTGTGTTAGAAAGATAAGCAAAGCTGGAAAAAAATCTGAGGAAGTCAGATTTAGTATTCAATTGTCTTGAAACAGCTGGTGACTAAATTGTGCATCAACAGCTTATATTTTTTATGGAAATAAAACAAAGTACAGCAATGAAGACATTTTCATGTAATTTGGTTCTTTAGGTACAACTTATTCAGAATGCTGCCAATTTTGACTGCAAACATTTAAAAACAGGCAGTTGCACTCCTACTGTGCTCGTCAGTGTCATCACGTCCAAATAATTTCAGTGGCATACGCAATGAGCAACAGTATTGTGCCACAGGAATGGCAGGACACAAAGCTGCAAAAATATCACCCTATTACAGGCATCACACCAAGCAACAGGCTATTATCAGTTTCTTCTGGACCCCACAGATAACATCCTTTCACCTCAAAGACGACAAAAGGTTGCATGAGTCATATTGATGGCGTTGTACAACAGCAATGGTATGGCCAAAGCATGCAGTGTATAACGGTGCATGCAACCTGTGAGAACCCTGAGGGCTTGACAATGAAGAAAACAAAGACGGCATTGATTCATGTTCAATAGGCAAGTAAAAAATCTGTTCAATGAAGAATGAAGGTGACACTAGAGCTAAAAAAATAAAAACTACTACAGAAAACACTACATGAACACATCATAATGAAGAAGCAAGCCAAGTACAATTCTTCTCATCGGCCAACACACTTATGACAGCAGAAGTGACTCAAACTTTCCAGCCCCATAGAAGGAGATGATAAAGAACAATAAGGCCAAGTTAAAAAGCAGCAAGCCCCTTATCCACAAGGAACAGCTCTGATGCAGAAAAAAAGGATATGACACAATAGGCCCTTTCAGCTCCTGTATCACATGTACTATGTGCAGAGGGACTCAATGGTGTTAATATAGTGCATTTCCTGTCATTGTGCCCACTGGAAATGTGTAGCTCTGACAGGCAAGCCAACTCAAGCCAGGGAAACTCTTCCAGCAAGGTCTCCACCTGCATTCCTCTTCCATGGAAACTCTAAACAGAGTTTTCTGGTGAAACTGTCTCATCAACTGTCTTAAGTTTAATTCTAATTACCAACTCCTAAACTTTGGCCTTTTTTTTATGCACTATTTAGCAAAATCATGCACATGGTTGAGCCAAGTTTTATCAATTTATTTTTAATTGTTTTCTGCATTCTATTACATTATGGTTTGCGTAATTAATACCAAACAATCATCCTAACAGATGTTCAAGCATTGCAGGTAGAGTATAATAACAGTTTTTTTTTTTCATAAAAAGAACGTTACCTGTCTGGGAGTTCATTAAAGTTAATGAAATTTGATGTCAATGTTTAATAACATTTATCTCACATCCTACCGTATTGCCCAAGTGCCTCTATGATAACAGTGATTCGCAGACTTTTTTGTTATAAAAACTAAATCCAAAAGCAGCACTTACCGCTGTTAGTCGTTTATCCAAGAATATGCGTTTATTTGTTGATCAAGCTCTGTAAATAGCTATGACACAAAGCGAAAGATCCATCTCCTCTCGGTAGATCAAACAAGTCACTTGTTGCACGTCTTGTTTTCAGACTAGTTTTACTTGACGCGCACGGGATATTGTAGAGCGTCAAGCCCCGCCCACACCCATCCCTCAACTCCGCCCACCCGCTGCAGCTGATTGTCAGAGCCTGATCTCAAGACACAATGCGAAGAAACTGAGTGTAGTGTAGGCCATCGAAGCCCTTGTGCTTCCAGTATCGGTGAAATCAAGGGTTTTCAGGAGATAATGAATTATTAGGCGATGATAGAGAAAGTATAGCCTGAGCCATTTTCAAGATGGGAACAAACGTGTCCTTTTTCACAAAAAACAACAACACTTTAGAAACGCCATTTAAAAATCTATCATTTTATTAAATAATAGCTTTCGCAGCATTCATATTGGATTTTTTTTCTTTCTTTCTACAGCAACGTTTTGCTATATCATGTACAATCTTCTAAGTAGCGAAAGGAAGCTTGTCTTTAAGAGCCTATAAAATGGTTTTAATAGTTTTGAACATTTTTTAATGACAGGAATGTGCCTGAAAAATACCCTGTTCCCTTCATCTGGTGTACCAGTATTACATTTTTATTAATAAATGTTTATTAATAAGAGTTAAGTAGCAAGCTTAACAGCTCTTTAGACTGACAGCGCCATCTAGTGATTGAGCACTGCAGACAACAGATTTACATAATGATATGACAGGATTATAAACACACTTCAACACCCCAGTGTCTTCACACAGCTAGAAAACTGATAGAAACACTATAAAAGGATGGGGCCAGTAATGCTAACAAAACAACAATTACAATCAACCTCCATGATATAAAACAATACAACTGAATAAACTTCAACGAAACACAACTGATGATCAAGACAAAACTGTTGTACAGACAATTAATGTAGGCCTACTCATTAATATGCACAAGCTGTTTCCTGAGGGGGTGCATTTAACAAATCTCATCAGATTTGGCTGTGACAGACACATGACTCTCCTCCCTAAATAAAACTTGTTTCTGACAGTTAAGAAAAGTGTTTCTGTTATACCTCCAAATGTATCACACCGAAGAAGAAAACCTTAGTTTCAACCTCCTTAATAATAAAAATAATAATAATACTATATATATATATATATATATATATATATATATATATATATATATATATATGTGTGTGTGTATGTATGTATGTATGTATGTATATGTATAATATCACCCCAAAATGCAAATTCTGTCGTCACTTACTCATCCTCATGTTATTTCCAAGTTAGTAACAGAACTCATTTGTCCTATATGTAACTGTCCTTACAGACCAAGCCAAGAACTAAGAGCAAAAATGACTTGTGGGTGATGGGTGATCTAGTGTAAGTAGGCTCCTGATGACTCCACCCTTTGTCGTGGGTCTGCTGTGTTTTCATTTCTCTGTGTAGGTGCAATCGGTCTTGAAGCTGTGAGGACTGTGGAGCTTCGGAGAAACACAAAATCCCTGCAGCAGGTTCAGCAGGGAGCGCTGTCTGTCCCCGTTTGGGGATCCGAGGGTCCGGACTGGATCGAGCGAAGAAGGCGTTGCAGTGTTTTCGACATAAGGCTTCATACTTTCATTCATTTTGACATCTATAGAGTTTACATATTAGTGTTATTTTACTCAGGGTGCAATTTGTGAAAGAAAACGCAGTGGGGATGATTTTGAAAACAATGAATAAATTATAGTGAAAGCAAGCAAAAAAAAATCTAGGCTACATTATCAAAGAATATTATCACCTACTTCAGTCTAGCGCGAGTTTAAGAACTCTTCCCCGTTAAACACTGAAGCTGTCTATACACGGTATGATGATGAATCACTTACTTACATCGTACGCACATCTGATGATGAGAGAACTGGAGTAGAGTATTCAATCAACGTCAACGAGCGCCCGCACTAAAATAAACTCCGGTGTTTCAGCGATGACTCATTTGAACGCTTCTGATTGGCCAATGCATTCATAAAGTTAACGGAATAGTGTGTGATTGGTTAAAATGCGCAACACTGTAAAAACACTTAAAAAGAAATGTGATGCAACATCTGAATGCATGATGCAGACACTTTACTTTCATTTTATTTTCACTTTATTCGCGACAGCCGTAATAGATCATTTCCAATCTGTGGCCAGAGGAACGCAAAGCCTTATCCAGCCTTACCCACACTCCAGCTGTTAGAATTATATAATAATTTAGTTATTATTTGATCTTGAAAAACGTTTAATAAATAGATTGGATATCTTAATTCTTGGTTATTGCTAAATTTCTTCATTTCTGTCAGCCTGCCAGGAATGCAAGATAATGCTAAATCAATTGGCTGAATTTTCTTTCAGGTATTCCAAAGTTAGGGTTTAAATATGGGCTTGAAAATCTTTCAAAATAACACTTTTTTTATATCAACCAATTAAATATGGGCTTGAAAATCTTTCAAAATAACACTTTTTTTATATCAACCAATTAAAGCGTAGCTTCGGAAAATGTTGATCATCGACCTCAGACTAAATGTTTTATGAACTATGCATTGTATGTTCATCTTACTAAAAATAATAAAAACAGATAGGCCTAAATGACATGAAAACAACTACTGTATGCTGAAATACTGTAGCTGTCACATTTACTGATCCCTGGGTTGTCCACTAGAGGGCATTCCTGCCGATATCGATATATATACGATATCGATACGTCCATCCTCCTTATTTTGGTTCCTGGTTTTGTTTACCTGCCTGTGTCTGGATTACCCTTGCCTGCGTTTTTTCCCTTTTTTGCTATTGTTTGGACTGATGGCATATTTTGAGCTTTGACTGATTTGGACTTTGATAGTGGATCACCCCTTTAATAAACACTGCATCTGGGGCCCATTCTTCGTACCCCGCTGAGATGATTTAAAAGATGCCAGATCTTCTAATCATGATAACTGATCTCAGGCTAATTTGGTTCTTCAAACGAATTTGCAGATTTGATTAAGTGAATTAAACTACATAAATGTTATAATACACTGATCTAAATTAGAGATGCAACACTTTAGTTTTTGTCCCCATTTTTCATGAGCTGAACTCAAAGATCTGAGACTTTTTCTATGTACACAAAAGGCCTATTTCTCTCAAATGTTGTTCACAAATCTGTCTAAATCTGTGTTAGTGAGCACTTCTCCTTTGCCAAGATAATCCATCCACCTTGGCATATCAAGATGCTGATTAGACAGCATGATTATTACATACGTGTGCCTTAGGCTGGTCACAATAAAATGCCACTCTAAAATGTGCAGTTTTATCACACAGCACAATGCCACAGATGTTGCAAGTTTTGAGGGAGCGTGCATTTGGCATGCTGACTGCAGGAATGTCCACCAGAACTGTTGCCTGTTAATTGAATGTTAATTTCTCTACCTTAAGCCATCACCAAAGGTGTTTTTTAGAGAATTTGGCAGTACATCCAAACCGCCTCACAATCGCAGACCACGTGTAACCACACCAGACCAGGACCTCCACATCCAGCATCTTCACCTCCAAGATCATCTGAGACCAGCCACCTGGACAGCTGCTGCAACAATTGGTTTACATAACCAAAGAATTTCTGCACAAACTGTCAGAAACCATCTCAGGGAAGCTCATCTGCATGCTCGTCATCCTCATCGAGATCTCGACCTGACTGCAATTCATCATCGTAACCTATTTGAGTGAGCAAATGCTCACATTCGATGGCATCTGGCACTTTGGAGAGGTGTTCTCTTCACGGATGAATCCTGGTTTTCACTGTACAGGGCAGATGGCAGACAGCATGTATGGCATTGTGTGGGTGAGTGTTTTGCTGATGTCAACATTGTGGATCGAGTGGCCCATGGTGGCGGTGGGGTTATGATATGGGCAGGCGTATGTTATGGACATAGCAACACAGTTGCATTCTATTGATGTTATTTTAAATGCACAGAAATACCGTGACGAGATCCTGAGACCCACTGTTGTGCCATTCATTCACGACCATCACCTCACGTTGCAGCATGATAATGCACAGCCCCATGTTGCAAGGATCTGTACAAAGTTCCTGGAAGCTGAAAACATCCCAGTTCTTATATGCTGTCGTAGATTTTTCTTAAATCTAACTAAGTCCTATCTCATCTGACCTAAATCTACCGGGGCCGTCTCCAACGACGATCTCCCTGGGCCGTCTCCAATCGACGATCCCTAACGTCTCCAATCAACACTTGATAAATAACTTATTTATCTAAACTATTTCACCTGCTGCGCAGCAGAAAATGACAGACAGACTTCAGCAAATGTCCTTTGAGTTCTTTATTTACAGCCTGGAGAGTACTTGAGCAATTCTCAGAGAATCTCTCTCCAGAAAAAGAATACATCAGGTTTTATAGGACAAATACAGACACATCAAAATAAACTCAGCATGACTAAAATCACTAACATAACGTCACCTTTTATCAATATGATTGGTTCAATTTATAAAGCAAGCCCCTCCCTTCTTTACCCTCTGTTACTGGCATATGCAAAATCATCAAAAAACATTGTACAGGGTTAACAGTCAGTGCAGGCTAAAAACGAAAGGTTAGTAAGACCTTTTCCGAAAAGTTATTTTTGTTAGACCTAGAGGAGAAAGTTAGGTAAGTGTTTGTCATAATGTTAGACTCAAAAGAGAAGTCAGGTTAAAAGTTTAACAAGTTGAATTAAGGTTAGAAGTTTAACACAGGTTAGATTCAGAAAAAATAGTTTACTATCTTATTTATTAAAAATCCACCACAATGGCCAGCACACTCACCGGACATCTCACCCACTGAGAATGTTTAGGATGCTTTGGATCCGCGTATACAACAGCATGTTCCAGTTCCTGGCAATATCCAGCAACTTCGCACAGCAATTTTCCCCGAATTAGTAATAAAGTAGCGGTGCTGGGATAGATTTTAAATATCAATTCCACAAGATGCAATCTAATCCTGTTTAAATGAAATAAGCCTGCTCCCAGCAAGTTTAAGTTTATGGACCTGTTTCTATGACAACAACTCCAGGACGAGCTTCAAAGAACCAAATAATCCAAGATCATGCCAAATCATCAACAATCAAATCCAGTTTACTGAGTTTGCGACGTACAAAAAACAAGCCCATGGATCCTCAACCTTTGTGTACCTGTGCAGTTTCATGGTAGTAGGTCACAGGGTAACACTTTAGAATACTGTTTCTTTCTTACTGCATCAATAATAAGGAATTATTGAAAAACTAACAGGTGATTTTTCATTAACACTTAACTCACTACTGTTAAATTACTATGGAGTAGTCAACATAATAATCAGGCTGTGGCCCACAAATCAAGCACTTGAGTAAAAGTAGCTTCTAAATGTTTAACTTTTGATTATAAAATGTTTGTTAAATTAGTTTACATTAAAATGGAATAAAATATGCTGTATAAAGAAATGTTCTCATCTGAAATAAAGATTGTAAACAAGTTGGGTCGTGTATTTTACAAAGTTTATGATTACTTTTATAGGTTTTTTTAGAGTGTAAGCTTGATTTGATGTTTTGTCGAGTAAAAATGGTGTAGTAATTATTATTTACTAATAGGTTCTCTTTAGAATACTGTTTCAGGTTCTAAGTAATTGTTGCAGAATTATCTGATAATTATTTATTAATTACTAAAGGATTCAATTTAATTTCTTTTTAGAATAGTGCCTAATGTTTCAGATTCAAAATAAGTCTTGCAGAATTATTTGATAATTCTGTATTAATTTCTAATTGGTTACCTGTATTTTCACTTTCCCCCAGTCCTTGCCTGACATACAGGAATTGAATGAATGGATCATGTGGTATATGCCGAGGAGGCACACATACAGTACTGTATATAAAATATAAAAACTAAGGTAAGTTATCGCAAGGCACTTGAGTCGTGGTGGGGTTCCTATCAGAAGCTGATTTCTTACAAAACACACTCACAAAACAGTTCACCATACAGGCAAAACCTCTATAAAATTGATTGCATTTATTAATATTGCATTTTCATACTACTACTACGATATATATGAATATAACAATTACATGAAAGGGTGACAATTCAATCAATAATTGTACAATAATTGTGTATAACTGTTCAATAGTTGTTATTTCATAGTTGTTTTTCTTGAACCTTAACTAGTAGATAATTAATAGTTCTTCAGGAGGTATGACAGAATACATTAGTTATCCATTAGCAAACTGTTACTTAACATGTATTACATACTGATTAGTTAACACATCTTCCTTGTTAATTAACAGCAGTGAGTGTTAATGAAAAATCACCTGTTAGTTCTTCAATAATTCCTTAGAAGTTATGCAGTAAGAAACTTAAGTTACTGGTAACAGCTGCAAATGATTAAGTTGCTTGCTGTAGCTACATCCACATATTTTTTTTTTTAGATTAAAATTAGTTAATAATTAAAAATATTTATTTTACAGTGAACTGAATATAAATTCAGTAGATTAAAGGGGGGGGGGGGGTTACAATGGTGTTTCATGTTCACAGTGTTAAAGATATGGATTATCATGCTAAACATGGCCAAAGTTTAAAAAATAATAATTTAGGAGAATGACAGAGAATTTCTGTGCTGAAAATCTTATTTCCGGGTTGGTACAAGTTTCGGCAGTTTTTTTTCTTTCGCTCGTGGATCTAATGACGTAGACAAGAGCGGAACTACTTTTTCTCCTGGAAAAGCGCGCCCGCGCACACGTTCACCAGAGGAGAGCAAGACCGCGCACATCAACGCATAGGATTTGTTCGAGAATGTTTTAAAAATAACTGCGTTTTTGGATGTGAGGGAAAGTTTTCCATGTTTAGCTTCCCAAAGAACCCAGCGTTAAATGAACAGTGGATGCAGTTTGTTTTTCCGGGGCAGGGACAGAGTGGTGCCAGAGAATGTCTAATATGGCGAGAAGTTTCACTCTCAATACACTTCCGGCTTCTGAACTGGTTGCAGTTCCACTCTGATTCCATCTGAGGGCGCTCACAGGACGAGTGCAGAATGAATGGAGGTCAATGGCGGTATACCCCTCAAAATCCAATTTTCTCAGGATATAATTTTTTGTCCAGTAATTTGAATGTTGTATTCGAAAGGAGATTACACATTGCTGGGTGTTAGATTTTTTAGAGTCACTTATTTGCTTTTAAAAGTCTTTTAAAATGTCAATGACGTCATACACATCGTAAGACCAGAGATACTGCTTTACCAGGGCTGCCAACTTTTGAGTTCAGCTTAGAGTGAGATTCTGGGGGCGTGGCTTTGCTATGGGGGATGGGCTTATGGAGGGGCGTGGCTTGGTATGGAAAAAAAAATACAAACACAAAATCCTTGCATTAGCAGAAGTGTGGACGGCTGATACAAGCGTTCTTTTCTTGCCTGTCCCTGACACTTTAGATAACATCCTATAACAGAAAATTCAAAATTCATCCATACTGACACCACCAAATATCAAATATCTGGACATGATTGATGAGTTGTGATTGATATAAATAAAAATCATTTTAATATGGGATGTCGTTGACTTGACATTCTGTTCTTAGAAAACAATAATTAACATTTACTATATTCGGGGTGGTGATGGCGCAGTGGAGAAAACAAATGCACTTGGTGTGAGAGACCCGGATTTGAATCCACTGTGAGACACCAATGTGTCCCTGAGCAAGACTCTTAACCCCTAGTTGCTCCAGAGGCGTGCGACCTCTGACATATATAGCAATTGTAAGTCGCTTTGGATAAAAGCGTCAGCTAAATGAATAAATGTAAATGCATAATTTCAGTTAGGGTGAAGAGAAGGTTTTTGCTTCTATCCTGATGCCACAAGAGGGCGCATCGAGCAAAATATTACTAATGCACGTTTAATAAATGCATTAGAATACATGACTATTAAGTGAATAATATTTAAAAAAAAAAATGTTTAGAAACCAATTATAATTAAGTTGCTTAAACAACTATAAACAAAACAGCATCATGTATACATGCACAGTTTAATACAGAGCGTGGAAAGCCAATCACAGAGTCCATTTTACATTTAAAAACATGAGATGCAGTGGGATGGGAAAAAGCCACCATAAATTCTCGAGATAAGTTTTTAAAAAGTTAATTTTAATTTTACATGGCTTTCTAAACATCCGGCTCTCTTGTGAGAGACGCGAGTGTGCGAAATGCGTTCTATGTGAACAGCTTGATTTAGGTTTTGATGTAAACAGCGACGTTCTTTCAAAATATTTTGCGGGAAAAAAGAACAACAATGTGGAGAAGACGTTGTTTACATCAAAACCTAAATCAAGCTGTTCACATAGAACGGTATCAAACGGTATCTCTGGTCGTAATCAGTCCTTCACTGACTAATCAGCGTTCATTAGCAGAATGCTAGCGTGTTATGGGCAACAACAACTCAACCTGTAACAAATCGAAAGTACATAAGTACTCGTTCATTCAACTTTCTACCTATAACCCAATGTTGAACTTGCAAAACCTACAATCAGATCTGAGATTTCTCAACGGCAATTGGGTGAAAGGGACAAATTTAGCCGTCTAGCCCCATAGACTCCCATTCATTTTGCACTCAAGGCGATCGCCCTCAGTGGAACTCTGGTGGAACTGCAACCAAAATTCGGTACAATAGGACTTATTAGGGAGTGGGAAGGCTCTCCGTAGACGGGCTCTGGTGGTGCCTTTGTGTGTTCTGGTCATTTGAGTGACGAATGTTTTATAAACAAGGCCCATGTCGACTCTGGATTTGCACATCGTTTGCTATTAAAACATGGAGCGGTCCCTGTGATAAAAGACCCCATTCATGTAAGTACAACTGCATCAGATTTATGTCTTTTGTTAGAAATCAGCACATAAGTGAATATATGTTAATGAAAAAAACAACACGTATTATAGCTCCGCCCACGTGTCACGCCGGGGATTCAAGAAACACGGAGAGATCCAAATGCAGGTATGCGGTTTATTTAGGGGCAATCCAAAAAGCATAAACAGTCCAGGCAGGGTCAAAACCAGAATATCCAAACAACATGAAAACAGACAATAACACACGGCAAGGGCAAGACTACGGAAAGCATGAAACATACACAAGGACTCCGTGACACAGACTCAGACAGACCGGGTATAAATACACAAAAGGATAATGGGGAAACAGGAGACAGGTGGGGAACAATCAATTACCTAAACAAGGAGGAAGGTGACCAAATAAGGAGACAGGAAGTGATAAGGTGACAGACACCGTGAGAAAGGAGGACATCTAGTGGAAACCCAGGGACACAACCCAGACACTGTGACAGAACCCCCCCTCTACGGAGCGGCTCCCAGACGCTCCACGACAGACACAAAACAGACCAGGAGGGAGGCGGACAGGTGGAGGCTCAGGGGGAGGGATGGAGGGCCAGAAAAGAAAGACATTGGAAACAGGCACCAGAAAGTAACCACAAAACAGGAAGACCAGGAGGAAGGAGGACTGGAGGAGGTTCAGGGGGAGGGATGGAGGGCCAGACTACAGAGAGGAACAGGGACAGGAGTAAATACAAAAACAACAAACAAAAAACAACATGAAGCCCCCCAGGGCGGGACAGAAGACCACCACGTCCTTGTGGTCGAGGCCAGAGTCCTCCAGGGCGGGGCAGAAGACCACCACAACCGTGTAGTCAGGGCAAGCGCCCCCCAGGGCGGAGCAGAAGACCACCATGTCCGTGTGGTCAGAGCAGAAGCCCCCCAGGGCGGAGCAGAAGACCACCACGTCCTCGTGGTCAGAGCGGACGCCCCCCAGGGCGGAATGGAAGACCACCACGTCCGTGTGGTCAGAACGGAAGCCCCCCAGGGCGGAGCAGAAGACCACCATGTCCTCGTGGTCAGAGCGGAAGCCCCCCAGGGCGGAGCGGAGGACCACCACGTCCTCGTGGTCGACGCCAGAGTCCCCCAGGGCGGAGCGGATGACCACCACCCCCCTGTGGTCGATGCCGGAGTCCAACAGGCCCGAGCAGCAGCCCACCCAGTGACTTGACTTGACTCTGAACGTCCAACGGTGACCCGCCCTGACTCTGGAAGGTCATCAGTGACTGGCCCTGACTCTGGAGAGTCCACTGTGACCTGACTCGACTCTGGACGGTCAACAGGAACTAGCCCTGACTCTAGACCGGTCTTGGGCACCGAATCGGGAACGGCATCGGGCACCGAATCGGGAACGGCATCGGGCACCGCCTCGGCCTCGGGAACGGCATCGGGCACCGCCTCGGCCTCCGGCACCGCCTCGGCCTCCGGAACAGCATCGGGCACCGCCTCGGCCTCCGGAACAGCATCGGGCACCGCCTCGGCCTCCGGAACAGCATCGGGCACCGCCTCGGCCTCCGGAACAGCATCGGGCACCGCCTCGGCATCGGGCACCGCCTCGGCCTCCGGAACAGCATCGGGCACCGCCTCGGCTTCGGGCACCGCCTCGGCCTCCGGAACAGCATCGGGCACCGCCTCGGCCTCCGGAACAGCATCGGGCACCGCCTCGGCATCGGGCACCGCCTCGGCCTCCGGAACAGCATCGGGCACCGCCTCGGCATCGGGCACCGCCTCGGCTTCCGGAACAGCATCGGGCACCGCCTCGGCCTCCGGAACAGCATCGGGCACCGCCTCGGCATCGGGCACCGCCTCGGCTTCGGGCACCGCCTCGGCTTCGGGCACCGCCTCGGCATCGGGCACCGCCTCGGCATCGGGCACCGCCTCGGCCTCCGGAACAGCATCGGGCACCGCCTCGGCATCGGGCACCGCCTCGGCTTCCGGAACAGCATCGGGCACCGCCTCGGCCTCCGGAACAGCATCGGGCACCGCCTCGGCATCGGGCACCGCCTCGGCATCGGGCACCGCCTCGGCTTCGGGCACCGCCTCGGCATCGGGCACCGCCTCGGCATCGGGCACCGCCTCGGCATCGGGCACCGCCTCGGCCTCCGGAACAGCATCGGGCACCGCCTCGGCTTCGGGAACAGCATCGGGCACCGCCTCGGCCTCGGGAACAGCATCGGGCACCGCCTCGGCCTCGGGAACAGCCTCGGGCACCGCCTCGGCCTCGGGAACAGCCTCGGGCACCGCCTCGGCCTCGGGAACAGCCTCGGGCACCGCCTCGGCCTCGGGAACAGCCTCGGGCACCGCCTCGGCCTCGGGAACAGCCTCGGGCACCGCCTCGGCCTCGGGAACAGCCTCGGGCACAGCCTCGGCCTCGGGAACAGCCTCGGGCCCCGCCTCGGCTTCGGGAACAGCCTCGGGCACCGCCTCGGCCTCGGGAACAGCCTCGGGCACCGCCTCGGCCTCGGGAACAGCATCGGGCACCGCCTCGGGAACGTCCTCTGGGCTTTGAGGAACGGTAGACGCCTGTCTCCTCCTCCTCCGCCCTCTATGTTGGCGAGTCGGTGACACCTTGTCTGGAGACTCAGGCGTTGGGTCGGCCATCTTGTGCTGTGGCGCTGGGCTGGCGGCCATCTTGTGCTGTGGCTCTGGGCTGGCGGCCATCCTGTGCTGTGGCTCTGGGCTGGCGGCCATCTTGTGCTGTGGCTCTGGGCTGGCAGCCATCTTGTGCTGTGGCGCTGGCTCAGCAGCCATGACATTAACCGTCTTGGGAATCTCTAGGATCTTGGACAGCGTAGCGAAATAATCCAAGAAGGAGTCAGCGGCCCTCTTGGGCGTTGGCGCTGAGCTGGCGGCCATCTTGCACCGTGGCGCTGGGCTGGTGGCCATCTTGTGCTGTGGTGCTGGACCCGCGTTCATCATGGGCAGTGTCGCTGGCTTTCTCCTTCTGCCCTGGCGAGACGGCGGCTCTGGTCCCTCCCACGTGAGCCCAGAGTCAAAGGGGGGCCATGGTGGAGAGCGATGCTGGGCTTCCTCTCTCCCACCTCCCCCTCGGCGCCCTCCCCTGGTTCCGCGAAACACGACCAGGCGGGTTCCCTCAAACTGAATGCCTCTTTCCCGCTCGGTGGCTGGGGAAGAAGCGTAAATCGACATACCGCTGGATCTCAAAGTGACGGAGTCCTTCTGTCACGCCGGGGATTCAAGAAACACGGAGAGATCCAAATGCAGGTATGCGGTTTATTTAGGGGCAATCCAAAAAGCATAAACAGTCCAGGCAGGGTCAAAACCAGAATATCCAAACAACATGAAAACAGACAATAACACACGGCAAGGGCAAGACTACGGAAAGCATGAAACATACACAAGGACTCCGTGACACAGACTCAGACAGACCGGGTATAAATACACAAAAGGATAATGGGGAAACAGGAGACAGGTGGGGAACAATCAATTACCTAAACAAGGAGGAAGGTGACCAAATAAGGAGACAGGAAGTGATAAGGTGACAGACACCGTGAGAAAGGAGGACATCTAGTGGAAACCCAGGGACACAACCCAGACACTGTGACACCACGGGCATGCCTCCAGGAGCTTGACTTTTTCCAGAAAGAATCGGAAAGCTGTATTTTTCTTTTATAAATATGATAAAACTATCCACTTTTTGGATAAATAAAGGATGCAGTACTACCCTATAGGTACTCAAGATTAAGATGAGATTAGGTGAAACTGTGTATGTTATGTACCCTTTAAGTAGGAATGTATGATTTTAAATTGTTGGGAAGTCAAGACCTTTGACACTGGACTGACCAAAATGCTAATTTCAAGGAGTGATGCATTCACTTTAAATGCATCACTTAAAAAAGTCATGGGACACCAAGTGCACTGTAAAATTGGTATACTGTAATATAAGCAAGTATAAGTAATATATTGCATTAGTAACAGTTTAAAAGAATTCAGTTTATGAATTTTTAAATTTGGTAAATATAAATGTCTGGTACACAGAACCGTAACTTTGCTAATCAAATGTAAACCCAGTAGCGATTTCACTGAAAGGAAAAGAGTCAGCAGGAATGTCCTGATCAGATGCATGTCACCCCGAGAGAACCTTGTTTGTGGTCCAGCAGGAGAAGCCAAAAAGCTCATGTCAGCAAGCCTATCATGACACTCCCTCGCTGGGCTGTCCCAGGCAGCCAGATCCACAGGAAGTTAGATCGCAAACATGGTGGTCCCATGCTTAAAAAACATTGCCCATTTTTTCTAGTTGACTGCAAGTAAACACTCCAGTGCATGGTTTTGATAAAGGCAGGAAGGAATATGCACACACGTCATGCAAACACACACGTAGAAAAGAAATGGGACAAAGTCTTCCCACCCACCCAGCCAGTGGAGTTGGAGCGGCCTCTGGATGAGGTGTCGAGTTGGAAGGCTGACAGAGTCGGAATTGGCCGAGGTCTCTCCAGCATTTAGCAACCTCTTCCCCAGTGCTGTTTCTGTCTCAGAGCAGATCTGGGGCCCAAGCCATCAGCGCAGGACATATCCAATGAGAAAGCGTCTCTCGTACACATGTACAGAGACATAATTTAGGACAGATGTGTAAGCCAAAGAGATGAGTGCGGGGATTTCATTTAATTGGACAGCCAGGACTGATGTCATTGCATAAAAATGTACGGATGAGATGAAAAATTAGACATAACAGAGCAAACTGTTATTAGAGTTTCATGAGGTATAGTGGATGTTGCATTGCACAGAAAGACTGGCTGTAAACCATTCACTACTACTGGGACAAAACAGGTGCTCCCATATTTCATAACTGACACAGAAATGGGAAAAAAAATATTTCATTTGGAAGCAAAGTCAGTTAACACTGGGAATATGTGGGAATATGCACACACCTCACGATGAAAGAGCATCAGTCAAGACTGTCATACTCCAGTGTTATTTTCCCATGACCATCCACTAGAGACAAAGTATGTTTGTCTTTCAGTAAAGTTAAAGACAGATGCTGAACTCTTACAACTGAAATTCAAATCACTCTTTAAAGAAAATGATTTCACTCAGTGCAAAGATTCCCCCCCCCAAACATTAAAAGCCAAAAAGACTACACGTTTTTTTCCCCTTCAAATATTGCATTGGGTGTTTTCACACTACACTGAAAACAGAAAAGGGCTCCATAGTGTTTTTGAAAGAAAATAATGAACAGTGTTTGTGAAGATCTTTAAATAGACTTAATAGGAAAGTCCCTCAATGCAAAAGAAGATAATTTGATGAATTAGAAACCAAATAGTTTTGGTTTCCTTTAACATTTTTGGCCATACAATGGAAGTCAATGGGAACTGCTTGGTTACCAACATTCTTCAAAACATCTTTAGTTTTTATTATTATACATTTTTTTATGTTCCACAGAACAAAGTCAGTCATTCAGGTGTGGAACAACATGAGGGTGAATAAATGATGAAAGATTTTTTTAAAGCTTATTTGTATATGTATAAAAATCCTTTGAAAAGCCCAGCACACGCAATTCCAAGCTTTGACTCAATCATTTAGATATGAGTGAAATTAATGTATTTTAATCCAGTTTTGCTGTATAAAGTAGATAAAAAACCAAAGGCTGAAAGAGGAAAATAAAGGCACATACAATTGAGTTGAAAAAAGATGGCACATTTATTGCTACATAAATGTTATATACAATATTGTGTTTTCTGTTACAGAGACAGAAAAAAAAGAATTCGACTTACTGCTGGTTTTCTGATGTGCATTGACAATACCTTGAATTTTGACATGGGTACGAATCGTTCATCAACCAACTATGCAGACTGGACACAGAGATGGAGAGCTCGTACAATACCCCATACGTACTAGACTGCCAGCTACAATCCTACTTATGTTCTTAAGATGCTATCCATAGTCTTTTTTTATAATAATGGAAAGGTTATGGTAAATAACCGTACATTTTTTTTTTTACTATCTAATATAGTAAAATAAAGTAAGAAATTTTTTACTCAAAACTTTTGATTTCAAAAATCTAGAAAGAGTAATATTTAGAATTCAAGAAATGTTCTTACAATATTATTGTATAAAAGACTAACTATACTGAAAAATAAGCCAAAGGTTTTTTTTTTTTTTTTTTTTTTTTTATCCTTTTCTGTTATGAGGGAAAGCATCAGGGCATACAGCAAAATCTAACATATCCAATAGAGAAAAACAGAACGGAAAAAAAGAAAAGGGGGAGAAAAACAGGCAAAACAAAACAACAGACAAAAAGATGACTCATAACCTTGATTCATTTTTTAGCCGGCAAAAATACAAGCTCTTGAATACTGAAATGTATACTAGTGGATTTCACAATTTTGTTAAGGAAGGAAACTTTCCATAGAGCAAAGAAAGAAAAAATAATGCTGATGTTCTGAAATCTTTCCTTAAGTTTTGTTCTTTTGACTTTGTATTTGAGAGAGTGATTCACTTGAGAATGTGGCAGTCTTGTTTCAATGGTGTGAACACATGGAAGACAGACAGGGCAGAAAAAGAGATTCCAAGCAAGACAAAAAAAAAAAGTTTTGGTCTTAAAGAAAAATGCATACTTTAAAAAATGAAAGTGGTGACTGCTGCTTTCTTTAGATTTACAAAGAAAACAAGTAACGGCTGAGAAAAATCCTGCTCCAAACTGTCTTTGTTCATCATTTCCACTGTTTGCTGATTTGAATGCTTCACAGCGTTTCTCTTTTTCGAACAGACTTTGCGCTCACATTCTGCTGCTCAAGTATCAAGTATTTCAATGCAAGCAGGGAAAGACAAAGCCATTCTAAGAAACTTAGAACATCCTTCTATTTTCACACGACAAATATACGCTGTACTATGAAGCCTAGAGAGTTGCTTTGTATACAATTACAAATAAACAAAATTAACATGTGGTTACTTTAAGTATTTTTTCTCTCTCTCTTTTTTTTTTTTTTAATTGTTAATGGTTTTAGAAAAATAAAAGAACACAAAACAAAACTTCAGTTCAGGCCAGGTGAATGAATGGTCTTCGTTTGAAATCCAACAGTGCCATGTCTCACGGTACAACAGAGGTTCCTCAGTACAGATGCCCTCGGCTGTTCCACCAAATAAAGTAACGTGTCAATACAAAACAACTGAATCGGAAATCCGTCTTTCTCTTTGCCCATAACACTATATGGCAAAGGAATCAAAAGGACGAGACTGCGTCCCCTTTCCCGTTTAAGACACTAAGAAATATGCAGGGAATGCTGGGGTTTTGTATCTTTCTGCTTTCCGTTTCTGTACTGCTCACTAATGAGTATAAACATGCCAGCTTGTGTTTGACCTTTGACCTTTCAGTAAAGCCAGAGTTTGCCATTCAACCATCATCTCCACGACACAGGGAATCTAGTCGAAAAAGCACAGGCTGATCCCAATCCGCCTCATTCATAACTTTCTGTCTGTGAGTCATACAGAATTAGGTAGGTGTGGTTTCTCATGCTGTTATTTGTGGAATGAATGTATGATAAATATAAATAATATATTGTTTCTTTTTTCAGACACAGGGATCCTGGAGTCTTTGAATGTTCAAACACCATCCGAATCTTTCACGGGGGCATGGAATATGATCTGAATATGTTAATCTCATCGACTGGAGAGGCCCGACAGGAGAGAGGCTGCGGACAGCACATGACAAACTGCAGATCTACTGAAACGCCACCAGCTTCTCATAGCGATGTCAGAACTTTCCCTTTAAACACAGACTTACAGCTTAGTAACATAATAAATAGAAAAAAAACAAAACAAAAAACCTGTTACAATGCATTCGTCAATTCAGTTTAGGCACAAGGCAACTTCCACGTCCAGGGTGGAGGGGTGGCGACAGTCTCTGATTGTACAGCTGCGGCACACGGCTTGCAGACGGCGATATGTGCTGAGGGGCTTTGATGCTTGATTTTTTCTCTGGTGGGCAAAAAGTCGCTTATTGATATGGGATGTCTTCACGGGGAGCTGGGCACTTGCCAGTTTTCTTCTATCTCAGGATTGCTTAACGGTGGAATTTGGCTTCGAGTGGTCTGTCTTTTCAAATTTGTGTCACAAACTGCGATTCCTGTCCGCCCGTGGAAAGCAAGGTCACCGACTCTGTCTAACACACTCCATCGGGATCCATTTGATCTGAAAGTGAGGGAAAGATAAGGATACTGCTTATGGCCAACTGTACTGACACTCAAATCACATTCTTGTGTGTGTGCAGTACCTTTCTAAAGTTTGTACGAATAGTTTTTTTTTTTTTTTAAGAAATTGATACTTTCATTTAGCAAGGATGCATTGAATCGATCTTAAGTGCCAGTAAAGACATTCATCATAATAAATGCTGTTCTGCTTAACTTCCTATCCATCCTGAAATCCTGAAAGAAATGTATCATGGGTTGCACAAAAATATTATGCAGCAATAGATGATGCAGAACATTTTTCCTCAAGCACCAAATCAGCATATTAGCTCATCATTATTTTTTTTGTATTTTGTATAAATTAAATGCATAAGAATCTTACAGAAACCAAAATTTGAAATAGTACTATAACTAGATACATCAGGAGTAACAAAATCTCTTCTTATAAAGTTCTAGTTTAAGCTGGCGTTGGGTGCATTTCCATTAGAAAGGATGGAAGGCGGGCGAGAATGTAGCTCACTAGGTTTCGCAGCAGAGCTTGTGTCTCAGCAAAGCTAAGAGCATCCTGCTGTCGTGTTTTAACCACCTGCCCACTTTACATCTCTGCGTGGAGCTGGTCGTGGCTTACCTGGCTGTTCACAGATGGCCCATGGGGTTGGATGTGTCTGTGAGGCCCGGGTGCACAGGCGGGTGGGCTTGCTGGGGGTCACCTGAAACCCCTGACACTTTCTCTTCCTCCCTCCTCTTAAGGCAGGCTGCTTTGGGGTTTAGGTTCCTCTCTGCACACAGGAGAACTCATATTATTTCACCATAGTTAATAATGAACTACTGAAAAAAAGAATTTGATAACACTTATACAAAGCTTTCATTGCCTACAGCTCTTAAATATAAATTAGAGCTGTTGTCAAGCATCCTAGTATAATATTACTGATAAACCTGTCAGTGGAGATTACCGTACCAACCTCAGAATCATGTTTACTGATAATATTTCAGCAATCATGATGTGTCTGTTTGGAATCAGAACTAGTGATGCCAGATTTGTGAATAGCTATTGATCGAATCGTGATTTTGCAATAAGCTCAACTTTTTGCAATTCAATTTGCTATATTCAGACTCAATCATTTAGATATCATTTAGTTCACTCATTTGCACACACTAAACTGTTTGTTCCTCACACCAAAACACGATAGTTTATAAATCAGAAAACAAAAAGGGATGAGGTGGATTATTACTATGCAATGCAATGTATGATGAAAAACCTGCAAATTTGTCAATGATGAGAACAACTTGAGAACAACTCTGTATGGCAGGTAAAAACAATATATATCCATAATAGTGTAAAAAAAAAAAAACATGTGAGACTTTGTTGACCGCATGGTCTGATGAAAGGCTAGAAATGGTCCTGGTTTTCCACATAGAGTTGATTACATTTGTTTAACGCTGATATTTAAAAAATAAATAAATCGAAATGTTTTTGACTATTAATAACTATGATTAAATATTTTAATTGACTGACAGTCCTTATATAAACACAACACAATTGCATTCTGCAGGACAGTGCCTGACCTCTGACTTGCTGTTCGAGGCTGAGAATGACAGCGACGGCCTGGTGAAGAATGAGCAGTTTGGTCTGGGGCTTCTCGCTCTTCAAGTGCAGCTGACACATGCGGCCCAGCTCTTTGAACGCCTCGTTGATGTCCCGGACGCGCAGCCTCTCTCGGGCGTTGTTGGCCATCCTCCTCTCCCGCTCGCGCTCTGCCTTCTGCTCGGGGTTCAGGTCCTCGTCTTCATTGATACTGCTGCAGAAACATTCATAACTTTCAGACAGGACGGAGGGAACAATGTGGCCTCAACACCTGAACACTGCATCTGTATCTGCTTGATGTGACCTCTACTTTCAAAACTACAGTCATTAAGACAACAGAAGTGCTGTTCTGTGCTAACAGTTAAGTCTGAATGTAGTTCTGATGGATTCACTGTCTCTGAGGTCAGTGTTGAAATGCTGAAGGACACGCTTTGAGGAGCGGTTTCCTTGCCTTGTTCGAGTGCTTCCCCGATTCTGCTTCATATCCCTTTTTTCACTCTCGTCATCTGATTTGAGGTCGTCGGAGGAGTGGCTATCATGCATTTCATCTTTTTCATGATTCTCGACTTTCAGGTCCAGATTAGGAGCAACCTGACTGACCAGAGCGCTAACCAGTCCTGTCACACACAATGAAAGTACACAGATACTTAAACACTTGAAATATAAATTGCAGCGCTTTGTGACTTGTTGTAAGCTCATAAAGCTGAATATGAATCATAACTGAAGAGGCAATACAAAAACAAAACAATAATTTAAAATAAACCGGTGTTCTGTCGATTTGTGCTGCCTTGTCGAAAAATGCTACCTCCCATTAAAACCAATGGTAGCATAATTCGATAGCGAAAAGTGTTACCTATCAGATTTTGCTTCATGCATGATATTAATAAGGTGTGAGGCTTTATTAACATGTACACCTACCCCAACCCTAAACCTACCCTTACAGTATGATAAATACAGTGTTGGTAGCATAATCTGATAGGTAGCATTATTTGTCAGAACACCGGCATAAAAAAAGCTTCCAACCTCTGAACGTGTCTGCTTGGTGGTTGAGCTCCGAGCTGGAGCGAGGACTGGTGTTGGCTTGCAGGCTGCCGTGGTTGTTGTTCAGGCTGACGGTCTCTTCGCAGTGAACAGAGCCCTGTCATAACAGATAGCATTAAATACATGAAGCAGAGAACAGAGCAAAACATCAAGAGTCCTTCTGATCATGAAGCCATCTGATCAGTGCCGAGAAAACAAAAGGGATTTACATTAAATGGGAGAGAGACAGATCTTAGACTTCAAAGCTGAGAGAGTCTCTGTGTCCCTACTGTAGAGTGTGACCTCCCCTCTGAAGAACTGAGTGGTATTCACACTACAAAGAACGACCTTCACAGCCCCAAATTTGTGCTCATAGAGAGGCACGGCACTTCAGTCCTGAGCTCTGACTCTGTCCCACCAAAAACACTCTCATGTTGTTTTCATTTTGAACGCATGAGTCTATACTTTGAGAGGCAGGTTGATAGTAACATGACATTGGACTGGATGCTGCCCCGCTTCAGATTATATTGGACTTCAGAGGTAGTGGCAGAAGAGAAGCAGCAAGAACAACAGGTCATTTAAAAACATTTTAACATCAAGCACATAAATGTATATTGTATACTGTATTGTTTTGAATACTGTGTGTATACACAATAGTTTTATTGCATGTCATGTTTTGTCTATATTATAACTAACTCACCAATGCTGCATTTATAAAAACAACAACAACAACAACTAAATAATAATAAAATAACTGTTTTCCAGTTGAATATATGTTCAAATGTATTTGATTCCTGTGATGCAAAGCTGAATTCTTCAGTGTCACATGATCCTTCAGAAAATAATTCTAATATTTTTTCTGGTGCTCAAGAAACATTCTTCTTATTATTATCAATGTTGAAAACAGTTGTTGAATAAAGCTCAACATTTTTGTGGAATCTGCTATACCTTTTTTTCAGGATTTTTTGATGAATAGAAAGTATAAAAGAACAGCATTTATTTGAAATGGAAAACTTTAAATACAATATGAATGTCTTTACTCTCACTTTTGTTCAATTTAACGTGTCCTTGCTGAATAAAAGTATTTATTTCCTTACAAAAATGGCCAAAATATGAATTGGGACCTTGCACTGCCTTGACTATGTCAGTTACATTTTTATGAAATTCTGAAAACAATATTTATTTCCCCTTGCACTTTGCATAACAGGCACTGTTGCATTGTGAACAGTAAGAGAGTTAATATATTTTGATTTCAAGCTGACTTGAAAGATTGGTTTTATACGATTTTTAAATAGACACCCAGACATCATTTGTCAGCATTTATATGTAGAAAAACTTTCCATCAAAACAAATGGCTAATACACATGTGGATACAGCAACAATCAATCTGCTCTTTCATGCTGAACATCAAATGACAGTTTGACCAGCATTCGTCACTGGTGGCTTCTAAACGCATCTGGGTTTGATCAATGTCTTGCCATGTGATTAGCGACGCAGCAGAGTAGAAACCGCTGCAGGCCCCTTCCACCGCCGGCGGGAGCACATGTTCGCCCACAATCTAGTTTCCTTTTTGAGAATCCACGGGATTGGGAGTCATGGCGAAAGAAGAGAAAAGAGAAGAAATGAGGGGGGTCTTTCCCCCTTTTTCCTTCAGGAATGCGTTCCTAAGTCACTGTTGGCCTCAGTTAACCTCCCCAGGCCCGAACCCCTTCCCCCACGCTCCAATCTCAGCCCCACGCTCAACAGGTGTCCAAACAACTCTTTGTCTGTGGCAGAAGAGGGGTGGAAGAGGGGGGTGCCAACCAAAGAAGGCAGCCATTTTCCTGTCTGGGCTTGATTACCATACAGCTGAGGGGCTCAGACACACACGACTAAAGCGTCAGATTTCCTGAGTTGTTAAAAAAGAGGCGGCGGGAAAAAGAAAGAAAGAGGGGAGACGGAGAGAGAAAAGAATGCGCCAAAATAAAAGCACACTGGCTGTGCTGAATCAGGACCTTGTCTGAGTGTGTGTTTGGGTCGAGCCTGAAGCACAGAGCTCTGTTTGTGTGTGTATGAACACACGGTCCACTGACAGCAGTGTGACAGCTCCCGCGCAGACTAAACGATCGTGACACAACCAAAGCACTGCTCTGTCTCTCTGCTGCAATCTCCTCTCTTCTGCCTGAATAAAACGCACCTCTGTTCATCATGTCTGAAAACAAGCCAAAAAGTCGTGAACATCACTTTTGTTACTATGTTGCAAAACAGAGAATGATTGAATTCACCCACCCTCACGTCGCTGCAAACCTTTCTTTCTATGGAATCTAAAAGATATTTTAAAGAATGCTGGCAACCCAATTATGCTAATGACCACTGACTCCACTGTATGGAAAAAGCACATTTCTCAATATATATATATATATATATATATCCACAGAAGAAAATCAGACAGGTTTAGAAGAGTGAGGTTGGCAAATAATGAAAGAATTGGATTTTTGGGTGAACAAAATTAACTTATTTATATGGACTTAATTATAATTTACATTGATTTTATTGCACTGTATAATCTCTCTTCCTCTTAATTTGTTTTTTAAAAGAAAAATTAGTTAATTGTTGTCTTATGCATCTGCAATCCTTTTTATTTACATCACTTTGAATTACTATTATGTATATCAATATGAAACTATGAAGGTATCTGATGTTACAGTTGTGGAGCTTGATTTTGGACGGGGTTACTCTGTGGGACACTGCAGAAATGAAACCAACAACTGACAGCATGTCTTGACACTTGTTACAGTCACAGATTTTAAGGACAACTTTTTTAATTTATCAATTTACCTGAAAAATATAGTTTTTGTCATTTTATGTCATGCCTGGTTAGGGCACAGTGTTCGTGTTTCTTTTGGATTTCTAAATGCGTTTCTTTTAGATTGGGGCTAAGAAACATTATTGGCACACATAGGGAGGCTTGTGTGAAGAAGAGAGGAAGCTATAAAAAAAAAGATATTTATACAATATTTTTCTAATTGTACATGTTGAGTATGTCAAACTTTGTTTGACCCAAGTCATCAATAAACAGTTCTATGAAAGCTTCACTAACATGTGATACAGCTTTCCAGACCTTAACTGTCTGTTTGGAACATTAAATGAGAACGGGGGGTTGTCCATCAGGACATTTCAGATCTTCGTGGTCAACTAGACTCTCCACTGAAGTGGTCATTCACAAAAAAGTGTTGTTTTAGTCTTCAGGCAAAAACAAAGAGGTCAGTGTCAGTGCATTTGAAAGCACAAAGTTGAAAGAAAATCCAAATGCTGTTTTGAATACAGAAAAAAAAGGCCATGATTATTTCCTATTATTGGGAAACCACTGGGAAACGCCTCCCTCGCTTGTTCTGAGTAATACAGCTGTGCACAAATCTCTCTGTAGAAGGGAATGAATGTCATGGGATAGTGGGGGAGATACAGAGTGCTTTAGAGGGTCACACACCACGCAGGTCCCCACAGCCCCAGCGAGCCACAGTGCGGAAATGTCTTCCAGACAGCCACTAATATACTACTGTAGATACTACTGTGACTGCTTTTCCCATTCAGCCTGTGGAACGCAGCTCAAGTGGGGAGAATGAGCTTCGGTCCAGCCATTACGCTTATGGAAAGTATGTGGGTTTAGGTTAAACTGCTCTCAGTGGAAAATAGTTCAGTTTCAGCACATGGCCAGGCCTTCATTTTAAACAGGTGGCTTAACTCTGTTTATTAGCCTATTCAGAGAGGCACAATGAAAAAACACATACATTTCTCTCCCCATTGCCTGTAATAACTGGATGAGACTTTGACTTCAAAAGCAATGAGACAAGGTAAAAAGTTTCCTTCGTGACGGTTAAGTTTTCCTTACCATTTGTGCTGTTCGGTTGGTGACCAATCCAGAAGCTGGGAAACTGGTGCCGATGGCAGAGATTGGCCCGTTGTGCGCTTGTCCTAACAGGCTGTGGATGTCGCTAGACAGGGCGGCAGTGGAGCCCACAGCGTGATTCCGCAGGACACGGATTGCATCGTCCAGCCTGTCCTCCATCCGAGACTGAAACCAGCGATGGAGAACAAGGCAAAGTGGAGGGAGAGAGAGAAACAGAAATGTAAATGAAAACAAATAGACTTTAAAAACATAGAATTATGAAATGGCAAACATTGTAAAAGCAAAGGAACATTTGAAAACAGTGAAAAGGAAGAGAAAAAGTGAAAGGCTATGCCACTTATCTGTTGGAATAAACAACTAACTGCAACTAAATGGTCATTTTCATGTATTAACATCATCAACGACCAATAAAAGATGAAATGGCAAATTAACAAATGCACAAAACAGAAAAAGCACAGCCAAATCAAAAGAAAGCAGATGGCTGAATGGAAAAGAAGGACAGGACGTGACTATCTGAAGAGCAGGAATACCTCGCAGACATCTTTTAAGAAGGACATGGCATCCTGCAGATGCTCATGAAGCTGCTGGTGCACACGATTTTTCTACAGTCAGACAGGAAGAGGAGAGACACGTACAGTGAGAGACGAGACAGAAAGACTGCAGAGAGAAGCAAGCAGAGTTTACAAGTGCTCGGCAGAGAAAGAGGCCAAAGAATCGAAGCGGAGGACTGAATGCCAACATCTTAGTACTTGTTCAGGTAACTAATTACAATGAGCCATGGTTCACTCTGCCGATCACAGCTCGTTCCCTGTTTCCTGGAGGGCCGCTGCTCATGGACAGTCCATAAAAATGCACTTGCAGCTGGCATACAAGTATTAGAGTAAATATTTATCTACACACCCCAGTGTGAATGTATGACGTGGGAAGAAAAGTGTGTGCATGTGTATGTAAACTGATCTGCTGTTGAGGCTCAGCTCCCCGGTCGGCCCTGGAATCCCGCGGCAGTGGTTGAACACAGCAGCTGCCAGCACCCCACCCCCATCACACACCCTAACCAATCCCTAACCACCCCACCTTCACACACCCCGACCAATCTCCATCCACCCCCGGACGAGAGAGGACAGATGGCAGGAGACACGCCTCAAGGGACGGGTATTGTTCGGTCCCCACAGCCCCCTCCCAGTCCCGCTCCTGACATTTGTCAGCCAGGAATGTCCATGTAAAGCTACCCCCTGCCTTCCAGAAGCAAGTCATCTACTGACACAGTGTCCATTAAAAAGTGCTCAGCGCGAAGGGGAGGAGGAGGAGGAGGAGGAGTGAGAGCGCTCTTACCAGAGAGTGAAGGGAGTTCTCATAGTTTGGGGAGGAAGGTGCCTGTCCGGTTGCGCGGGGCCACTGTGTTGTACCTGCGGACAGAGGAGGAGAAGCGTTTTAAGTCACTTGACACATTACAACAAGCTGACTTCATTACAAAAGGTGAAAAGTAATAAAATAAAACGAATTAACAATTGACAACAGTGTTTTTTGCACCACGTGTTAACGTGAAACCAAAAACAAACATCGTGACCACTGGAGTCCAATTCATGAACAAATGATTATGATCTGATTCTTCTAATGATCACAAGTTATCGTATAAGGAACATCTTAGCTGTAACATATGGCATTTAAATAAATAAGTATAAAAAATACAGATTTAAGAGAGTTGGTGTTACTGAAATAAATGGCATTTTATAATATAATATAACATAGCGTAATATACATTTTATTTAAAAGATTGATAAAACTCATGCACTCATTCACATTTACAATGGACTAAAACTAATTTCCTCTCCTGACTGATTCCAGGTATTCTCAACGTGGGTTGATTTCCTTTAGGTCTCCAGACACATCATTTCCTATGACTGGGTCATATCCTGCAACGTGAGAAGGGTTCGAGGATGACCCATACACGCATACATACACAAACCAGTGCTGAGGGACATCTTCTACTTCCTCTCATTTATGAAGTCATGACTGAAAAAACCTGGGAGAACAATGCAGGAGCGCGATAAGGGCGATGACTTGGACCCTGAACGTCTTTCCCTTGACTCTAATACTGCATGAGCAGTATAGCTCATATTCTAGATGTAACAGGATGAGACCATGACTCTCTCTCAGATGTCAACTCGCACAAACAAACTACTGGACGGTGGGCGGTGATGTGACCAATCTCATGTCAGACGGTGTCAGGGAAAAGAAAAAGCACGGTTTTGCCACATTACTCAAGTAGCAGAATAAGATTTTATTTGGCTCGGTCACATTCTCAGCCCCCAGATGTTTCGCTTTTTTTTACTCCCTCCAAAATCCACTCAGTTGCTGGAAGAATTCAGTGATTGTGTTTTTGTTCTGTGGCGGTGTGTGTGAGGCTGGAAGGGACTATAATGAGGATGTAAATGACTTTGGTCTGGTCTCGGTCTAAACGTGCTGATTCTGACTGGCCATTAATCAACACCGCTCTAAAAGAATGCACATCTGCTAATCACAAATCAAAACGCTGTTGGTGGGGGTCGCTTTCACTCCCTTCTATTACAAAGCAACTGGCAGAAAATCCACTACAAAAAAAGTCTTGTAATAAGACTGCATTGTACAATACAACAGACCAAGTACCCTTAATGTAGCATGACCCAAAGGAAGCCTTTTGACTTATATACATGAATCAGTTTAGGAGGGAGATCTGTGCTCCCTATCCCTCAACGCGACTCCACCGCGCACAGACTCAACCACTGACTCTAGGTGCTTTGTTGACACAATAGAGATTTCCTATTTTGCTGGTTGTCATAACTGCTGTGACGGGCTTGGTGTGGCCATACCTCTAGCTCTGCCAGCATAGCGAGAGTCTTTCTTCAGAAACAAATGGCAAATTTCATGCCGTGTGTGACAGGAAGTTGTTTAGTTAAAAGATTTTCCAACCGTTCGTCCTTTCCAAAGCAAACGCAGCTCTAATTTGAAGGAATTCATTTCCTAAAACCACAAAGCTCTCAGAAGCAGACTTTTATTAAGAGTCTATTAAAATGACTTTGGGGCTATGTGAAAAAAGTGCAGTGTTTAATAAGAGCTCCTCACCGGCGGCCAGCTTGACAAATGAGGGTGGGCCGGTGTGGCACTCCGCACGAGGTGCTTGGGTCTAATTTGCTGAGACCTGGCTATGAGCGGGTTTAATGGCTGAATTTAAGAACTAATCCAGAGAAACAGATGGACTTGAAACAATGTGCGCCAATCTCTAAGAACCATCTAATAAAATAAAAAATATATAATAGGCCCCACATATCAAAGGGAACTTTTCTATTTAAATATACACTACTCTTCACAAGTTTGGGGTCAGTGACTTTTTTTTTTTAAAGAAATTTATTATTTTATTAAACAACAATGCATTAAATGTAAAGTAAAGATTTTTACATTCTCAAAAAATCTGTTTCAAATAAATCCTGTTCTTCTGAACTTTCTATTCATCAGATATTCCTGAAAGAAGTTTCTTCAACAGTATAAAGCAGCACGACTGAAGAATCATGTGACACTGGAGACTGGATTAATTGCTGGTGTAAATTTAGCTTTGCCGTAACAGGAATAAATTACAATTTCACTTTCCTTTCATTTTCAAATATATTACTATAGAAAACATTTTCACTGTAATCAAATAAACGCAGCCTCTGTGAGCATAAGAGGCTTCTTTTAAAAGCAAAAAAAAAAACTTACAGAACCCAAACATTGAAATGGTAGTGTACATTAATTGAAATACAATATATGGAAAATAGAAAAACATATTTAAAAATAAGCACATTATTTACTTATTACACATTTAGTCCATTTATATATTTAAAAAAAGGAATACTTCAAATAATAAATCATAAGGTGTGCTAGGATGACAGGAAGTTACATCGTAAGGTACAGACTGCTGAATGGAGAGGAAGCCGAGTCATCCTCTCCCTCTCTTCCTCTCAGTCAGTCATGCTAATAAACGAGGATCTTTGCAGGCCGGTCTGTCATGGGCAACAGCTGTGTGAGGAACAGGGCAACAGCTGAAGCTAAGGAGTGGGACAGACACCCACACAGCTGTCACCACTATATCAATGAACACACACACACACACACAACTGCCCTCTCACTGAAACAACACGCTGAGAAACTGCCATTTGTAGCACCTCGTCTCTGTCTATCCCTCAGCGCTTCAGAATATTTTTTCATTTAAAATGATTGTGCATCAGTCTTGCCAGGCGCAGATAAAATCCTCACAGTGGTCAGTTATCTGTCCACCCCTAACCAGGGCGTTACTCCCCGACACCATCTTCAATCTCAGCAGCTGAGGGACGGTGTGTTTACTCGGTTATGTGAGGATACAGGGGATACAGCTTCAGTGGACTTTTTGATGGACATATAGACTCAGCAAATATTAAAAAACAAAGTGGACAGCATAGAAGAATGTGTTATTTGGGAACGACCTCTTAGAATACTTCAGACGGACTGACAAGCTCTTACATAAATGTAATGCTTGGCAGACTTTAGGTCAGTGATAGGATTTTGTCTAATGATATGGAAACAGAACACATCAATATATATAAAAAAGCAATATTTTTAAAGATGTGCACTACCACTCAAAAGTGTTTTTTTAAGGCTTTTAAGTCTCTTATCCTCACCAAGGCTGCATTTATTTGATCAAAGTTACAGTAAAATAACAGTTACATATATATAACATACATATAAACAATAAATAACATTAGCACAAACAAAATGTTTAAGGTTTCAAACGAAAGACTAATTATTAAAAACAAATATTGTTCAAAATTAAGACAAAAATATTTCTGAAATGTCCCCATAAAATTTTGTGGATTATGTCCATACCTGTGTTTACTCTAATAGGACACCTCTGTGACATCACATACATACTAAAAATGGCTTTGGGATTAATTCAATGGAATTAATGTAGGTAAAGTGATTTCTTTCTTGCTTAAAATACTGTTTTATATGATCCGCAGATTCATATCTTTTTAAGTGAGTCCAAATACTTCTGAGGACCACTGTGTGACTGACTGGTGAGCGTGTGGCATGGAGATAATGTGTGTGTGTGTGTGGGGTGTCAGAGAGGCAGAATGGTGCTCTACCTGCCCTTCCTGTGGGGCCGCTGGCTGTCACCACTGTACCTGCTGAGCCAGCACCCGCCTGAGCCGTCAGAGGAGAGGGAGAGCCCACTGGAGTGGAGGGGTTCGAGGGGAAACTACTGCTGGTGTGGTCAGGAGAATAAATCTGCAAATAAGAACAAGAGAAAGAGAGAGATCAGTCTGTGAGGAAGCACGCTCAACCTTTAAATCCTGCAACCTGTGGTTACCCTCTGCGGCTTTATGGCCGCGGTTAGCATCCTTCAGTCTGTGCTCAGCCAAAATTGGCTCATCAATTCTGCTGATTTTACAAGGGGAGCAGCAGTAAAAAAAATACTCGCAGCATACATATGGGCCTTTAACAGCCTACGCTGCCCTTTACAATGTCTGCAGGAAAACACACAACCCCTCCTGCACTCGAAATGCTGTGAGACACCTGCAGTCCAGCCAGCGTTCCCTGGCTCTCTGACACATCTGTGGTTGTTATTAAGTCAAAGCCTGGGCCCACGCCACGCACCCGCTGCATGCTGCACATCACAAGTGAAACCACATGAGCACAAAAGATCAGAAACCCTGCAAGAGAGCGGCAAAAAGGCTAAACAAACTGCTGGTAATAATTCACATTAGGGGTTGGCGACATGTCCAAAATCATACAGTATGCCGACAGTACAGTGATTATCAAATGTTTTATAAGCCATTGTAGTAGTGACAGTTTTATTTTATTTAGGGTTGTGATCGAAATTAATTCAGTCATTAAAAAACAACAACTGAAATAAAGAATGAAAGAATACACCTCAGTTAAAAACAAAAGACTCAAAACAGTAATATATTATAAACATGTATAGTCAAGCCACGTTAGAAGCCACTGTAAAATACGCTCAAATTCTGCCTCCATGACGTCACTTCTAAAACATGATCGAGAGGAGATGGAATAGAGAAAAGCAGCTGGATGATGCAGAGAAAGAGAAAAGACATGGTCGTTAATCTCTCTTTTTGGAGCTCATTAAATTGAATGAGTCTGGCCCGTGGCTGTGTGGATGGGCGTCTCTGGCTCATCTTCAGTTATGGATGAGAGGTAATAAAGCCTCTCCCTGCCTGCCCAATAAACAGCGACCGAAACCGGCACAGAGCCCTGCCCACACCATAATAAACAAACAGATGCCTCCAGCCTTTCCCTCGTAGTGCAGCACCACTGACTGGCTTTTTCCACTTTACCAGTGAAGTTTGTGTGAGAAACCAATCTCCAAACAAATTCTGCCTTCGAAACTAGAAAATGGATTTTTTCGGTTAAGCCAAATGTCAGATCAAACTAAACATCCCTGCCATGCTCCGCATTCTGCTCAAATGGTTTTCACTCCCATAATGGAAACCACTATGAAACATGCAGGTTTTTGATCCCAATTATCTGGCAAGATTTGAGAAAAACAGCTCTAAGTTGCGGTCCATCACTTGCAGGGGATCATGAAGTCCATTTGACTTAAAAACACATCAGAATGCAGATACTATCGTTATTAATCTTCTTATTAAACCCTGAATGCCACACTTTTGTGTTTCAATCAACTCTGCAAATCCTGCCAGGGGCTTTAGTACATTCATCTCTCAGAGTAGACAGAGAGAGATAGAGTGAGAGTGATATACAGAGAGATACAAAGAAAGAAATACTCTGCCATATTAACAGATATTTACTAATTTAAGAGATTCTTTTATAAAGCATGTTTTCTCATTTATTGCAAATATCTTACAAAAAAGCTGACTAAAAAAATAAATGAATATGAATTTCACAACATCTTAGTATTTGGTTTGTCTAGCTTCCATTTTAAAAAGACAGAAGCACTTGAGTTGCATGAACTCCACAAGTTCAAGACAATCATTTTCAAAAAGCATCTTGAGCTTCAGTCTAACCAGCTGTACAAGGAGCCACATGATCAACATCACTAATTTAGCCTCGAAATGGTAAAGAATCCCAAATATATATAATACATTTCATGTCAGTACTAAAACTTTATTTCCAGACTTCAATTCAATCGAGTCCCAATTTTGTTTGTATTCTCTAGCAATATGTTTCAAGTGAATTTCATCTGGATGTCTCCTTACTGTTCACCAGCAAAACATATTATCTGGCCCATCCCGACAAGCCCCTGTCCCCTACACCCTTGTGCTTCAAGACCTCTTATAGTCATGAATCCTGACCTAATGAGTTGAAGCGGGCCATTCGGAGCGTCCTGGCCAACTTCTGCTGTATTTCCAGTGTAACACCACTCATTTTACAAACAACAATCAGATCTCCGCCTCCTCATCAGTCACGCTGCTCTCCGCCAGCGGGGGCCTAATGAGCACAAACCCTCCAAAAGGAACCTAAACAAAAGTGGCACAATGGGCGGCCTGCAGAGCCGAGCCGCAGCAGTTAGGACGTTTCCCCCTCCCCTCGCCCCTCCACCCCACCCCAGCCCGACCGTGTCCGTTTCACCACAGCTTTATCATGCTAATAGAATTGAGTCTGCAAATACAAAAAGACTTAATTTGTGATTATCTTTCAGCCGCACTGTCTTGTGTTTGTTTGTGTGCCAGAGTGTGCTCTCCTGGCCCGGCAGGCCTCACCCACAGTATCTTATTACATTATTATTCTTCTCTCCTTTCTTTTACCCAATAAAAGAGCAGCAATTAGGCATCTAATTTCTCATAAAAGGAGGGTGCTAGGACCGTTCTGAAATCAAAAGGTTAGAAAAAGCTTGTCCTTGTCCTCGCCAGAGAGGTGAGTCTACGGCTCCCATCCGAAACAGTGCTGAATCAGTCCAGATGTGCTCCTACTCTTTAAAAAAAAGGCTTGTTGTTACTTACTGTAGGATAAGCAAGTCTGCAGGATTTTTTGGAGCTAAATAAGTCTTTAAGTTAAGCTCGGCAAGTTTTAGAGGTTATTGTAAGCTCCAGTTTCAGGGACACATTAGGAGGAACTCGCACGAATGCTGGCACTCATTATCCAAACCAACATATAATCCACAGGCTTTTAGGTACAGCTCCTTTTCTTGTATAGTGCGAGTATTAAGAGCACAATTATCCGGGCTTAGGTCCAGCAACATCCACAAACAGCTCCAATGACTTTATTCAATCTCTTAACCTTCTGCACTGCTACTAATACCTAGCCTAAGAGCGCAAGTCCTGTCCTTTAAAGAATTAACTGTGCCATTATTTCGGGTAATCTCGTCTGTGCGTACAAAACGAAGATCCCGAAAGCAAGTTGGACAACATGGGGCATGTTTACGATGCCTGAAACCGTATATCGCTCACTCAGTAGTTAAAATAATAACATAATGTCTGCTAAAGATAGAGGGCTGTATATAAATGGAAGTCAATCCCTGTTCTCTGAAATGGTTAGTGTATGGATTAAGAGGTCTGGTTGAATGGGGAAGGATCTCACCGAAGCCAGGGCTTTTCCCAGCGCGTCTCCAGTCTGAGAGCTTCCAGTGGCGTTCCCTCGGTTGGCAGCAGCTACACAAAGACCACACAGAGATACGGCATTCACATCAGAACAGAGCTAACAGAGACATTAGTGTCATGTATTTGTTATCGGCGAGCAGCAGTTGGTGCTAGGTGTGTAAAGCAAAAAAAAGTGCTGAAATAAATAAGTGATAACCTTCAACTCTTCAACAACGTTCTGGGAAATAAAAAAAATATATATGATGATACTTAAAATATATGGTAACACTTTAGATTGGGGAAGAGTTTTCCCTCAATAAACTCCTAATTTGCTGCTTTTGAATAGTCAGTAAAGTAGTTGTTAGACTAGTTAACAGCCAATATGCTAGTAATATGCATGCTAATAAGCAACTAATTAATAATGAGAATTTGCCCTTAAAATAAAGTGTTACCAAAAAGGTTAATTAATTTTAAATATTTAAATATTATCTGCCTTTATTTGATTAAGAACACAGTAATAACAATAATATTGTGAAATATTACTACAATTTAAAATAACTGTTTACTGTTTTAATATTCAAACAATTTATTTCTGTGATGGCAAAGCTGATTACAGCAGCCATTACTCCAGTTTTCAACATCACATGGTCCTTCAGAAATCACTGTAATATGATGATTTGGTGCTCATGAAACATTTCTTATTACTATAAAACCTATGCTGCTTAATATCTTTTTAACAGTGATGCATTTTTTCTGAATTCTCTGATAAATAGAAAGTTGAAAAGAACAGCATTTGCTTAAAATAGAAATCTTGTGTAACACTGGAAATGTCTTTACTGTTGCTTTTGAACAATTTAATTCGTCCTTTCTAAATAAATGTATTAATTTCTTTCATTAAAATACTTACTGACCCCAAACCTTTGAACAGTAGTGGTCATACAGATTATGCCAAATTAACTCTCTGCAAGTTTTGCAGGCGCAGATGACGTGTGGCCTAATAATGATTAATAAATAGGGCTGGGTATAATTCAAAAATCATCGTTATCAATACCAATACCTTAGATATGGTTCATAAACAATATTTCTTTCGATTACAAAATTTTATGAAATCCGTTTATGGTTTAAACTTTGGTTAGATTTTTTTCAGCTTGTTGACATCTTTACAGACTCAAAAACTCATCTCCTGAGCCTACGCCCAAAGAAACAAAATGTAACCAACACAATAAATCAGTGCAAATCTTTTTAATTAAGTTCAAATGGTTTTCAGTTTCCACATCCTTTAGGCTACATTTACACTAGTGAGTGGGATTTCCATTTTAAAATTCATAGCTTAGACAGAATAATCATTTCTGAAATGCTTCCAGCGCTGTCTGCCTGGGTTTTCTCTTCAGCCATCGCTGTTCTGACTCAGAGGAAGCTCATTCGCTGCTCATATGTCAATCATATAACGTGTTCACAACCCGCCCTGTCTCTTCTGATGACAAACGTCCATTACGCTTCTGCATTCAGTTCTGTACATAAGAAACCCAGGAAAACATTTCTATGGATGAAACATGAAGCTAATGAACACACCTTTACGACAGTATATTATCTGCATGTGATTTACATGAGATTCTTCCTATTTTCATAACAATAATGTGTCATTACATAAGAAATGCTAAGCAGGTGTAGCGATTAGCTTGATATAAAAGGAAACAAAATAGCATATTTCAGCAATATTATATGGTCAAAACACACATTAGAGCGCAAACATATGATGGTGGTAAAAACGTAGATAAAATCTTTTGTGTACCATGCTGCTAATGGTCAGGTAACATGCGTTTTTGGTCGTGTAGTGTGGACGGAGGTCTTTTCTGAAATGCAGTGGAAACACCGGTATGGACGACAATAGCTAGTAACTAGATATCGATGAAAACGCACTAGTGTAAACGTAGCCTTACATTTATGGGGGTTTGCCACGTCTCCAGGTGGAACTGGCGTGAAAATGTTTTTCCTGGATGCCTCACCAGAACAATCTCCAGCACTTGATTTAGGCAAATCAACCATGCTTCACGCTTATTGGCTCACTGACGTTGAGTTTAACCCCTTAGGTATTGAAATTTGGTAACTAATGACAAGAAAACTTTCGATACTCGATAGCATCGAGGCGATTCATCTGTGCCTAAAAAGTATCAAGCTGGATACCCAGCCCTACAAATAAATCAAGAACAACACTACAAACATGATGTGTGTGTGGACAACATACCCATAACTCCCTCTGCGGTGTTGACTGGCGGGGTGTGAGATGCGGTGACAAAGGGTGAGGTGCTGGTACTGCCGCGGTGGAAGCTGGACATGGGTGGCAGGCTGGCGTTAATGTCTGTGGGCGACACCGAGTGCGGTGGGTAGTTCTGTGACAGAGAGAAGTGGAAGAGGAACTTTTTTTAGTTTTATATATGGTTATAAAACAAGGTTTGTATTTGATCTGATCCCACTGTCTCTTACCAGGCTGTCGTGTGAGTGCAAGTTGCTGTAGTTTCCAGACTGTGGCATGTGAGATGAAGATCCTCCCAGCATTCCCCCATAGCCTGGCTGGCTGATCCCACTGGAAGAGTTCCACAGGTCAGAGGAATTGTGGGTCCCGTCTGATTAAGTGACAAGGAAGTCAATTTTTACATTAAACACAAGGCAAATATCTTCATTGTTTCTACCTTTTAAAGTAAGTTACTTTAAAAACGTTGGTGAGAAAGGTTCAAATTGTGAATGAAGTGACATTAATATGATCAATAATGCTTAAAAAAACAAACAAGCACAACACCGTTTGATATGTGAGTCAAAGCCTGACCCCCACACTCTAGAAAAGGATAGAAGATGTCAAATAGACCGGCCTCTCTGCTTTTACACTTGAGTCAGAGCCAAATGCTAAGCGCAGCTGAGATAACATTCAGTCAGCCGCAGCTCACTTGCTTCCGCCTCAACTTCTAAAGGAAAAATTCCTCACAGCCTGAAACAGGCGGCTTGAAATGGCCATATCATTTTTATCAGTCCAGATTGGCAATGCTGGAATACACTGGTTGGTTTACTATCTACGACTGTGAGGTTGGTAACATGATAGGCAATGAGTGGAACATAAAGAGAAGGCTTCCCAATTGTGTAAATATAAGGGTTCAAATGTGAGCTAAAGGAAGGAACATACCAGGAACCGTATGGTCAGGGTTTAAAATTGTTTATATAACTAGAGTAGACAGGAAGAAGATTCGACTTGAGAATTGTGTTGGCAAAAAAAAAGAGAAGAAATTAGTATGATTAATCATACTTTTGAGACCTGTTTATTAACTCAGTCCACAATTTCTAGGATGCATCTCGGTTACATTTTAGAAAATATTCAATGTTTAATAATATGATTTTTTATTGGGGTTAATTTAGTGTTTGGGCTAAATACTCTGACCACACTGCATTGCTATATTGTGCATATCATCTAGTCTTTTTCTCTTTCCGGTCCCCTGCATCTGAATAAGCACATCCCTACTGTATAGTAGGGGGGAAAACAGTATGTGAGAGTAGCATGCCTGAATTCATAGTATGCATGAAACAATAGGTGCAAAAATTCTGATCTGGACACTTTATTATCCCATGAAGCCACTGGAGAGGAGTTGTGAATAGCCGTAAAGTGATGCAACTGTCACTCTAGGTAATATGACAAAGCCAGCATGACAGATGTTGTACATCCAGACTTCCTTTAGAAAATCAAAACTAAGTAAACCGTAAAATAACAAAAAATTACATAAAATGATCATGACTGACCGAAGAAAGTGCTTCCAAACATACTGCTGGGGGGTTTGGGGGACGGGTAGGATGGAGAGTCTCTGTTGAAGTCTTCTGAGCTGGGAGATGGTGCATACACCTGCAAAAAGAAAAAGAATATCGGACATCACGACTGAGAACAACTGCTTACAGACAGGTGTGAGGAATGTAGGCTGCTGTTTTTGTTATTTTTCTAAAATAAGAGTGACCATCGTACAAACCCATTCATGTCTATAAGTGTATCCTCATACCCTTGGTCTACTTCACACATACCAAGAAACCTGCCTGCGTACAGAAACAATGCAATGCAGTGCATATGGCCAATTTACAAATTCTTTGATGTAACAGATGGCTAATTTAGAAGTCTTATAAAAAAAAAAACAAAAAAAACAAAGAGGATTATCTGCAGCGTAGTGTGCGCTTCAGCGGTTAATTGTAATATAATGACGACGACATGAATTCATGCCCACCGAACAAAAGCATCAAAACAAATGGATTAATTTGTGAGGGCGAGAGCGTTAGGGTGCATATGTGTTTGTGTTTATGCAAGTGTATTTTAGGAGCTGTGGGGTTGGATCGGGTCGGACCAGTGGAGCAGTGGTTACAGCTGCAGAAGTGCCCATTCCAGTAGAGGAGGATCAAAGGCATGAGGCTACAGCCCAGTACTCTCAGTTCATCTGCTCCAGATGGGACAAAACCTCTCGGAGCGAGAGAGAAAACACTAGCATGTATGGCACGAAAGAGAATGCTAGGTAAACATGTAAAAGAGAGTCTCGCTCATTATCAGCCATTAAGCGAGAGACTCACTTGTGCCCTCACTTTCAGGTGTCCGTGTCACCTGCCGTTTAAATTCCACCCACCGATTGCCCCGTCCTGTCTGTAAGAACCAATCCCTGGAACAAACAGCAGATGTGCAGCCCAATGTGTTTCAAGTTACTTTAAGTTACCTCTCCCTCTGCTCAACATCATAGCAACTGTTATTCTTTAAATAAAATTAAACCACATGACATAATGTTAATTCTCTGTTAGAAACACTAGATGTTTGATACGAGGCAAACCGTCAAGTGTATAAAAGGGTATAGAAAGTTAGAAACAAATATATAAATATCTGCCCTGACAATAACTGTATTTCAGTTCTTTATGAAATTACACAATACATCATAAAATAAAATTATCATCATAAATAATTTTTTTTTTATCTTTCATTTATTAAGTCAATTACTGACAGTTAATAAATCTCTCAGTTAATAAAGAACATTGATGTGCCAAGACAAACTAAATTCTTTACTAAATTACATAACATGCAATAAAATCTGACATTTGTTTTATTTATTTTTAATCATTGTTAATCACACTATAGTGAAATACTGAGCAGAAAAACAGAACTGTAAAATAAAATGTACATTTAATAAAAAAAATTGCAACAATACATTACCCTTAATACGAATGAGAAATTAATATACAATGCATTGGTAATAACTGCAGTAATTATAATCAAATATCAATTGCATCTAATTTCCAATGTCAGATCCTCCTGCTCATCAATATTTCAGATCTACGCAGATCCCCTTCATCACACACAAACACACGGCTGCAGCATGTCATGACACACTCTGCATTACGATCAACATCTAAAGCCTTTCAGTCAGCTTAGCCAGCTGTGTGCGGCCGGGCACCTTGCTGAGGCGGCAGTACGTGCCCATGTGATTGGCAGGGAGTGTGTTCATAAGCTGTGGCGGGCTCCCGTGGGTGTGCAGGCGCACACATGTGACCCTGGCGCTGGAAGTCCCCTGGTGATCTCAAGTTAGGGCGGCATGGGAGAGGGGCCTTTGTCTGCGCCTCATGGCTCAATGGGCAGCATATGGCAACGGATAATGCTAATTGTCCGCTTTACCCCGAGCTAACCAGTCGACCCGTTAATAAACCTTCCTAAACACCGGCGCTGTGCTCCACCACCAGGATAGGGAATGAAAGAAAGCGCAAGAGAAAGAGCAAAGGAAATGCTTCCTTTGACCAGGGCTTTAATTAGGAAGCTGTCAGTTATTCACAAGCCTCTGATCGAAACACCCACGTTTCTAAGAATTCTGTGATAAGATAAGAATTTTTTACATTTTTTTATAGAGACCGTAATTCCAAGGAGTAATTTATAACCACTTAAATATTTTAATATATCTTGTACATGACTTAAATTTTTTTTTTTCAGGCCTGGAAATCAACATTTTGAAATTTCCTTGATATTTTCATAACTGCAGAAACCCTTGTTTATGGTTTTCAAAAAAAACAAAGTTCAACTCAAGCTGTTATTAGAATGTTGTCACAAGCAAAACGCAATATAAATAGCTTTTTTTTCAGTTCCTGTGTGAGTAAATGGAGACGAAGGCTCACGCTGATGAGTGAAATGAGTTTTTCTCTTTTTTCCTCGCCTGTCACACCTTCCTTTGATCTGAAAACCACATCCATCACAACAACACACGGAAAAACCACTAAACTGTCAACATATGGATAAGCCCTATGACAACAGTGGAAGAGGCAGGGAATAGAGAGAGAGCACTGATTATGGAGGGAGAAAAAAAGGCTGAACAACAGACAAACCCACAAGGTCGGGCTCAGAGCAGAGGGACCGCGAGTGACAAGAAAATATCCTGCCTCTGCATGTCACTTGTTTGGAGTCGGATCGCGGCCCGAGGGCCTTCCTTTTCAACTCCCATCTAACACACTTATCAAGGCGAAAAGGCACGCTACTCACGCACAATGAGCCCCTATTGAACACAGCAGCTCTGTCCTGAAGGGACACGTTTTGACTTTTAAAGCCAAGACTGTCTACAAAGAGCAGACGGGAAAAGTTTGAAAGTTAAAAGCATTTTGTTCCTTACAGATACAGGTGGAAGCCTTTCGAGAGCAGAAAAACAACACGCACGTTTGCTTTGAACAACTACAGAGGAGCAACGCTGACTCATTATGCAAAGTTTCTACCAGAACAAAACCTTCAAAAAGGCCCAGTATGTACCTGAAATTAAAAAAAGAGCATCAAGCACTATTTTCTGGCAGAGCACTACATTAGCCCTATAAATCTTAAAGGAAATGCGACCACCATATACAAAGACTTACAAATACGTGAATTAAAGTGAGAACAGCAGAGAGGAAATAAAACACTTCACACATCATAAACTTGACCCAATCAAAGCCGGGGAGACCGTTTGCCCTCCAGGGCCTGGCCATAAAACTATTGGTACCAGCTTGACATTCAAACAAATCAATGGGACTTTTATCTTTGTTGATGCTCACAGCTTCTGACATTTAATAAATAAACAATATCTGTGTGCCAAGATATAAATAAAGCAACACAAGGAAGGGTTTATTGGGCATTTACCCACTGCTTTGAATCATAAAGCTCATCTCCGACCCGAGTGAGCCACATGCTCCTCATTTTCTCTTTCCTCCCAGCCTGCATTACAAGGCTGGAAATACTTAATATAAAAAGATCAAAGTGAGCTTTGTGGTGCAGGAACAAAGAGATCTGTCATAACGGCCTATGAGGAAACTAACGCTGGACTCTGTCAGATGACCTCAAAAGAAGTGAAAACACAAGCCGCGGTCTCACGTTTGTCCCCAGAAACGATCGGGAGCAAGATTGGAAACATCAAGCATGATTCCTGAAGTCCTTGTTAAAAGCAGCACTAATAATGTGAATAATATAAATTTAATAAGCAAGCTTTTATTAAATGGGTAACGGATCATTCTTAAATTCATCAAACAGATGGAGAAATCTCCAGAGCCTTACACAGACACAGAGAGGAAGACTTTTTCCTCTCTACTGAAGTTGTGCGTTCAGTGCTTTGCATTGTCTGGGGAGCAGAGACTCACTTTAAGGAAGTCTGTGGAACATTCTGCCCCCCTCCCCCCACCCAACAGACATGTTTACTTGGCCATCTAATTGAGGACACACCATATTTTTATATAGCTAAATACACACCCAAATCTGATTAATAATAATAATAATTACATCCCAAAACTGAACTTTTAATAATACTTATCTAGTTTATCTGGGATAAATTTGTTCCCAATATATAGCCAACTAAACCCACCCAAACTAGTAAACAATGTTATTTATTTAATAAATATTTCTATAAGTAATATTCATAGTTAATCATTCTTTTTTCAAATTGTATGAATTTTTTTTTTTTTTTACCTTTGAGATCATTCTCAAAGGGAAGTTTTATCAGACTTTGCTATCTTTTTGGAAACGCTTTAAGTAAAGCCATGTCAACCCAAACAGCCTCTCATGAGGCACAAGTGCAGGTTTGAGTCGCCACCTCTTTCTCACGAGCCCATACCACCAATCCAGTCCTCAAGCACCTGACAAACGCTCAGCACACATGCACACAAGCGTTCACACGGACAGCCACACACAGACAGGCAAACAGGCATCGTGAGAGGCACACAGAAATCAAAGGGCCTGTGGTGGAGAGGTTTAGGAGTCCCATCAGGATTCTTGTAGGGAGAAGAATGCCTGGCTGATTAAAAACAGATGGAGAAACAGCGATGCTGCAGCTCTGAGCTCAATCTGCAAACAGGAAAGTCAAACCTCAACAGACAGACTCTCTTCCTTAATCATTCCCAGACTCTCACTTGTTATTACTGTGATCCTGTCTCAGCAAAGCGGCCGCTCCGAGCTCACGGTGAGCCACAAGCACAACCAGCATCAGACACACACAACTACCAACACACAGAAAACTCGGACATTTATGCCAAACAAGTGTGCTTTTATCAGGAAAACAGCGACCGACTTGCAGAAGTGTCATTTTCTCTCTAAAATACATTAATATTTCAGATAGTCAGTATTCACATTTTTTTGTGACTTAAAAAGGCTCTCTACAGCAGCTGAAAACTGGTGAGAACTCACACTTTGTGAACTGTAAATGAAAGTAAATGTTGACCCAGCTCAGACTGAGGTAATGGAAACACAGTCAGCAGTCACACACACACACACACACACAAGCAAAGCTGAGAGCAACAAGACCCTCAACTCACTTTCTACACAGAACAGACACGGCTCACCACTCCATTAAACCCGACAGCTCACCGCTCGCATGAAAAACATGTTTCCTTATACACATTTCCTCTAGGGAGAGAAGGCACTCACCGATTTTCCGTTGTAGTAATACATGCTGCCCATTCCAGGCACAGGGTAGGCGCAATACATGATAAAAGCCTCAGTGATACTGGGAAAGACGTGGAGCCTGAGACAGAGGATCTCTTTTCAAAAACCCGCTCCCTACACATACATCCACCCGCTGCACAAGGGACTAATTCCTTTAGTGCTGGCCCCTTACACATGGATCTACTCACAGACAACTTATGCAAAGCAGGACCATACCAACCGACAGCAAGGGGGGGAGTTGGCTTTTGGGAGGAGGAGGAGGAGAAGGACGGGCCAATACCCAGAGCTAGGCTCCCCTAAAGCTTCACAAAGTGCTGAGGCAAAGAGAGGAGGGGGGAGATGAAGGATAAAGAGTGAGGGAGGAGCGGAAAACAAATGAGTAAGTGGATTGACTTGTACTTAAAAAAAAAATAAAAACAGAAAGGAAATTAGAATGGTGGATTTCTTGTGTGTAACAGAGGGGCAGATGTAACACAATGCTCATTTGCCTGTTGATTTTTGTCTGTTCTTTCACAAGCATACAAAAATGAAATGAAACAAACTAGTTTAGAAGGGTCATGCACAAAAACACACTGGTATAAATGCTGAGCTGATTAATATTTTTAGTGATTTTTCTTTTTCTTTTTTGAGGGGTTGGATTGAGGGTACGGTGAGGATTCCCTCACAGCATCAAAAATCTTGTAAATGAAAAAAAAAGTAAGTGATAACCCTATAACCGCTATACAGTACTATATTAAATATAACCGCAATACAGTACTATATTAAATATAACCGCAATACAGTAATATATTAAATATATGTAATAGTAACATATTTTCTTACTACTAATAACGATTTTATTAGATTTTATGATATTATATATACTACATAATAAAATAATTAAAGAGCTGGTAAAGACAAATATTATTCCTTTTTAAATTTCTATTCATCAAACAATCCTTGAGGGAAAAAAAAAAATCAAAAAATGCAGTACTGGTATGTAAAAGAGCCTTCTTTCCAAAAATCAAAAGGCAAAAACAAACAAAACCTTACTGACCCCAAACCTTTGAACTGTACGGTGTAAAAAATTTGGGGTGTGTGATAGGCCAATTTTTGATCGTGGATGATTAAAATGTCTTCACAATCTGCTTTTAAAGAAACATCATAGTATCGCACTACAGCGCAAAATCTATCTGTTGCTGTTCTAGCGCCTTCGTTTCAATAAAGGCTAATGTACAACGCCACATTCATTTACATCAAATGTTAACTCGTACTGCACTGCACTGATTAGCAATCACAAAAGTAGATTATTTGCATGTGCTTTAAAGCCTTGCAATTTCATTCGCATACTGCACCGATCTGGGTGACCTGCCAAACAGTACCTGATTACTGGACTAAGTTATCGTTCCAATCTGATAGCACTAATACTGTGAAAAACACAAGGTTTAAATGTAAATACAGTCTAAAATGAAAGTAAACAGTTGAAAGAAAAACGGATCCATGCTTGTATATTAGATGCGTGTTACAGTACTTAAACATGCTGCCACTGCCATTAAAGAGATAGTTCAGCCATAAATTAACATTCTGTCATTATTTACTCACTCTCACGTAGTCCCAAACCTGTATTAATTTCTTTTTTGTGCTGAACACAAAAAAAGATTGAAGAAAGTGGGGACCCAAACAGTTGCTGGTCCCCATTGACTTTGATAGTAGAAAAAACTGAATATAACAGAAGTCACTGAAGACCAGCAACTCTTTGGTTACCCACATTCTTCAAAATAACCTTTATGTTAAAAATTTTCATTTTTGGTTGAACTATGGCTTTAATGTTAATAAAACAAAACACACAGAGAAAAATCTTTAATAGGAATGCTTTAATAAGAATCAATGAATTGTACTGTATATAATGTTTTATTTTTATATTTGTTCATTCAATTTTTTGAATGCTAGTGTACTTGAAAAATGAAGCACTGTTTATTTTATTTGTATATTATGTGTATTTTAAAGTGTATCTTTGTTCTTATTTTTTTTCTTCGTCCACTATGGCCTAAATGTTGTTATCTTGTAATAGTTTGTTTTTAAAATAGGGAAATTAGTTTGGCTGTACTACTCAGACAACTTGAAAAATAGTACAACCAACATTATAAAATCATGAATTGTGAAATGTGATATTATATTTGTCATATCATGCCCACCCTTAGTAAAAAAATGAATGTATGCTTTTAATTATATGAAAATATGGTGATACACAATAAGCACAATTCCTAATGCTGACAATATTATTAGACTATGCATTTCTCATGCCATGCACTTGTTTGCCCTTAACCAAGTCTTGCTGCCAATGTTGCGACCTGTGGCTGTTGTTTTAACAGTCCTCCACAGTGGCGTGACAGCAAACACAGAGAGCTGTTGAACACATCCAACAGCTGCAGAGGGCCGAGGCTGACGTCAAGCACCGAGAGCAATGACGCTCCACTTCCTCACACTCTTATTGTACCCACTGCTCCCCTTCCAGGGCCTCTTGCCCACAGACCAAAGGGGCGGTAGGGAACACAACCCAAATAACAGGCGCACTGGGGGTGGGAGAAGAGAATGAGGGGAAAGAAGGGAAAATGAAGGGAAATAGGAGGGTGGAAGTGGAAGAGAGGCAAAAGAAAAAGGCTGGACACAGTCACTGAGAATGAATGGACAGGGGTGCAAAAATAGATGGTGAAGCCAAGGTCATCCACGTGCTGTGAACACGCTGACCTGTAGTGCCATCGGTCTCTTTAAAGCCCACTCAGGCCCGCTCCACTTCGGCCCCTTTCATGTCTGTCACTGCAGGCTTCCCAGTCCAAACACCGTCCCATTCACAACATTATTGTTATGGAAAGATGAAAGCCTTCCCAGAAAACGAGACTTTATTATGCTTGCCCCTCTAATCCTATTATTATTTATTCTCTTTTCTTCTCTGAGTGAGACTCTTTCAAATGTGTCCAAGGTGGTTGAGATCGACAGGCTGGTACCACTTTAAACCTGGAGCCGTTTCAAGTCGATTCTTTAGGAGAGAGACGGCCGTGATGGAGGAATGCTTGAAGGCTCCATAAAACAAATCCAGATAAAGAATGCACTGCTGGGAGGAAAAGAACACAGAAAAAAATAATGAAAGAGACAAATGAAAAGGGACAGAACTGAAATCACAAATTACGGACACATGTCCGGAGAGTTCACGATGCATGTTTGGTTTGGTCTTGCGAGACTTCCACACAGATGCCAGAGATAACTTCTTTTTGATTACCACTGTGAAAACAACCAATCACTGGTGAGGTTCATTGGACATAAACTTTAGACCAGACACTGTTGGTTACATTTAGTTACTAGGTACAGTACAGACCAAAAGTTTGGAAAAATTAATGTTTTTGAAAGAAGTTTCTTCTGCTCATCAAGCCTGCATTTATTTGATCAAAAATACAGAAAAAACAGTAATATTGTGAAATATTATTACAACTTAAAATAATAGTTTTCTATTTGAATATAAAATTTATTCCTGTAATGCAAAGCTGAATTTCCAGCATCATTACTCCAGCCTTCAGTGTCACATGTAACATCCAGTCTATCACATGATCATTTAGAAATCATTCTAATATTCTGATTTATTATGAGTGTTGGAAACAGTTCTGCTGTTTAATATATTCGATGAATAAAAGGTTAAAAAGAACTGCATTTATTCAAAATAAAAAAAAAATTCTAATAATATATATTCTAATAATATATTTTCTTAACTATCACTTTTTATCAATTTAACACATCCTTGCTAGGGCTGGGATAAACGATTATTTTTTAAACGATTAATCTAGCGATTATTTTTCGATGCATCGATTAATCTAACGATTAATTTTTCCGGACAGATTCGATTATCTCCCCATTAATTGACTACTAACAATTTATACATGTTGATTTACATATCTGAATGAAAAAAACATGAATTCCTTAACATTGCAATATATGTTTATTGCTCTTAAAATTACAAAATAAAAGACTGACTAAGAATGCATTACTTTGCACGTATAGAGATAGCATTCAATAAAACCTTGAAGCCTTGAAAACACATAGCTTACTGAAACAAGCTTACTGAACACATAGGGCCTAGCTTACTGAAAAAAAGTTCTTCTTTAAAATAACAACAACTTGATGTCTAGCATTCAATAAAAAAGTTCACCCAAAATACTTGTTTATAGCAATTGAAAGAATACAGTAACCAATGTAAACCTTAGGGCTTTAAGCTATACAGAGAGTGCTTTTCCAAAAAATAAAAAATAAAAATTAATAGTGGGAGCCAGCAGCCTGTCATGGAGAAAAAAAAAATCTCAGAATGCTCCACGTGAAACTTAAAATAATGGAAACTTTGGCGTTCCGTCCTTTTTCTATCGTATTTAATGATTTTGGTTAATATGCACGAGGGAGAGGGAGAGGGAGAGAGAGAGAGAGAGAGAGAGAGAGAGAGAGAGAGAGAGAGAGAGAGAGAGAAACTCGACGCGTTGTCCCAGCCCTAATCCTTGCTGAATAAAAGTATTGATTTTATTTTAAAAAAAGAAAGAAAAAAAACTGACCTCAAATTACTGACCAGTAGTGTATATTGTTATTACAAAATATTTATATTTTAAAAACATTGCTTTTTTTTTTTTTTTTTTTTTTTTACTTTTTATTCATCAAAGTATCCTAAAAAAGTATCACGTTCTGAAAAAATATTAAGCAGCAGAAACTGTTTCCAACTTTGATAATGAATCATCATATTAGAATGATTTCTAAAGGATCATGTGATAATGATCCTAAAAATTCAGCTTTGCATCACAGAAATAAATGATAATTTAAAGTATAATAAATTTAAAAACAATTATTTTAAGTTGTAATAATATTTCACAATATTACTGTTTTTTCTGTATTTTTGATCAAATAAATGCAGGCTTGATGAGCAGAAGAAACTTCTTTCAAAAACATTAAAAATAGTAATGTTTCCAAACTTTTGGTCTGTACTGTAGATGCAACATGAGAAAGCAACTTATTGCCTTACACAGCTAGAAGCACAACAATGCGCACTTCTGGATAGCTCTGCCCACAGTGACATTTGATCAATAATTTTTTTGATTGTTTTTTCCGAATATATATTTAAACAAATATTTTACATTTATTTATTTAGCTGACGCTTTTACCCAAAGCGACTTACAACTCCTATATATGTCAGAGGTCATCTTATCCACTGCGCCAACACTTCCCCAATATTAAACAAGAACTTTAAAACAATTTAAAATTTACTATTTTAATTTAATGTGTTAAAATTTCATTTTCAGCAGCCATTCACTGCCAAATGATCCTTCAGAAATCATTCTAATACATACATATACATACACACATAGATATATAAGAAATGTATATTTCTTAAACTATACAATAACATGATGAAAATAGCAGACTTTGTGCTGTATTTTGTTTTTGGTGAAGGCACCAAACTTAATGCTGGACTGCACAGTTAAGCCAACCCAGTTCTTCATCACACCACAGACGCAGGAGGTCTGGGATTCACCTGTGCTGACTGTGTGGATTATGGAGTTTAAATGTAATAGGTGCTGCAGACAGTCTGTCCCACTAATCAATCTGAAAACTAGACACTTCCACATCAACATCCCCACACACATCCCACGGCTGCAGATTAGAAACATGCAGAACGCTCATCTCAACCCATACAAGCTAATTTAACATCTTTGTGTTTCTATAAGGCCATTCATCACAACACATTAGGAGGAAAATCTCTCTCCACGAGTCTCGTGGGCTTATGAGCATTCTGTTATGTGCTTGTTATGATTAATGTTTCCCTGTCTGAGGACAGGGCCTAGACAAAACACACAAAAAAGATGACATGAACATTATATTAGAATAACACCGGTATTTAGCAAGCATCTTCTCCAGACATGATAAATCCACTGGGACCCTTTCATCAAGGTCCAGGAGAGAGCTTCAGGTTTTGAAGCCTTTTTACATGTCTGGGCCAATGCACGAGTCGAGCAAGAGGCGTTCATCCAATTACGACGTACCTGACATCAAGCAACACAAAAGCAGCTTCACCCACTTACCTGACTTGCACCTACAGTACGCCCACAGCCCACAGTGACACCGTCTCTACATGTGAAATCTGCTGTCTGCCGACCTACAACCTGCATGTCTGGGGCTCACGTGCAGGCTGCGATCCAGCCAGGTAAATCATACCAGTGTGGCTTAGATTAGCTCTACTTTACACACATCACATCTTAAGTTAATCAGCTCTGACTGTTGACAGAACATGCTCTTAAAGTGGCCACAGCTGTGAGGATGTACTTTCATGCAAAATACCAATAACACTTATATATGTCAACCTGAAATCTGAATGTGGGTCTAAATTAGCACAGATTCCTATGTGGTTTTCTTGTACCCTAGCTGTAGATGAAAGGCGCACGTCTCTGCTCTTTTGTGGGCTTCATGATTTAGGGCTCTGAAGTCTGAGGTAAATTTCAGCAGCCTAAACCGATAAAGAGACTCATTCTCTGTCTCTGTTCAGCATCAGACTCAATCCAGGAACATCTATTGAATCACTTATCTGATGAGCTCATATCCTTTCAGACACGCACACACAGATACACACACAAACCTACCTATTTAAATGAGGACATGCTATTGATTACTACTGCGTTCACATAAAGCTAATTAAAATGATAAAAAACTAGTTTTGTCAAAAGTTGATATTAAAATTACTAAAGGTTATGATTGCAAAATATCAAAGGACATGTATTTGTGAGGTATTAATGTAACACACACTTAATTTCTTCCTCTCAATTTTGTATAGTATAGATAACTAAACACTGACAGCCCCCTCCAACACACACACACACACACACACACACACACACACACACACCCTGACCCAGTGCACTGCCCTCTGGTGGGTGGATTATGACCTGATGGCCTGGAGGAAAAACCCTAGACAGACACATGGGTTACAAGTGAGACATAATAAGCCTAAATATCAGATAGGTTTGGGAGGAAGTGGGATGTCTGAAGATCAAGAGAGCTATTAAAAGCTACAGGTTACAGGATACCGTCTGAACACGTGAGTCATGGGAGGATACAGAACAATCTGAGAAAAGTAGAGCACATGACTGTAAGCTCAAGAGATATCAAACCAAATGTGCCTTTAATTTTATACCACAAGCTTCAGAAAATGCTTTTTAAAACAGAGATGTGAGGCCGCAAAAACTCAGTGCTGTGGAAAAAAAAAGAGAACAGAGATTTTCTCTAGAACAAAGAGCAGTGGCCACATGAAAGACCTACATCAAACTGTACTGTTATTCTTCACAGGGCTTTACTTGGGCCTTTTATCCCAAGGCATGTCCAACTACACAGGATCTTCACCGCAAGGTTGTGACCTTGCATTAGAGGCTGTGGTTCAAAGAGAGTAGGCAAAAAAGAAGGGGGAAACAACCCTGAACAAATACAAACAAAAAAGCCCAATGTGGCATTGGTGACCTGCATCAGTTTGCATGGCCTGTAGATGGCTGTCTAGTCAAAAATGCAGTATGTATCTTCTGAATGGTGGAGGCTCCAGTCAAGCTGACATCTCCGAGCTTAGGGCGCTAGTCTCATGTCCTTGTCACCAGAGTGGATCATAACCTTCTTCTCACTTTTCTCCTAGTGCTCGTTTCCTCGCTAAGTGCAACTTCTGCCCTTGCGAGGGTGCCTGAGCGATCTTCAAGACCAAATGACAATCTTTTTTGTCATTCACAGCCAGTGTTCTCACATGCAAAATGCCCCGAAGGAAGGCGAGAACTCCCTGCTGCTTTCTCTCCTTGCCTCTTTTCCTTCCTCTCTCTCTCTCCTCCGATCATCTCTTCTGGGCTGAACATCGCCGCCCCAGCACAGGCAGTATCACATCAAACAGTCGTGCCTGTGACAAGGGGGTTTAAAAAAAGCCTGGCTATTTACACATATAGGCTACAGCTCCAGGCTCTCCGCCAAGTATAAATCTCATACAAGATGCAGTTACTTGCCCAAAGTCATGGGCCGCCCATCCGCCTCTTGACTCTTTTTTACCCTGTGTGGCTGTCAAGAGGGCCTGGGTCTTTCAGCACAGGTGCCCACACACTTAAGAATTACAACTATTCCTCCTCAGGCTGAAAGTGTGGTACAATTAGTGCGATAATCCAATGATTAAATAAATATATACACTGCACAGTGAAATGCAGCACTGTGTTGATTTACACCTGAGCTCATGATGACAGTGTTTTGCGGTTTCTCAGAGAGGCTCGGCAGTAAATGCTGAAATAAATAAATGCTAAAATTAGTTGGAAATAGTGTTCAGTGAGTGAATAACAAACATCGACTATCTTTCTCTAAACCTATGCCTACAGTTCAAGGGTTAACATGGTTCCTTTCCTCATCTTCTCAAAACAGCAAGTACACAAATCAAACACGGTTATAAATATTTGTACGTCCCTAGTCTGCTGCCATGTCTTATTTAGGGCTTTGTGTCGTAAAGCATGCCCTCGCTGCTCCAAAAAGGAGCGGATGTTATTCCATAAATATTTACATCTATACGTAAACTACACCGATCCATCAGCAGCGCTGTTTTTTAAAAAGTGATGAGCTGGTAAGAGGTAAATAGTTAAAGTATTTTTAGGTTGGGGGGTTGTATTCTCTGCGGAGGGCCTGATGATGGGAAGCATTGTGTTCATTTTGTTTATCAAGCAGCTCTACGAGCCTCTAGTGGGGCTCATCTGCTTACACAAGCAAAAGCTTTCAGCGGCATCTGCAGCTGCGAGCCCACTGTACAGGTACCCTGCAGAATGCATGAGCGCGCACACACACACACACACACACACACACACACACACAGATGCCCCAGCAACCTTACATGGCTCTGCAGGTGCACCTGTGCCACCGTGGCTTTATTCTCACGTGTAACACTTCAACACCTCTTGTCCAATGATGGCGACTGATGGCTGTCACCAAATGCCAGTCCACACAAACCATGTTTCCAACCATGCATACTTTTATGCAAATTTTGGGGTATTGCAGTAAAAATGTTGGATGGAAACACCAACATGAGATTAAAATTTCCACTGTGAAACAAAAACTACAACATAAACAATGGAATAAATTTATAGAAATACACAAGTAATGTTACTTTATCTGTCTACATTAACTGGGTTTCTATCAACAAACTTGATAATGCCTGATGGGAACACCACCATGAGCAAAGATGCATCTAAAATGCACATAAAATATTCTTATTCTTAAGAATAGTGTTAAAATACTGTACATGTGCAGGTAACACTTTAGCTATTAACTATATTTAAGTTTTGCCTTAATAAAATCCTAATTTGTTGCTTATTAATAGTAAGGTAGTTGTTAAGTAGGGTTAAGGGATGTAGAATATGGCCATGCAGAATAAGGCATTAACGTGCTTTATAAGTACTAGTAAACAGTCAATATGCCAATAATGTGAATGCTAATGAACAACTAGTTAATAGTGAGAATTGGTCCTTAAAGTGTTAGCAAATTTTCTAACCACGTGTACTGTGCACACTCAACTTGCACAAGATGCCTTAAATTTTTCAGCTCTTAGTAGTTTGTCCACAAGGCTTTTGTTTCACAGTCTATAAATACAAAAATTAGATAAAAGAATAAGATGGAACAATAGCAACAACAACAAACTACTGGAGACACAACAATAGACTTTGCATTGATGAGCGCTTGTGTGAGGGGGTTTAGTTTAAATGAGTACAAACTCATTTTTTATTTCTCATGAATTCTGGAGAAAAATAGTACAGACACTGGACAAGTAAGAATCTTTCTAGTGTGCACGTGTCGAGCTTCTATGTTTGTGCATGCTAGCTATTATCGAAAGGCAACATGTTTAGCTGTATGATTATGCTAAGCGTTTGCGTCAGAATTGAAGAATACTTTGGACTTCAGTCATAAGGCATCTGTCAGTGATTGCTAACAAATAATGTGTTTATTTTACAAAATTCTTGACAAAAGGAAACACATTTTTTTTATGTAATTCACAATGCATGTATTACGTTTAGATGGACAGTTCACACAAAAATAAAAATAAAGTCATCATCTCACCCTGGTGTTATTCTAATGCTATATGCCCATCTTTTGTTTTCAGACCACAAAAGCGGTTATGTAAGAAAAAAGAGTCTGATGCTTGTCCATATAATGGCTGTAAATAGCAACTAGCTATTGTATAGCAACGGGTTGCTGTTTTCAGAATCAGAATCAGAATCAGAATGAGCTTTATTGCCAGGTATGTTCACACATACGAGGAATTTGTTTTCGTGACAGAGCTCCGCAGTGCAACATAACAGCGACAGAACAAAAAACACAATAAGGAATAAAAAAGACAAAAAAATACAAATAGGTGGGTAAGGATTGACAATATACAAATTGACAATGTATGGCAGGTATATTAAAAAGAGCATTTATGTATGTACATGTATATTATGTGGAAAAATTGTAACTGTACGCTAAGTATGTGTGTTTGGATAAATAAGTGTATGTGTATATAAATATAAGTAGTATAGTGTGTTCCATGTATGTACATGTATAATGTTAATAATTGTTAATAATGTTTTGTTTATTTTGTTCATATTCAGTTGAGACTTTTGAGTTTATAGTTCTTTGCCATGCATGCTTTCGTTACTGATTTGCGTTAATGTTGATTTTTTGATCACTGATTGTTTGTATACATTTGTTAATAATGTTTCGTTGATTAAACTATTGCCTTCTCTAATTGCTGGTTTGTGTTGGCTCTTATTCAATTGTTGAGCCGGCTGTAACAATTACAACAGCAGTTCACTCAGATTCAACCAGGAAAAGCACACAAGTTGTGAGAAATCAAGATGAATAAAAACACAACATAAAATACAACTCTTAGAAATCTCCCCAAAAAAGTATCTATGTACTTTCTTCAATGAGTTAAATATCTCCGGACTGGAAGTCCAGTTGTCATGACAGTCAGAATGACAGTTGACAGACATGAATGTTATAACTTGTGTGTGTGTATATATATATATATATATATATATATGAGAAGAAAATACATGGATTGTATTTTGTGTCAAGTTTTGTGGAGTGAACTGCTTTGTTAATAGAGTATCATGAACATGCAGTTAAGTACAGTAATGAATAGTGGTCGACTGATAATAGTTTTTGACAGCCAATGCCGATGCAGATATTAGAAAAATGCCAAATATCGGCATTGGCGATATATCGGTAGAACCCTAGTAATGAACCGCACAGATCTGGATTTTCATAAAATAATACATTAACTTTCGGTAAGTTTTTCACCACATCCTATCGTAAAGACCCAAGACACTTGGAATATACAACACATGTCACATGGGACCATTCTGTGATACTTTTGTGCAGGAGGAGGACTTTTTTTAAATTGTCCTTTTGTGGCCCTAAAAAGAAAGAAGGGCATATTGAATTAGAAGAACACAAGAGTAAGTAAATTATGACTTTTCATTTTTATTGTTGGTTGAACTGTCCTGTTAATTAAACAGCCCTAGCGGTTTCCGCAGTAGCTACAATTTACATTTCTATTTTGAGGTAAATTTCCCAACAAGTGACAATTTCATGCTCTTGAACACATGGAATGCAAAAGCTTTTATTCGCAAATTATGTGAGCAATTTTCAGATTTTTTTGCAGATTTTCGAAACTTCGATACTAACACACCCTAATCTGTTGTGAGCTGGACTTGATGAGAATCCAGCCTTTCTTACAAGAGCAGAGTTTTATATTCCCGCGTGCACCGTCTCTGCTCTACCCTGCACTGAATTGAGCTGCTTTGAGTTATGAGTCACGCAAGTGCACCTGCGGCCATGTGTTAAGTAGTGACAAATAAAAGCCCTATGTCCATTTACACAACAAAGAGATGTACCCCACGAGGCCACCAATCTCTCCAAACCCCCTTACCACCCCACCTCTCTGTCTTTTTCTGTCTTCCCTTGTTTTTTCCTCTGGCATTAGTAGCAAAATGCATCTCACTCCCCATTTCCCCCGTGTCCCGTATCACTAGAGTGACTCCAGACAAGCTACGATTCAAACACAAATTTAAAGACAAAGGTGCGTTGTGCAACGTATTCATGTATCGTGGAAGAGTCTGATTTCTCGCCTGCATGCCGTGTGATTATTGAGAGCTCAGGAAGACTAATCCTGGTGCCACACGCCTTTCAAAGACCTCGTTTTGTTCTGCAGGAGGAATCTGAATACTACTGTATTAACATGAGGGCGATCTCTGTGCTAAAGTCACTGTTTTAACGCATTCACTGCGACCTGCACTACGGTTTGGGGATGAATCAAAACAGAGGCTTTCACTATCTGCCCTCCGTTTTCCCACAATGACGGTTTAAATTTATGCATACAGAATGGTTGGGAGGGAGCTGGGCGAACAGGGGTCACAGGCGGAGTTAAGCTGAGCTCCACACTTCCTCCGAATCCTAATTTATCGCCCATGGAAATTTCCCCCAATTCCACGTTATTAATCTTTGTCTGTCCTCCTGTTCTGGCTACATAATGACTAATTAAACATCAAAAGAGCTATGGCATGGATGTGGCATGACAGCTCGTGTCCCTGAGCCCTTGCTCCCTCGGGAAAGGGGGGTAAGGGGAGAAGAGGGAGGCTAGAGCTGACAGGGCGGATTCACAAATCAATCAACTATCGTTACCTCGCACCTACGCCCTTCGTGCTCCAAACGGTGGATCCACAAACACAACAGAGCTGATTTGAGGCAGGTTTGTCCTCCTGTGTACATGTGCCTGACATACTCACAGGTACATGCTGCCACCGTGTCAGAGGACGACTTTGATAAGATGGGATTCAAAAACGTGTGTGCCGCCATACCAACGGCTTTCATTAAATGTGTCTGTTTGTGTGCTAGCATCTATTTTTAAAGCAAAGCGATGGCAGGAAGATGAAATGATGCTGTACTCACAGATGTAGGCAGGCCAGGAGGGGGCTTGCGCACTTTCTTTGTTTGCAGCGGATCTGTGGAGAAAATACAAAAACAACTTTGAGACATTTGAGGGGAAAAAAAAGAATAGGCTCTCAGTTAGACGTCTCTTTGATTACAGGTTTACAAAAGACAAACATGAGAGCATTAGTGTGGCATAAATCAAAGAATCTTTAAATTCAGTGAAAAAAAAGAAAAAAAAAGCTAATGCTGAAAATGTATATTTCCAGTAGCGTCCATTAGTGTTTATTATACAAAATTAAGAGGTTATAGTGATGATTTCTCGTTGAGTGCATCAGACAGGTACTAACCTAGTGAAGCAGAGTCCTGTAGGGAGCGTCTTCGTGGATTGGAGCCAGTATAAGAGTAGAATGGAGTGGGCGACTTCCCAGAGGTGGTGACGGGCCCCGGACTCGCCAGCCCCATGTCTGACCTCATACTAGACTGTAGAGACAAAAGAAGAGGGTTTAGGCCCAAGGGCCAACAGTATAAACACTAATGCAAATACACAAAAAAGTGAATGCGTGTTTGCAAAACATATTTTGAAATTAAAACAATACATATATTCAAAAACAGAAAAACTAATAACAGAAAAGCTGATAATTAGTTTCACGATAAGGCCAACAACCCATAAGTGGCTTATTAAGATTCTATCCTTTAATATTCTATATACTTATCAAATAAGGGAAAAATAAAAGTGTGTTTGCTAGTTTCAGTCTGGCGCCGTGCGCATTTTCCCGTCCAGCACCACGTCGTTTAATTAATTTTTGCACCCATGGGCGTGCTGGTCTTAAAAAGAGGTGTGTTCAGGTGCATTGCTGGCGCATTGCTATTTTAAGGAGCTGAAAACAGACTGCGCCATAGATCTACTTTTTCTTTGTTATTTAAAGAGCGTGTACACGCTGCTTATTAAACACAGGGATGGACAGCAGCACACAAACATGCCAAATATTACAAATTAAAGGATTGCAATGCATAATAATTTTTTGTAAGCTAATTAAATATATATATATATACATATATATGCCTACATGTCATAATGGATCGTCATCACATGTATCAGAATTAGGCTATCTATTTGATCGCACACGAGCAGCTCCGTTTCATCTCAGAGACGCGTTCTGTCTTTGCGCTTGCCAAATTCCGCCGTGTAAATAGCAAATCCATCATGGCATGAGCACAACTGGCTCTTACCTGCCGGCACCTGCACCGTGCGCTTTACACTTTGCATTTAGATCGTTAAAATAGGGCCCAATATAACACAGTGTCAGGCCCAAAGTTTTGACATGAAACAAAGTTTTAGAATTTTAAAAAATTGGAAACAAACAAAAAAAATTAAGACAAAAAAGAAATTTGCCATTTTTTTCAATTCAAACATTCAACCGAAGTGATACAGTGATGATATTTGCAATTATATTAATACTGAATAAAAAGAAAATGCTTAATACAAGCCTTAAATATAACAGGACTTTTGAACTGTCACAATTTAAAAGCAAAAAAAAAAGAGTTCAAAATAAAATGAGCATCACCCAGATTAAAATATGAAACATGAAGGTGAATGTATGATCATTTCAGATATTGTTTGACCCCTGAATGAAGGTTTTACGCTTCACAGAAGGACACAATCAGAACCCTGAGAGTTTTTTTGCTCTTTCCTCTCTTTACTGAACACAATTGTGCAGTTATTGATGTGAGAGTGCCAGCAGCTCAGTGAAGTCTAAGGAGAAATCGATCCAATCAGTCTGACCTAGTGGTTCCCTCCCCTTCCGCTCACGGTGAACTGCTATTGATCAGGCCTGATCACGGCCCCAGGGCATATCCACACATCCAGGGACACATCCTCACTTAAAGGAGCAGCAGACCCAGGAGAGTGAAGCATGAGAGAGCCAAAGACAGTGGCCAGCTCAAACCTCATTAAACCATCTGTCTGATCTCAGGAGCTGTCAGCTCCCCTGTAAAAACTGTGCTGGCTTAACTTGACGAAACACCCCGGTATAGAGCCCATGAAGTCAACAGGACCACTAGACTGTTGACGGATAGCCAATTACATGAGGAGAGAAGAGAGACAGTGGCACCAAAACCCGCATCTGATAACTGGGAGATTAGCCTATGCTTCAGGTTTGTAAATGGTTTTCCCATAGGCTATCGCACCATTGACCAACATCCACTCCATCGCTCATCCCAGCAAACTGGGTTAAGAGCCCAATTAGAGAAGAAGCCCAATTAACCTAATCACCTGCTGAGTTAAAGAGTAGTAAGGGAAAGGGGATAAAAGAGTGACTCAGAATGGAAAGACTCAGGAAATAGGACTCATACCGAGAGACACAGCACGCATTAGAGAGTGGCTGTTAACTACTGTAATGAACCAAACTAAAATCATACTAAATATTTATAAAAGTATTATAACACAAGTATAAACATGGTTCTAAAATGTACTCATCTTTAATGTGATTTTAGTTTGTATCATATAATCACAAATATAAATGTTTAAAATATTACATTTTGGGCGTATCTTATATTGCATCTTATACTGATTTTATAGCTTATAATTATTATTTATATATTATTTACAATATCAGTAAGCTTTACAGTTTCAAATACACAGTGAAGCTCAACGATCTTCACAACAAACCAAGCATACTTCTCAAAAAATAAAAATAATGTTATTATTTTTAAGGTATATCATCCAACTTAGCTATGTTATTGTCCATATTTTTATTTATGCAGTTCTGTTGTGCAACATCTTTGCTTTGTTGTAAATTAAATGTTATATTTTCTTTTGATTATAATTTAAAAGATTTATTTCATTAGACACCTTTTTTAAGATTTGTATTGGATAATATAACACAGAATCCAGAAAAAAAATGTAATTGAAAGCACAACATTTATAGAAAAATAAAACCGATTTTATGGGCCCCCTAAAGTTAAAAGGTAGGACTGCAATTTTGAACAAACAAGTTATATTACATTCATTCTCAAGGTCTAACAAACATGTGGAAAACACTTCCTTCCCCATTAAATGAATGTAAATGAATATCATGATAAATACTGATATTGTACGATGCAAAAATAATATGGTATATATAATACTTTTGGTCATATTGCTTATCCCTAGTATACAGGAAAATAAATTCAATATCAAAGTCAGATAGAAGTCATAATCAAAACACCGGTTGAGGCTTACAGAAGAAAGTGCTTAAAATAGCTACTCCTTGAATTTAGCCGATTAAAACAAGGGCCATCAGATCGTGTGAAAATCATGTTGGCTTCTCCTTTACTGCAGGAGAAATGAGAGGGAAACAAGCTCTCCAAAGTGACAGGCTGTCAGGGAGGTGGCATCATTGACACTGACATGGCAAAACAGACTGACTAGTGTTGCTTTTGTTCAATGATATGAAATCCTCACAGCAATATTATCTTCTTACTCTTAGCCGCAATGCAAAAACAAAATGGGAAAGCGCTGGGGTCAGATGAAAACCGATAGAATACTAATTTCACAATTGGGAGAGGGTGATTTTAGGGAGATTTGCTGTGGTTTATTACAGTGATGTGAAATTAGTCAAATCCTATTTAAAGATTACATTCAGAGAACTGGTGATTCCATGCAACTAAAGGGGATTAGTGAGATCTTTGTTAAATTGAAAATAGAATGAATGAGAAATGTACATTTTCTGAAGAAAAAATTAAACAACAGCAGGTTGTTCCTTAAAAATTCAAAGGAGCCCAGCCTCTACTCATATTTAGGTTTCTAGGTAGGATGTGGGTATATGAAATATATTTTTCAATTTAGGGTGAAAATCTTAAGTCTGATTTCTTAGAAAAGTAAGATTACACCTTTCACCAACAAGCCACATGATTTAAGGAACTGGTTCTCAACAATTTAGATTATTAGTTATTATTAATATGTTAAATACATAGTAAAAAAAAATAGGAGCACCAACTCTCATGTACGTATTCTGTAATTTTCTGTGTTTTGGAGCAGCAGTCTGAAATACAGATTGAACTGTGGCTCAAAACACCCGACAGCTCTTAGCTGGATAAAGCAAGCCAGTGTCACGCTAGTAAAGTTTTGATGGAAGATGACAATAATCGAGGAAAAGATGATTATAGTGATATACAGGAGTCGTACTTTAGGCATGTGTCAGGTGTATCCATTATTATTAATGCACAAACAAACCATGTATGTCTGATCACTATAACATCATATTTCTGCTGAAAACAGTCGAAGGGATACTTCACTCCAAAATAAACATTTTGTCATTAATCACTTAGCCCATGTGGTTCCAAACCCGTAAAAGCTTAGTTTGTCTTCGGAACACAATTTAAGATATTTTGGATTAAAATCAGGAGGCTTGAGACTGTCCCATTGACTGCAAAGTAAATTACACTGTCAAGGTCCAGAAAAGTATGAAAGACATCGTCTGAATAGTCCATCTGCCATCAGTGGTTCAGTTTGAATTTTATGAAGTGATGAGAATACTTTTCTCAATGTTGGAGACTACCCGCTGAACACAAGCAGTGTACACTCTTCTGTGTCAGACGCGCGGCACGGATTCACTGTTTTCATTCAAATCAAAGTGTAAATACATGTAGAAAATGTATCCTTGTGGCGTGGCTGACACAGAAGAACGTACACTGCTTGTGTTTAGCGGATGGACCCCTAAATGGTGCTACTGTAATGCTGAGAGACACAGAAAAGACGAATTGTTGAATAAAGTCGGTATTTTTGTTTTCTTCGCGTACAAAAAGTATTATCGTTGCTTCATAAAATTCAGATTGAGCCACTGATGGCAGAGTCTGATGGAAGACTATTCTGATGATGTCTTTCAAGCCTCCCGGTTTTCGTTGTGTTCAGAAGACGAACAAAGCTTTTACGGGTTTGGAACAACATGGGTGTAAGTGATTAATGACAAAATAATGCCATTTTGGAGTGGAGTATCCCTTTAAGTTTATTCACGTACTTGTCCAAATTACTGTACGAAAACCTGCTGAAGAAGCGTGTTTTGGAGAAGTTTGAGAGGATCAGTGGTGTTTATCTACATAAGGGCATTAGAAGCTCCAAACACAGACACGATCGCTTGCTCGGACAGAGGAACTATTCTTTGATGTACCTTAAGTTTGCTGAGTTTCCACATATTCAGAATGTTTTCATTTTCATTTGTATTTTGGCGTGTTTAGTGATTCTGAATGGATCTATATAGTAGCTGCAAAAAAAAAAAGAACACTGAATGTTTAAACCGATCATGAATTTGATTTGTTTAAAAATAATCACCTGCAATTGAATGGTAACAAAACACTAGGATACAAAGGTTTTTGTGAATAGAAAAGGTTGGGGAGCCTTGCTGTATTTATTCAGAGAAGCGGCCGGCCTTGGGAGTAAAAAAGGTTGAGAACCACTGATTTAAGGCATCATTCCCATCTGCTGCACAAACATTTCAGGATGAGCTATACGCCGCAGTTTAATACTTATGGTTCCCTAATCCCAAATACTGAGCATGAGTGATCGCAATGACAATATACTGACAAGAGCCCTGCTCATTTCTCTCTAGGATAAGAATGTTTATGTGTGAACATGGCCGTGTGTTAGCAGGTGAGAGGAAAATGACTGCCTTCTGTGGTTTAGCCTTTGAAACAAGTACTCAGCATACATGACAGTCCGGTCAATCTTGTGGATACTGAGAAGTAGTGTTCATTACAAGAACACTTGACAGAATCACAGGGGCTTCTGAGCCCACTCACATCTGAACAATCATTTTCCTGAGTGAAATGTCAGGCAGATTGGTGGAGATAATAGCAGTCATCTGTCAACTACATCCTGCCGCAACAATCAGAATAATCCTCCACACAGGGGACGGGAGCAAAGCTTAGCTACAGCCACCATGCCTCTGAATGCAGCTCTGTACCGCTTGCCTCTTATCTCTTCTGTATTTTCACATTTCTCATGTTTGCAGCACGGCATTTCATGCTACAAGGTTCAATATTGCAATGGAAGAGTAGCCTTTAGTAAGCTGTTATCAAAGACATTGCAAAGCAACAGCAAGCAACAAATGAATAAAATGTAAAATTTTAGGAGGTATGATGTAAAAAAAAATAATTCAAATGGTCAAATAAAGTCCCTCTTAACTACAGAGGTGCATACATATGTACAAGGTAAGGAAAAGCATATTCAGTCTGGCTACATTGGTCAAGCATTTCGGTTTTGTTTTACTAAAAAGAATCGACTTATAAGAATCCAAAAATGAAAATTCTATGATTGTTTACTTTGGAAAACAAAAGAAGATATTTTAAAGAATAACGGTAACCAAAAATGTTAGGTGACCACTGATTTGAATTGTTCGGACAAAAACAAAACACATTACATTTAAAAAAAATTCGTTTCCCAGAAGAAAGGTTATACAGGTTTAGAATGACATGAAGGCAAGTATATTTTAAATTTTAAGTTAACTATTTCTTTAATTATCATTTGTTCAGGTATCTGACTATACTGGTAGTAACTGCCTTGTAAAGTTCATTGCTTAGGGAATTAAACCACATTGGTCATACTACAGTTTTGATTCACTAAAAAACGGGTTCATAAGGGTCATCTCTTTGGAAATCGAGCAAAACTGTTTGTGCTGTTCATTTCTGATTTACTACGAAAGTCGTAGAAGTCATTCGTTTAGAAACTGCATTATATTGGCAGCATTGCACGGTTTTGATTCACTAAAATAAACTTGGTTCATAACCGTTCATGAATGTGACTACACTGTTTGTGATGAATGTTTCATGCAGGAAACACTTAAGTATCGTTGTATGTTGATCTGTCCACATCAGGCAAAGAATGTATGTGCAAGAATCGTTAATGGTTCTAAATAGGAAGCGGTTCTCACTTCCGAAGCCTATGTAAAAATTCATTGTTTTTGTTGCTGAATTACTTGCTAGTAAGGGAAAGCAGCCAATGAGATGCTTGGCAAGCAGGGGCCACAGCTGGCTGAGACTGTTTGAATATTTAACTTAATAAAAGGTGTACAGTTCCACATCAGGTTCAGATGATGCAATAATACCTTGCTGAGGGAGAGGTTTAGCTTGCAAATGATGACAAACCTCATAAAAAGACAGGGCTGTTTGGCTTTCTGGAAATCCTGTAACTGCTTCCCATCACTGCCAAACACTTGATAGATTACTAGTGCAGATATTCCCATTCTTGGCACTCGCTGAACAAATAGGGCCTTTTATTAGGTTCCGCAATGTGCATTGCTCAATTTTCGAAGCAGACTGGGTTATTAGGCACCTGATTCGAGTATTAAAAACACCGCTTCTCAGATAATCTCTGCACCTGATAGTCATCTGTTTATATGCACGCGGCAGACGCAGTGGTCGTATTAACACACAGGGTTTCGAATATTAATGCAGCACGCATTCTTCCCACATTCGCTCAGGAACCGAACCGCTTTTTCGCTCTTCCTGTTTTTCTTCAGCGACTAGACAAACTGAGTCTCTGCCAGGCTCTGATCTGTCCAGCTGCAGGCCAGCATAAATTCCCCAGTTCCCACACAAATGTCTGAACTGGCATTGCCTTTCAGAAAAGTCTTTTATGAATGAGCGAACGCACCGGAGAGGCAGCCGTGTTTTCATTCGTTCTGACTAGCGACATTCACTGCTTGCAAACCGCACGCCGCTTTTAAAGGTGCGCTTGTGTGTTTCTCCTCTCCTGAGATGTGCGCTGGGCTCGGAGGGTGAGATTATTAAAGGGTCGTCCGGGTCGAGAGTTGCACCGACCTCACACTTAAGATGGAGAGGTAGCCTTCCTCTAATATTGTCTCTTAGCCATGGCATTAAGTTTAATGGTTTCCCAGTAGGCATTACCACAAAGTTGGAGAGGGGGCGAACAAAATGTAAACTGAGCAAAAGTGCAAACAACAGGCGATTAAAAAATGTGGAGTGAAAAAAGTATGGGGGGTCTCCAAGTATACTCTTTGACTGACTGACGTCAACCGTGTCAGAGAGATTGAACAGGCAGGAGAGCGAGGGAGCCAGAGCAGGGTGGTGTGCTCACACAATCCTGTCTTTGTTTGGAACATCTGTGTGGCTGAGGGAGGGGAGCAGGGCCGGGCTCTGTGTGACCCTGCTTTAATAGAAGGGCTGAAAGTCATGTTTCTGTGTGCCGAAGGCCTGCTCCCTACACACAACACACACATAAACACTCCCTCTAAATTGCATATTAGAAGCTATTAAAAAAACATTCAGATTGAAAGCATTCAAACATCACAAAACACTCTCAACTTTATCTGATGTGAAAAAATAACCAGAAACTATAAACAAGGTTCCCACAAGTTTTGACAAATTAATTTTCCAGACTTTTTGATACATTTTCCCAGTTGTGATTATTAAATGATTTTAGGCACCACTTTACGTTTTTGGTTAAAATTAGTTAGATATCACAAATAATACATTAATGGTCATTTATGCAACATTTCTACCATTATAAAAATGTATTAGTATACTTATTATTGATTATTGATACACACACACACACACACACACACATATATTGTTGCAAGGATAAATTAAACTTACCAAAAGTGACAGTAAAAAAAAAAATAATATTACAAAAGATTTCTGTTTCAATTTAAAGCTGTTCTCATTAGAATTATCATGTGACACTATATGCCATCACTGGAATAAACTATATTTTAGAATATATTAAAATAGAATAACGTTATATTAGAATGTAATAATATTTCAGAACATTGTAACATTTTTACAATATTTCTGTCTTAGCGAGTGTAATATACTTGTAATGTGTAAAAATGTAAGGGACTTTAGCCATTTAGCCGTGTGTTGGAGTATTTGACACGTTTACTTTCAGCACTTTGGTAGTTGTGATAAATCAGGGGCTAAGTGAGAAACCTGTAAGATTCAAACTAAAACTAAAACTACATAAAAACATAATCAAAGTAAAGTTATGGTTGTTACCTGGCATCCAGAAATGCCTGGCTCTCTTCCATAACCAGAGAACGGAGGCCTCTCAGACTTGCCTATGGGTACACAAAGACACAAACAATCAGCACAGCACCATACGCATAAACCATATAAACATTAATCATGTGAAAAACAGGGGGATTTCAAGGAAGACAAACAATAATTGCCAAAACTCACACATTCTGTGTGAGTTTTGGCAGTTAAAGGCTGCTGAAGGTCAGAGGGAACTGATTTATGTTTCATATTACATCAGTAAGGTGTGATTTACTTCAGTGTGTATTTTTTCTAGGTGTCAATCAGACAGTAAACTACAGGGTCAGACAGGTCTCAGTCAACGATACTAATCCATCTCGATCCTTTTCTGGTTGCAGAAACAGCCCATGAGCTTGCAAGGGGCAAATAAAAATTGCACAGCACACAGCCGTATGAATCATGCACTTCACAATATCTATACTCAGCAGTTCCAACCTCTCTGTGAGAAAAAAAACAGAAGACTCCTAAAGGAAATACATCATATATTATACTTATACTTATATCCGACTTTCAAACATTAGAACAAACACAGCAGTGAAGCTAAATTCTGTTTACTCCAGGGAGAAGGTCAATATTTTTGGTACTTAATATCGGATGGCAAACGTGTTTGCGTTACACCTTCCGTGCTTCAGGTTCGGTTCTGCTGTGCTCAGGTGCACGAGGCCACGTGTCTGCAAGCGTGCGAGTTTCTGCGCTGGCGTAGCCTCCCGAGACGCAGCCGTAATCAGGTACAGTGGTTTAACTGAAAATGCTGCTTCCCCTGTGGTGTAAACTGCAGTCAATGTGATATAACATTTGAGAGTTTGTGCTCCTACAAAGGAAGAGGGAGTGTAGTTGTGGGCAAACTACTGCAATCCCTCCCCCTTAGTAACCACAAAAGAATAAAACATCTGTCTTTCAGCGACTTTAAAGGCTAGGAGGTTTTTTTCCCTCATCCTGACTTCCTGGGCTTGCTACTTAGCTGGGTTTAGGTTTCTGCGTTTGTGGCGCACACAGGAAGTCTTTCCTCTACAGATACAGTACTGAAATATTCATTTACAGCATGTGTTTTGTCACACACTCTCTGTCCATGCTGAATAATTTATAGGAACGCATTGTTGTTTTAGATCCGGGCAGAGCTGGAAGCGCTACCCATGATAAACATCCTCCCTCGGTCTGGGTCTCTCGGATGCAGCGAGCAGTTGCACGCATGGTTTGGCATGTTCTCGTGCAGTGTAACCCAGCCATGTGCTGTAACATGTCGAGGGACCTTAATGCGATCAGTGCCATAACCTCAACCACTAAGGAGGAGTCCCGGAGGATCTGAACGGTAAACATGCGTTTAACTGTCTAGCATGCCAGAGTGAACGGCCGGCCTGCGTTAACAACAGTGGCAAAGTCAAACAAAGAGATGAACCTATTCACCTGACTGCATGCATACACCAACATACTGTCAGAAATTATGACACGCATCTTAATGAGCTTTTCCGTCTTTAAAATCACCCACATATTTCGTTATAAATGAAATGAAAAAATGGGTTTTATCGGTAAGAAAAATATCAAAAAATTATATTAAAAAAAAGAATTTTTATACATATAATTTAGCATTTACAAATAGCTTATAATATGTATAATTTAGCATGCACACATATATATATATATATATATATATATATATATAGACAAACAAATAAATAAATAGGATAAATTAATTAAATAATTTATCCTATTTATAATGCACTAAAAATAAACTGTTAATAAAGAAATACACGGGGGAAAATACTGCTTTTTTTTTGAAGGAGACATGTAGGTGGAACGAATGAAGAAAAGTGTGAAAAGAATGAACCGGAAGAGGGGAACAGAAAAATTAAGAACGACTCTGAGAGCTGTGGAGGAAGAGGAGACCCATGATGGCCTGATATTCAGAGAGAAAGTGAGAGAACATGAGCGAGTGGTGGAAAATTATTGGGCGTGCATTCAAAACACAGAGCTGCAAAAGCTGAAAGCATCCAAAGGCGAAGAAAGGGGGGGGGGGGTGTTAGGGGGAGTCTCTCGGAATGTTAAAAATCAACAATGTAAGACAGCTCTTCCACTGCTATAGCAATTTGTTTAAGTGTTACTGGCGAGTGTTTGTGCCAAGAAGGCTGCTGGCTATGGCTCTGATGTTTGAGGAAGCAGTGCCAGCTAGCGCAGCTGTGTGACCACTGCCCCCCACCCTCCACACCCTCACTCACAAACACCCTTTCCATTCCTCTATTCTCTCGGCCAAGACACTCTTGGAGAGAGAGAGAGAGAGAGAGAGATAGAGAGAGGGCTCAGAGAATATGCGAGACAGCAGGTGAGAGAAGAGTGTGTGAGTGTGTGAAGAAGTGACAGTGAGTACATGTGTGAGAAGATGTCACTATGGCGAATCTCTCCAAAAATGAACCTTAAGAAGTGGGCGTCGAAGCTGCCGATTAGCCACGTCCGCTACAGCCAAGCAAGCTCCTCTCTCCTCCTTTTATTTTATCACATCCTCCTCCTCTTAGCCGGAGCGATGACAGTCAGATGAAGGGGGTTGGCCTGATCAATACCCACCTCACTGCTTCTCCCGGCCTCCCCTCTCTGCTCGCCTACCCCTGAACTGCGACACATCATACATTATAGAAGCAGGATCTGACTGCAGATGATGAATGTTCTGGCCTCGCCGTTGATGCGGGGGACAACGGCACCACCACTTCACAGGGGAAGCGTGGAGGTTAGCTCCCGTTCTATAGGTTATCAATGCCCCTGCTGACTCACAGCTAATGAGTGTTCCAGTCACACACTCTATCAAACAGGTGACTGGGGAGCCTGGAAGAGCTGAGGATGTTTACAGGGAATGGCCGCAACAGAAGGAAACTGATGATTGAAGACAAGTTAGATAGACATGGTGAATGTGGTGTTTAATGTTTGGGGAAGTAGCTGGGATAATAAGAATCAGTGCTGCTGTAGCTAGCAGTCCGCTCATTTAAATAGACATTTGAAAAACTACGAGAGTTGAAGCATTTGACCTTGTAAGTCAGCAGGGGAGCGTTAACGCTAACAGCTCTCAAATATTTTTTATTTATTGAGATACTGGCTATATATCGGTCTATATATATATATATATATATATACCTTATTTTTATTGCAAGTGTGTGTGTGGCCATTTGATATTTATCATTATTTTCATTTATCATAATCAGAAACATGAGTTTGTAGCGCAGATATTTGTACCTTGTACCGCTGTTTGATATTCTTCTAGTTATTTACATATGGCAGCTAAATAATCAGAAGCCATGCACATTGACAGAAAATAGCTTTTTTCCTTGATGCAAAATAAGGTACATATTTACATGTGCATGCTGTTTACTGTACTTGATAATATAAAGCATCTTTAAAAAACACTAACAATTTACACTTAAAAATAATCTTCAGCAAATCTCAAAATTAATATCCTCTGTATATTATAATGATGTGATGCTTAAATATACTTTACTTACTATTTTTTATGAGCCATTTATCAGTTATCAGCAACAACCTAAAAATATTATATGTACTGGCCTAATTTTTCCATATAGATTCTTGACTACAATCAACAGAATCTCTTCATATTCTCTTTACCAACAAATGCAAAGGATTTGGCAATTAGAATCAGCTTTTACACTTATTCACACAAAAATTCAAATTGTGTCAAAATTTACTCACCCTCATGTAATTTCCAAACCTGTATGTCTTCTTTTTGAAATATATTTTGAAGAATGTTTGGGTTCAATCAACACTGGACCCCATCGATTTTCATTGCGTGGATGAAAAAAACCAACACAATTTTCAAAATATCATTTGTGCTCCACAGAATAAATTCATACAGGTTTGGAATGACATGAGAGTGACTAAAGCCCCTTTCACACTGCACGTCGGACCCAGCATATTGCCGGAACATTGCCGGGTCGCCTTCTGTGTGAAAGCAAACACGTCCCGGGATTGATTCCGGGACTGAACCCAGGTCGGGGACCTAGTAACATTGCCGGGTTCAATCCCGGGACGAGCGCTATGTGAACAAAAGCCAGATCTAATGCCGTGTCAAAGTGATGATGCAAGTTATCGCGCGACTCTTTTACCGGCTGTTTTGAAGGAAGATCAACGTTAGCGACGAAACAATATGTGCAAACTGTAAAGAAGCAGAGATCAGTTAGTTCCTCACTTTCCGCGCTGAAGCTGAGATCGTTCGCCAGCTTCAGTGAAAGTTAACATGCTTAGTGTTTTTGACTCGTAGATTACACGTCACGCCCTGATGTCACGTGTCGTTACGGGATCTTTACGGGTTGTGTGTGAAAACACGCACATATCCTGGGTAATCACTGGCAGTGTGAAAGTGCAAAATCTAGCGAACCGGGAACAATTGCCGGGACACATTACCCGTGTTTGCAGTGTGAAAGGGGCTTAAGTGATGACAGAATTCTCATTTTTGGGTGAACTATCCCTTTAAGAGAGTTTCACATTGATTTGGGTTTCAAAATGCAGCACTGCAACAAATGAAACCATGAGAAATATCAAAGGCACTTGTTTCACTTATCACACCTCTACCATTTTTAAACAGTGAATGTAAAAGACCCTGCTACTGAAGAGTGGCAAGATTTCAACAACAACAGCCAGTGGCTATGAAATGCTCTACTGTTATCAAGATGTTTTGAGTTGGTAAGTGAACAGCTGGCTTAACAGTTGCAGCTTGTCCAGGCCAATCAAGACACGAGACACAGACTAGTCCTGTCACCAATATGTCATTGAACAAGGCACTTAACTAGAGGATTGTACAGGTGGAACCTTCCTTGAAATACTCTCAATATTCATGAATGGGATTCCTATGAGCTTTTAAAGATGATTTCAGACTCATAACTTATCAAAAGTAAGGATGTTCAAAACTATGATCAAACTAACATTCAGACCTTCTGAGATCATCAAAACCAAGGGAACAGTATACACTGGAAAAAGAAAAAACTTTGCTAGGTATGAGCACGTCTTCTGTTGGATATCTCTCACCACAGGCCTGTGTTATCACAACAGAGCTCTTAAAACAGTCTTCATATCAGCCCTCCTTGATTTGCGAAGAGTAGAAAGAGAGAAAATAGAGCAATATTCTTCTGCGGCATCGCCCGGCAATGCTTGTCAGCAACGGTGTTTTTCACCCTGTCTCTCAGGGGAAAACAAGGGCTGTGGAGGAGTGATGGATGGAAGCGAAAATGAATTCATCAATTTCCCCACAAGGAACTGAGAGAAGCAACAAGGAGACGTCCAGGTGTTGACATGCGCTTCCGTGTGATGAGCGCCTGGCATCACATGTGTTCATGCAAACATGTTGCAGACCACAACGTAACACAAATACAGAGGCTCTATGTGCAGTCAAACTAATAGTATAATAATAATAATAATTTGTATTTATAAAGCACCTTTCCAAGACCCAAGGAAGATAAGACAGAAGTCAGATAAATATGCAGGATCATGTTTATTATGGAGAGCTTTATAAGTGAGATTTAGTATCTTGTAGTTTATGCACAAGGAAACCGGAAGCCAATGAAGGTGACCGAGGATTGGGGTAATGTGAAGAGAGCTGCAGAGTTTTGAACAGATTGCAGTCGTTTGATATTATTAGCTGAAGTGAATAACAGTAATCTAGTTGAGATGTGACGAAGGCATGTGTAACAGTTCTGCATTCTGCAGACTGAGAGAGAATAGAATATGAGAGATTTTACATAGTACTACTTTACCAGTGTGATCATTGAATGAAAGAGTGGAATCAATGAGAAACCATGAACGCACATGACTTTTTTCTATTTGTTAGCCCACAAACCATAAGATCTGAATGATCAAATATTAATTTACAGGTTTGCATCTGTTGACAGAACTCTGCAAATGAGTATGTTTTAACACCACATCAGAATCAGAATGAGCTTTATTGCAAGGTATGTTCACACATACGAGGAATTTGTTTTCGTGACAGAAGCTCCGCAGTGCAACATAATGACAGTGACAGAACAAAAAACACAAATTTGAATAATACATAAAAATACAAAAATACAAATAGGTAGGTAAGGAACGAAAATATACAAATTGACAATGTATGGCAGGTATATTACAATGAGCATTATGTATGTACAGGTATATTATGTGCAAAAAAGTTAAGTGTACGCTAAGTATGTGTGTTAGATAAATAAGTGTATGTATATATAAATATAAAATTGTTTTTATCAATTGTTCATTAGATGGATTGCCTGAGGGAAGAAACTTTTCCTGTGTCTGGTCATTCTGGTGCTCAGTGCTCTGTAGCGTCGACCAGATGGCAACAGCTCAAAGAGGGAGTGTGCTGGATGTGAGGGGTCCAGAGTGATTTTGCCAGTCCTTTTGCTCACTCCGGATAAGTACAGTTCTTGAATAGATGGGAGAGTTGAACCGATGATTCGCTCAGCAGTCCGGACTACCCTCTGTAGTCTTCTGAGGTCAGATTTAGAAGCTGAGCTGAACCAGACAGTTACTGAAGTGCAGAGGATGGATTCGATGATGGTGGAGTAGAACTGTTTCAGCAGCTCCTGTGGCAGGCTAAACGTCCTCAGCTGGCTAAGGAAGTACAACTTCTGCTGGGCCTTTTTCACAATGGAGTCATTGTGAATGTCCCACTTCAGGTCCTGAGAGATAGTGGTGCCCAGGAACCTGAATGACTCCACTGCAGTCACAGTGCTGTTCATGATGGTGAGTGGGGGGTGGGGGGGGTGCAGGGGGGTTTCTCCTAAAGTCCACGATCATCTCCACTGTTTTGAGTGTGTTAAGCTCCAGGTTGTTGAGACGGCACCAGACAGCCAGCTCTTTAACCTCCTGTCTGTAAGCAGACTCGGCACCATCCAGAATGAGGCCGATGAGTGTGATGTCGTCTGCAAACTTCAGGAGCTTGACAGAGGGGTCCTTAGATGTGCAATCGTTAGTGTACAGGGAGAAGAGCAGTGGGGAGAGAACACAGCCCTGGGGAGCTCCGGTGCTGATTGTACGGGTGCTGGATGTGTATTTTCCCAGCCTCACTAGCTGCTGCCTGTCTGTCAGGAAGCTGTTGATCCACTGACAGACGGAGGTGGGCAAGGAGAGCTGAGTTAGTTTGGGCAGGAGGAGGTTTGGGATGATCGTGTTAAAGGCCGAGCTGAAGTCCACAAACAGGATCCTCACATAAGTCCCCGGTCTGTCTAGGTGTTGCAGAACATAATGCAGTCCAATGTTTACTGCATCGTCCACAGACCTGTTTGCTCTGTATGGAAACTGAAGAGGATCCAGCAAGGGTCTAGTGATGTCCTTCAGGTGGGCCAGCACCAGTTTTTCAAATGACTTCATGACCACAGACGTTAGAGCCACAGGCCTGTAGTCATTTAGTCCTGTTATTTTGGATTTCTTTGGGATGGGGATGATGGTGGAGCGTTTGAAGCATGAAGGGACTTCGCACAGCTCCAGCGACCTGTTGAAGATCTTTGTGAAGATGGGGGCCAGCTGGTCAGCACAGGATTTCAGACAGGCTGGTGTAACACAATCTGGGCCTGGTGCTTTTTTCCTTTTCTGCTTCCAGAAGACCTGGTGCACCGAATCCTCGCTGATCTGAATTGCAGGTGTGGGGGAGAGGGGGGATGCAGGAGGTGTGAATGGTGAGAGCGCTTGATTGGAGTTGTGTTCAGGGCGGGTTGCAGGAGTTGTTTATGGTGTGAACGGTTGTTTGGAGAGGTGTACAGGATGGCTTACAGGAGTTGTGAATGGTGTGAATGGTTTTTTGGGGAAGCGTTCAGGGCAGGTGATGGGTGTTTTTTCAAACCTGCAGTAAAACTCGTTCAGATCGTATGCCAGTCGTTGATTCTCCACAGTGCTGGGTGGTGGTGTCTTGTAATTGGTGATCTTCTTTAGACTTTTCCACACTGATGCGGAGTCGTTCGAAGTAAACTGAGTCCTTATTTTTCCAGAATAATTCCTCTTTGCCACTTTGATCTCTGTTTATACAAGACATTGTCCCCCTTCATGTAAGCATCTTCTTTGGCCTGACGGAGCTGTCTGAGTTTTGCAGTGAACCACGGTTTGTCATTGTTGTAATTTAGTTGAGTCCTGGTAGGAATGTATATATCCTCACAGAAACTGATATATGATGTTACGGTCTCTGTGAGTTCATCCAGATTGATGGCAGCAGTTTCAAAAATACTCCAGTCAGTGTGGTCAAAACAAGATTGTAAATCCTGCTCTGCTTCATAAGTCCATCTTTTTACAGTCCTTAATACAGGTTAAGCTGATTTTAGTTTCTGCCTGTAGGTCAGTATAAGATGAACCAGAAGGTGATCAGAATGTCCCAAAGCTGCTCATGGAACAGAGTGATATGCATCCTTTATTGTGGTGTAACAGTGATCCAATATATTACTGTCTCTTGTGGGACATGTAACATGCTGTCTGTATTTTGGCAGTTCACGGGAGAGGTTGGCTTTATTAAAGTCCCCAAGAATGATTAAAATGGAGTCCGGGTGTTGTTGTTCTGTATGATCTGATCAGCGAGTTTCTGTAAAGCTGAGCTCACGTGCGCTTGCGGAGGAATGTAAACACTCACCAGAATGAACGAGTGAAACTCCCGCGGCGAATAGAACGACTTGCAGTTAATGAAGAGTGCTTCGAGATTTGAGCAGCACATCTTCTTTAACACGGTTACATCTGTACACCACCGTTCATTGATGTAAAAGCATGTCCCGCCGCCGGGTGATTTCCCCGTTGATTCTGCTTCGCGGTCCGCTCTGAATAGCTGAAAGTCCGGCAGATGGAGCGCGCTGTCCGGTATGGCATCATTCAGCCAAGTTTCCGTGAAACACAGAGCAGCAGAGTGTGAGAAATCCTTATTTGTCCAAGAGAGCAGAAGCAGTTTGTCCGTTTTGTTGGGTAGAGAGCGGAGATTTGCCAGATGGATGCTAGGCAACGGCGTTCGAAATCCACGTTATCTGAGTCTCACGAGTGGGCCAGCTCTTTTTCCCCATCTGCGCGTCCTCTTGAAGCGTGTGATCAGGGCAGCCGCTCCGCCGACAAGAATGTCCAGCAAAACATCAGAATAGTCGAAAACCTGTGATATATCGGGAGATGTGTGTTGACGAATGTCCAGCAATTCGTCCCTGGTGAAACTGATTGCAGGAATATAACTAAAGACAGGACAAACTAACAAAAACACAAAAACAACTGCAGAGCCCGTCACGGAGACAGTCATCCTGTATCGGCGCCAACATCATCTCACTTTGGATACACCAGCCCAGAGATTTGTTTAACAGTCACTGGAGTATGTAAATACCATTGATGCACCATCACAAGTGCCAACACAAACGAGGGATGTGTTGAGTCCTGTTGAGGGGTTTAATAAGGGAATAAATAGGCTGACGATACTTAATATTGATATTACATTCAGAAGCATGGAACAATTAAAACGTGACCGTGTAGAGAGGCTCTTGGGGTGGCGCCCTATTGATCACAGCTCTGGCAGGCAAGACCAGAGCTCTTGTTTTGGTACTCAGATAGGTAGAGATCTAAGCATCTCAGGGGATCAATTGAAAAGCGCAGCCACAAAAACAGCCAATTAGTAGCTACACTCCACAGCCTCCATCTCTCTCTCTCTCTCTCTCTCTTTCTCTCTCTCTCCATCCCTCCCTGCTCTCTTGCTTGCTCTCTTCCTCTCATTCTAGTACATTCCAAGGACCTCACTGGGTCTTTCCAAACAAACCAAGATATGTATATACACACGACAAGGAGGTTGATACCTTATAGCAGTTAACACCAAATGCAAATGAACCTCTCATGTCCTTCGTCCCCAAGAAGTCCATCCACGTTCCCTTGTCTGAATTTCATGTTCTGAGTTCTGGAACCCCGGTGTAATTCATTATCCCTGTCAAGTTAATGTTCTGTGTTGAGCCATATGGCGAGGCTAACACGCGCAATAAAGGAAATTCTTTCAACTTGTTATAATCAGCACATTGGGCTGTCCAAAAACTGACATAAACCACTTTATTGTGTTTGCTGCATTTTCTCTTAAAGTTCCTGACAAAAACAGGAAAGCAGGCAGGAAAGCAGAGCGGGGGGCTGGGGCTAAACTTGGAGGCCAGCAAAAGGAGGGAGGGAGGGAGGGAGGGAGGGTGAGGTAAAGAAAAAGAAAGCTCTACAGCTGTCTAAAGTTTCTGTCGGCATGAACCTTGAGCTATCAGTGCAGAGTCCTGAATGCTCGATGCCCACACAAAAACAAGCAAACACACAATCACAGACATCGCAATGCCAAACAAAGCCACACACCCACTCACTGGTTGTGTGGCTTTTAAAATGGATCCCTTTGTTTCCTCGTCTGGAGTGTTTGTGTATCTCTCCATTTTTTTCAAGGCTTTTGATGTTAAGACGAGTTCTGTTTGACAGTCGGCAAGGACGGGGCCCGAATCCAAGGCCCTCCTTTGCATGAACCCACCCGAGCAGGTAGCAAAGGGGTGAAGGGGGCTGTTCTTTGCCAGCGAAATGCACAGAGGGGCACAACCTCAAACACATGCTACCCCTGAGCTCAGCATCAATTTCTGTTAATTACAGTCTTGTCAGCAGTAGCATTATTCAAACAGCTAGCGCAAATGTTAATGAGCTCTTATTTGCATATTTATTTTTTTCTTTGTTGAAATGTCATTGATTATTATGTTCTACAATGGTGAATGCCTCTGCTGATGCGCTCTGATATGTAATTAGTCATTAGATGGAATGAATAGATCAATTAAAAGGAGGGAGAGAGGACAAATCAGAAGGAAGATGGAAAAAAGATTGAATAGGATTACGGGAGTGGAGAACGAGACTGCCGTCTTAAGGGGAGTCATCACTCTACAACAGGAGCGTGTTGAAGACACCTAATGTAAGAACAGCCTCTTAACTGATTCATACAAAAATAATTTTGTAAAAAATATATATATATATCCTGTAATGCACTGCAAATCCCTTGTTGAAGACCCTGATGTAAGAACAGCAACTCAAACTATATATATTTTTCAATTATGAAGTAAAGATGACGTTCTAGAAATCCACATGTGAACATCTATGCAGTGACTCTCTTCCCTCTTGCTGAGAACAACCCACTGAGAATCTCACAGGTTCGCAGGATCTCCTGACTCACCAGATGGGGAAGAGGGAACTGTGTGTGGACTTGTCAGTACACACAGCAGCTGGATTTGTCCAAACACCCCCACCTCAGAAAGTCAATGGGATGACCAGGTCTGCGCAATGTGATTTTCTGTTGTTACTGGGGGGGGGGAATGTTATCTTTTGACCTCTGCGGTCCCTAACTTAACCACCCTCTCCAGCCAATGCCCGTTACTCCCTGATATGAGACAGCAAGAGAGAGTGAAATGGATTACTCTAGACCAGATGGGAACATTCCACATGACCAAACCAATCAATCACCTTGGTGGGACGCAGGTGCGGCACAGCCGTGCAGCAACACACCATTTCACAGTCTATCGGCCACAAACACATGGTCACCAATCAATGGCTCCCTAAGGACGCGCGCTTCTCCCCTACCCCACCGGTTCATGGCTGATGACTTCATAATCACACATCCCTCTCTCTCCCTCCTTTCTCCTCCTCTCGCTCTCCCCCCTCAGTGGAGGAGTATGATGAGCTATCTAATAACTGATGACTCCCCTCAAGTTCACATGTGTGTGAGACAGTCGCTTGTAGTCAGACCCGATGCTGTGCATTGAAAATGCGGTGGAAAAACAGGAAGGTGGGGCGTTCTTTTATGTCCCAGGATGGATATCACATCATCTGAGCCACATCAAAGGTTCCATAGCCGGCTGGTGTCAGATGCCAAGCAACTGTTAAACAATGGAGCCTCACTGGAAGGAGGGAGAAGGATGAATGCAGGAGGGGAATTTTGATGCCGCATACTCTTAAACTCACACACAAGCATGCAGAAATCCTGTTTAAAGACACATTCGAGTTGCGGAGAGACTCGGACAGCAGAGAACAGACATATGTCAGAAGGAATGAAAGAGTTGTCAGTATTAAAACATTTCTCTTTTCATATTGTAGAAGTGTTTAGTAACACTTCTCAAGGTTCTTCTGTCAGAGAGAAATTGTGTAACAGAGAGGGAAGCTTGTGAAAACAATTCACTCTGTATGTGTGAAAGTGTTTTGGGGAGGCTAGATGCTACCAACCCAGAGGGATAGTTTTAATACAGCTGGTGGAGTAGACACTTTATACACCAAAATTATTTAAATATGGAAGCTGTGCAGCTTATATCACAGAATATAACAGCTGGAGCTCTGTATTGTCCAATGAGAAGCCAGGACTGGAATAATCCATTTTATAACATAGAGGTACAGTACTGTTCCAGGCTGAAGTCTGTTAAACTTGTATTTATTTAATTTATTTTTATTTATTCATTTTAAAGCATTCATATATTTATACAGCAAGGATAGTTTAAACTGAGCAAAAGTAACAGTAAAAACTTTACAAAATGACTAAAGGTTTATATTTTAAATAAATGGTTTATTTAAACTTTCTATTCATCAAAAAATCCTGAAAAAATGCATCACAGTTTCCACAAAAAAAAAAAAAAAAAAATGAAGCTGCACAACAGTCTACATTTAAAATAAGAGGAAATATATCATGAGCACCAAATCAGTATATATGAAGGATTTTTGAAGGCTAATGTGACACTGAGAACTGGATAAAATTCAGCTTTACCATCGCAGGAATAAATTACATTTCAAAATATATCAAAACCAATAATGGTTATTTTAAATTGTAATAATATTTCACAATATTACAGATTTTTTAAAATCAAATTCACCATTGGTTGGTATGAGATTTCTTTAAAAAAATAAAAGAAAAAAGATTTTACTAAATTTTACAGGCCCTTAACCTTCAAACAGTATAGTGTACTTTAATGTCAGGAACTGAAATAAAGTATTTAAACATTAAACAGCAAATTAAATGAATATTATACAAAATGTATGGAAAATGTACTAAAAAGAAAGATGATTTTAAAACAGCAAATGCTGAAAATGTTGTAACACCGCCTGATTAATTAGCCTGAATGATATTTATCTCTATTATTCCAATACATCCATTTGATTTATCTGGATGATGTGAGGCTGAAGGCTTAAGGGGATCTCTAGAAAAGTGTAGCAACTATACCAACTGTGATGAGCTAACTGCATCTGTATGTGGTTTTTTTTGAGGGTTGAAATCCAAAGGTTGCATTCGTTTTTCTTCACAAACAATGACAGACTCTTGAATGTGTAGCTAATGCTGGAGTGCTGTAGCACTGAGAGTCTTACACACAGCCGCTCATTCATGGGATTCGTCTCTCCTCTCTGGATTAGATGTGGGGGAGGATGGGTTATTTCTAGGCAGACTGACTGCACGCTCACCACCTGAGCCCCCAAGCCAGGTGTGTGTGTGTACATGTAAGTGTGTGTATATGTAAGAACAGCACCTGTGGGGCACAGCAGGAGCTCGGCTACACACAGGTGGGAGCAAGAAGCCCTACTGTCCATCCCATGAGCCCCCTCTCATTTCAACAGGTCGCTCCATAATTATACTCAACACAGCCCATTAGCCATCAGCCTTCAGAAGAACATATGCTCCGACATCGCTCCACACCGCACGCCTACGCGTGAAAGACTGTGGGGGAGATCGTCTTCCACTGGACACGGTGCCTGAAAATACCTCCAAACTGCTTTGTCTACACTGTAAGGATCTTCAATAGCTGTGATATGGTGAAAAGCTACAGTGGCATTAATGTATATAATCACAAAACAATAAGAAAAACAAATATTAAAGTTTAAATACATTACAATTTTGGATACGGATAAGCCAATAATTAGTTTCAAGTAATGTTTGTAAATTTACAGTATAATGTAAAGTATAAAAACTAAATATTTATTTTGAGATTTGCTAAAGATTTGCATTTAAGTGATACTTAATTATTAGTGTGTTTCAGTGCTGAGCAGTATGACCCCAAATCTGTATTGTATTTTGTGAGATTTTGGATTATAGTGGATTATTTTACTGTCAGAGGAGTATGCAGAATAACACTGTAATGTTAAATACAAATGTACCATCAAAAAGGCTGGTAACCCAATCAATTAATTAAAAAATATTTTTGGCAAGTATACCAGTTAAATTAAAACATGAATAAAAACGTTTGTGATACTGTGATAATGTTTTAAATGTATTATTATTATTTTAAGAAGTACATTCTAATGTGCAGCAGTTATGGATCTCTGCAATTTGAACATATAGTAATATATTTCCTGTTATAATTTCTCAAGTCAACTTTTGTTTAAGATTTGATGATCATAAAACTCAATTGAAACATTATCAAATGAAACAGTGAATAAACAATTACATATTCAACATTGGTCTACATCAATTTGCATAAAATATCTGCAGGTTTACTTTAATTTTGACCAGGCGCCATGTAGTAGTAAATGTGACCACACAGAGAAGCGCTGCTTTCATGGTTTGTGCTTCTTTAAATCAGCTTTTTTGTTGTTGTTATAGAAAAAAAAGAAAAAATTAAATTAAAAAAGTATACAAGGACTAAAGTATGCTCTGAATAAAATACAAAGTAAACTTAACAAAAAATATCTTACTGAATTATTTTATTGTTTTATTAAATTTTGTTTTGTTGTATATAAGATGTTTTTTTTACTACGTTAATGTCATCTTTTTTTCTTCACCGTTCTTCATTTGAATTGATGCTTTGGAAACAAGGTGTGCAAAACAATCATGACTATAAAGTAGTTTGAAACTGAAAGCTGAAAGAGAGAGACAGAAACAGAAAGAGGGAAAGAGAGCGAGAGACTGAGAGAGAGAAGTCTGGTAAAGTCATTGACAGCAGCAAGCTGCTCTGGGTCCAGACTGCGTTTGTTTCACTGGCAGAATTCCTTCCTAATGAATCACTGCCCTTCAAATTTGCATTTTCATTTAACAATCACTAACATTGTCACTGGCATGAGCTGCTGAATACCAAGGGATAGAACAAGAGGGCGGAGGGTGGAAAAAGAGTGCACACACCAGAAATTGGTTTTAAAAAAGAAACACTCTAACAAATGTTGGGTTAAAAACAACCTAACTTGGGTTACTTGGCAACCCAGCGATGGGGAAATATTGGACAGAACACATGCTGGTTTATTTTGACTCAGCTGGTTGGGTTGGATGTTTTTATCCAACATGCTGGGTTGTTTTATTTAGGTTATCTATTGTTTCAAAATTACTATATTGCTGGCTTAAAATGGGCTGATATTAAAAATCACACACAGATTTACTAGAGGCAATAGATGAACATTTAAGCAAGAACACTCATAGACAAAAATAAAAGACAAATTGAATGTATTTGAGGGAATACAGCGCCGTTTACAATATTTCATACATTTAAACTTGTTTAACAAACATTATATCAATAAATATTTTACTTACGGCTTTATAAATGAAATAAAATGTATACAAACCTTTATTTCGATGAAGAAGCTACGATAAAAGTTATAACCTGTTAGTTGATGAAAGTGCTGTATCTGCCTCAGATACAGTCGTTCTAATGATAGACAAAACACACAATTCGCTGGTCAACCAACTCCATTTGACTTTGATTTTCATAAAATGTTAAGTGTCTGATAATGCCACAACTCTGATGACGCAGTGTTTAATTATATTTATATCCTTTTTCCTATATGTCAGTGCTTAGAGGTATGCCATTGGATTTTTTTATATATCAAAACTGTGCCCCACTGTGATTTACGCCACTGCCACACCATATGGCTCTGAAACACCACCACTGATTGAGAGTGCAGAGAACGAGAGCGATGCAGCGAGAGAAGAAGCTGATTGGAGGAAAACAGCAAAGAAAACACGAAGGACAGAGACAAGAGCCCAGAATCCTACATACATACTCCAATAAAGTCTGAAAGCAGATTTGGGCGTTGTTTTGTTCAGGCTTTGGTATGCATGTAATGGGATTGGATTAAATAATGCCAGCTAATGATATAGTCATCAAAGCCCAAAATGCCACATGCTGCTCGTGTTACTGAGTAAATCCAACTGCGCTGCACATGGATGCAGAATGTAGGCGTCGCCTTTTCATGTATCATTCAGCATTATTGAGATTTCAGGCATATTTCTGGACGCCATCATGAGTTGAACTATTAGGTGCAAGATATCAGAGATAAAAGAATCTAAACTATTCTAAGACCTGAAACATATACTACACAAGAGTGTTGACTCACACAATTCCAGCTACGTGTGGTGTGTGTTGCATTTAAAAGGAAAATCTTGTTAGTTAAAATAACAGGGATCCCACACAATTTGACAAATGAATTTCCATGACTTTTCCATTCAACATTGTTGTGCTCAGTAGATAATAGCTTTTAAAAATTGAAGAAAGGCTATATTTAAGTACTTAAGAAATAGTACATATACACTACCTTTCAAAAGTCTGGGCTCCGTTTAATGTTTTTGAGCACAGGTCTCTGCCTGCTATGATTTGATCCCAAAAAAATAATAATATTGTGAAATATTATTGCAATTTAAAATAACTGCTTTCTATTTTTATATATTTAAAAATGTTATATATATCGGTGACAGTCTTCAGTGTCACATGATGCTTCAGAAATCATTCTCATAGCAAAGCTTAAAACAGTAATGATTTTTGAGGAAACTGAATTTACTTCCCAAAATACTTTTAATAGAAAGACAAACAGAACCACATTTATTCCAAATAGAATTATTTATAACAACAGTAAAAGTGTGCATTCAATATTCAATTGTATATATATTCAATATTGACACATCAATATAAATCATAAAAAAAAAACATTAAAAATCAATTTTAATGAAAGAAATTACCATGTTTTATTGTGATCTTGTAAATTTCCATGACTTTTTCAGGCCTGGAAATCACAATTGTAATACGTCCTGATATTTCCAGGTTTTTTTTATTTTTTTTATTACAGTGGAAGTTAAGCTGGTAGTTAAACTGGTGACATACTTATAGCAAGGTACCTTAATAATAATACATTGGCTTTAACTGGACAGATAGCACCACAGTAACGCACATACAATGCGACCTCATGTTTGCAATGTGCTGGCTGAGCATTTGCATCACCGCACTTGCGTTGCAAATGTTTCTGGCTTAACCTTTAGCCTGGCATTAATATTTTTTTTTTGTTTTTGCTGTCTCTGAGCTCTCCTGGCCCTCTGAGAACAGCCCTGCAGACATGAGCGCACCAGGTCCCAGCTGATCTCTGCAGCTGCCTGCCCGCTCGCCTGACCCCCTCCACACAGAGGCCCGGGCCTGGGGAAGCCAAGGCAAGGGCGAATGACGGGTGGCTGGATAGATGCATAGATGTAGGGAAGAAAGGAGGGGTGTTGTCAAAGGAAGCAGCGAAGGAGAGGGATTTGTGGCCTTTCAGGCCGACTTGGGCTCTTCATGCTTGGTTGAGCGCAGTAACAGATAAGCGCACACTGGAGCTCTGCATAATGACCAGCTACATCCACTACACTTCACACTAGTGCCACCAGACTCCCACACCACTACAGATGTCCGCTCTGAGCCTGTGTCAGCACACATTGCTTCCAGCATCTTAAACACTCCTGTGTGTGAGTGGCTAAAGTTGAGGCTGCTCAAATGTCATGAACAGTGCCTTGTTAAACTATTCACAACCTTGACTAATTCACAAGGGCGGGTCACACAGGACATCCTGTTGCATTCAAAAACAGCCAGATGCAGTGCAGTGACAGTGCAGTGTTTTTAAAAAATGGTAACGGGACACAGCAATTTAAAATCAGCACTCATGTTGTGAGATGCTGAAAACAGTGAGTTGCGCTGTGACATCTTTGGCATGCTTATACAGGTTTGCAATAACTAATTGATAATAATCAACAATGAATGTGATTACAGATTAATCACATAAAACAATTACAAATCACACTTTACATCATCAAAGAAATGATTTTCCATGGACAAATGAATAGATCAATTATCAAAATAATCATTACCAGCAGCTGTATTTATATAGGTCAACTATTTAGAACACCGTGTGAACAGTCCAGTTAGAGCCACTTAAAACAGCTGTTTTTGCATTAAACAAACTAGACAAACCATCTTTGACCACATAATGATGCTTTTTCAACGTATTTTAAGATGCCATGTCCAGTTCTTTTGAAGAACTGATAATAGCATGTGCTTAGAGGTGGTGTCTTGAAATGTTTCTAAAATTTAAGGACTTTTTTTTTTTATAATTCTTTTAATCTAATACAATTTAGCAAGGATGCATAAAATTCATCAAAAGTGACAGTAAAGACTTTTATTATGTTACAAAAGATTATTTCAAATAAATGCTGTTCTCTTTTTCATCAGCTCCAGCAAAGTCTGGTGTAATGGCTGCTGAAAATTCAGCTTAAATATATTAAAACAGAAAACAGTGTTGTAATGATAGATTTCACAATATTACTGTTTTTATGTTTAGATTTTTTGTATACTTTCTGTATGTTTTTTTTTACCAAATAAATACAGTCTTGGTAATAGGGTTGGGTATCGATTGGGTTTTATTCGATACTGGTGCCATTTCAATACTTTTATAACAGTACCGGTGCTTAAATGGTGCCTGAATCGATACCAAATAAATAAAAAAGCCTAAAAAGGATAACATTTAAGAACATTAAAAAGATTTAAATTAAATCCATAGCTTTCACTCTGGATGCTCTCATTTCCCAAGCTCCCCTTACTTATAATTAAATTAAATGAAGTATATTTAAATAAGTGTAATTAAAGTATGCGTTCATATATGTTAAGAGCTAAGTTAGATTTTCACTGGAGGAAACAGCTGTGGTGTGATGAGCGGTGAACGGAGCGGAAACTTTACAGTAGATGAGAAACCGACTGCTCCCTCGTGACCTTTTGTAAACTGTAGGCTATTTATGACAAAGAACTGCACAGATACAGATATTCTAAAAATCTATCGATAAACACACACCTTGTGTCCTGTTTGTGTTTGAGTCTGCTCGCGCTGCTACGCTGCGGTCTGTGGATTGAAGAGCGCACTGAAAGACTGGGAGGAGACAGGCCTGCTGCCGTTTTAATATGAAATTTAAGGGGACTGACTCTGAGGCGATCGCGAATTTGAGTACAGTTTATGGAGCTAAATGCTATAGCCCCGCTAAAAAAGCCTAGCGACGCCGGTGCTTTCTGATTCGGTTCGGTGCATACCGATTCCATAGGTACAGGTGCCATATTGGTACTGGGCTTCGGTACCCAACCCTACTTGGTAAGCATTGGAGACGTTAATTTAAAAAAATATATATAACTGACTCAAAACTTTTGAATGGTAGTGTATGTAAACAAAAAGGAGGTTCATTTCATTATGCATAATTGGAGGTTTAGGGGGAAGACAGACATGCTTAATAGGGTGCATTAGTGAGCAGAGAGAGGAAGGATCAAATGGAAGTATATACAGGGAGGAGGTAGAGAGAGAGAGAGAGAGAGGGAGAGAGGGAGAGAGGGAGAGAGGGATAAAGAGAGTTCTCTTATGCACCTGTGGCCCTGCTGTGTTGTGAAGCTGCTCTGCGGATCGTGCACCTGAGCAGCACCTGGTTACAATCAGAGAGTGCCAGCCAGCGGGAGGCCCTCAGAGACCCCACACATACACCTGCCTCTACCGCTACACACCAGGGAACCAGAGCACAGCGTATAGCTTCATGCTCAACATAAAGGAATAATTAAAAAGCAAATAAATAAATCACATGCAGCTCAAGATACGTACAGATTAGCAGAGCACTTTTTTCTTACCCTCAGCTGAACAAAAGGATAGCGAGATGCATCTTTTATTGCTGTCTGGGCAGGGCAAGAAACATCATCAAGGATGCCTCTCATCCTAACCATGGACTTTTCACCCTCCTTCCATCCGGCAGGGGTTACAGGAGCCTACACTCTCGAACTAGTAGGCCCAGGAAGAGCTTCTTCCTCGAGACTGTGACACTTCTGAACTCCACACCACCAATCTAACCTGCACCTGCTCATTTACTGCACTGGTCACAGTACTTTACATACATTATTTTGCACTATTCATATTTTGCACAGACTGCACATGGTTAAAGCTATTACACTATAAACTGTCTAAAGTTATTACTGTACAAGCACAGTAAACTATTTCTTCAAAAAATATCATTGCACTGCTGTTTTTTTTTTTGCATATAATACATTGTTCAACAATACTTTTGCACACTCATCCAACTGTATTTATTACCACTGTTCTCACGTTCCTGCTATTCATAATATATATATATAATCCTTCATTGCTCTGTTCATAATGTACATACAATCCCTACATTGCATTCCTATTTATATTCTGTATATACTCTGCTCAATACTGTATATAGCAACTCCACTGTACATTCTGTATATCATAGCTTTACTTACTCTGCACTTTCATGTACAGTATATAAAACACTATATTCTTGCACTTCTGGTTAGTTGCTAACTGCATTTCATTAGCTCTGTACTTGTACTGTGCATAATGACAATAAAGTTGAATCTAATCTAATCTAATCTTGGCATCTCTGTGCTGCTCCTCTTGTGCACAAAGAAAAAAGAAAAAAGAAATAAAACACAACCGGCTACAAAACGCTGTGCACACTTTGCATTGTCACTAAATGACTGCATAATTTCATTTCCTGGAAAGCCATTAGGTTTCATCAAAGGAGATGAGAAACAGATGAGAACAGTTCTCTTATGCATGGAGAATTAATTTTGTGGCACGGCATGCACGGGAGCTCCACACTAACACCACAAGCACTGCAGGCAGAAAGTTGGGATGCAAATTTCAGAAATTAGTGTGTCGTTCTGCAATTATTTTTCACAAGGCGTAAGCGCACCAAGAGAGATTAAATGACTGCAAACCACCTGTGACACTCAAAAACAATGCGCTACTCCAAGCATGCAGCCAAAACTGCAGTATATAGAGTGATATGAACAGAATATATATTTCCATTTCCTGCTGAAGGATATGGCCTTGCTAAGAGTTATATTTTAGTTTTAGACTCACAAACTTTTAAAGGGTTGAGACTGTTCTGAAATTACTGACTCTCTGGCCCTCATTCAAAAATGTATCAAACAGGGATGAACTTGAATTTACTAAACAAATAAAATACTAAGAAACTAAAATAAACGGATTGTAAACACTACTAGTGAATGTAGGCATCACAACATCATGAAAGCCAAGTATGGTGACCCATACTCAGAATTTGTGCTCTGCATTTAACCCATCCGAAATGCACACACACAGAGCAGTGAACACACACACACACACTGTGAGCACACACCCGGAGCAGTGGGCAGCCATTTATGCTGCGGCGCCCGGGGAGCAGTTGGGGGTTCGATGCCTTGCTCAAGGGCACCTAAGTCGTGGTATTGAAGGTGGAGAGAGAACTGTACATGCACTCCCCCCACCCACAATTCCTGCCGGCCCAGGACTCGAACTCACAACCTTTCGATTGGGAGTCCGACTCTCTAACCATTAGGCCACGACTTCCCTGTAGTCGTACAGGGAAGTCGACTTGCCATCATAATGTACATAATGTTATTTTGATATTAGCTAAAGATTACATTTAAAATTATAAGTAATGTTGACCAATAAAAACTTTTTGTTAAGCCACAAATCAGCATATTAGGATAATGTGACACTGAAGACTGGAGTAATGGTTGCTGAACAATCAGCTTAGTCATCAAAAGGAATAAATAACATTTCATAATATATTCAAATAGTAAACAGCTTTTTAAAACTGTAATAATATTTCAAAATATTACAGTTTTGATTGTAATTTGAATCAAATAAATGCAGCCTCTGTGATCAAGAAAATCTTACTAACCCTTAAATAAAATCTGGCTGTGTAAATTGTATATAATATGTAATGTTATGTAATATATTGGTTAAATAATACTAAAATAAAACAATGCATGATTACCAAATTTAATTACGAAAATTAAACCATTTATTTTACACAATATTTGCTCAGATTTGACAAAAATATCAGAAACAAGCATCAAGCTAATTAAAGGTACAGGTTGTAGGACCTGCCACTAGAGGGTGCACTACCAAAACAATAACAATCACGTGGTTTGATGACGCTAAGGAGGAGCGTGGAATGATGGGATTTGTTGTCTTATACCCAACCACTGACGCCCATCAATCAGACAGAAAGATAAATCATGGATTTAAAAAAACTTGTTTAAAAAAACGAGTAAAACACAATTGAGATCGGCATCTCTTTCTAGTTGAAGTTTGTCGCGAAGCTCTCTCCATCTAGAAAATGCAACACCGATATTGATCCTCGCTCTTTCGCTCCTCTTGTCCCAAACTCTTCTTGGGTCGTTTGGTTGGCCCGTGCACTTCCGGGAGCTCTCCTTGTCGACAGAACCAGCGGCAGACGGTAAACAGTAATTATGTTCCATAAATAAGTAACACAATCCACCATAAAACATGCAAGAAGTAGTAAATAAGGAACAGCTTGAAGCAAGATAGTGGTTTGCTGGACGCTAGACACTACATCCGCATTTTTCCATGACACTGTTGTCATGTGGTTTCTAAGTCAGTAAAGGTGGTAACAAAGGGTAACTAACATCATAGATATTGTTATTAATCAGCTGGACAAAATATATAACACTAGCCTTGTGGTTTTTGGATATTTTACTGCAAATATCTTAAAAATTGTACCTTTAAAGGTCAGAGCTATTGTTGTGTGATATCTATCACTGGTGAAGCTGAGAATGTGAGATGTTTGCTTTCTGAGGGCCAGAACAACAGCAACACATGAACAATATCTACTGCACTCTTTATACAATGCTCCTGGGAAAGGAGTGTTTAGGTGCGACAAGGGTGAGAGGTGTCTTCATCTCGGGGGAAGAGATGGGGATGAAGACTTGACCTGGGGGAGCGCTGGTGAACCTTTTAATGTCCCAGGCCAGGAACACAAGCTCCTGGGTTACATTAGATTTTATCTAGCAGGCGATATCACACGTGTGCAATCACTAGATGTGTCTTCTGAGATCAGCTCTGAATAACACAGCTTAATATAGATGTGTACAGAAGGCCTGAACCCAGCAGAAGAAATCCAAGTCTTACGAATCACTTCAGTAGTGAACAGGGCTGTATGTGTGTGTGTGTGTGTGTGTGTGTGAATGTGCATGCGTTCATGGTGCTAATAATAAGCAGATTATATTTAATAGAACAGAGAGGATGTGCGGCAGGCCACAGGAACGTGAGTGCATCCACAAGCCAGTCAGCATTGTTAAAAATATAGACAGGCACATGGATTGAAATGCTGGAGTGACAAATACACGGTCACATGCTCAAACACACACACACACACAGACTCGCTTATGGTTATTAAATCAAACGGACTAATCTAAACCAGCTGAAATCTTTCATGAGTGGCTTGCGGAAGAACAGAACAGTAAAAAGAGAGAATTTCTCAGATACAAGGAAGCCTGGAAATGTCCTTGTAATATCTTTTGTCTCTCTTTGATGCTCAGCCATCAGTGTGACTCAAAGCAGAGATCCAGAATTCCACAATGAGATGGTAACTTCAGTGACTTCATCAGACATCATCTTCTCTCTCATCTCTTCAGAGAGTATGTGAAGTCAAAAATTCAATACAAGTCATCTTGAAAATGAAACCAGGAGGTTTTATGAAAAAATAAAACAGTAAAAAAGACGACGAATGCTAAAGACGAGTAGCAGAAGGATGTTTGACTCATCCTGAGGTTAAGTCAGATCTTTATTAAAGGGGTCATATGATGCTTTTTTAAAGCTCATTTTTTTTCTGTATTTGGTGTAACAAAATATGTTGACATGCTTTAATGTTCAAAAAACACTTTATTTTTTTTAATGCTATACATTATTGTAGTTCCTCTATGCCCCGCGTCTCTCAAACGTGTTGTTTTCTACAAAGCCCCTCCTTCTGACAAGCGCAGTCTGCTCTGATTGGCCAACTGACCCAGTGCATTGTGATTGGCTGAACGCTGCAAGTACTCGTTGGAAATGTAATGCCCCTTTCCATAATCGTGAGCTTCATCTTTCAAAATAAATGTAAAGACAGTTAATAATGTCCTTAGTTTTATCATCAGTTCAAGACCAAAAGAGGAAGAGTCAAAAGACACCGTGATGAAGCTTGTATGTGTTTGCAGTACACAAGCCATAGACGGTTAAGACTCCACTGTGTGACCCGGTCTCTCTATCTCTCTCTCACAAATACACAATGCACAAAAATTAGCATTTGAACAGTCAATAGCAAACTAATACCAAAACATACTTGCAGTAGCTGATTCAGAAGCGCCAGATTGTTGTAGCAAAGATCTCCTCAGAATAACCTCCTCTCCTAGGTTCACGAAACGGTTGTCCATAAAATGCGTTGCTGTTCTGTTTTATGTAATCTTAAAGATTTCTAAATAAATCTACTTTCTGAAGCCCAAATAAAGTGCTTTTGCTTTCACCTAGATACACACAGCATCTCCCTGACACGGCTGCTTCAACACTAACTGCGGTTACTAAAACCATGCCTTCTTTCTTTGAGTGAACATTTGGGCGGCATTACGCAAATATTTCCACATAGTGACAGACATGTGTCAATGCATCATATGACCCCTTTAAGAGTCATTGAACGCTAAAGGCCACTGATGACTTTTTCCACATTTTCTGTGCTGATTTGGAGGGAAAACATGCAGATTCATCTTAACAGATTTAAAGTCACAATGAAAGGGAAGTAGCAAAAAAAACATTTCTTCCATGTTCTAAGGTGATAAACAAGTAGTAGAGCTGCCATTTGCTATTTCTGCTGAACAAATTTCACATATTACCACTTTAGCATGCTTTAAATTTTAAAATGCATACATTTTTAGGTCATGATGAAGTGCGTCCACACTGCTGAAATGAGTAAGAACTGTATGAGAGGAGAACTGTATGAATCACAGCAGCAAATTCTGCAGATTTCCATGCAGTTTCACAGCCACGTTTTGTTTGGCCCTGCTGATGACTATTTAACACAATGCTTTCAGGAAAAACGTTCACTGGAATTGAGCGTGACCCAAAAGTCCAGCACTAAACTCCATCAGAGGTGAGCGTTTTGCCAGGAAACACAGCTTCCTGAAAACATGTATGTGCATTACTCAAATCAAGTTTCCCTTGAGCTGGAAAGCCACAAGCTTCACCTTAGATTCACCTGATTGCAGCGGTTTATTTATTTATTTTTTTTCCAATGAGCATTCAATTTAAAACTCATGTACTGTGTTTTGTTCTAGACCGTTTCATCAAGTCTAAAACCCGGCCGGCTCTATCTGTGCCAACTGTTACCCGTGGAGTCTGGAATGTCAACAAAGTACTAAACTAATTTGTCTTTTGTGATGGTAATCTGTTTGACCAGTAAATACTGGCTGCGCTGAAGAAGCAGGATTCTCTATGTGCATGCAGATTTCTTCTTAATCTAAAGCTGCATTAAGCCTTATTAAATATTGCAGTATGGAGCACAATCCAGCCTCACATTACAAACAGTCATGCACACAAGCAAGCACGAGATGCGCTCTAGGGCTGACTGATTAATGTTATTTCAGTTGATTATAGGGTTAAACTGTGCTACAAATTATGTTTAGGCTTCTGAAAATGGAACAGACATAGTTTATGTTTTTCAGAACTGAAGGTTTGTGATTACAAATTACTCGATGTCATCGGATGCTGCATCAAAGGATTGTGTACAGCACAGGACAGTTTTAGCCGTCACAGTGTGGATGCCACGTGCAGGCAGAAAGACGAGGAGGATGCTGGGTAAGAGGATTGAAACAAGGCACCGGCACGTGCGGCACAGACCGACTGACCTCTGACCTCGACACTCTCATGGGCTTTCTTCAAGCATACACACAGACACATGCTGAAACACACACTGCTACATTCATTCACACCTACCCATAGGGTCTAAATGGTCCATATAGGAAGATGATGCAACAAAGAGAAATATCTATCCATTCAGAGACAAAGCTCAAAGGTAATGCGCAGTTAAGGCGGACACGGATCACGTTCTGCTATTATTATCTGACCAGTAGCTCTACATAAGTTCAAATCCATTGCAAATGAAGCAAAAGAAGGGAGTGTGACCTTTAAAATGGATCGCCATTATTCAGAACAAGCAGTAGTTACTCTAATTCAAATGTTATGTCAAAATAAACCGTCATTACCAGCCATCTGCCTAGCACTATAAACTGTACCAAGTTCATTATCATACACAATAGCTACCTCCAGGTAACCCCAAGCTGCTCTCAACATGTCATACTTCACTTAGAGAGAGCATGGAACCAGGCCGCAAAGGCATATTAAAGACTCCTAAATGAAGCATTTCAATTAAACCGCATAATGGGATAATGGTTTATGAAAGCAAATCAGTGGAATTTCTTATATTAACATTGCAGACTAACAAGGATATATATTTGTTAAGATTATAGTTTAAATGAGGCTGGATTTTATGTATTATTTATGTATGTGTCTGAATTAAAAAGCGAGATTCAAGAAGGTTTTATCAGCTACAAACAGTTTGAAAATGTAAACAAAGCCAGACTACGATTTCTATTTCCTTCAAGAAAGTGCAGACCACTGGGATTTGTCTTGAGATAATCCACTTAGATTACCATGGTTCTGTTTTTAAATGGCACAAGTAGTAAAAAAAAAAAAAATGGGTCACATAAAACCCACAAATAACTGACAAGCCAGGGTTCCCTCAGAAATGCCATTTATGTGATGGTAATGCTTAATTGTATTATATTCACATTCAAGCTCTGCCTCATTCATTGGTGAGTAATAACCTTTCAGAGATGATTTAATGAGGTTGCTCTGGAATAGGCAATTCCATGTAAATCCCAGATATTACTGCTGAAATTCAATTTGATGAGACTCGGCTTCCTCGTCCAATCCCAGCAAGATAGCGCAAACAATTTAGCCGTGCAATCAGATTGTCCAATTCCCTGACACACCATTGTTCCAGATCATTTCCATATTTTGCTTCTTATAGGCATAATTAGTGCTGCATCAACAGGACAGAGGAAAACCAAACATCCTCCCTACCTCCACCATGCACACACACACACACACACACGCACACACAAATGCAGATCAATTGGTAGAGATAACATTTTGTTTTGGTGGGTTTCGTGCAGTAGCACCCATCCGTAAACTTGCCACCTTACATGGCAACCGGTCTCCAGGGTGATGCTACACAGAGCAGCCTATAAAGCTGTCATGTGTGAACACATCACAATAGCAGCAGACAGAGAGACCTCAGATCTAACCACATCCATCAATCACGTTCAAGGGATAAACAACTCATTGTGCCTCTTATCAAACCATTTTGTCTGGTAAATCTCTCAGAAAATGCCATTTTTTATCATTACCTTAATCACATTTTGAACAAAATACAAATAAAATGTACAATTTAAAGGCTTGATCACCTCGACTGTCATGAAAAATAGTAAGAACAAATACCTTAATAAACAAATGACACCCTGCTTGTTAATAAATAAAATTGTTGCATAAAATAACTATAATATACTGATAACAGATATGCTACTTTACAACCCGAATTCCGGAAAAGTTGGGATGTTTTTTAAATTTTATTAAAATGAAAACTAAAGGAATTTCAAATCACATGAGCCAATATTTTATTCACAATAGAACATAGATAACGTAGCAAATGTTTAAACTGAGAAATTTTATACTTTTATCCACTTAATTAGCTCATTTAAAATTTAATGCCTGCTACAGGTCTCAAAAAAGTTGGCACGGGGGCAACAAATGGCTAAAAAAGCAAGCAGTTTTGAAAAGATTCAGCTGGGAGAAAATCTAGTGATTAATTAAGTTAATTGATATCAGGTCTGTAACATGATTAGCTATAAAAGCTTTGTCTTAGAGAAGCAGAGTCTCTCAGAAGTAAAGATGGGCAGAGGCTCTCCAATCTGTGAAAGACTGCATAAAAAAATTGTGGAAAACTTTAAAAACAATGTTCCTCAACGTCAAATTGCAAAGGCTTTGCAAATCTCATCATCTACAGTGCATAACATCATCAAAAGATTCAGAGAAACTGGAGAAATCTCTGTGCGTAAGGGACAAGGCCGGAGACCTTTATTGGATGCCCGTGGTCTTCGGGCTCTCAGACGACACTGCATCACTCATCGGCATGATTGTGTCAATGACATTACTAAATGGGCCCAGGAATACTTTCAGAAACCACTGTCGGTAAACACAATCCGCCGTGCCATCAGCAGATGCCAACTAAAGCTCTATCATGCAAAAAGGAAGCCATATGTGAACATGGTCCAGAAGCGCCGTCGTGTCCTGTGGGCCAAGGCTCATTTAAAATGGACTATTTCAAAGTGGAATAGTGTTTTATGGTCAGACGAGTCCAAATTTGACATTCTTGTTGGAAATCACGGACGCCGTGTCCTCCGGGCTAAAGAGGAGGGAGACCTTCCAGCATGTTATCAGCGTTCAGTTCAAAAGCCAGCATCTCTGATGGTATGGGGTGCATAAGTGCATACGGTATGGGCAGCTTGCATGTTTTGGAAGGCTCTGTGAATGCTGAAAGGTATATAAAGGTTTTAGAGCAACATATGCTTCCCTCCAAACAACGTCTATTTCAGGGAAGGCCTTGTTTATTTCAGCAGGACAATGCAAAACCACATACTGCAGCTATAACAACAGCATGGCTTCGTCGTAGAAGAGTCCGGGTGCTAACCTGGCCTGCCTGCAGTCCAGATCTTTCACCTATAGAGAACATTTGGCGCATCATTAAACGAAAAATACGTCAAAGACGACCACGAACTCTTCAGCAGCTGGAAATCTATATAAGGCAAGAATGGGACCAAATTCCAACAGCAAAACTCCAGCAACTCATAGCCTCAATGCCCAGACGTCTCCAAACTGTTTTGAAAAGAAAAGGAGATGCTACACCATGGTAAACATGCCCCGTCCCAACTATTTTGAGACCTGTAGCAGAAATCTAAATTGAAATGAGCTCATTTTGTGCATAAAATTGTAAACTTTCTCAGTTTAAACATTTGCTATGTTATCTATGTTCTATTGTGAATAAAATATTGGCTCATGTGATTTGAAAGTCTTTTAGTTTTCATTTTATTAAAATTTAAAAAACGTCCCAACTTTTCTGGAGTTCGGGTTGTATGAGGCTATCTTTAAGAAAGACAGCACTAAGGAAAATAGTTATAGATACAGCAATAGAAGCAATACAATGTTCACTTCACAATGGCAAAATTATCCACAACATCAACATACAGAAATAACTGTGTGCAATTTTCACAATCTGCACTGCACGTCATCTTGACGCTGAATTATGTATTGTGCTTTGCTTCTGAGGAGTCAGCAAACACGCTGCAAAAAACAGGGGCCAAACAAGCACAAACTCACAAACTGATACAGGTGGGAAATTATGAGAAAAAATTTTGGAAGCAAAAGAGGAAGTGGAGCACGTTAAGTAGAGTTTCACACACCTCTTTGGAAAGAGGAGAGAGATTTGAGAGAGTGCGTGGCTGAGGGGTTGTGTGTGTAAAATGATCTTTGGCCCATCTGTTTGTTTCACTACCACCCCCTGAAACCCCTCCTTCTCTCGCTCTCTCTCTCTCCCTTCCTTCCCTTCCCTTCTCACTCTCCCCTGTAAAAAATAATGCAGTGTGCTACTGGAAGAAGCCGGTGGCTTTTCTGGCAGCTAGCAGACAGTCTTTTGTGATGGAAAACTGTACTGATGGTGTGACTTCCACCCTGGGGGAGGGTCAACTTCTGAAGACAGTCACACCGCAGGACAGATGCTAAAGAAAAATGTATATACTATTGCATTATACTGTATATAATAATACAATAATTAATTATATATAAAATAAATAATGCATTTCTAATACTACATCATATATTATTTATTAGTCAGTGCTAATGTAATAAGTAATGAAAGCATAAAAAAAAGACTGTGAATCATTCTTCAGTGAATCTGTCAGCGCAGTTACTGAATCTGACTCACTGAGCGAGTCATCATGACTTTCATGTCTGACAAAAAAAACAGGGATTATTATCTTTTATAATAAATAAAACTTGATCATTTTGAAAATAACTTTTTCATCAAGGATGCACTAAACTGTTTAAAAGTGAAGTGAAGACAATGAAGACACTTACAATGTTACAAAATATTTATATTTCAAATAGTTGCTGTTGTTTTGAAATTTCTATTCTAACATAAGTTATTCTAACACAACATATTAAAATGATTTCTGAAAGATTATGTGACACTGAAGACGGAAAACTCAGCTTTGTTATCACAGGAATAAATTACTTTTTTTTATACAAAATATATAAAAAAACGAACAATTTATTTGTAAAAGATTTTAAGTCTTTTGTAAAAATAAGATTTTATTTTATTTTTTATCAAACAAATGCGGCCTTTCATTTAAAAAAACATTTAAAACTCTTTCTGACCCCAAACTTCTGAGTGGTACTGCATCAGTGATGCGCCGGTTGATCCAAAATGAGCGGGTGTCTGCGGTCACCCACAGTTACGAGTCATCCAAAAATATTTTTGATGATATTCGGGTCGTGGTTGGTCGGGTCGTTTAAATAAACATGCCAATTAAACCTTTGTAATTTATATAGTACTAGACACAATTTTGAAATACATAGGCCTACACTTTATTGGCTGAATGACTGGCATGAAGATGACGCAGGAGCTCAGTCTGAAGGTAGAGATGGAGGCGGCAAGAGAAAAGGTGAAGACTGGGGAGCAACGTCGCTGTTTTTGGTAAAACATGATTTTGACGACTTCATTAAGTTTTGTTTTATAGAAAAGTCTTTTTAAAATATTTTCGTTTTGTATAAATTGTATCTTAATTTTGATCAATATTTTATCAATTAATTGCTCGTATTTAATAAATAAGAAGCAAATATATATAACGGACAATGTAATAAGGCGCCGGCACGATCACTTGCATTGCATGTGAACTGGAGGGCACAGAAACTCAGCTTGTGCCTCACAGATTTGAGAAATATAGGCTATATTTTACAGAAAGCTTGAAATGTCTACTTTTAAATGAAAATATTCAAACCAAAATAAATTGGCTACTCTCTGATTATGTAATCCATATGAAATGTGCATTTCTCTCTGGCGTTCATGGCGAGTAAGCATCATCAACTTCATCTTTGCAGCGACACAGAAAACACCAGTTTATTACTAAACAATTAGATGTCTCCTTGCTAATTTAAACACATTCATAGTCATTACTTTAACGGGTTCTTTGTGGCAAGCTTTATGCGTGCGGTCATAACGCTTATTATCCAAACCCACGGAATGAGTGAGCAGATCGGGATATTCAGAAATGCGCTCTCCGCTCACAAGCTCTGATTGGAACAAACCCGAACCTCACTGTCGCTGAACTTGCAGAAACATCAAAATAGACATAGCCAGACTAGACTATTTTAGTACAAATTCTGAGCTTATTGACGATTTTTTATCATTCTTTTTTTTTGTGATTAACATTTTTATTGATTTTCAAGCACTTTACAGAATACCAGATAATGCATCTGTACAAAATCAAAATTTTCACCCCAATCTCAACACCCACCCCACCACCCACACAAAAAAATCCCCACTACAGCTTGAGGTCACTTGGCTATACAATACAATACAATACGTGTAACTTCCAACCATATAATGGTAAAAAAAAGGAGAATAATAGTACTAGTAATAATACAAAATAAATACAAAATAAATAAAAATAAAAACAGCATGTGAACATGTTTCTCTCCCAAAATTATTATTGCCCCATTTCCAGATAAGATAAATATCTAGACCATTTCTTATAAAATAAATGAAATTTATCCATCTGTCTATAAGACATATTTTCAAATGCAGCCACTCTACCTAGTTCTGCTACCCATTCCTCCTCTGACTTCCAGTTCCTAAGAATAATTTGTCTGCCAATCATTAAACTGGTTTATACCCAGTGTCTTATGTGTTTGTCTCTTATATCACTGTCTGACCACCCACCTAATATGAACAACTGAGGGCATAATGAAATCGGAGTATCTAAAACGGTGCAAATGTGTTCATGAACCCTTTTCCAGAAATCCTGAATTTTTGTACAGGACCAGAGGGTATGAGTTAAGTCTCCATCCTCAGTCTTACATCTCCTGCAATATGGTGTATCTTTTAACCCAAGCCTGAACAGTCTGGAAGGGGTCCAGTAAAAACGGTGCTTAACTGTATAAGGCTTATTTTTGCATCCCTAGATGCCGTTTTGACATTTTTTAAAACTCTTAACCACTCCTCATCATCAAATGTTAAATTCAAGTCTCTTTCCCAAATTTCCTTAAGAGCTAATAACGCTCCATCACCATGATTTTGAATCAGCCAGGAGTAGTATGTTGATGCTTCATGACCCTTCCCATATACTGACATTATCATACAATGAATGTCTGCTGACTTAGGAAGCTGTGTAATAGAACCAAAAGTAGTACAAAGTAAATGTTGTAACTGTAAATACCGAAAAAACAGATCTAGATATACCATACCGCTGACGTAAATGTTCAAATGACTTCAAACTACCATTTTCATAAAGGTCACTTAATATAACGACACCTTTCTCAATCCATTCCCTCCATAGGAAGGGGACTTTATTAATACACAGTTTAGGATTCAACCATATACTTGAACAAGCATTCAGGTAAGGGTCAGAGCTACGCAGATGGAAAATCTTTACCCAAACTGTATGCAGATGTGAAATAATAGGATGTTTTTCACCTCGATATCCAGTTTGATGGACAGACACTGCAACAATGAGATCGAAGACAATACAGATTGTTCAATTGTATACCAAGGAGGGGCTCGCTCAGGCAGCAGTGACCACTGGGCCAGGTGTCTGAGACTGAAAGCATAAAAATAAAATAAAACATTGGGCAGGCCTTAACCACCTTTCTCGACAGGTCTCTGCAACTTATTAGAATGCATCCAAGGACACTTGCCATTCCAAATAAAATTCTTACACATTCTGTCAAAAAAAACCCGTTTAAAATAGTAAAGCAAAGACTGTAATAAATAAGTCAATTTTGGCAACTCATTTTAATTACATTGACTTTTCCAGCCATTTCCAGGAAATCTTCCTCATTAAGGGGTCGAAATTAACTCTTACTAAGTCATTTCAATTTGGGGGAAATAGAGTTCCTAAATATCTTATATATTACAATATATTTTTTATCATTCTTGACAAAATTAGAATATATTAAGTTTGTTTTTTTTTTTTTTTTGCCTAGTTCCTATGTCTATGGCCCAATGACGCTACGATGAGCATTTACTACTTTTAAAAAATGCAGGTCAGGAAGCGGGTCGGGTTCAATATTTTCTTTTTCTTTTTTTGCGGTCCGAGGTGCGGGTGGGTTAGTTGAAAACGTCGGTCGGGTGCGGGTTGTTTTATACATTGACCCGCGCATCACTGTACTGCATAGAATTATTTACTTGTTCATTATCTTTTACAATAACATTACAATACATACATATATCAGTGTGCAAATACACAACATCCTCACCCATCTCGGCCACTTCCTGTGGTGACTGCCTTCAGAGAGAAGAGCCTGATCAGTCCACACATCGCTAAACGGATTGATGACAGAAAGACGGGTGTGAAAGAGAGACAGGGTCAGAATCACCTTGGATACTCACCCATTGTGCTGGAGCTCATGAAAGGTGTTGGGGACAATCCTTCATGGGACACTAATCGACTGTCACTCAAGTGATCAGCATAATGAGTGCTGTCTCCAAACCCCTGGGGGAAAGAGATCACAGCATTAAACACATTATTAGCTGGACCTGCTAATTGAGTGTGATGACACTCTTCCTAATTACTGAGGGAAAAGAGGGGAGCGCAACTGGTCAACTGTCCCCCGAAACGATCGATATTTCTCCACTCTCCTCATTAAAAAACACTTTCTTCAAAGTCTTTGATGAATTTCATTAAAAGGGCAAAGCCCTGAAGAGAAGATAGCGCTTGTGCTGTGATTGTGTAATTGTAATAAAGTTAATGGGGCATAAAACAACAACAAAAGAAGCGATTTGCATTCATCAACTAAATTCATGTCACATTAAAACCGGTTGTTAGATTCCATGCTCTTGAGCTCATGCCCATTCCTGAGGATCTAGCAATATTTCAGACATTTCTTTTTTAGTGTTCTAAGCAAAGAGTAACAATTGAATCCACTGTGTTTTGCTGATTAAGATCACAACTAGTGAACCTTTTGAGAGATGCTTCTAAACGTTTCTAGCTCGGTTGTAAATGCCGTTGCTAGGAAACATTTTTGCTTTGTGTGGCAATCCTACTTTTTGTCACTCTTCATTCATGATAACATTTCTATGTGGTATTTTGTTAAAAAATAAAAAATAAAAATAAAAATGTGCTAGACCGGTAAGGATTTGTGGGCATGCAAAGCGGTGGTACGACACATCAGAAATGATGAAGTGACGTGTTTACTAGAGCTCGACACAGATCATGTCTTTATGCCAAAAGCCTGCTTGTACTTAAAAAGTAGAATAAATAAGTCAGGTTTTCTCCTTGACAGCTGAGGTCTGCCCTTTCATGACCGTTATCAGCTTTGGGGGGCTTATGTCTAAATATCGGTCACAGTATGGGCCACAGTATTGAGTTTAAAACTCAAGAGTCACCCCAATAAAAGATACTTTGTGGCTGTGTTAATCCTGGAGCCGGTGAAAATCCGACTGGCGCTACAGTCAAATGTGTTCCCCAAACCATATTAACTCTCTCCTGAGGGGTCTACAGCTGCCGGCTGTCCATTACTGTGGGCTTTTCCTTCTCCACTTTCAACAAAAAAAAAAATATTATATCGCAGACTATCACTACCCATGATTTTTTTTCTGTTTACCAAAAGGGATTGCGATCGAGTCATTTCAAAAGCGATGGAGTGTTGCGCGTGGGGCAGAATCGATGTGGAGAGGTTCCCTACCGTGGTCCTGCCGTTTGTGTTAATAATGACTTCTCCCCTGAAGAGAAACAGTGGGGGAGGTGGCAGGAGAAAAACAAGCACCCTAACTGCACTGTCCTCCCCAGATATTTGGTAAGTATGATTTAGTAAGCTTTCCGACTGAGGGTAGAGCACAGATGCAGGCACTATAATGCTCTAATAGGGATAGTCATTAATTGCTCAACTTCATGTCAATCCCAAACCTATAGGTTTGTTAATGCTCGGAACAAAAAGGTAGATATTTTTACTTGAGAAATTTCTGTCCATCCACTTAAAAGTCCTTTCAAACAAAACTTTCAAGCTTTAAAAAGTTCAAAATGATATCAACAAAATAATCTATGTAACTGCAACTTTTAATCTCTCAATTCTGGCTTGTTATTTTTGCAATTGGAGTTCACATCTCGCAACTCAGACTTTTTTTTTTTCAGAATTGTGTGATATAAAGTCACAATTGTGAAAAATAAAGTCACAATTGTGGGATATGACAATTTTGACTATGACTTGCATTTGTCACACAATTCTAAGAAAAAAAATCTGAATTGCGAGATAAAAAAAAAGTCTCAATTACCTTTTTTTATTCATTTTTTTTTTTATTCAGTGGCAAAAATGCGTTTCCATATATTCACCTTATGTTATAAACAGATTTAATTTAAGCTTATATGCATTTGCGTGGCATGTTTAAACAAATCTCACTGGTTCTTGTTGAAGTTCAATCATGCTTATGGGTTTGAAGCGACACAAGGGTGATTAAATGATGACAGAATTTCCATTTTTTGATAAAATATAACACTCTTTATCATCCATATTTTCCTTCCTGGCCTTTTGAGTCTGCTCTTTGAATGTCAGAAAAGTACAGTGGATGGGAAGCTGAGATGATGCGGAGACCATTAGATCATCAATCATGCTGCCTTGTGATCTCAGAATGGGCTGCTTGTTGCTCATGCCCTCGCTGTCAGCGTCAAATGTTTAGTCTGGTCTAAAGAACTGCCATGTTGCTGCTTATGCATGCAAACCGGCGCTCTGTTCCAAGAAAACATCTCTCAGATGCTCCTTCGCATCCCAGGTGAATGCCCTGGTCCCGTTTAAAGGCGTTGGGGATGGGTGATAGTGGCATGATGGACGGGAGCAAGGCACTATGGGACAGCAGGGTGCGCGGCAGAGGTGGTGCAAGCGGGTTGGCTGACAGATGGGAGCCCTGAAGCCACGACTGCCCAAGATGTGATGCCTGTCTGTGGGCCAAGGTCAGCTAGCCAGGGCTCCTGTCTGTACACAGTCCACTTATCAAACGTGTGCAAAGAGGGAGAAGAAGAGAGAGAGTCGCTCTTGTGAAAAAGAGCCTACTTAAAATGGTTCACAGTTTCCATGTGAGAGAACAAGTGTAACATTAGTCAATAGTATCCCATGCTCTGTGCAGGTAACACAGAAATACAGAAAAGCCATAGCCCCTTTTTAGTTATCTGATAGGAGATCTATCTGTAGCAAGACTGTGAAAAAGTAACGTGATGGATGTAGACACTGCTTAAATCTAACAGGTACTTCACAGCATCCGGCTGCAGCTCTGCTAAAGCTCTTGTGGCTTTTTAAGGGTAAACCACAAAAGACTGAGCTAGATTCTCACGATAAGATCAAACCTCAGACAATAGCCTCCTAACTTTGTTGCTAGCCATAAGTAATGGACACTGCTGCGATCCAATTAATATCAAGATGTTTGAATAGTAACCTGTAAGTGTACAGGCTGGAATGCACTACACAACTTTTAAAATCTGTTTAGAGTTTAAAACGCTACTTATCATAATTTGACAACTTTGTAAATTGTAAAAAAACTAAAACTGGGCATCAGCGACAATGCACTTGAGGCACACATTCATTATGCATTTAAAACTTTCACAAATTTCTGAGTAAAACAATGGCTGGTGGTCCAAGCAATGCTGACATCTAATATGTTATAAAAAAAATTTTTATAAATAAACCTGGGGAGTCTGATCACAAACAATTTAGAATGGCCACTACATACAACAATAATCTTCATTTTAATACATTCCTTCACTTAATTATATATATTATAATTCAAAGGTCTGGAGTCTGGAAGATTTTCAAAATGTTTTTGATATGCTCACCAAAGTTGTATATACTGATTTAAAACAAAAAACAGTAATATTGTGAAATATAATATCATTTAAAATGTAATTTATTCCTGTGATGGCAAAGCTGAATTTTCAGCATAATTAACTTTTAAACAGTGGTGTATGTAATTAATAGAGGTGGACCGATATATCGGTTTTGATGATTAATTGGCAACGATAGTTGATTGCTGGAACAATTGGTTATCGGCAAAATTCCATGCTGATAGTTTTCCGGGTTGTGTCTGTTGCTGGAGCGGCGGAGAAGGGTCTGTTTTCATTATACAGTGCGAGAGCGGCCTCTATATTCGCCCAAATCATTGTTAATGTACATAATGAATTGTATATTGAGCATTTTCATCTAAATGTTTGTCTTTCTGTGGCTTTAATAAAGTCAGTATGCTTAATTTATAGAGCTGTAATATAGATCACTCTTTCCGTTTGCTTCATAACTTCAAGCTTATCTATGCCTTATTGTTCATGGTGAATAAATAAACTGTTTTAGCATCGTATCACATGCACAGAACTTTAAATGTATTCACAGCAACCCGTCAAAAAAAAATCCAGTTTTGAAGTCTATTGTTCAGTAGAATGTACATGTACTTAAAAAGTTGTTTTATGTATAAAATCCAAATAATTTAAATAATTATAAATGCTAAAACAGAATTTGGTAACAATAAATAATATGGTGAGAAAAAAAACATTTCATAGGGCCCTAAACATGTAATTTTTGTTAAACTTGTATTAAATTGATGTGAAAATGTATAAGTTTTATGATTTTAATTAATTAGACTTGCTTTATTTACTAAGACACTTTAAATGTAACTATTAAAAAGGAGTGGAGAAATTTTTACATGGAAAAAACAAAATGTGATGTCTTCACAGACATTTTCAACATCTCACTTAGTCAGGCTGTTGTTCCCACGTTTCAAAACTACCACCATCATTCCAGTTCCGAAGAAGCCATCTCCATCCTGCTTCAATGACTACCATCCTGTTGCACTTACTCCCATCTTCATGAAGTGCTTTGAACGGCTAGTCATGCACCACATCAAGTCTGCCCTCCCTCACCCCCTCCCTGGACCCATTCCAGTTTGCATATCGGTCCAACCGGTCGACCATTGATGCCATTGACACTACCCTCCACTCAGCACTCACATATCTAGACAAAAAGGACTCATACGTCAGAATGCTGTTCATAGACTTCAGTTCAGCATTCAACACAATTATCCCTCAACAGCTCATTTACAACTGGTCCAGCTGGGGCTCAACACTTCACTGTGCAACTGGCTGTTGGACTTTCTTACTGGAAGACCTCAGGCAGTACGAGTCGGCAGCAACACATCCAGCACCATCACACTAAACACTGGGGCCCCCCAAGGATGTGTGCTGAGCCCCCTCCTCTTCACTCTGCTGACCCACAACTGCACACCATCATACAACTCCAACCTCTTCATAAGTTTGAAGATGACACGACTGTGGTGGGTCTCATTAGAAACAAAGATGAGACAAACTACAGGAGCGAGGTGAGCTGCCTGTCCGGGTGGTGCAGTGACAACAATCTCTCTCTGAACGTGGAGAAGACAAAGGAGATTGTTGTAGACTTCAAGAGAGCACTCACTCAGCATGTTCCTCTGACCATCAACGGTGCGACTGTGGAGAGAGTGAGCAGCACCAAGTTCCTGGGTGTGTACATAACAGAGGACCTCTCCTGGACTGACAACACTGCAGCACTGGCCATGAAATCACAGCAGCGTCTTTACTTCCTCCGCAAACTGAGAAGAGCCAGAGCCTTGCCCCCATCATGTACACCTTCTACAGAGGCATCATTGAGAGGATCCTGACCAGCTGCATCACTGTGTGGTATGGCGCCTGCAATGCGTCCTGCCGAAAGACTCTGCAATGCATAGTGAGAGCAGCTGAGAAGATCATTGGTGTCTCTCTCCCCTCCCTCCAGGACATTTATGGAACACGTCTCACTCGCAAAGCCCTCTGCATCACAGGTGATCCCACCCACCCGTCTCACAGCTTCTTCAGTCTGCTGCAATCAGGGAGGAGACTGTAGAGTCTCCAGGCCAGGACCAACAGACTGAAGGACAGCTTTATCCACCAGGCTGTCAGGAAGCTGAACTCGCTCCCAAACTTGCCCCCCCCCCCCCCGTCCCTCTTCTGCCCCAGGCACCACTGAGCTATGAAACCCCCTGCTAGATCCCACATCCCCAGGTCCTTCCACCCTCCCCCCCACTAATATACGATGACATGCACCAGTCACTTTGTGCATCATTGGTCTGCTTACTTCCTCATTCACCATGGAACTGACGTCATTACACTACCTCATCAGTTACTTAAATAAAATAACTGCTCTTGAGCCCTTTGTCAATTTAACCAGACAGAATAAGCTTCTTTTTTGCACTAAAAATCTTTTATCTGCACTGTTTGTTCACTTCACTGATTTGCACTCTTATCTGCCATGTGCCTTGCGCTGCTTTATTTAACTTTATTTTTTATTTTATTATAAATCTTTTTTACATTCCCTTTATTGCATAGTTGTATCTACATTTTATATTTGATCTAGATTTTTAGCCTCTACTGTTATGTTATCTGTATGCACCTGGGGTCTGAGAGTAATGCAATTTCGATTCTCTGTATGTATGTACTGTACATGTGAAAGAATTGACAATAAAGCAGACTTGACTTAAAATCCAGAAAAAATAAATAATGGAATTTGGAAATAAATAAAATGGAATTTTTTCATAGGGCCCTATTAGAGTGTGGTAATTTCAACATTTACTATTACTGTTATTATCATTATTACTTTTATTATTATTACTACTACTACTACTACTACTAGTATGTTTCAGTATTGTTTTTTTTGTAAATAAAGCACAATTTTAGTTTTTGTTCAGTATCTACAGTCGTGGCCAAAAGTTTTGAGACTTACATAAATATTAGTTTTCAAAAAGTTTGCTGCTAAACTGCTTTTAGATCTTTGTTTCAGTTGTTTCTGTGATGTACTGAAATATAATTACAAGCACTTCATACGTTTCAAAGGCTTTTATCGACAATTACATGACATTTATGCAAAGAGTCAGTATTTGCAGTGTTGGCCCTTCTTTTTCAGGACCTCTGCAATTCGACTGGGCATGCTCTCAATCAACTTCTGGGCCAAATCCTGACTGATAGCAACCCATTCTTTCATAATCACTTCTTGGAGTTTGTCAGAATTAGTGGGTTTTTGTTTGTCCACCCGCCTCTTGAGGATTGACCACAAGTTCTCAATGGGATTAAGGTCTGGGGAGTTTCAAGGCCATGAACCCAAAATTTCAACATTCTGGTCCCCGAGCCACTTAGTTATCACTTTTGCCTTATGGCACGGTGCTCCATCGTGCTGGAAAATGCATTGTTCTTCACCAAACTGTTGTTGGATTGTTGGAAGAAGTTGCTGTTGGAGGGTGTTTTGGTACCATTCTTTATTCATGGCTGTGTTTTTGGGCAGAATTGTGAGTGAGCCCACTCCCTTGGATGAGAAGCAACCCCACACATGAATGGTGTCAGGATGCTTTACTGTTGGCATGACACAGGACTGATGGTAGCGCTCACCTTTTCTTCTCCGGACAAGCCTTTTTCCAGATGCCCCAAACAATCGGAAAGGGGCTTCATCGGAGAATATGACTTTGCCCCAGTCCTCAGCAGTCCATTCACTATACTTTCTGCAGAAGATCAATCTGTCCCTGATGTTTTTTTTGGAGAGAAGTGGCTTCTTTGCTGCCCTTCTTGACACCAGGCCATCTTCCAAAAGTCTTCGCCTCACTGTGCGTGCAGATGCGCTCACACCTGCCTGCAGCCATTCCTGAGCAAGCTCTGCACTGGTGGCACTCCGATCCTGCAGATGAATCCTCTTTAGGAGACGATCCTGGCGCTTGCTGGACTTTCTTGGACGCCCTGAAGCCTTCTTTACAAGAATTGAACCTCTTTCCTTGAAGTTCTTGATGATCCTATAAATTGTTGATTTAGGTGCATACTTAGTAACCACAATATCCTTGCCTGTGAAGCCATTTTTATGCAACGCAATGATGGCTGCACGCGTTTCTTTGCAGGTCACCATGGTTAACAATGGAAGAACAATGATTTCAAGCATCACCCTACTTTTAACATGTCAAGTCTGCCATTCTAACCCAATCAGCCTGACATAATGATCTCCAGCCTTGTGCTCGTCAACATTCTCACCTGAGTTAACAAGACGATTACTGAAATGACCTCAGCAGCTCCTTTAATGACAGCAATGAAATGCAGTGGAAACGTTTTTTTGGGATTAAGTTAATTTTCATGGCAAAGAAGAACTATGCAATTCATCTGATCACTCTTCATAACATTCTGGAGTATATGCAAATTGCTATTATAAAAGCTTAAGCAGCAACTTTTCCAATTTCCAATATTTATGTAATTCTCCAACCTTTTGGCCACGACTGTATTTTAAAAACTATTGGTTAATTAATCTGTATCGGCCAGTATCGGTTGACCTCTAGTAATTAATATCACACATGTTGTTTATTTTAACAGGTTTTGTGAAACATGTACACGATTAAATATCAGACACACTTGGTTAATAAAAAAAGTTAAATGTTAATAGAAATCCTGTCTGATTAGTGCCAAACTCAAGTTTATAGGAAATCTTAGGATTTTCTGTCCTAAAACATGCCATGCAGCACTAGAACATGGATTCATCACTAGGTATTAGGAGCAAAGTTATCGCCATTAGCGCAAATAAGTGCTGCAATGTTTTTGTTTTGTTTTTTAGCTGGAGACACTGGCTTGGAAATTAAGATGATTATATTACAGGTCAAATGCTTGGGAAATGACAAACACTTACGTTAATTTCTCTTTGGAAAACCAAGTACTCAAACACACACACACACAAGATACAGTTTCATTGTGTTCATCTGATGTGTGTTTGTACACACTGAAAAGAGGTGCAAACAGCTGTCTGCTGATCCCATCCCCAGCAATGTCACAACCACTAATTTCCATGCACCTAGAGCAAGGATATCTCATGCATCTCCATCTTATAATTCAAATAAAGCTGCCGGCAAAGCCATCGCCTCCAGAAGAGCAGAGAGGAAGGGCATCAGAAATAAACAAGACAATGTGGTGTGAGAGCCTCTGACATTCAACTGATTTCTGATTGGAAGTGACAGGAGATTGACATGAAATGAAATTCATACAGGGCACCCCGAACACACCATCGTGGAAAAGACAAACAAACAAATAGGAAGTGAGAGATCTTCACAATCTTCACAAAGGTTGAGAGCAAAATAAAAATATTTATTTCTTTTTTCTTATTTTGATGAGGTGGATATGATTTGTATGCATGAAAATCAATCTGAGCTTATGGTATGTCTGAAATGCATCAATGCTTCCTGCACCAAATGCGTTCAGTCACACGCACAGAGCCTGGAAAAAACTTCAACCATTTGTTATTTGTCATGAATACCACTAATATAATCATAACATCAAGTAGGCTGTATGTGCACTGTATGTGTCTCTTCTTAAAAACGGAATACAAAAAAAAACGTGCTGTGCTGGAAAAAACGAAGCTATTTTCTTTGCTGTGTTCTTTGAGTGGAGCAGCTGCTCGTAGTGGAAGAAAAAAAAAGGAAAATTTGAGAAAAACTTTTTTCAGAATGATACAAAGAAAATGGGAGGGGAGGTTCTTTCAATATGAAAACCCCTCAATTAACTTTCAGATATAAAAACTGTAAATATACTACTGAAAAGTTCTGTAAATCAGTTAAATAAGTTTAAGTATTTAAAGTTTAAGTATGTATTTCAATTAAGATTAAGTACAGTATGTATTTCAACATATTAAGCAGCCCAACTGTTTTAAACATGGATAATATGAAAAAATATTTATTGAGCACCAAAATCAGCATATTAAAATAATTTCTGAATGATTATCAATGAAGAGTGGAGTAATGGTTGCTGAAAATTCAGCTTTTCCATCACATTAATAAATTACCATTTTTACAGTATTTTTGATAAAATAATTTCAGATTGAGTACACGCGTCTTCTTTCAAAAACATTAATCAAATCTTACTGGCCCCAATATTTTAATTATAGTGTGTTTATACTTAACAGTATCTCACTGTAAAGTACATGTATTAAATGGTTGAAGTATGTCTGCAGAAGTCTTTGCATTAATCATCATCACATTTGATTACATTTTACTTAAACACTTATTTTTCTTTTTATCCACCAGCAAGCTTACAAATGAAGAGTCTTTATAAATGATTTTTGGAGGAACCAGACTTCTCTCAAAAGTGAAATTATGTTAATATACAGACTGTAAGCAATTTTTCATTTTGTTGAGGACAGATAACTCTGAATTAGACTAATGGAAATGCACTGAACTGGTGTGATCACATTTGCTGGTGTGTGTGTGTGTGTGGCAGTTGAGGTGAGGTGAGGCGAGGCAAGACCGGGCTTACCCTGGAGGACTCATAGGACGGGCTGGACTGGCCACCTGAGGCCCATGATGCTTGGCTTGTCCTCTCATCCATACCTGTCCAAAACACAGATGTTTTGATGATTCACAGCTCCATCAAAACATGCACACCCAATACAACATGAACACAAAATGAATTATAATGTGTGTGTGTGTGTGTGTGTATGTGTGTATATATATTTATTTTTTTTTTTTATTTATTTTTTTTTTATCTTTTTTGGGCTGTTTATTATATTATAACAAAAATAACGTAATAAAATAAACTAAATGATGTGGATCATCTCACTATTGTTAATAAAGAAGCAGGGCTCTGAACCGGTTCAAGGAACGAAAACCGGAAACGAACGAAATTTTGGCAGGAACTGAACCAGAAACAGAAACTAAATAAAATTTTATAGTTCCGTACAAAATCGAAAATTTGAAATGGCCATTAACCGGTTAGTAACGTTATTTTACCGTTCCATTATATATCAATCACGAATTCCAGTAGTATGTCCTATGCTAATGTGACACTGAAGCCAAAGAGTGAAATGTCTGCTCAGCTGTGATCTCATCATAGGTAAGACACAATGGCAATGCACCGCTCTTAGTTTATCTGAGGATAGTGTGAGATGAATTCCACAGATCACACACCTGCAGCGCTTCTGTGAATGGAGAAAACAGAAAAGCTAACCCCTATAGGATTACATATAAAGGAATATAGGCATATACACTAAATATATTTCTCTTAAATCATATTGACAGATTAACGAAACGAAAGAAAAAGTGTGCTAAATGACGGTTCATTGTGACACATTCCAAAGTTTTCGGAAAGGAAAACGAAACAGCAGAGAGAAGTTTTCTTTATTTTGCAAAACTTTACAGTTTTAATTATTTTGCAAAAGCTTGACAGCTTTGAATAATGTCTTGCTTCTGTATAACCAGCATTGGTATGGCCATCGCGCCGATGCCTTATGCGCGCACACAACATAATTTTGCTATATTGAAGCCTGTTCATTATCAAATTAAAATACAGTTAAAGAAACAAATAAGAAGTTACACTGCTCCGTTGTACAAAATGTTGCGTTCAGCGTGACCGCACCTCACTGTACTGATATAGCTGATGTGAAGGATGATCTTTTATGTAGATTAAAGTACAAACACTATATAATAAATCATATTTTAGCATCCAGATACGTCAGGAACATGGAAACATTTGGATTCGTGCCGAAATTAGAAGGTAGGCATCAGCTTCACCTTTTGTTTTTGGATTGACGTAATTATAGCCTAAACTTTAGATTATATGTTTTGGAGAGAATCTAATAACTGTTTTTATCATGTTTGTAAACATTTTTCTACAGGCATTTTAGCCTTCATTATTTTTTAAAGTAATAGGACTAATAAAATGCGACGTGAGCAGCGACTTAAGTTTTTATTTTTATTTTTTCACTCTCAAAACGCAAAATTAAGGGGAGTCGTGGCCTAATGGTTAGAGAGTCGGACTCCCAATCGAAAGGTTGTGAGTTCGAGTCCCGGGCCGGCAGGAATTGTGGGTGGGGGGAGTGCATGTACAGTTCTCTCTCCACCTTCAATACCACGACTTAGGTGCCCTTGAGGGTCACCATACTTGGCTGAATGTCACTTCACTTTCACTTCACTTTCACTTTCACTTATACAAGTGTTTTTTGTTAACAATGCAGCAAACATTTTTAAATATCTTAAAAATACTTTGATGTCTTTAAAGTGTTGACATATATATATATTTTTTAGTAGCCTACATTTGTCCAAAATCTAGAAAAGATGATGCTGTAGCCTATTGGCTGTGACTAAGTGTGACTAAGTGCAGCGGGTTATTGGCTAACGTTAGATCTATATTTTTTCCTTTTCTTTTTGAGTAAAGAAAACGCTGTACTTTATTATTATTATTATTATTAGGCAAATTATAGGCAAAGAATATTATTCTTTAAAAATAATGTTATTAACCGGTATTTCTTCCACCCGAACCAGTTTCGGAACGGTAATAATATCAGAGGAATGCAGGAACAGAAACGTTAAAATATCGATTCTGCTCTGAGTGAACCGATTGAATTTTTTTCCCGTTTTCAAGCCCTGTAAAGAAGCAAAAATAAATGTAATAGATTCTGTTATTTTTAGAATTTACATTTAGTCATTTAGCAGATGCTTTTATCCAAAGCGACTTACAAATGAGGACAGTGGAAGCAATCAAAATCAACAAAAGAGCAACAATATGCAAGTGCTATAACAAGTCTCAGTTAGCTTAACACAGTACACATAGCAAGGTTTTTAAATCATATAATAAAAAAAACAATAAAAAGATAGAATAGGAAAAGAAAAGAGAAGCTAGTGTCAGTCTCTTTTAATATATATATATGAAGAAAACAAGCTGGTCTAAAAGGGGCATGTTTTTTTAATAGAGTGAGAATAGAGAGTGCTAGAGTTAGAGGCTCAAATAAAGATGTTTTTTTAAGAAAACAAGCTGGTCTAAAGGGGTCATGTTTTAATGTAATGTAATTAATAAAAGAAGCTGAAAGAACAGTACTGCAATTAAGCAGCAATATAAGGAATGCAAGCAGAATCACTCCACATCTATTGCAAAATCAAATAAAACATACATTTTAGAAGAAAGACATAAAACAACTAGAAAGCTAATAAAACACTATAATAGTATATAGATAATGCTAAAATAGCCAGTTTTTTGTTTGCTAATGTAATTAAAGATAATTACAAATAAATAATTGAAAATAGAACAAACTAGCAAGTTAAACTTTAAATGGTCCCAGCACAGTGTTCTGCTGTATCCCGCTACATTTAAATGGAACAAAATTATCTCATATATTATTTACTTGCGCATTCACTGACTGACAATTCAAATGAATACATTAAAATGAATGTATTTTCTCAAATGAAGATGAGGGAGGGGTCAGTGTTTCCCATAGTCGTTCTCAGCCTGACTTATGAACACTCTTTCCAGGGCCAATGGCCGACACCTGAGGAGTGGAAATGTTGAGCTCAATGTGAGTGGTCATGTCCAGCACGGCTCTCTTGGCAGGAGTAAAAAAAGAGTGCAGCAGAGCCGTTAATCCACTACACTTCCATTCAAAGGTTGCACTTTACAAGCCGGCCATGGCACGTCATTTATTTTGCGCTTGCATAAATCACTTTCAAAAACGCATCGCTCCCTTTCCCATGATGACGCTCTTGTTCCGGTGCAGCCAGGCCGCTCCGAGTTGTCAGTGATGTATTGCCGAAGCACGTCAAAATAGCTGAGCGCTGAAAGTTTGATAAACCTCATATTTTACAATGTCTCTCGGTTTCCAAAAGACAGCCACAGAAACTAATAAATAAATAAAAATGTAAAGTTGACACAATTGACTTGATTCGACATCTGGTACGTGATGAACAAAAACAATATCTGGCTTTGAAAATTACATTTTGCCGAGGCTGCTGGGTAAAGATATATGATCGCTGGCTTCTTCAGGCTGTTTGAGCCAATAATGTTGTTCAGGTAACAACATTCCGTTCTTCAGTCTCATGTATGAGCCTCGAAATTGCAGAGGAAAAAAAAATCAATATCTCTCCACGCTATTGATAATCCATGTTTGTCATTTCAACAATTCTTTCTTATCTGATTCAAGCCCATTATAACCTGCAGCATGGATCAAATGTGAGTAAACAATCATGGGAAAATTATGGTGGTCTTTACACATACACTGAGCAGAGGGCCTCAAAAAAAACATCTCAAATAAATGTATGTAGTGTTATTTTCATAATAATGAAAACCAGTAAGTGATCCTTGTACTGCATGGCTGAGGATCATATAAACTCAAATCAGTATCAGCTGAACATTTGCATACAGAGAACAAGCTGTTTACAGAGGGAAAGACAAGTTTGATTGCTGTTTACTGATATATTTATACATCCATCCATCCCTTTTTAACATATTTATCCTTTTTTCCATCAATCCATTTTTTTCCATCTGTCATCCAGCTTTCTTTTCATCTATCATTTTTTCTATCCTCATCTTTCTTTTCTTTTTTTCCATCCCTCATATTGTGTTTCCTATTCTTTATTTAATCATTCCCATCCATTCACCTTTTTTTATATATCCATCATGTTTACAATATCCACCCTTTTCCCATCTCTCTGGGTTGGTTCTTACAATTCATCCATCTTTTTCCTATTCATCCATCAATACATCCTTCTTTTCACCCATTGATCTATTCTTCTATCTTTCCACTCATCCATCCATCTTTTCATATCCATCCTTCTTTCTTTTTTCCATCCACCCTTCTTTCTCTTTCCCTTTCTTTTACTCATCTTTCTTATTTCTTATTCATCGTCCATAAATCCTCTTTTCAATCATCATTCCATCTGTCCTTCTTTCTTTGCAGTCAACAATCTTTTTTCCTTTTCTTTCATACTTCCCTTTTTATATCTATCCTTCCTCATGTCTGTCTTTTTTCCATCCTCCGACCCACCTTGCTTCCTTTTTCCATCCATTTTTTTTATCCATTTATCCAATAGCCTTTATCTTATATACAACTTCTACCCTCACATGATTAAAATCGACACATAATAGCTAGGGGTGGGCGATATCTCGATATTTAAAATATATCGAGATATTTTTTAAACATGATATGGATTTTGACATATCGTATATATTGATATATTGTTTATATTTAATTCTGATTCCGCCACTTTGCTTGTTTGTCTTCTCTGTGCTGTGCTCGCCCCCGCCTCCTTGATTTTGTTTAAAAAAAAGACAACTGGCTCCATTATATGGAGATACTTCGGTTTTAAGGCGTCGGACGAACAGCAGGCAGATGTCTACTGTAGGGCCCTATGATTTCCGTGATGCAGAAAACGCGCACGGAATCGCAGAATCCAGTCGTTAAAACGGAATTTACAGTTTAACGTGGAATGTCACAGAATTTGTCAAATGTTGAATGAATTAATCAAAAATAGGTCATTGCACTCACATCAAAATCGCGAAAAGTCTATTTAAATATGAATCCTGCATGTTCTGCGTGTCTGTGTTAATGAATGGCGCAGAAGCGCGTCTTTGTTTATTACAGACACGGAAGCGCTTGACGCTCGCGGTGATTTCAGCGTCTGTCGTCTCACTAAATAAAGACGTAAAAACATGAACAACATCTCCAGAACTGCACTGAGAGTCACTTCATGAGCATCTGACCATTTGATTTCAGTAAAACTAGCGTCATATCACATCATAGACTGTAGTATCACATACAAAGAACTGTAACGGTAAACCCATCAAAATAAAAGTATTTGCCAGACATCTATTACTATTGTTCAGCAGAATGTACATAGCCTACTACTACTACTACTATTAAAATAAAAAAACGAACATAATTTAAGGAATAATCACACAACATTTCTTCTAGGGCTTTGCGATATTTTTTGACAGATATTGCAATTGCGATTTGATTTGCGATTTTAAATTTGCCAAGTCAAGCTTCAGCTCAATATTGTCAATAATGTGCAGCACAGTATGAGTATCATTACCCTGCTATAAAAAAAAAAAAAAAAAAAAAAAAAAACACTGAAATTCTTACAGTTTCCATGAAACCATTCCAAAATTCCTTTTTTGTTTTTGGTATAATTCCAATAGGAATTACTGTTGTTCTATCCAGTACAAATCCCATTATATCCCTGAAATCCTTTCAATTCTCAATTGGCGTTTGGGAGGGGTTTTATATATATATATATACAGTCGTGGCCAAAGGTTTTGAGAATTACATGAATATTAGTTTTCAAAAAGTTTGCTGCTAAACTGCTTTAAGATCTTTGTTTCAGTTGTTTCTGTGATGTACTGAAATATAATTACAAGCACTTCATATGTTTCAAAGGCATTTATCTACAATTACATGACATTTATGCAAAGAGTCAGTATTTGCAGTGTTGGCCCTTCTTTTTCAGGACCTCTGCAATCGACTGGGCATGCTCTCAATCAACTTCTGGGCCAAATCCTGACTGATAGCAACCCATTCTTTCATAATCACTTATTGGAGTTTGTCAGAATAAGTGGGTATTTGTTTGTCCACCCGCCTCTTGAGGATTGACCACAAGATCTCAATGGGATTAAGATCTGGGGAGTTTCCAGGCCATGGACCCAAAATTTCAACATTCTGGTCCCCCGAGCCACCTTTTGCTTTGATTACTGCTTTGCACACTCTTGGCATTCTCTTGATGAGCCTCAAGAGGTAGTCACATGAAATGGTCTTCCAACAGTCTTGAAGGAGTTCCCCTGAGAGATGCTTAGCACTTGTTGGCCCTTTTGCCTTCTGTCTGCGGTCCAGCTCACCCCTAAACCATCTCGATTGGGTTCAGGTCCAGTGACTGTGGAGGCCAGGTCATCGAGCGCAGCACCCCATCACTCTCCTTCTTGGTCAAATAGCCCTTGATGCCTTCAATGTGACTCTACAATTTTCATAGTCATGAAAATAAAGAAAACTCTTTGAATGAGAAGATGTGTCCAAACTTTTGGTCTGTACTGTATTTTGAGATATATTTTTTTGCTCCATATCGCCCAGCCCTATAGCTTCAAGTTAAAAAGGCAAGACAGCAAGAGCAAGATCCTCTTTTTCCCAAGCTAAAGGTCTAACACACATAATTAGTGTGTGTGTGTGTGTGTGTGTGTGTGTGTGTGTGTGTGTGTGTTCTGCTATATATGGTTAATGAGGACACAAATGTGTATAATGACATGGGGTACTACAACTTAAACATGGTTTATGAGGACACTTCCTGTGTCCCCATATTAGGGCTGTGTATTGCAAAGAATCTGGCGATACGATAAGTATCATGATACAGGGTTTGTGATACGATGTTGCGATACTGTAAGTAAGGCGTTAGTTAAAAGTAAAGTAATCCTTTAGTTAAATGTATAATACGTATAAAATTTATTTTATAAAAAGACCATATATATTTTTAGAACCTGCTTTAAAGGTTCACAGTTTAAGCTTACAATTGTGACAATGTCATACATTTTGATCTGAACAAAAGAACTACATCTGCTTAATATCAATGAAAAATAAAGTGCTAACAGGATTCCTAAAGAAAACAGATTAATTGTAAAACAAAATAAATACAAATGTTGAACCTGTAACGGTGGCTGCCCCAAATCAAATTTGACTTAATAAAATTTAAATTGTTCGGGCGCCAGACAAGTAAAACTTGTCAAGTAAAAAAAATATATATATATATGTAATGAAGTTCAATTTCCCCGAAGATAACTCAAACCACCGTTACACAAAAAACGAAAATAAATTCCTTCAAATACCCACAATAATGTAGAATAGGGCTTAAATGACACACAGTCAGAAATTGAAGGGTTTGGTCAAAAATATGTATATTTTAAGAAAACATTTTTGCAAAGAAATAAAATAAAATAAACTACACAAAGTTAAATTTTCACAGAGTTTTTTTTTCTTTACCTCACATGACAAATAACAAAATATTTAAGGCAAACAGTTCTTTTTTTCAAACTCAGTTTGTGTTCAATTTTCAGCCAAAATAAAGAAATGAAAGAGAGAAAAAAAAAAAAAACACACAAAAAAAAAACACTTCAAACGAGTGTTTGTGTATGGGTGTGTGCGTGTACAATGAGCGTGTATGTGTGTGTGTGTGGTGGTGGCTGCGTGAAGCAGTCTGTGTAGCGGCCGCTAATCCTGGGCCGGAGAAAGAGTTTGGAGACTTGGCGAGAGTTTGGCGTGAGTTTAGAAACTCTTGGCGTGAGGTTAAAAGATGATGGACATCACCACTAGTACCTGAGGCAGGCGAACGAACCAGGCTGGATTATGTTGCACCAGGCAGGCGAACGAACCATGCAGACGCAGTAGAGCAATTTCTCCGTCACTTTGGCGATCGCACCCAGTCAGCGCATGCACAGAGATTCCAGCAAAGAATAGTACGACCTTCAGCTTCAGGTAGCGTGTGTCCCACTCCAATAATAACCTACAGGTGTGTTTTGTTTTTTACTCGCGCCCCAACTTCCGTTTCTAGCGCTCTTTTATTCTAAATTTCCTCATTGGTTTCCGCCCATCAGAAAAAATGAAAAGCTGATATGGATTTCTTCCATATCGCTACACTCTCCCTCCCTGGAGAAGACAACCTATGGTTGTGGAAATGTGAATCATAATTAAAATCCAATGAATTCCTCTTCATCAGAAGATTCATTGAATATCTGGCAGAGCCTTTTCTTCTCCTGGCATTCCAGCTCTTCAGCCGTGGGAAAGCATGGTTTCAGGTTGCACACATGCACTATGCGAACATCTTCGCCAGTGGACTCTAGCGCTATTCGATAGTTCAATGGACCCACCTGTTTTATGACACGGTAAGGGCCTTTCCATTTTTGAGCCAATTTTGCAGTGAAGTGATGTTGTGCACTAGACTGGGGAAAGGTTCTCATCCACACACGATCATTTTCCTTGTATGTGACATCTCGTCTTCTTTTATTATAATTCCGAAGCTGTCTCTTTTGTGCTTTTTTACAGCATTCCATGGCCTTGGTCTGAAGCTCAGTTAGGTGGTGGACTGTATCGTAAGATGTGCAGTCTGGAGTTAGATTCTTTCCATGTAACACCTTGTCCATGGGACTTTGCAGTTTCCTCCCCAAATGAAGCTCTGCAGGGGTCATCCCAATCGTTTCCTGGACAGCTGAATTAATAGCGAAACGGAGTTCCGGTAAGTATTGGTCCCATTTTCTGTGATTGTTGTCCACATAGGCAGAAATCATGCATTTGAGCGTACGGTTAACCCTCTCGGTCATATTTGTTTGTGGATGGTATGATGTTGTCAATTTAGGTTTGATACTCCACTTTTGACAGAGTTCTCTGAACAGTGATGACACAAATTGTGTACCTCTATCCGACAGAATGAAGTCTGGCACCCCCCAACGGGTTAGAATTTCCTTCCGAAGAAGTAACGCAACAGTCTCAGCTTTAGCATTGCGCATGGGGAAAAATTCCACCCACCGGGAGTAGTAATCTACAAAGACTAAGAGGTACTCATTTTGCTGTGTGCTGCGTGGCATTGGCCCCATAATGTCCACTCCAAGCATCTCATTGGGACGGGTGGTGGTGACTTGCTGTAGTTTGCCCACAGGTTTCTGATTTTCTCCCTTAAGAGTCTGGCATTTGACACATTTTTTGACGTGGTGTTTTATGTCAGTCCACATTCCAGGCCAGAATGCAACATCATGGATACGCTTGTAGGTCTTATAAATACCTACATGACCGCTCCAGGGATTAGAGTGGTAGTGGTGTAGAATGGACGACACAAGGCTGGTAGGAATGTAGACTCTGTAATGAACTTGATTGTTCGGCAGGTGAGTTTTGTGATAGAGTTTATCTTCCACTATCTCATACTGATCTTTAAAAGAGGAATCATTTTCTGCAAGTGCTTTAAGTGTGTTGGTGATGACAGGGTCTTTGTGCTGTTCCTCCCAGATTGTGGCTGGAGATATCGGAAACTCAGCATTCTCCTGTTGGTGTTGGTTGGTGTACAGGTTACAACTGGTGTGAATCCGAGACAGAGCATCAGGTGCCATATTTAGTTTTCCTTTGCGATATTCAATGATAAAATCAAATCTCTGTAGTCGCAAGGCCCACCGGATGAGGCGACTCGTGGTTTTTGTGGAAGACATTACCCATTGTAACGCTGAGTGGTCTGTGATGACAGTGAACAGTTTGTGCTCTAGGTAGTGCTGCCATTTTTCCAGGGCCCAAATTACAGCCAAACACTCTTTTTCAGTGGCTGTGTAATTGGTCTCTGCTTTGTTCAGGGTTCTGCTGGCATAAGCAATAACTTGTTCCAATCCCTGTTCCTTGCGCTGGGTCAGCACAGCACCCAGACCAGTGTTACTGGCATCCGTATAGACAGTAAAAGGCAGTTGAAGGTCAGGATGGCCAAGAATGGGAGGAGAGGTAAGACAGCATTTTAAATGTTCAAAGGCTTGTTGACATTGTTGTGACCAGAGGAATGAACATCCTTTTTTTTTCAGTGCATTGATGGGTTCAGCGATCCTGGAGAAGTTTGGTACAAACCGGTGGTACCACCCGGCTAACCCCAGGAAGCGCTGGACCTCCTTGATGTTGGTGGGCACAGGGTATTCACGTATAGCCTCCACTTTACTTGGGTCTGCAGCTATGCCTTGGACGCTGACAACATGTCCCAGAAAAGTTATTTTCTGAAGACAGAACTTGCTCTTTTTTAAATTAATGGTGAGGCCAGCCATTTGCAGTTTATAAAAAACAGCTTGGAGGTCGGAGAAGTGCTGGGCTACAGATGGTGAGTAAATAATGATGTCGTCAATGTAGACAAAGCAGATGTTTCCACGCAATTCTCCTAGAACGTTCTCCATTAGTCTTTGGAAGGTTGCTGGGGCATTTTTTAACCCAAATGGCATAACATTAAACTGAAACAGTCCTGATGAAGTTGTGAAAGCTGTCTTTGGTTTACTTTCTTGATCCATGTTTACCTGCCAGTAGCCACTGTTAAGGTCAATGGTGGAAAAGATGGCCGCTCCAGATAGTGACTCCAAGATCTCAGTGATGTTGGGTAATGGGTAAGCATCATTCTCTGTAATGGCATTAACTTTTCTGTAGTCCACACAAAACCTAAGGCTTCCGTCTTTTTTAGGGACCAAGACGACAGGTGAGGCCCATCCAGAGTGTGATGGTTCTACGATGCCGGCAGTCAACATCTCTTCCAGTTGCTCTGTAATGACAGCTTGTTTGGCAGGTGTTGTGCGGTACGGTCTTTGTTTTATAGGTACTTGGTGGGTAGTATATATGTGATGCTGTGTAACTTCAGTACGTCCTGGACGAAGGGTACAAACTTGAGGGTTTGACTCGAGGATCTGCCGTAACTGTTGCTTGCCTTCCGGAGGTAAGTGGGCATCCTGTACAGCAGTGTTAATTAGTGTCTTCTCATCCAGGCAGGCTGGTTGAAACATGTTAAGTTGAGGAGGAGGAACAGAAGATAGTAAGGAGAGGCTGTTGGGATTTTTATTTCCCATCTTTCCCCTTGGATGTTGGGAACTGATAACTGGTACACTGGCATTTGTTGGCTGGAAAGGATAATACTCTTTAGGATTGGACTGAAATGAATACTTTTGATCTGCCACATTGATCTGCAGCCCACTGGAGAAGATGAAGTCCAGTCCTAATACGACTGCATAGGCCAGGGCTTTGGCTGATAGAACAACAGCAGGTATGGTGAATACTTTTTGATGTAGGGTGATTGGCATGTTTATCCAACCTAAAGGAATTTCTGCTTCCCCATTTGCTAGGTAGAGCGGACCCTGGGTCCATGGATGGAGTTTTTGTGAAGTGAGCTCCTTCCAGAGATTCTCATGTAGAAGGGTGTAGCTAGCCCCAGTATCAACAATGGCTTTTCCCTTCCAGGTACCAATGCAAAGTGGTATCACTAATTGTTGTGGAACAATTGCAGCAGGTGGTGGTTTCTTACCAGTTGTTGATGAATTGTGGGGAAAGGTGGCAGACACAGAGCGATTGCCAGATGGACCAGTACCTTTAGAAGATGGAAATGTTGTCCGCTTGTTATTGGAGGAAGGGTGTTGGCTGGTGGACTGAGGTGACTGGGACTGAGAAGAGACAAAGTGAGGACAGCTGCCAGGTGAGTGATGGCCTTTACATCGCCAGCATTGCACTAAAGGCTTCTCTGCCGGGCGGTTGGGAATAGGTCTTTGAGGCATGGATAGGGGTTGCTTAGAACTCACACGTTTTTCATATTGCAGTTGTTGTTCGTAGTCTTTTTCCAGCTGTTGGCCCAATTTCACAAGCTCATCGACTGTGTTCACCCGACTGCGAATCTGGCTTGCAAGGTAAGGATTCATATTTTTCAAAATCATTTTCACCAACTCACTGTCGGTCAAGGTGGGCTTCCACCTTTTGCAGAGAGCTCTGTATGTAAATGCAAAGTCCCTAATGCTCTCTCTTTCTCCCTGTGTTCTTGTCCTTACCCTTTCAGCCAGCTCGTCTTCATAATCCTCTGAGAGGAAAGCAGAGAGGAAAGCAGCTTCAAACTCTTCCCACGTGGTTATTGAGGATCGTGCAACTTCCCACCAGTCCCGGGCAGTACCATAAAGGACAGTGCGGAAAGTGGCCAGGATGTCAGCATTAGTAAGAGGATGTAACGCCAAGAAATCCTGACATCGAGTTAGATAGAGCAAGGGGTCCAAGTCATCTGACTGTCTCCCAAAAGTAGGAAATGTAATCTTAAGATGATCACTCTTTACAACAGGAGTAGGAAACATTGGAGGTGTCACTGGTGATGTAGGTGAAACTGCAGTGGTCAGAGGCAAGGGTGAGTAATCTCTTGTCTGCAGGTCAATCATTTGTTTCTCTTGCTTTTCGAGTCTTTTCTCAAGTTCAGTTTGTAAGCTTTTTACAGTTGCACACAGGGTGTTGGTGGTTTGGGTGCACTGGGTGAGTTCTGTTGACAACTGGTCATAATTTTTTTGATGGGTTACCAGGTAGGTTTTGATGTCCTGCTGAAGCTCCACTTGAAGTTGGTCAATCATGAACCGTACTTCAGACACATATGTAGTCTTAGCTTTGTGAAGTTCATCAGACATCATGACTTTAAGTGACTTAGTGAGTTGATCAGTCTCTTCCTTCACATGCTTCTTACTTTCAGAAATGTGGGTGAGCATTTCTTGTTGGTTTTGCTTGAGTTTATCAGCAAGGTTAGAAATCAGGCTGTCGTGATGTGCAGTCATGGTTTTAAGTTCTTTGGCAAGTTCACCAATGTTTTTTTCATGGGTTTGCATATGCTGTGTCAACGTGTCCCAGTTTCCTTTAACTTGAGTGAGTTGATGCATTCCTTTTCCAGGAGTTGACAGGATGCCAGGCAAGCCCTGCTGTGCCACTGAAGATAAAGATGAAGGCCCAGGTGATGTACATATCTGCATGGAGTCGCCATTCGGTTCCTGCTCCCAGGTGAAGGGTTGAACAGGAGTACTGCCAGCTAGTGGTGAAGTTGCAAACCGCACATGGGTTCCTGGGAAGTCAGTGGTGCTGGCTTGAGTAGGAGTGAAGTGGAAAGGAGCACGAAGAGGTCCAGTTGAAGAAAGTAGAGGACGGGGTGCTGGAGGCCAGACTGGGGTAGCAACATCTGGTGCTGGTGGTTCCATCTCCACAAAAGTGGATGGAGACAGAGGAGTGGCAGCCATGTTTGATTGTCAGTGTATGTATAGTCAGTGTAAAAATGTAGTGAAATGCAAGTTGAGTGAAAAAAAAACAATGTATAAATGTTTGAAAAAATAAATTGCAGCAGAATACTCTTAACAGTTCAGTGTGAAATGTCTGTCCAATTGTCCAATTCACCAATTCACACTTCAATTCACTTAACTTCACAAATCAATAATTAGATTTCAATAACACAAATGGGTGTTTCCACAACTTTCACATAATTGGGTCAGTTTGGCAGCAAGACAACTAAGGGGTAACACAATTATATATTTAACAACGTGCAAGTTCACAAACAAAAAGTATCTTCCCACAAAACCATTAAGTAAAGGAAAAAAACTGTTTCAATTCAGTATGTATATACACCACAATTTCACAAACACAAAAAAATATAGACAGTGACAGCCAACCTTTAAGTAATCGTTTAGGGAAACTCAAATTCAAAGCTCAAATGACCAGTTTAAGTGGTCATGGTTTACGTGCTTAAATGTTTAAGTTTCAAGTTGTCAAGGTTTAAGGGTTTAAGTTTCAAGTCATCAAGGTTTAAGTGTTTAAGTTTCAAGTTTCATGTCTCAAGTTTCAAGTTTCAGGTCCCTGTTCGGGCGCCACTTCTGTAACGGTGGCTGCCCCAAATCAAATTTGACTTAATAAAATTTAAATTGTTCGGGCGCCAGACAAGTAAAACTTGTCAAGTAAAAAAAAAATATATATATATGTAATGAAGTTCAATTTCCCCGAAGATAACTCAAACCACCGTTACACAAAAAACGAAAATAAATTCCTTCAAATACCCACAATAATGTAGAATAGGGCTTAAATGACACACAGTCAGAAATTGAAGGGTTTGGTCAAAAATATGTATATTTTAAGAAAACATTTTTGCAAAGAAATAAAATAAAATAAACTACACAAAGTTAAATTTTCACAGAGTTTTTTTTTCTTTACCTCACATGACAAATAACAAAATATTTAAGGCAAACAGTTCTTTTTTTCAAACTCAGTTTGTGTTCAATTTTCAGCCAAAATAAAGAAATGAAAGAGAGAAAAAAAAAAAAACACACACAAAAAAAAAAACACTTCAAACGAGTGTTTGTGTATGGGTGTGTGCGTGTACAATGAGCGTGTATGTGTGTGTGTGTGGTGGTGGCTGCGTGAAGCAGTCTGTGTAGCGGCCGCAAATCCTGGGCCGGAGAAAGAGTTTGGAGACTTGGCGAGAGTTTGGCGTGAGTTTAGAAACTCTTGGCGTGAGGTTAAAAGATGATGGACATCACCACTAGTACCTGAGGCAGGCGAACGAACCAGGCTGGATTATGTTGCACCAGGCAGGCGAACGAACCATGCAGACGCAGTAGAGCAATTTCTCCGTCACTTTGGCGATCGCACCCAGTCAGCGCATGCACAGAGATTCCAGCAAAGAATAGTACGACCTTCAGCTTCAGGTAGCGTGTGTCCCACTCCAATAATAACCTACAGGTGTGTTTTGTTTTTTACTCGCGCCCCAACTTCCGTTTCTAGCGCTCTTTTATTCTAAATTTCCTCATTGGTTTCCGCCCATCAGAAAAAATGAAAAGCTGATATGGATTTCTTCCATATCGCTACAAACCTTTCTACTTGGACTTCACATGTTTTTCAGTTTGTATTTATGTTGCATGTGGAATTGTTGAAACCGCAACGCGAGCACCTGAACAAACTGAACAAAACGCCCCCAAAATGAGAGAAAGCTGCAGCCGTGGGGCGACCCTGCCACCTATGTCTGTGTCTCGTGCAAGCCTCTTCACACGTGTCGCGGCAACCAGTGGAACCAAGGCAGCGCCACAGTCCCGCAGTGGACATTACCACAAAAGCCCAAATAATGGCACACTTCAGCTTTGTACATCGAAACATGAACTGGGACAATTATTTCACCCTCAATTACTAGCAGCGAACTACATTAACGCTACATTAGTGGCGTGCTCTAATGCTAGTATTTCCTGTCACTCCGAATTTGTTCAGAGATGAAGACTGTCATCTAGCAGTCGGGAAATAAACTCATAACTAAACAACCGCCATGAATCTTGAATGATTTTTTTTATATATAAATATAGATATTATGTTTTTGAGAATCGATACAGTATCAGCAAAAAAAATATTGCTATACTCATGTGTATCGATATTTTCTTACACCCCTATCCCCGTAAAATAAAAGACTTAAAAAAAAGATTTTTTTTTTATGAAATTAAAAAACAGTATTTTTCTGTAAGGGTTTAGGAGTAGGGCGATAAAAAAAATATTTTTTGTACAGCATTAAAACGATTATGCCCATTGAGAGTCCCCATAAACCACAAATGCAAGTGTGTATGTTTGTGTGGTCAGATGCAATGCCAGCGTGGGCCTTTTAAATTCAGATTGGGTTTTTTCTCTCCTTAACACAACCTATAAAACACAATATAATGTTTAGAAATATGAAGAAAAAATATTACTTATATATTATTAAATAAACAGAGTCTTATTTTTGTGCACATTAATACTTATAATCAGAGCACAAGAAAAAAATTATAAATTAATGGGGGGGGGAGCAAACATTAGATTATAAAGCAGAAATGAGGCTGAGAGCTGTAATTCATTCAGTGTCGGAGCTGGAATGTGTAAAAGAGGAGATATGTGTTTACTATTCGCAACAGAGGAAATTACCTCATAGGGAAGTTCCTCTCTGAGGACAATTGAGGAACTTATATATTTACAACACTATCCTTCAGTTTGATAATGATAAAATGATCAAATCAGCATGTCTGATCAAAATTTTATAAATTTCAATCAAACAAATAATCTTCCTCATATGAGAAGCTTTGGGCATGACAAACTAACTCTGATAGGTTTCATACAGAAAAACAAAGTGTGTGTGTGTGTGTTTGTGTGAGAGAGAGAGAGAGAGAGAGTAAGAGAGAAACAGCCGCCTCCTTTCTGTGGTTTAGTCTGTTATGAGTCAGCTGCTCAATTTAACCATCTGCCAAATCACTGAGGACCGATGTCATGAGATGTTCTACGTCAAGGTCAGTGATTGAAAAAATGAAAACGTACCATTTCCCGAATGGCTAATTTACAACTGCTCTTTTAGTTGAGCCAGTCTAGTGGTGCAGAGCTTCATCTGCCTCTATGGCTTCTCTTTACAGCCATTCATCACTTTTATACCAGTAGTCTGCCTTACAATCCATGTGTGAGAGGTTTATGAAACACACACTCTTCCCACTAGCCTAGTGTGAAACATTACGGGCCCTATTTTAACGATCTGAAACGCAAGTGTCAAAGCGCGAAGCGCAAGTAACTTTGTGGGCGGGTCTCGGCGCTGTTGCTATTTTCCCGGCGGGATTAATGGCTCTTGCGCCCGGCGCAAATCTAAAATGGGTTGGTCTGAAGCATGGCTGGACTGGCCATTGGGCATACCGGGCATTTGCCCGGCGGGCCGACTTGCTTTTTGGGCCGATATATCTCATACTCATACTTTTTTTTTACGGCCCATAAAATTTGTACATCGGCGGCCCATTCGTTTTGTTTTGTTTAATTGGCGGCGCTGGGTTTGTGCCGGTGTAATGCATTGGTCAAAGTCAGTGTTAGTTTTTTTTTCTGACAGACCAGCCCATGAAACACGTAGATCAGCGGCCCATTGGCTCATTTCTTGATTGACACTGGGCTGGCCCAATCACAACTTTAAACGAGTGAGCAAGCGGTAGCAGTGTCAGTGTATATCTGTAAAAAAAGATGGAGAAGAAACGCAAGGAGTGTGCAGATAAATAGCGTGAAAAAATAGAACCAGGCCCTTAAAGCAGACACTGTAAACTGTGTCAAAATATATGTTTTCTGACCTTCATCAGCTCCTGTGGCAGATGATGATAGTGTGGACGGAGGATCAGGAGAGAGATGAGAAAGTGTAGAGCCTGCGGTAAGCATAACTACTTTCAAAACACTTAGGCCATGTCATGAGTGTAGATTATTTCCACATCTGCATAGTTGACGATTACCGCAATTCACTAGAAATTTAATAAGAGGCGTTTGTAAACCATGTTTTCCGCCAAAATAAAAGCTTGATGCAGTTTGCGTCAAAATAAAAGATCATGTGCTTATCTCTTTCAAGTATAGAAATTGGTACAACTAATTAAGAAAGTTTCCTTTATTTTTTTGTGCATTTGATTTACAAAATATGGCTATTACTGTCATTGGATTAATATTATAACTATTATTATGTATAGGTGTAATGTAAATAGACACTGTAACTAAAAGAGGTTTGGATTTTTCTTTGTTTAATTTGCACACTGAATATGTGTTGGAGCTTTTAATTTTGAACTCTCAAAGTGCACCAGATTAATGAATTTAACATTAAAATGCACAAAATTTTCTCACGGGGGGCATGCCCCCGAACCCCCCTAGAAGGACCGACGACACACCACCATAGTTTTAACAAAAATCCTGTAAGAAAAACACTGGTATCGCTATGCCAGAGCCGCTTATAGCTTGTTTTAGGATTCACCGCTGTGGAGTATAGTTCAGCTGTATTAATAAATATAACATTTTGACTTATTTCATCTGTTAACTCTCACTCGTTCCTATACTCACTCATTACATGGCATTAGTGGTTTTAATGAATAGGAGTTGGTATGCATATAATTAAGGGCGTGCAAAGATGGGTGGTGTTTATAATCATGTAGTGGGCCGGTCTGGGCAAAATTGCCCGGGCCGATTTTTTGTCCTAGTCCAGCCCTGGTCTGAAGTAGCTTCATTATTCATAGGTGTGGTTTGGGCGTAACGTGAAATAAACCAATCAGAGCGTCATCCAACATTCCCTTTAAAAGCAGTTGCGCAAGTTCCATTATGGAGTCGATTTTTTTTTTCCTGGTTCTTGACGGACAAACCAATTTGTCAGATGTCCTTATATACATATATGTCTTGGCACTATTGGGCAAACAGGTCTGATCCTTAATTGCTACAATTAGCCTGAATAATTTGTAAGCTAGCTTTATGCCTATTTTTTCACATCTTCGTGGCACACCACAATGATTTCCGTCATCTCATGTGTTAATCTTTTTTTTATTGTAACTGTTGCATCTGTGTAGATTACATGAGCAAAGTGTATGCGCGTTGTGCACGCTATACATTATGGTCAAGCATGCGCCCTTAAAATAGCATAATGAACAACGCGCAACGCGCCACTGACTTTAGACTAGGTTTTTTCTGGTCAGTGGCGCAATTGTTTTATGGAACAGCAAAATAGCAACAGGGATTGTTTGCGCCGGAACACGCCTCCTTTTTTGCGCTGAACCGCCCAGGGAGCGCAAGTTCATTCACTAGTTTAGCGACGTGCTTCTGTGGAGGGAAAAGCGCGCTTTGCGCGGGTGCAAAATAGGAATGACACATGCGTCGGTGTACAAAGTCAATTGCGCTGGGTGCAAGATAGGGCCCTACAGCATTACAGCGATTCACAGCAGCTCACACGACCAGTGCGCTCATTTATTCACAAACCCCAGTCCTATCACTGAACATACAGTACCTTTTCTTTGCACCATCTCCTGAAGCCAATTTTCCACAAATGTGTTTGTCATCTAGTGAGCATGACATTACTGACTGTAAATTACACTGACTAATCAAAATGTATTTTACCCATTTAGCTAATGGAGGACCCTTTTGTCCTGGAAAAAAATTTAATAAAGTTCTACCTATTTAAATTTGACAAGTTAGCTTACGGTATCTGTGTTGTTGATGGTTCCAGGTGGTCTAGCAGTGATTAAAAAGGATGGTTCACCCAACAATGGAAATTCTATCATCACTTATTTACCTTTGTGTCAGTCCAAGCATTTTTTTAAAGCATTTTTTGCCCATACAATGAAACACAGTGCGATCAAAAAGAACACTGGCACTCATTGGGTTTAATTGACAAAAAACTGTCAAATTGTGTTTCACAAAAGCAAAAAATTATACATATTTGGAAAAACATGAGGGTAAGTAAATGATAGAATATTAATTATTGGGAGAAATCCCTTTTACCAGCTTGAACAAAAATGCCTAGTATGTCAGTATAGCCAAATCAACCATCTAGACCAGCTACCCAAGTATATTCATATATATATACACATCCACTCTTAACATCAGTCAGTGAAGCATTATAATAATCAAGTATTATTTAATAATATAACTTAAGTAATTAGAATTAAAACCATGCCTGAATGCATATTAGTCATTTTAACTGAACTTAGGACTGGTGGTGGTGCTTTTCTGGTCATTCAGTGTTGGGGAAATTGGGGAAAAAACTCAGATACTGATAAGATAATAAGGCACATTCTACTTATAAGAACAATAGAAAATGAACTAAGGATTAATTCATGCATGTTAATCAGGTTGCGTGCGTTCCCGTGAGCTGATTCACTGAAATCAAAACAGGGATGATAATAGATGAGCACCAGCCAAAGAGATGATCTTTTGCGCATTAGTTCCACCCACTACCAGAGAAACCGGCAGTTCTTAAAAGCTGAAGAATTCCAAAGGAATTCCAGGAAAATACAATAAAGAACATAGTTTACATGTAGCGCGTCAATTCTCTCTCTCTCTCTCTCTCTCTCTCTCTCTCTCTCTCTCTTTCTCTCTCTCTGTGTGTGTGTGTGAGACCAAGTGATGGCGAGTCATGCACCTTCACACTAGAGTTTATGGTACGTCAAATACATGTTCACTACACATCAGTCAGAGTGTTCAGCGAGTGAAAATATAGCTGTCCTAAACTTTCACTTGGTCTCCAACTCACACACTGGCGAGTAAAATCTGAGTATTTATTAGCCATTGGCTAATTTTAGACATCATTTAGTCACTGGAGTGAAGATTTAGTCGCATATGAGAGTGATTTACTTGCAATTTAGAGGGTTGCACAAGACACATGCAGCATTCATTAACCACCTAGAGCGCAAAAGTTACATAGTTACAAGTTGGTCCAATAAAACATTATTTGTTTAAATTAACTTGATATATTGATCTAAACTGGAATAGTTTTGAAATGGCATGGAATAGTTTCCCTTAACTTAAGTTCACTGAACAACTGTTTTTTTTTTTAATGGTAGAATCTTCTAGAAGCCTAGTGAAGCACTAGTGAAACTCCAAGTGGGCCTCTGATAGACCCTCTCTCAGATCTCCAGCTATATCTTATAGCTCATCTTTATAATTATTTCTGATGTGTAATTTAAGCTTAATTATGAAAATTAGCTCCAAAATAAATGCAAATTATGCACGCATAGGCTTCCCGAACTAACTGCTGTGGATTCTGCGCTCGAGCACAATGCCAAAGAGCATTCATTTACATGCAGCTCCCGTCCAGAGAAGGATTTAAATATGGATTTAACTTGGCACAGGCTCTGCCTTGTGAGCAAATCTTTGTCTTTCCTGTTTTAGCATCTGGCAACCATGAAAGATTTTTCTTTAACATCGTTTTACTTCTGCATTTCCAGACTAATCAAGACTTTTTCTCTAATTTGATTTCATGGAATTACTTGGGATTTTAAAGGTGCCTTTGTCCTGCATGCCAGCTTTAATGACGAAAAAAAAGCATGACGAAAACCTTCAGTAATGCATGACGACATTAATGACAAAAGACTAGCTGACTGAGTGGTTTTGCAATGGGGCAAAAAGGCATAGCAGATATACAGTTGGAAAGAGTTGTTCTGGTATTTACAGTAGGCTAAAGTTATACAGAAATGTGCAGGGATTCTGCATTTTAGAACCAAAAGGAGACTAAAGAGACTAAATGCTGAAAATATTTATAAGTTTTGCGTTATAATCTTAAGCATTTGAAATGAGCATGAACAAACACAGAGGAGAATGCACCCACTCCTCTGCACCCACTCCTCTATACATACTGTATATACACACACATATACACACAGTAATTCTTCTAGAACATTTATTCTAAACACTAACAATTGAACATTATGCCAAACTACACTGAAAAAAAAGAAAAACAATTTTCACTCAGAAAATGCTAGTAAATTTGAATTATGAACAATGAATTATAAAGAAATGGCAAGTAACACGTTGTATTAAACCTGGAATTTCATAGTGGAAAGACTGAAATAGTATTTTCTTGTAAAACAACTCAAATAATCTTTTTATAATTTATAATAAATATAAATAATTACAGCCTACTTAATTTTCCCCCCAAGAATTTCATTTTTTTTAATGAGCCATTAGAATTGTATCACACATTAGATTTTATTTTGCAAAAAACATCACACTATTTTATTAAATCACGGAAAACATGTATTCAAGTCATTGTGAATTAGATTTTTCATGCTTTTCAGAAATTAGTAGATGCAGACAAAAAAAAAAAAAGCATCATAAACCCACAGAATTACTTTTGCTCAGTAGGTGGATGCAGTGTTAAGCTTGTATGTCCTTCATATCAACAGTAACTACATAAAATGCACTAAACATAGCGAACAACATGCAAATCATGACCAACCCATGCACTGATCAATCACCCATCAAATCAAATGCAGCAAACATGAACACAACCTTGACTAAGAGGCAAATATTTCTCTTGGCACAGTCTGGCTCTCTTCTGGAGTTCAATTGTGGAACAGGTGTCCACATCCCTCCACAACAGACGCAAAGTGAGGGGGGCAGAAACAAGGGCAATGTACCAATTGTTCCTGAAGTAAGTGGCTTACTTAAATGCTCTTGCAACTTGGTGGCTGAAAAAAGGAATGCATTTATTACTTCAATTGACTGTTGCCTACTACTGCTGCAAAAACAAGCACCACAGACGTGACATCACAAAGCCCAAGGTCTGAGTCGTCCGGTTAGATTTGCTTCTTGCCAAATTACCATGGAATATCAAACATTCCCCTCACAGGTCAGACGGCTGCTGCATCGGGGTTCAGCGGCGAAGCTGCGGTCAATACAGAGCCGTGGGGAGGAAGCACAGAGCGGATAAATGATGTGAGAGCAGGATGCTGGAGAGGTACCGCTTCCCTCTCTGGCCTCATTAAGAGAGGCGATGAACTCCCTGCACTCTGGAGAGAGAGAGAGAGAGGACCGCTCAGCTCTCATTAGAGAGACTGATGTCATATAATAAAAGTACATTTACTCATCCAAAATACCATGATAAGACCGACCGACGGCTGCCACAGCTAAAGGGGGAGGCTTGAAGATTATTTGGAAGAAAAGGTTATAAAACCTCTAAGCATGATACAGCTCCAGAACTGTGATATGCAAAATTACATTGGTGTAGATTTGGCTGTGAACCGAAGGGATAAATATCCACCGTCTGATTTGTATTGTGGAAATTCAGCTAGACAACAATTGGATCAGAGATCTGGAACCTGGTTACATCAGGGGTCTCTTCTGAAACGAATACAGCACAGAATCAACTTTATGCTGCTTGAAATGTAAACATTTAGGAGTAAAACAAAAGGGAGAATGGGAACGTAGTCATTTCATTCATCAGTGGCCTTTAAAATTTGGGAATATTATTCAAATAATACAAGAAACCACTCTCAGTAAAGCTACAACAACCTTGAATCAGCATTAATGCATCATACTGTTTCTAACAAACAGGAGACTTAGAAACAACTGAGAATTTCATTAACTGTAATATTTTACCACATTTAATAATATAACTGTAATTTATTAACATGTCCATGATGTGATTATCACCGTGAGCAACTCCTACAAAGTGAGGGAAAATTACGGGAGTTTCTATGAGACGGGCATGTAAGAAATTAGCTAGCCAGCTGATTATAATGGAATAGATTTCAGTCTTTCCTGACCCCAAATTAGCACTTATACTGTTCCATGTATTATTTATGATATAAAAACCAAACCTACACTGTTGAATTTGATTATATTGCAGTCTGACGACATTAGAGAAATGCTGGCTGTGTAGAGGCAGTATGAAGCACATCTGTAATGACAAGGGACTTTGTCATGGCTGGAAAAGCATCTTCATTAGACCGGCCTCCTCGATTCCAACTGCAGCGAGTCACATCACGCTGTCTGTCTGTCACACATGGAGGACACCGAAGGATCGCACAAACACAACAGCTCACACACACACTTCTGACACATTCATGGCATAGGGATTAAATGATCGTGAGGAGATCAACATGAGAGCAGGTCATGCCAGCTTGAAATAAACATTTAAAACATTGTGAAAGCAATAGAAGCACTGTAAAGTGCCAATGCTAGTTTTCCTACATGCAAACAAGGAGCTGTTTGGCGATTTTCAATAATCTGGTTATACGCATGAAGGAGAGACTATTTGACTCTCAAAATAGCCCCACCCCTGGTTTGGGCGTGTCTCTGAGCTAGATGTTAATGTGTGTGTTTTAATGTGTTTTTTTTTTTACTATATACCATGCATTATACTAACATTCAAATGTTTGAATGCATGTTTTTCAGTAAGATTTTTTTTTTTTTTAAGAAATCAATACCTTTAATCAGGATTCATTTATTTGTCCAAAATGATATAGACTTTAACATTGTTACAAAAAAAAATTGTATTTATCCATGGACCCTCAAAAAATGCATCATTTTTCTTTCTTTTTTTTGTCATGTGTATGTGGGGGGGGGGGGGGGGGGTGGGCTTGTTAATTAAATTGTATGTTAAAACTAAATAAAAAGTATTTACAAAAAAATGCATCAGTTTTCACAAGAATAATTGTAAACAGCACTAGTGTTATTTTCAGAGAAACATATTCCCTCAGAAACACCTTCATTTATCCTTTGCAGACAAGTGTTTGCACGAGCACGTCAAAAATGCCAGTAATTTGACAAGCACAACCATTAGTAAATCATATATCCTAAACAACTCTAACTTCTACCAAAGTAATTTTCTGGTAAGATATCTGTACTTTTACTTCAGTGTGGCTTTCAGGTATTTCATCCACCACTGGATAAAGCACAGCTCAGTTCAAATGCTGAGTCAGTGAATGCTCTGCAGGATTCAGTGAGTTTATATTAATGAGGGATTCGTTTGACCTCCTCAAACTAGTAATTTGTCTCTTTTTATTCATTAAAGAGGACCAGCTCAAATGAGTTATTTGTTCATGAATCGGTAGGGTGGCCATGTGCCATCCATACGGCACATGTCCCGGCCAGGATTTTAATATCACCTAAAATATCCAAGTTTAGGCTGTTTGCACTGTGTAGGTTGATCGCTGTTTGACATTCATGAGAGCTTTAGAGAGCAGAGCAGATGAATTCGAATTGTTCTCGCACCTACATTGGTGTCTTTTTTGATCAGTGTGCAGCGACGCTTCAAGTCAAATGAAAGAACAAACACATGCAAATATTTGCATCACTTTGATCGTTCCCTGAATCTCACATTCTCATGTGCAGCCCCAAGATTGACTGATTATGTACAATACCTGCATGTTATTGGTCAAACTGCTTTGGATGTTTTAGGCAATATTAAAATCGTGGCCAGGACATTTCCCGTATGAACGGCACATGTGGCCACCCTATGAATCTGACTATGCTAGTCACACTGTATGTTTCTGATTCATTACAAAGAACCAGCTCAGAATCAATTGCTTATGAATCAAACTTTACTGGCCCTGTTGCTTTCTGAATGCAGTTTGCTAACAGAAAAACTAATTTTCTTGCCATTATTTCTCAGAAGGCTGTTTTTTATTTAAGCACAAGCTATTATGACACCAAACACACTTTCATTCATTTAAAATAATCAATGGAGATTCATTAGGGGCACACATTTTTTTATGATGGCAACAGTATCGCACTTAAAGCAACAGCTCACCCAAAAATGAAAAATGACGTCACCACTTTTTCAGCAGAAACAAGAAGAGTGTCCATAAGAGTGTGAGGATGAGTAAACAATGACTGAATTTTCAATTTTGGGGTGAACTATCCCTTTAATAACAGACTAAAGCTTATGTCTTTCAATAATGTGGTGTCCTTTTAACACTTAGCCTATACGCTTTAAGATCTAGGCTGGATGAAAGCAGCAAAAGGACTAATATGGTGCAAATTACACCCCAGTTACTCATTTGCTCCAAAATGCCAATTACCGATTTGGACTGACTCATTTATGGCCTACATTAGTTTGCGTATTCCCAGTCACATACACTGAGTGCCGACAACCAGCACTTATTCTTGCGTGCCCTTCAGCCCAGATAGCACACGACATCAGAGATCTTGCCAAACAGAGAAAGGTTATGGAAAATGATCACCAGCCAGATACTTAAAGAGCACTTGATCCCTTTCTGTCTAAAGAATTCCAGATATTAAAAGGGGCTAAGAGCCCTCTTCTAGATGTGAGTGAAATTATATATATAATTTTTTGTGTGTTTATAGTTCTGTGTCAGAATTCATTTACCCATCATACCCGCTAAGCACGCTTCACTCCGCCCCTCAAATTCCTATCCATAAAGTGTGCTACAGCTCATAATGCAGTGCCTTTGAAAAAAGGCAGGGTTTAAAATGTTCCTTTACCTATCTCTCCCTTCCCCCTCTATTCCATCAAGCAGAAGGGGCGTTAAGGGGTCCGGGCAGCGTGGTTGTGCTGGATTTGTCTGGCCATGCCCAGTTCAGATGCATTAATCCAAACTCTCATTCTCTGCAATTTCCACACTTCCTTCCTGTGCTGTGCCCCGCACCATATGTTCCCAATCGCTAACGGAGGAAAGGTGCTTCTTCCTCCAACCTTGAGCCTTATCCGAGGAACTAAGGCACACAAGCCAAATAGATGAGAAATTTATCTTGCTCATAAAAAAGGGCCAGACTGCTGTGGGGCTTGCGGAGTATATCCAAGAGATTTCCCTTCCTCTAACACATAATTAAATTGAGTTGTGTTAGAGTGCACATTAAACTGCATATCTCTCCCACTTCCTCTCCTCGTGTTTCATGAGACAATGTGTGGCGTTAACTGAACTAAACTGTCTGCTCCAAGGAGCCTGATAGCAAATCAAATCTGCGATGTTTGAGCACCAAGATGATTTAGAAATCTATTGATCAGTTGAGATTTCTGTTGACGCTATATGATATAGTGTTTTTTGTGTATATATATATATATATATATATATAGATATATATAGATATATGATATAGTGTTGTTGTTTTTTTATGGGCAATACTCATGATGGCCAGTGGTCAATGTGTATAATAAAATCTATTTAAAATATTATTTTGTCTCAGCTATATAAAAAAATGACTCCTATGCCTACTTGCAAGGACTTAAAAAGGGAGTGAGAAAGGGAGAAAGACAGAGGACTGTATTATCACTATTTTATCAGACGAGATGTGCCTATGATTGCTGCTGATTCTCAAGCATGCGTTGGATGCATCTAACACGCTGTGCACAAAAGGATTATTCTGTCACACCCCTGGGTGCTTGCAATCAAGGTGGTGTTTATTGCATCAGAAAGATTTATTTTTATTGAGCTGCTCATTAGCAGGGTTTAATCAGAGCTCTATCTTATGACTGTTCTAGCACTGATATCGCATCGCTCATCAGCCGGGCCCGAGAAAAAGCTAACAAACCCGATCCTTCCCCCTCAGCAACTCTCAGCATCTTCTCCATCACATCCAAGGAGGACATAGTTAATATGAATGAATCATGCAGAGATGAATATTACGGGCATATTAATGCAGATAAAGGAAGCTGTTTCTGAAGGAATATGTTTCTAGGTGAAATTAACACTAGTGGGAGTAAAACACCAACAACTTTTTAATCCTTTTAACCCAAATCAACATTACGTGGGCAGATTATCAATTAATAAACACTGTTTGAGCAGTTCCTTGCACAATGCTACACTTTTACCAAAGTGTATAATTTATAATCTAACACCGTTTGACTTTTGCATTTACATTTTTCTGGTTATCAAATGAAGCCATAAAACATTCATTTAATTTATCTTTTAATTATTGAAAATTAAGCAAACGTTATATTTTTGGTAAACAAAGAGGATTTACTACTAAAAATAAAACATGGAAGAAATGTTGATTTGATTTAATCCTTAAATTATGTTTGATTCTTTCAGTAGTAGTAGTAGTAGTAGTAGTAGGCTATGTACATTCTGCTGAACATTTATGGCAAACACTTGTCTTTAAACTAAACCGGAATTTTATTTTGACGGGTTGACGCGAATACCTTTACAGTTCTGTGTATGCGATGACGCTAGTTTTACTCAAATCAAATGGTCAAATGCTCATGAAGTGACTCTCAGAACAGTTATGGAGATGTTCCTCATGTGTTTACGTCCTTATTTAGTGAGACGGCTGAAATCACCACGCGCGTCACGTGTGTAATGAATGTAGCCACGCTTCTGCGCCATTCATTAACACAGATACGCAGAACATGCAGGATTCATATTTAAATAGACTTTTCCGGCTTAATATTTACAGATATTAGTCCATATCGCAATTTGATGTAAGTGCAATGACCAACTTTTGATTAATTCATTCAAAATTTGGCAAATTCCGTGACATTCCACCTTAAACTGTAAATTCTGTTTGTATGACTGGATTCTGCGATTCCATCCGCGTTTTCTGCATCGCGGAAATCATAGGGCCCTACATAACCACCATTATTTTTCTGACAGTAAACTTGCTCAGTAGCTCACCTGGTACAGCACTGCACTTGGGTACATTTGAAGTTAATCTAAAACTGAAACTCTTTCAGTGCCACTCATAGGACATTTCACTTTGAATGTGTCATGAAACATGCGAGAAGCAACGTAATATTTTGTAAATAAATGTCCTCACACAGGCACGTTTTTCCAATGAGATTGGGTTGAGGAATATGCTTCATAATGGCGATAATTAAAGCGATTAAGCAAAACCCCTTATTCTCAACCTTGAATCAGGATAAACCATCACAGACGTCATTCTCTCATGGGGTCTGCTGGAGGAACAGAGGGTTCTTCTAGGGCTGGCAGGGCAGGGAAGCTCATGACAGTCAAGCCCAACAGAAAGCACTGCCAAACCAGCAGCACGGCCTCATACCTCTCTTGTCCTCCACAAGAAAACCAGCATCCCTGGTCATCCTTCTTCATGTCAGAACAGAGTCAAGGGTACTCCGACATAAAGAAAACCACTTATCCGCCCATGAAGAGGAGTAAAAGGAAACGACAGAGCGATATTAATAATGTAATAAACTCATTGATAGCCAATAGGAGCTTATGACTGCTGCCCTTAGAGATCCCATCACTCACTGGGAGAACCGAGCCAAAATGACATGGGCTACATAACACATGCTAGCTTTCTATTGATTAACTCTCTCTGACCCTGAGCAAGGTAAAACACACTGAGACTTATTTGCAAGGTAAAGAGAAGTGCTGGCAAGAGTGCATCAGACCACTATATGACAATCTTTCCACGACAACACACAAAACATTTATCATCGTGATTTGACACTATTTGACACTAGGAATTGAAAATGTGACAATTTCCATACATTAAATGAAAACAATGTCATCACAGTAATTACCATAGTAACAAACAAGCGCAAGGCTCCAAAATCCAAAATGGAGAGCTTTGCAAAAGCTTCGACCGGAGTACATCATCTTTAATTTATTACACCAAATCCTTCAAAAGACAAATTAAAAACGAGCGTATACACTAATCCTCAAGTCTTTTTCAAGAGAAGAGATTGAACTTCAATTTGATTGGTATTTTGCACAGTAGGACAGAAAAAAATAATAATTTCAGACTTCAGTCCTAAAAATACCAAGCCATGTTAAGTGCAAATGCATTTGCGACTAAATCTATACACAGAGGGAGTCTGAGCTGGCTACTACAGAGGATTAGGACCCGCACTACAACGTTTCTCACAATCAGCGTTTTGTGCTTCTAAAATGGAAATTCTGATAGAAGTATCAGGGCACGGCTCACTCGCTCTAGATTGGAGTGTATATTGGTGACCCCATCAACGGCGCTATGTTCTTTACATGACGAACTAGGTGTTTATTGACCGAGTGCAAGTCGGCATGAAGGAGTATCTTATTTTGGCCCACTTCACCACCTGCGCAGCAGAGCTGGGCCTGGCCGAACTGCTCAAACCCGACTCTTATTGCTCAAAGTGGTCAAAGTTTTTCAGTAAACAGATGGGTTAAAACATGATATTTAATGTTTAATAAACAGAGAAGATGAGTAGCCTTGAACACAACAGAATCCTCTTGCACTCTGAACGACAGGGATGTAGAAGGCACTTCGGAATTATTTTGGTGGGTGATAAAATGCTTCTGAATAATGGTGTGGGCAGTAATAGATACCTGCAATGATGCACATTTTAAAGGTATAGTCCACCCAATAATGAAAACCTTTATGATGTTCTTTCTTCTGCGGAATGTTCCACAAAAAAAAATAAAAAAAAATAATAATAATAATAATAATAATAATATATATATATATATATTAAATACTAAAATATAAATTATAATAAAAATGCACATATTAATAATACATGTATATTTTTTTATAATAATATTTATAATCATCAATTATTAATAGAAAATTCTAAAACAGAAAAACTTTTTTTTTAATTGCCAGGTTTTTTTTTGCATAGAGTGTAACAGTATATTGAGGAGAGAGAGTGGAATATAAAGTAATGAAACCAGAACTCCTCACAAGCTGAACAAGAACCTGCATTACTAGAATAATCATCACTACTTAACACCTGACTGCTGTGCCATGGGTCTGAAACTAAACAGAAAAAAAGATCTGAAAGTCTCTCATTTTTAGTAAGGATTTTTTTTGTTCAAAGAGGACACATAACTTCAATCCCAGTGGATCATGCTGAGTGGACCAAATGGGCCAGTTCATACAGTCAGCGCTGTGCCATCTCCTCAGAGAGCCCAGAAAACCACAGGGACACTGGGAGATCAAAAAGGTCATTATGAATCCACTCATGCCAAATATCTGCTCTCTTATTCCCCGTCGAAGTCTGCTCACTCTCTGAAGCAGTCCTGCTGGTGCACACCGGGCCAGGCGGAGTGTGAACGGCTACAGGCTGTTTGGGCATCAAAGCAAGATTACCCTCAGAACAGGAGTTAAAAGAACAAAAACTGGGATATATTATGATTCACAAACACTCAAAATTCATTTTAAAAGCCCACTTGAGCATACACTCTAAAAAGTAATTCAGTGCCATTTTACATACTTCAATAATAAAAAGCTGTCCTGCCTTAAAATCTCTGAATCACACTTATGTCACCATTTGAGTTGGACAAGGCATAATAAATACCAAAACATCCAACAGCTAATTCTGTCTAAAATATACATCTAATATTTAAGTTGGACTAGCAAATTATATTTTTAAGATATACTTAATAGTCTTGTTACATTTCAACTTGGAATTAAGTGATGTTTGTGTTTTTGCACAGGATTAATATAAGGGGAGCTATGTTAGTCTGCTATCTGCAAAAAAAAAAGTGTTCTTTTTAGTGGATTCAAATTAAACAAGTTCACATTACTCACAAATATTGTTTTTTAAATCCATTTTCTCAAATGATCCGAGGTACCTCAACTCATAGGGTACTCAATTTAATTTGTTATGGTTACTGAATATAGTTATTCAGATTTAATTTAATTTTCTATTCACATTCATCCAAATCTTTAAGTGTAAAAATGTTTCACCAAAGGCAAAATTTACCATATTATAGTTTAAGTTCTTTGAGTGTATACTAGACATATGCTCTTTAACTGAAAGCCTGACAAATAATGAAAAGAAATTAAAAGATTAGGAGAGTAGCAAGGATTCATATTGTGGACAAGCATGATATTTCTGCAATAAGTGCTGTTTGAATTAGTACTGATGGGCATGTAGGGAGACATTATGGATGCACCTGCAAAATATTTCAGGTGCCTCTGTGGGTCCTGGGCAAATACTTTAAAATTGAATTCTGAGGTACGGTTTAAGCTCGCAGCACCCTAATCTTGTTTCCACATACAGTGGGGCTTGGTTCAGATATGTAATGAAATTGGAATGTGATGGAAAGTTGATCTCTCATAAAGAAAGGATGATGTGGCTCCGCCCACGGCCCTTCAGCTCTGACTGGGATTAATAACTCCAGGGATTTCCCCCTCGATATCAAAACCCCCTTTCACAGTTACTCATCACTGCCCAAATAAAACAGCAGTTCAGAATCTCACAACCTGGCCTCTTGCTGAAGCATAAAAGTTGTTGAAATGCAAGCCTTTTAATTTGCTAACAACACAAATAGGCTATTATGACTTTTCCGCATCTGTCGAAGATGATGAAAGAAGAAGGGAAGGGTACGGATAAAAATGCCTTCCGCTAGGACTCTCACCATCCGCACAGCGGCTGCTAGAGTGCCAACATTAGCGTGAGCTCGGCCTGAGGCTAAATACAGCTATGACTGTCAACATGCATTCTCCACTCACTTTCAAACAGGAAAAAAACACAAATAGTCTAATGTGCTTTAGCCTTTCCATCCAACCACCATAAAGCATAGCACACGCACAGACACCAAGGAGGTTAATTCTTCTGCAAAAAAACCTTATAGCCCAGGTATCTTATCTCACTGATGGCATGCAATACAAATATACTATGCAAGGCTTTAGCAAAAACCCTGTACCCCATTCCCCAACTAAACTGGTTGTGGCCTTGCACTTTAAAGAAGGAATCTCAGAGAGGCTGCATTACCATAAGACATTACACTCCCTCAACGCTTCCATAAAATTTGAGGCAACAGTAAACAAGCTTTGTTTTGTACTAGAGTTGTCAAAAGTACTGGTACTTTATTATTAAGTAGGTACTGACATTTTAAAAATGTAATGTGGTCTTAACTTTAATATTCCATTCACAATCTAAATAAAAGTTTCATTTTTCATACTGCCAAGTAGGGCTGCACGATGTGTCGTTTAAGCCTCGATATCGCGATGTACGAATCCACGATAGTCACATCGCAGGATGTGCGATGTAGGCTGTCGTAGTTGATCCGTTATTCATTAACTGTACGGGCCAGCTACTCCCCTGCCCTTGACGAATGTGATTCGCGGATTAATTGCACAGCTTAACCATCATAGAGTGAAAGTTTATAATTGACAGGACTGAAAACCACATGCAGCTTAACAGGGCAGAGAGACAGAGAGAGCGATAGAGAGAGAGAGCGCGAGAGAGACAGAGAGAGAGATAATAATAAATAATCCGTTATTCTTAGAACGCCATATGTTTATATGCATCCATGTGTTTAAATATTGTTCTTCTAATATTACTTGTTCAGATGTTATTTTAATTGCTATATTGTTCCAAATTACACTGTTGTATATGTTCTCCTTTCATATGTATGCTTTGGCAATGCAAAATGTACTTTTGTCATGCCAATAAAGCTAACTGAATTGAATTGAATTGAGAGAGCGCACGAGAGAGACAGAGAGAGAGAGAGAGCGCGAGAGAGACAGAGAGAGAGAGAGAGCGCGCGCGAGAGAGACAGAGAGAGAGAGAGAGAGAGAGAGAGCGCGAGAGAGACAGAGAGAGAGCGCGCGAGAGTGACAGACAGAGAGTACATTAGAAGTACCATCAATGTTTATAGAAATGTATATGGATTTATTTTGCATGTAATTTTTTTTTCTTATGAATATATATGTATTTTTGTTTTGTTTGTTTCTATTCTGCTATGTACAATGCTTTTGCAATATGTACCTTTGTATGTCATGCCAATAAAGCAATATGAATTGAATTGAGAGAAAGAGAGAGAGACCGAGAGAGAGAGAGCCGTTTTCAAACACGAGCGCTGTCTTGCTCTCTCTCCCTCGCGGATATTAATCAATTGACATGATGGTGTCAATGTTTAAATCATTTAAAATGAGAATGTAAGTGTGCTCACCCCATTTTTGTTTGTAAGAAAAAATATCGCAATATATATCGCAGAAAAATAAAATATCGCAATGTAATTTTTTCCCAATATCGTGCAGCCCAAGTACACATTGATGGTTTTGGAAGTGACAACTGTATTTTAAAGTCAAGATTGAATCAAAACAATGATCCCAACCCATTACCTCCTCCTCTCTCTCTCTCTCTCTCTCTCTCTCTCTCTCTCTCTCTCTCTCTCTCTCTCTCTCTCTCTCTCTCTCTCTCTCTCTCACTCTCTCTCACTCTCTCTCTACAAAAGCTACCCATCTCTCTCCACTTGTCTTGTTATACCTAATATCGAACTAAAGCCTGTAAGAAATATGTTATAGTTATTACAAAATATTAAAGACATGTCCTTCAGAAGGGTATATAAGAACCTTTCCAAGTGTGAGTGTGACGTACATGGTGTTATTCAGGATGATACTCTGCCAATGCTTCAGTCTGAAGACTAATTGTAAAAGAGAATTAGAGGCTGCTGGGATCCAGTACACCCACAACAAAGGATTTCAAGCACTTAAAAGGAAGAACTGCAAAAATATGCAAACAGCCTTGGCAAATCAAATGGCCTACATGACTTAGTTGGTCTTCCAGGAATTTAAGGTTAGTTAACACAGAACTTACTATATAAACTGGAAAGCTTGTGCGCACTTAAAAATGTTACTAAAAATCTCATTGTTTACTTGTCACAATGCACAAAAGAAACCAACTTCTAGAAAACCTGTGCATTATTTCCCTGTTGTCATTATTTTAACATAACTTCCAATGACACACCTGAGACATCCAGCAGACTGCTCCACAACAGATGTGAAAGTTTACAACATCCCTTCATTGTTTCAAACACAGCTGTCCTCCACAAGAAACTTATTTATCACACAAAGAATAACAATAATCTACATATGCCCTAGTTTAATTTCCATTCTTTGAACTCACATCAAAGTTGTTGTTTTTTCCCTCTTAAATCCAAATCAATCACAAAAAATGCCAACAAATCTGCTGTTGGAGGGAGATTTGCTGAAACGCTGGAAAAGATGCACATGCTTTGCCAAGTAACCTGCCTTAAGAAGGGCCTTGATCACTATGGCAACAGCATGATCTTCCATAAGCAAGCCATGAGGTGACCTGAGACACATGCATGACATGTCCAAAAAACGTCCCAGAACTCTCCCTGCCGCGGCAGCACCAGCCTGCCAGAGGAAGCCACTGCTCTGACGGCATCACATGTGCAACGTGGCCCAATGGTTCACGGAGCAAGCAGCAGGAAAGCTAAAAATAAACAGCCTCCTGCCAGAGAGAAGAGGTCCTTCACTAAAAAACACTGAGGCTTTTTAAAATAATATATTTCCCACAGATTTATTTATATATACATTAAAAAATTTTGTAACCTGTGATACTTTTTTTCTGTATTATTTGATGAATAAAAAGTTAAAAGAAGTTGATAGAAATATTTTCCTACAATATACACTACATTTCAAAAGTTTGGGGACAGTACATTTTTCTTCCTTTTTTTTGAAAGAAGTTAAAACTTTTATCCAGCAAGGACGTGTTGAATTGTTAAGAAGTGATAGTAACAATTTATATTGTTAGAAAAGATTTATATTTTGAATAAATGCTGTTCTTTTTAACTTTTTATTCAAAGTATCCTGAAAAAAGAATTGCAGTTTCCAAAAAAATATTTGGCAGCACAACTGTTGCCAACATTATTAATTCTAATAATAAATCAGCATATTAGAAGGATTTCTTGAGGATCATGTGACACTTTATACTGGAGTAATGGCTGATGAAAATTCAGCTTTGCATCACAGAAATAAATTGTACTTTAAAGAAACCATTATTTTCTATTGTAATAACATTTTACAAGATTACTGTATGAATGTTCATGTATGAATAGTTTATTTGCAAAAACAGATAAATCTTTAAGAACACTAATTTTTAAAATTCATGTTTTTATTATGTTATTGTGTTTTTATTGTGTTTTATTGGATTAGTTAGCTGTTTTTTTATTTGTGTTTTTTAACCTAGTCAAAATAACCCAAATGCAGTCTGATTGAGATTAATTGGAATGCACAATGTAAAAACATGATTTCTGAAAATTGTTAAAAACAAGGTCTGTTTTTGCAAATGAACTCTTCATATATAGATCTATCTATATATCTATATCAGTATATATACACACAGGTGCTTGTCATATAATTAGAAAATCATCAAAAAGTTAATTTATTTCATTAATTCCATTCAAAAAGTGAAACTTGTATATTATATTCATTCATTACACACGGACTGATATATTTCAGATGTTTATTTCTTTTAATTTCGATGATTATCATCGTACACACACATATGACTTAATATATATGTAGTCATATACATATTAGGGATGGGCGTTTTCCGCAAATATCACATTCGAATATTTGAGCTCACAAAAAACGAATATTCGAATATTCGTTTATTTAAATTAAGTTTAATGAGACAGACGTTATTTTTCAGCAACATTTATTGTTTCCGTCATTTTGAACAAGCTTACACACAATAAGCTTGAACATCACACATCGTGTTTTGTAGCTGAAAACCTTTAACAATGCGTGCAAACAAACAAAAGTAGATTAAAAGCAACAACAAAAAAGTGAACAAAGAAAAAACGTAAAGCAGCCTGCAGGAATTTAGGCTATTGTAGAACGTATCCTACACTTAGCTTTGAAACTTTTAAACTGTCAGCAAATCTTTTTTGCTTTTTTTTCTATTGGTTTACATGTTCTTGTTAAGAAACACGGGCATGTAAACATGATCGGGGGAAAGTCGGCTCCTTAGTCTGTTAACAATAAGGCCGGCCGCGGAGAAAACGCGCTCTGACGCACAGACGTTGTCGGGACTCACAAATAACGTTGTGCTAAGTGAATAAGTTTTGTGAAGCGCTTCATGTTTTCGTTTCACCACTGAATGGGATCCTCATCTGGTGGAATACATGGCTCCAGCAAGAACTGTTCCCACTCGTCTCGGCTAGACTCTCCGTAATCATCACTAAAGAACTGGCTCAGCCTTTTCCGACGGATGGGCATTGCATCGTTGATGACGGCGAATGCATCCGCACCACTCACATTAAGGAAAATGTTCTGATAATGTTCAAAAAGTTTTTGAGAGATGCCGCAACAATGTTCTTAAATTCAGTCACTTTCTGTGATTCTCCACGCCATATTTGAAGTACTGTAGAAGACCGCAGTTCTTAGAGGCTGTTCACTTATCACGTTTTTTACGCGCTCAAGTTTGTTATTTCCAATGTAGGTGCGTGATATGCGCACTCATAATGGAAGCGACGCGGTCGAGATGCGCTCGCGGTGCGTCGCGCCCGTTTTTTCCAGGCGTGTCCGCACTGCATCGAGTTAGAAACATCTCAACTTTTCTGAATGCCACAAGCGCACCGCGGGTCATGTGACAAGAACTAAACATTCAGCTTCATCCTTTCCTGTAACAACGTTGAAAGCTCAGTCAAGATGAAGGAACTGCTGATCATAGCTGTATATGGATTGCCATTTTGAAATAAATTTAGTAGCAGAGCTACAAAAAGCGATTTTTTGTGCTGCAAATCCATTTATCCTTTGCTGAAATTTCTGCGTCTTCATGGAGAGAGCGCGTCATTGGCAGACGCCCCAGGAGCGCTTCTGCCCGAGCGCCTTGGAAAGAAGGAGAAAGCGGCGTGCCTAGCATTTTCCATGCAATTTTTAGGCGCGATATGTGAACAGCCCCTTATTCATTAATTATTTTTTGCTTGCATACATCTTCAAATATGCCGTGGAGAATCACAGAAAGTGACCAAGTTAGGTTTTATTGTGAACTTTTTTTTTTTTTTTTGCGAAATTCGAATATCATTTTTACTTATCGAATAATTAGAGCAGAACCAATATTCAAATGTTCGACTATCCGTGCATACCCCTAATACATATATACCTCATACATGTCAGAAAATTTTACAAAATCACGTACAACTCTGCCTGTTAAATCTAGCAAGCTTGGTGTTAAGACTAGACATGTGCCGGTATTCGGAAATGCGATATATCATGGTAATTAATATGCACGATATTGTTATCATGGGCACTTCTAAATACAGTGAATAATTATATATTATTTATATATTACAAATTATTCAGAATTTGGAATGTATTTTAAGAATACTATTCACATCAGCTGGTCAAAATGCACAACACGCTGTATGCTGCTTGAAAGAGACGTTTGTGCGCTCTGATGTAAACAAGCACGCATGAGAAGGGCATGGGGAAACACGTGAGAGACGTCCTGAATGAAAGCACATTCACTCTGACAGCAGATGGCGGTAAACTGCAGGAAATGCAGCGCTTACCCTGAAAACACCATACATAAAGCAGCTATGCTGCTTTCTAAAAAATATTAAAATAGCCATTCAAATTGGTGGATTTGAAATAGTGTTTATCACAGCCAAATACTGGAATATTTAGATTTAATAGGCTATTTATTTATTTTTCATTTTAATCTGGACTACAACATGCCCTAGAGTTTTAATTCTTTATTGTTAATTCATACTTTACATTAGGGCTTCATTAGTTAACATTAGTTAATTCATTAGTTACCGTGATAATACCATGATAATACTGTATACCGTGATAAAAGCATGAGCAATTATTCGCAACAGGAAAAATTGATACCGGCATATCCCTAGTTAAGACTGAATGTTTCTGAAAGCGCAAGCTTGGATTAAAATAAATAATAAAAAAAAGGAGATATGAATATAGAAACATCAGAAACAGAAGCTGTCAGAGAGAGTCTCAGGAGACAATGGCTTCCGGAGTTCAGAAACATAACAGGTTTGTTTCTTTACCCGAAACTACTGAAAGCCTGTTTGGTGGTTATAGATGTGGAGCGTATTTGAAATAATAATCCATTCTGAAACAAATGCAAGCTTAAATGGGAGAGACTCCGTCATTGTTTTAAACAAAACTCTCAAATCCGCTGAGAAGCCTTTGATGATAAGCTGTGCTCAAGTGAGATTTTGTCACCTTTAATATCTTTCTTATACAGCAGGACACTTATTTTCCTAGCCTGAAATTATCTTAATATTTGAGGCTTTTTCTGAGTTCAGAGACTTTTACAGTGAATACCACTGTGAATAATAATCATACAGATTTCTCCCCTCTCATTAATTATTAATCAGTAGATAAAGCCTTTTTCTAATCCACAGACAATAAGGACAGTGATGTCTGAGGTTTCCTCTCAGCTCACTCTCTGAGGATGTCTTCAGGTACGAGTTCAAAAGCTCAGAGTGAAGCCAAACTCCAGACAAAACTCCCAAAAAAAAAAACTCCCCCAAAAAAAAAAAAAAGATTGTGGAAATTTAAAATATAAATAAATAAATCTAGAATGTTCTCGTATTTTAATAATGAATTCAAATTATACCAAGGAATTTAAATTTTTGTATCAGTTACATACACTACCACAGTGGTTTTCAAACCCTGGGTCACGACCCTCGGATCAGGGAAGAAGGAAGCGGTAACCGGCAAACATAACTTTAATAGCAAAATAAACTAAACAACAAAATAAAAGTAAGTGCCAGCCACCTCACAGCAGACTAGCATCTTTGTTTGCGCTCTGGAGAGCATCAAAGGTTTCTATGTACAATGTGTATTTGCAGTGTTGAACATTGTAGCAAATCACAGAAATATCTGTTGATTTCTTGAATGCAGTGGCCAATGAGAGATGACTGTCAGATCCACTGACCACTCAAAAGGTCAGAGTTCTGTTCAGTACTGATTTCTGAAAACTTCCGCTCATTATAATAAACAAAGAGTAGGCTGTAAATAAGAGATTAATTGTACAGTGTAGAGGAATTCATTGATTAGAATGGAACTTTCTAATAGCGCTATGAACTGAAATGAGTGACAGCTTTTCAGTGATGATAAAGGGGGCTATCCTTGTGTTTCAATTTCTTGCCCATGTATTATCCATTCAGAAAAGGCCGGCGGTCATTTGAAATAGAAATCATTTGTAAAAGGTATAAATATCTTTACTGACACTTTTGATGCTTTTAATGCATCCTTACAGAATAAAAGTTAAAAAAATAAAAATAAAAATTACTGATCTCAAACTTTTGAATGGAAGTGTATGCATTTGCATGTGTGACCATTTCATACAATTTATGAAATGACTTGACCTGCAATTAATTGAATTGTTGCCTCACAAGAAGAGGCACTGGCTGAGGTCTAACAGAGGACGAGTTGTGTCTGCAGAAATATCCTCTAATGGCACTGTTCCACTATTGTTTTAAATGCTTCTTGGTGGGTCGGTTTCAACTGCTTTTTTTCTAGAAAAAGCAAAGGACATTTATCTTTGCACAATACCTCATGCCTGTATAACACAGTGGCTACGACATGAGAAAAAACAGTATTGGAGACAACAAAAGAGAATTTTGTTATCAGACAGATGACACATGCCTTGCCGAGCTGTGGATGAAACAGAGGGCATATCACAGCATTCCCAAAAGGCCTGCTCTTTACAAAGGTCTGACAGATTAGCGAGAAACATGACCAAACCCTTAGCACACATTTCCACTATCAAAACCTAATAGACATGCAGATTACCAGTACAATACAATACAAGTTATGCTTAATTACATCATTCGGAGTACCATAATGATTTCCATTTAAAAATAAAATAAAATACAATACAAAATTCAAGTCTCCCATCTTTTGTTTCTATTAATTTTTCATTGTTGCAAACTCATCATGGGTAATAAAAAAGGTAAAAAACCGCACCCCACCCACAAATAAAACCCTACATTACTAAACACTTTTAAAAACTTTTATAAAGTTATTATAAATTATAACGTTTTTATCATTTTTTTTACTCTGCTAAAATTCACTTTAAATGTTCACTTTCATTCATGAAGAAGACATGAATAAAAAAATATGTCTCTTGGTGAAAAACAAAGACTTGAGATGAAAATAACATGACATTTCCATTATATCCAGCAGATAGCAGCAGAGATAACTCATTGGCTCAGCTGCCATTTTCACTCCTTAGTTTTTTTTTTTTTGTTTTTTTTTTCACGTCTTGCTTTTAGATTTATTATAAAATGACTATGAAGTATAGCAAGTGCAGGAAGTCACAAAGACATTTTAAAATAAATAAATAAGCCCTGACACTGACAGCCTAGTGTTAATTATTTATATACTTAACTACAAATTAAGTTAATTATTAAATGGAATGATAATTAAGTAATGCATTCAATATTTTGACATTTTTTTATAAAAAAGGACACAAAGGATAGCTTTAAGTTATCTTTACCTGTAGAAGCTGCTAAAGCCAACACAGACTTGTTGCTGCAGCTGATCTAAACTTATTTCTTAAGAAGAAGATTTTCATGAATCCACCCCCAGATATTTAACCTGATATAGGTCACCTGATAATCAGGAATGCCAAGCTATATTAAATTATCTAGCATAGATGGATACAGCAAAATGGCTTCTCTTATCGGTCCTGATGCTCCGCACACACAAATCTCTGCCAGTGCTTGAAGTAACGCCCCACAGCGTTTCCAAACCGTCTCTGAAACACTGCTGTTTTGAGAAAGTTGTCTCAGGGGCATCAAACAAACAAAAGATGATCATTTACACTTACTATAGATATATTCTGGCTGATGTATTTTATAAAACATTCTGAAAAGGTTTGCAAAAGCATCTTGCAGTCTCTGCAATACTGCTATTCAGTAATCCACTAAAGTGTGTCTCTAGATAGCAGATGAGTGTAACAAGGGCTCTGCTTTGTTGCTTTACATAAAACAAGCATTGAGATGGAATAATTCTCGATTGTTTCCTTTTTCTGTGGCACATTAGACAATGGATGATCTTTACAGCAACGTGTAGTCACCTATGACAGGATTCTTATATAAACTATCAAAGTACACAAACATACAGTATATATATATATATATATATATATATATATATATATACACACACACACACACAATGTGAAGTCAAAGAAAAGCAATGATGTATGCATGTATGTAAAGTTAACAAAAGTAGTGCCTTTCATTTCAGTGTAATTAAAACAGTGGATGTATCTGATTTCTATTAGTGGCATTACTGATCCCTTCTCTACCTGCTCCTTATTAATCAAGACAAACCGAAATCAAAAACACCTTGGGATGAAATTCATTACTATAGTCAACAGCAACAAGACTTCAAGAGGAGGTGACCGGACAGTGTGAGAGGAAGACAATCTTTCATTAAAGGTTTTTTACAGGAAGTCCTACCTGTTGTGCTGAACTGGCTGCTTCCAAGAGTGGTCGGCCTGTTTTTACCACTGTTTACAGGTGGAGAAAACATCTATGGGAAGACATGCAAACATTTTTCTGAAATAGTGTGGTACTAACATTACACAGACAGTGTCTCATCATGTTTAATTAATACAAAAATTCACGTGCAAAAAAGAATAAAACAAGTCCGTGTTTTATATTACATATTCAAAAATATGTATATAAAAAATGTGTATACATGTTTGTGTTTTGATTTTCATGTAATTCGGAGAAAATTTTACAAAAATGCAAAACATAAAAAGTAATGCTTAAACTCCAATAATGCATATCTCACAAGTGAGTGACTGAACCAATGACAACAGCTCGAAGAGAGTCGTGTAGTAGTAAAATAACTGATGAATGTCTTACCGCGCTGAAATCCAGCAGATCACTCAGTTCCTTATCCGTCCCGATAGCGGCAATCCGCTGCTGAGGGTTCATCCTTACGATCCTTTTCTAAATCTACAAAACACATGCATCATTCCCCTCAATCTGAGAGCCTGGTGTGCGCTGAAGCTTCAAGCTACCCAGAACAGCTTATGCAAATGAGAACATCCGCAGCTTGACATTTGCTAAACATCCCCATCTCCAGTCCTTTGCAGAACTAACTTTGCGCTCTTACAAAACAAGGGCAAACGAAGGACCTGGATGCCCTTGATCAAAACCTATGTGTTGTCCATTAAATAATAATAAATAAATAAAAAGCTCCTAAAAGGCAGAGCCAAGACCTCCTCTCCCCAGCCTCGTATTATAGACAGTTTCAGACAAGGTTACGGTATTTCTTTCTGTAAACAATAGCAAAACGCATGACATGAGGTGACACTGTGGAAATATGTGTTATTATAATGTTAGAGAGCAGGCCTAATAGTGTTTTTGTTTAGGGATGACCAAACGTGGTCATGTTGAGAAAGACCCTGTGCTCGACGGTGTCACGCACATGGACCCGCAGCATCATTTTTCACCTGCATGTGTTTGATTCTTCAGTGTATCAAAAGTCTCGAGCTTACAATGAACTCACATGCGCTGTCAAAACATCTGCTGCCACACACATGTGAAGAATGGATGGCTACTTCCAAACAACGCTGCTGCTGCTGTTGTTGTTCGCTAATTGCCAGTTAACCTATTCATTAGTGGTGCGACCATGAAACAATTACGCAAAATTCGACCCCTGGAACTGACATAACCCACGTTTTATCGTGGAGAATGAACAGTGAGATGTCAAACTCTAATGTTAAAGCGAATGCCGACCCCTTTCGCTCCAAAATCGGCTCCCGTCTTTTCTTCTATCCAACTTCTTTCACCCAGTCCGAGACCTCTCACAAACTCTGCGCAATATTTTACCTTTTTTGTTGTCAAAAATCCAACTAGGGCGATCGGGTGTGCCAGTGACGGCGTGGGGTTCCTTGTCTCGCGTCGGACAGATAATTAAATCTGTATCTCTTGCGATTGTATATGGCAAATATCCACTATATAACTTGCGAGTTTCCCTTAGGCAGACATTTTTTGCTTGGCGATAACCGAAGCACAACGGTGACGTCTGAAATCGTGTCCTTCCGCTAGCGCGTAGACTTGACTGTTCTTCAGCGGCGCGGATGAATATCATGTGTGGCGAATCATAAAGCCTGACACACAACCTTGCTAGGGGAGTAAAGGACCACTGGAGCACCTCCTAAAATCAGTTTGGTTTACCTCTCAACTCCTTTCACGTATATGTGGGCTTCGTTGGCCATGTGCATTATTAGTATTGGGTGAAATTGAGCATTTTTAAAGCACTTGATACATGATTTTAACTGCATTATGTGTTCTGCTGGAAAAAGTGCAGCAGCATAAATGTTTAGGAGATCCTCTGAGCTCGTGCACACTTTACCAAAACTATGTGAACATATGGACATTGCTATTCCTCCTTTCAAGACTTACATCACTAGAGATAACCTTTATAACCACACATTTCTTCTTTCCTTCATCCGGAGAATTTTAATTCTTCACTTGCCGGTGAAACACCAAGAAAAGGTTACAAATTTTTATAAATTGTAATATATAAATTGTATATATATATATATATATATATATATATATATATATATATATATATATATATATATATATATATATATATATATACAACAAATAGCTCATTTATTCATAATGAGTGGATCTTTACAATTAATTCTGAGTATGTTGTATTAGCCTAACTACAATGGGTTATATATATATATATATATATATATATATATATATATATATATATATATATATATATATATATATATATATATATAATAACAGAAGAACGGGGAACACATATTACGTCATTATGTCCGTTCAAACATTGACCAATTTTAATCAAGTTCATTGCTATTTATCTTTCAAGAGACTGAAAAGCACATCGGAAAACCAATTGCCTGTACAGAGCAAAAGGCTGCACAGTTTAACATCACACAGCCAAAACAGCATACAGATTTTCAACATAAGCCATCCATAAAAGATTAAAAATAATAATAATAATAATAATAATAATTAAAAAAAAAAAAAACTAAAAAAAAACTCTTAAAACTCCCTTCCCTCCAAACTTCTGAATGAATGCTGGTGATGATGACATTGGTTGTTTATAAATGGCATGCATCGCAACACTCATAGTGCCACCTGTTGGTCAAAATAAACACAAGCGAGACGAAACTGTCAGAGCTGCTGCTTGTCAAGTTGAACTCTAATTCTAAGTTAACTATCATTACTGTGCTTCTGTTTAATCATCATTGAATTACTTCAAACTTTTACTCATACATTTTTGATGTTATTCTGATGTTATTTGTTGTTTTTGTGTTGACATCCATTAGTTAATTTAAAGAAAGTTTGCTGTAGTTTTAGTATAAAAGTAGCTCGAAGCAAGTCTTAAAATCTAAAACTCTAAGGATAATAGTTATTTGGACGGCGTTTGTCTTTGTTTTTACCAAGTTTTATTGTCTAACTCATTAATCTATGAGTTATAATTGGTTTATTTTCTTCTCTGCAGACAGTTGCTTTATGTTCTGTACTTTTAATGTTTTCATAAACTGAGACTTGTCAGGTTTTTGTGAGAGACGTGAGGTTCTTGAGTCCCTCTTATTTCCCATGATCCTCCGCGCTTCACGCCGCCGCTGTGATCGTGTGTGACTCAACACTGATGTTGTTTGTAATTAATCCGAGATTTTAAAAGGTAAGGCCGAGTTTCGCTTTTTTTCCATCTGAAATGTTTGCCTTAACTTCACATAACAAAGGCAGTGAGATTTCCTGTGTGATTTGTCGTTTCTCTCTGCAGGCGCTTGCTATTTTTCTTGCTTTTTAGCACGTTAGCTTCCAGACATAGCTGACCAAACGTACCTGCTAACGGTTTTCTGAATAATGTGCTAGATCTATGTCGATGTATGAATGTCTCTGACTTCTTAGCGTTTGTCCAATTCTTTCTTGACTGCATTTTGAAGTACCAGCTGGGAGTAAATGTTGTGAATCTGAATTAGCATATTAGCCGATGTGTGTCCGCAGTAACAGTCTCGTGGCTGCAAGAGGTGGATCACAGGGTTTGCATTACTATAGTTGTGTTTTTAAACTTAGAATTAGCATAGTCTACATGTATGTCTTTTCCTGTGGAAAGCAAAGATAATTTGGTTCTTCTAACACATAGCTTTGTTTAGTGATGTATATGGCACCTTAGTTTTGCTGGAGTCTCAAGCATTACTAGTTTTTATAGAGATATATTGAGAAGTTATGATGTAATCTGTGGGTTATTGGTATAATTTCATTAACCAGATAGCACTGCACTGATATGTTTTCTTTCCTCTTAGATGTCTGAGCTGTTTATGGAGTGTGAAGAGGAGGAGTTGGAGCCGTGGCAGAAGGCAATACCAGAAATCAATCTGATCGATGATGATGATGATGATGAACCAATATTTGTCGGTGAAATTTGTAGCTCCAAGCCTGCAGCCAACAAAAGACAAGGTTTGACTCTTTGACTCTCTGTTTGGCACACTGTCACTTCTGTTCTGGTCTTGTACTTCAGAATGTAGCTCATTGTGTTTTTTGTTCTTGTGATCTTCAGGTGCTGTTAACCAACAGAACCAGAGGAATGTCTCGGTTCAAAAACCCTCTACGTTGGCATCATCACAAAATACTCCGCAAGTGCTATCAAACCCCGCTAGGGTAGCTACAGGTCCTACAATCATGGTCAGAGGCTCTGCCCCGTCAGGAGGAAATCCTATCCTCATCCCTCTCAACACAACTCTAGGACCTCAGACAGCCCCTCAACCCATCATTATTAACAATCAGGTAACTTCAATTCTTTTTCAACTTACCCAGGTAAGATCTGTGATATCAATCTGTGAACAAATGCTAAGTAGAATGATAGCGTTGCTTTCCGACCCATAGTAGCCACAGACTTCTTCCCACTAGGGTTTAATTTTACATTAGTCATAAACCTGCATGAATTTAGATTCATTAATTTGTGTGTTTGTAGGCTGAATTTGGTCCTTTTTTTTTTTCTTTATTATTTCACCAGGGTTACGTTGTGGCATCACCACAGACTCTCAACAGCAACACCTCGTTCATCAGCTCTCTGGGCTCACAGTATCCACCAGGAACCACTGTCACGATTGTGCCAGGTATTAATGTGTCTGAGTAGTTTGTTTATTTTTGGTGAAAGCGAAAGTATGGTGACTCAGAATACGTGGTCTGCATTTAACCCATCCGAAGTGCACACACACAGCAGTGAACACACACATACCGTGAACACACAGCCATTTATGCTGCGGTGCCCAGGGAGAAGTTGGGGGGCTCATTTGGGGGTTCGGTGCCTTGTTTAAGGGCACCTCAGTTGATGTATTGCAGGCCCGAGATTCGAACATTAGGGTTAGGAGTCAAACTCTCTAACCACTAGGCCGCTGAGTTTGGGGTTAGTAAACTTGTAAAATGGTTTTTGAAAGATTCAGATTCCAAGAATTTTTTTATTTCGTTTTTTTTTTTTTTTTTTTTTTTTCCTTTTCACAAATGTAACTTATTTTTGAGATGGAAAAACAAATTTCATTACTCCAGCCTTCAGTGTCACATGATCCTTCTGAAATCATTCTAACATGATGATTTGGTGCTCAAATAACATTTCTTATTATTATCATTCTGCTTAATATTATGGGGAAACTTTTTATTTTATTTTTTTTATAAAAAGTACAAAAGAATAGACACTTTTTTTTTTCTTTGTAAAATGATAAATTTTTATGGTCACTTATGATCTATTTATTGCATCCTTGTTCAATAAAAGCAGAGGTTCTCATCTCTGGCCCTCAAGATCCACTTTCCTGGTGTTTAGCTCCAACCTTGATCAACCTCACCTGCCTGTAACTTTGTAGTGATCCTGAAGACCTTGATTCGTTTATTCAGGGGTGTTTAATTGGGGTTGGGCAATAAAACGATAAAGATAATTATTGTGATATCATTTTCCTCGATAAAGCGATAACAAGAGTTCGATAAATATTCATAATGTTTATGCGCCAAAAGTGGAATGAAACAGATTTGCTTATTTGAACCACACAACACAGACCATTTATCTGCTCGTTTCAAAGGACAAACTGCAGCGCAGCACGAGCTCACTAGAGCAGATGCATTTACTCGCTGATCACACTGTGAGATCCAGTGTGAAGAGCTTAAAATCAGTGAAGAACATGAATGACTCTGTGATTTAAACTAGTTAAAGCCAAATAAAACAGAACTGAGGAACATGGTGCTTAACGATACAGTCAGGAAATTTGAAGTCTAAAAATCGGCATCGTTTACCATAGATTTACTGTAGTAACACTGACGCCACCATAATATTTTGGCAGAAATATGAGATTTTCATGTAAAATTTTCTTATATTATTATGTATTTAACATATTAGTGTTTGTTCAATACTGTTTTTCATACATATACCTATAAACAATAGGTCCATAGTAACATTTTTACCATGGTATTGAGATGCCATGTGTGTGGATCTAACCGTGGTTATCATAGGGTGACCATACATCCTCTTTTTTTCCCGGACATGTCCTCTTTTTGGACCTAAAAAGATTTGTCGGTGTGAAAGGGGTGGGCGATATATCGTTTAATCGATAATATCCAAATTGTTGTCTGGACGATATGCAAAATTGGGATATCGAATATTTCATAATTTGTACAATCCGACCTCCCAAACATGAAAAGAGCTGAAGGAAGTTAAAGAGAAAACAAATAACGCACACTATAACCTACTAAACAATTATATGTAGCAATTTTAGTAATGTAGGGGTTTGTCTATTTTTTTTTTTTTTTTGTACAAAATCACGATCGTTCCTCAATGAGTAAGCTGCTACTAATTTGCAATACAACTACGGAGTTCTTACCGGTGTGTTATGACGTTTCTTAGTTGAAGCAACAATCCAAAAACGTAAAGAGTAAAGCCGATGTACGATTAATAAAATAGCTGCTAGAAAAGCAGCAAATATGCGTTGTTTGCGGAAAACTGAAGTCTGAAGTTAAAACGTTTTTCTTAAATGTCTGTGCGTCCTCAAGTGGCGAGCTTGGTGATTGCATCTTTAGAAAATTGATAAGTCCAAAAGATGGAATACATTTTTCCCAAGAGATCCACCGAAATGGCCTCCGAACACGAAGAGGGCTTCTTTTAACTTCTAGAAAAAAAAAATATTTTTTGAGTTTAAACTAAAACATTTTTATTAATACGGTGAAATGCCCATAATGCCTCAGTGCCCCTGACGTCTCACGTCATTACAGTGTGCCGTGCGTATGTTACTCATCACCAGTCACTTATCTAGCTTCGAGTGCAACAACTCAAAAATGAGCGAAGAAAGCGAAAATACACAGTCATCCTCAAAACCAGTGCCAGAAGAGCTAACAGCGAGACGTGGGTCAGCTTCTTTAGCCTGGAGATGGTTTGGTTTTGACAAAAAAGACGAGCAACAAAAGTCGCCCATCTGTAGAATTTGTCGAATGCAGATCGCCGTAAAGCCACAACCAACCTCTTCCATCATCTCCGTATAACGCACAAAACACAGTTTGAAGAGTATGAAAGGCTTCATGCTGAACAAAACAGCACTGCTGCTACAAACACGGTACAAAAAAAGAACAGACACAACAGACCTTGGCAGAAACATTCACAAAGAAAACACCATATGACAAAAAAAGCGAAAAGTGGAAAACGATTACAAACTCTGTAACAAGTTTAATTGCAAGGTCTATATTGCCAATTCAATCAGTCGAGAAGGATGGGTTTCAAGAAATGTTACAGACTTTAGATTCCAGATATAATCTGCCTTCAAGAAGATATTTCAGTGAAACGGCTCTACCAAAACTGTTCAAGTCTTGTCGACAAACGCTGTCCCATAAATTGCAGAAGGTCACTGATGTGTGGTCCAGCAGAACCTCGGAGCCGTACTGCAGAGCAGTGTCTGTGTTATTTTGTTCCTTTTGTCTTTTTTTATCCTCATCTTTTATATTAATATAATGTGCAAAAATGTAATATGTTGTGTTCTAATGTTGACATTTTCCAAAGCACAACTTTTTTTTTAAATAGGTAGTCACATTGTTGTTAGTCTATTACTAATAGAGTACTGTTTGCAAAGCACAAAGTTAATTTATTATGTACATATATTGTACTGAAAAAGCACTGTTCTTGTATTAAAATAAATATTTAGTACAGTAACTTGGTTCATGTTTAAATGAATAATGTCTCATATCTTTATGTACTAGTAATTCCATACAATAATAGTAAGTAAGCTTTATTTCTATAGCACTTTTCACAGACAAAAGAGTCACAAAGTGCTTCACAAAATTAATTAAAATATACACTTAACAGATAAACTCATGCACATAACATACAAGTATACACAAAAACATACAAAACCATATTGCTAATTAAATGCTTGTCTAAAAAGATGCGTCTTAAGGCATTTTTTTAAACGATTCCACTGAATCCATAGCTCTCAAGGCTAATGGAAGGGAGTTCCAGAGCCTTGAAGCCACCACACAAAAGGCTCGGTCACCTCTTGTTTTAAAACGTGTTCTAGGAACAGTTAAAAGGTCCTGACCAGAAGACCTCAAAGAGCGACCTAAAGTGTATACATGCAGTATATCCTTGATATAAGAGGGAGCTTGATCATGCAAGGCTCTGTAAGTAATGGTTACAATTTTAAACTGTACTCTAAAACTGATTGGAAGCCAATGTAGAGCCTTAAGTATAGGTGTAATATGTGTTCTTCTGTTGGTCTTATTCAAAAGTCTTGCAGCTGCATTCTGTACCACTTGCAACTTGTCCATAGAGGGTTTGTTTAAACAAGAGTACAGTACATTGCAAAAGTCAGGACGAGAAGAAATAAACGCGTGAATAAGCATCTCCATCTCTTTTTTAGAAACCACAGATCTAATTTTAGCGATGTTCCTGAAAAAACAGGAACGAACCACAGATTTTACATGACTGCTAAAACGCGTAGATTTATCAAAAATGACACCCAAATTTGGCACAACATTACAGTCCGAAGATGATAGAGCCCCAATTGCCTGCCTAATCCTAGGAATAATGTTATCCGGTGCAAAAATCAGCACCTCAGTAAAATGCAGCACGTCAAAAGACCAACTGGACCTTCTTTGCCAATTTGCACACATTTCTTTAAAGGATTGCAAAATTATCGTCTGAATATCGATATCGAGATATTGAAAAAAAATATCAAGATATACATTTTTGTCAATATCGCCCACCCCTACGGTGTGATGTTAATCCAAGAACAAAAATAAAATAAAATCACTCACTGCTCTTGACAGGATACGTTTTTGTTTTAACAAGAACTAGCCTAATCTATATTTAATTTATACATTGAAGACTATGAAATGCTATTTTACATTTGATTATTTGGTGTCTGTACCTGAATGCCTACAAACTTGAAAAAACTAAACCTTGTTTAATTTCTATTTTTTAATCTATCACCCTGATTCTGCTTATGATAAACTGTGCTAGATATAAAGTTTTGTGAATAAGGACGCTGGTAGAGAGCTTTTTAGCTGTGTTTATGATCAAAATGCTTAACGGTGACCTATTTTGAGTTTTGATATTTGGGATTGCGTTACTTTGGGCATTTTCAGCATTACTTTAACCACCAACCAACCACACCTCAGCCCCCAGCACCCACTGTCCTCGTTTTAGAAAACTAAAATATGGTCACTCTAGGTTATCATGATCTAAATGTATGCTACTATGGAAGACCATTGGTTTATTGGAATAAAGTAGTCAAAGTTACATGTCACCGTATAAAAATTAGGGTTTTACCATTTTTACAAATGTTACTTTTTTACATAATGAACTTAAATTATCTGCATCCTAACTCAAGCTACAAGCTACTGTCAAATGTGCATTTCTAAGACACAAAAAAAGTAATATTATTATTGTAGGCTGCACTGCAAACTGTGCTGAAGATACGCGTCTTCAAAGTCAGGCAACACAAACCTCTTTCATGATTTGAAATAATATCCCTCGTTAGAACATACAGAAAGAAAGAAAGAAATTCTTCTGTTAAGATATATATTTTAAGGACAAATGACTAGAAAAAAATAAAAAATCTGCCTTTAAGCTTGAAAGAAATAAAGATTACAAATTAATTTTGATATATTGATAGCGACTGACATGAAAAAGTTTATGGTGATCTTTTTTTTTTACCCATGTCTCCCAGACCTAGGTTGGAGCTAAACTCTGCAGGAAAGTGGACCTCGAGGGCCAGAGTTGAGAACCCCTGAATAAAATTAATTACTTAAAAATATATGAAATGTAGTGTATGAAAATGAGTTGAATTGGTATATGATTGCTTCATTAATTTATGTTTGTTTCTCAAGCAACAGGTCAGCAGATGGTGCCGCAAGTCATTGCTGCTTCAAAGCAGGGGGTCATCCATAGGCCTCAAGTGCAGCATATCCAGGACAATGTGGTGACCTTGTCCAATGTGCAAGCCCCGGCTAACCTTTCTCCTCTGTCCCAAACTACTTCAGGATCTCGAAGCACAACAGGCATTGTCCCAGCAACACTACCAAAAAGAAAAACTGTATCCCTGCAAGCTATGAACAGCAGAGGTAAGCCTGTGTCTGTGCCGATTGATACGCTTTATCAGTGTATCCACTACTTGACCAGTAGACCTTTTTTTCTAGGTTAGTGTGTTATGTAAGTGAAAGGGTTATAACCAAGGTTATGCTTGCCATTCGCCCACCATAATTTTTGGATGATTGAGCATCTGCAATTAACCATGACAACAAAATGGGATTTATTTACTGTCCGTAAACAAAGCTACAATAATAAAAAAAAAAATGGCAAAAAGGTACAGTAACACTTGCCACTCTGGCTTTTCTGAAATGTGTGAAGGTTGTTTGACAAAACAAAAGAAAAAAAAGACTTTATTGGATGTTTCTTTTTATGACCCACAGATAATGGCAAAATGATAAATGACACAAACAACAGTGGGTCCAAAGGAGGTAAGCTTGACATGGGTAGGTTTTTGTCCAATATGTATTGCAGAATTTTCAGAAGCAACAATCTGTGTTCATCTTTTTATCTTTTTTCCTCCTTTGACAGCTGGGGAAAATGATTTCCCCTTCACAAAGAAGTGTCCCAGGTGTCAGAATGCGTTTGCCTTTCAGCCTTTAAAAAATCATATGAAGGTTGGTATGTTTTACTTTTGTTTTTTGTTTCCTGTGTCAGCAACAGCTTTATCGCGTTCAGACATGCAGTGTTACATCTCAGTGTTAACATAGCTGTTTATGACGTCTGTAGTGTGTCATCATCTTCACTGTCCCGCAGCCTGTTTTAAGTTCTGAGCTGTTTGGGAAGCCAAACACTCCCAACTGAACCAAGTAAACTGCATCCAAGAAATGACAAATTTTTAATCAATTACTCAGCCTCATGTCTTTCTAAACTCATGATACTTGTACACATCTTTGGACATTAACTGAAGATCCTTTAAAAATATTCTATCACTAATTTTCCCTCCATCGAATGAAGGCAACCATAATTTCATAAAGACATCATAAAAGTAATCCATATGAATTGAGCAGTTTAATCTGGGTCTTCTAAAGAGTGGTTGCTGAATGATCACTTTAGATTTAATTTAGGCATTTATTCACATGCAAGTTTGAGCACATGATTGACTGATTAACTAGAAAAGTAAAAAATGGCACTTTATTTCAAAACAGTTGCCGCCTCCTCATGTAGAGAGACAGATGTACTTAAAAGCAATATTGAGATGTAATGTTGCTTTTTCTTCTCTTGTTCTTCAGCTGTGCTGTCCTGAATTGTTGGACTCTGTGTTCCCTTCAACATCGAAGCCTGACAATCAAGCCAGTGCGCTGAAAGTCTACGAGTCTGACAAAGGCAAACTCATCATGCTGGTTTCAGACTTCTACTATGGGAAATGTGAAGGGGATCCATCTCTGATTTCCAAATTCAAGTCCAACACCACGTTTAAGTGCAACAGCTGTTTAAAAATGCTCAAGAACAATATCAGGTATTTGTTGGAGTGTTTATTTTTGGAGTTTTCTTAGTTTGATTTAAGTCATTTAAGTCTGCTGCTTTGTATAATTGTTTTGGTCTGTGCGGGAGCAACATCTCACATGCGAGAGCCATTAGCTACAAGAGCCCTGAGATAGAGAGAGCAATAGTTAGAGAAAGAGAGACCCCATCACTGGATTCCCTCTCAGATGGATGACATTATCAGACCCCCGCTCCCTCTAGGGGCCCAGATGAATAATGGAGGGTAGTTTGGCTGCTGTAAGAACTGTTCCTGTGATTAAATAACTTTACTCAGCCACGGCGTTAGAAAAGCCTCAGTAAGCTCCTTTTAATGGGGAGGCGCGTTTGCAGAGCACCCCAAGTTCTGGCGGCAAGGGTCACGGCCCTTCAGCCGCATAAAAATCCCTATTAGGGGAGCTGAGGTTGCAGAATATGCTGACTGAAAAATTGGCCGCTCAACGTCAGGGCACCAATGGCAAGTGATGCAGAGAGAACAGAGGCAGTCTGAGCATCACATCATTAAACAAAGAAGAAGCGCAGTATAATTGCTGGTATTATAATGGCTATTATGCACAGTTAGAACATGAACTTTAAGTAGAATATTTGCTAATTTATCTCCTGAAAACCCTTGGGAGCTCAATTGCTTTTTGAGTATACACGCACATGCCTTGCACTGTTCAAAGGTGACACTTAATGGTGTATGTTTGTAATTTGGCTAATTATATTTAACTGTGCATGAGTTTTATTTAGTTTTCCTAAAGGATGCTGAACATTAGCTACTTTAACTTTGGCATTTTCTCTTCCCTTCTGGGGTGTTTGATGAATTAGGGTTTATGTTGAGTTTATAGTTCATGTACTGCTCATTTGTATCTTAAATCCAGCGTAATCTATAGACAAAGCTGGAACCTGTTTCAAAAATAGGATGTGATCTTTGGTTGCAGCATCTGAAACGGCATGATTCTCAGAGGATGTTATGCGTCTATTTTTAGGTGCCTTTTGAAAAGCAAAAGGAAACTCCGCTCCTGAGAGAGCAGACACATTGTAGTGGTTTACCTGTTGGAATGGTGTACGTCTGTTTGACATTCACTTCCTCACACATCAAAGGCTTTCTTGTTAAGTTGTCACACTTTTGTCAACAGTGGTCCCGCTTGTGTCAGACTGAGTTCTCCCAAGATTGCAGCTGTTTGTGGAGCAGGGAATTTACCTTAAAGGGTGTCATTAATGTCACATGTTGCAGGTGTCCTCAAAGCCTTCTCACTCTTACCACAAGCTGAAATGGAACGACTTGATTTTTGTTGTTGAGTTTCACACCTACTGACTGTTTTTGCAGAAATCTCTACACGCGCGTGCACACACACAGATTAAGAATAGATAAGTGACAGACTTGATGAATCTGACATTTCTCACCTATTACCTGTCACGTGAAACTTGCCAAAATGGATGCATGAGCACGGCACAAATATAAACAATGGGTTTATGTTCTTAGTTTTTCATTTCATTGAGTCACTTTACTCTGTGAATGTATGTGTGCTTGTAGCTTCAGTAAGAAGATTATTTTCTTATTTTATTAGTCATTTATGCGAGACCCCTTACAGGATCACCATCCAGAACAGACTGCATTTGTGATATGTGGCTTTGCATTTGCGGAGTAAAAATGTTGGGGTCATTGCCAGTGCCACAGGAGCGTGCCCCACTGTGAGGGATAACTCTGAATGTGTCAGAAGTTGCCTGTCAATAATTTAGCAGCAAGTTGGTCACAGGGGCTGTTAACGGCCCTCCGATCCTTCAAGGACTATGTAAATGAAGACTACAGCTGAAAATCAGCTAGTTGTAGTAATGCCATCCTTTTATCCTCCTCACCCCTCTGTTCTTTTCCCTTCTCACTCAGGTTCATGAACCACATGAAACACCACCTGGAGTTGGAGAAGCAGAACAGTGAGAGCTGGGAGAGTCACACTACGTGTCAACATTGTTATCGGCAGTATTCAACTCCCTTTCAACTGCAGTGTCACATAGAGAGTGCTCACAGCCCCTTCGAGTCCACCAGTAAGTCACAACATTTCAGCCACAGGGTCCTTTCTTTTTTTAAGTAGGTGGTTCTTGGCCAGAATAAAGGCATATTTGAGGTCATGTAAAAATAGTCAGCGATGCCGTAATTTGAATGAGAATATTTCACCTGAGTGGAATAAGTTAATGGTTTAGATGTATAATAAGTGTATTGTTATCTTCTCTTTCCCCAGGCAATTGTAAAATATGCGAATTGGCTTTTGAGACGGAGCAAGTGCTTCTGGAGCACATGAGGGACAATCACAAACCTGGAGAGATGCCCTATGCCTGTCAGGTAAAACCTCATCGTTGCTCTATGTCAGGGGTAGGCAAGTTCGGTCCTAAAGAGCCGCAGTCCTGCACAGTTCAGCTCCAACCTTGAAAAAAAACCTCACCTGCCTGTACCGTAGTAATCCTGAGTGAATTGGAAGCTTGTTCAGGTGTGTTTGATTAAGGTTGAAGCTGAACTCTGCAGGTCTGCGGCTCTCTAGGACCGAACTTGCCTACCCCTGCTCTATGTGATTTGTGTTTCAGATACTTGATTCTCATTTTGTTTTCGCTCTCTTGAAGGTTTGCAACTACAGGTCCTCCTTCTTCACTGATGTGGATAACCATTTCCGCACAGTTCATGAAAACACTAAAGACCTGCTTTGTCCCTTTTGCCTGAAAGTGCTTCGCAGTGGCCATATGTACATGCAACACTACATGCGACATCAAGTGAGTGTATTACCTCATTTGTCTTCTTGATATGCTCTTGGATAAGACATCATCTGTCTCTTTGTCTGTGTATTTTGAGACCTCACTGATCTGAAGTCAGCACAATATGTAACTCATTTGTGTGTTGCCCCATTGGCTCTCACTCTAAGGTTAGATTGATTTAGTTGTCTGCCGAACACCTTGGTGTAATATATAACAGGCTGACAATGGTGGCGTACTCTATTCCTTCCCTGGTTACTCCTTATGGGCTTCTCCGTGGCAACAGCAAACCAGATTAACCATGAGTCATATCAGCCAAGAGCAACATTTGTAACTATAACAATAGTGCACGCGATGGTGGAATGATGCAGATTAGATTAAGTTCAATTTGAGTTTGACATGTAATATATTCTTTTTTTTCTTCTAATATCTAACCATTGACTATAGTCATTGTGTGACTATAGTTCACATCCATTGTGTGAAATGTCTTATTCAAGACCATACAAAAAAAAACACAAAAAAAAAAAAACATGCAATTATCATGATTCCTTTTGTTAAAATTATGAGCATTTTGCGTATTCTGCAAGGGGTATGTAAACTTATGTCCATACGTATATAAAACATTTAGCAAAAATGTTAATAAACATCTAAATTAAATGCAAAATTTAATTGTTGAATATAACTTGTTATGGGATGGGTTTCTTTTATCTTTATTTTCTAGAAAAAAGGGATTCAAAGGTGTGGAAAGTGCAGATTAAATTTCCTCACCTATAAGGAAAAAGTGGAACACAAAACTCACTTCCACCGAACCTATAGGAAGCCTAGAAACCTTGACGGATTGCCTCCAGGAACCAAGGTCTGCTTGAAACCAAATCGTTATAATAATCATGAAATCTAGACTATATAATCTAAACTGTATTAGCTATATAATCACAAATTATCTGAGATTATACTTTTCATTAGCATTATTTAATCTTTTCAGGTGACGATTCGGGCCTCAGTTTCTGGTGCGCCAATGTCTTCCGAAGCTTCAAGCAAGTCCTACATCATACCCACAAGTCCTGAAATGACCAAACAGCCTGTTAAAACACCAGCAAACACAACCAAACCAAACATAAATGGAGGAAAGACGAAGACCACAAACCAGTTCAGCTGGAGCCCAAGCATCCAAAATAATGAACTGAAAAGTCTAAAGTGAGGATTCTTAAGCCAAAAGTGTATTTCAGTTTTGAAGCAAACACTTAGCTCATGTGTACAGCCGAAAACATAGCATTTTGCATATCTCCTAATCAGCACAGGTATTTGTAGTTGTTGATGCTGTGGCCAGTAGTTTGTTGTTGTTCAGTGTCTTCTGTTTCTTTTACGAATGTGAGGCATTGGGCTGGTGCAACTGATTAATGCAAAAAATTAAAGGTGCATTAAAGCATGTGTGATTAGAAGAATCTGGCTTTGTCTGTACAGTACACACACACACACACACTACGCTAATGATTACATTTACAGCATGCACGCTGTACACATACCCTAGTGTAGTGTGCTTGTAACAACCAAATTATATAGGATTCAGCTGGTGCATTGTGTTGTATTGAAAGTTAAGTCACAGTCTTAACAAGTATTTATTCTTCACAGACTTCCGAGGAGAGGAAATAGATGTGTTGAGTGTCTCTCAGAGGTTAAGGACCCTTATGTTCACTATCCTTTATCGCTGAGGTGCAATATATGCAAGTTCAGATCAAGTTGCCAGAAAGCCTTCCGACAGCATATGGTCAGGTAAAAGGAAAACATGGATGAATGAATGGTTCCAAATGAATGTAATCCGATCTCTACATAGTATTCTTTTCATCTGCAGGTTTCACAGCGGTTCTTCAAAAGAACGCTTTGGGAAAGTGAGGAAGCCTCCACGCGGATTGCGGTAAGTTTGGCTCTGGTAGGTGACTGTTTATTGTAATAGAGGGGTTTATTTGTGTTAGTAATGCAGAAATTTTTATTATTTTACATTTTGTTCAAGGAGTCTAACACTGGTGTGTCTCAAGTGTGACTTTCTGGCTGATGCCTCTGGAGCTGACCAGATGACTGAACATTTGCTCAACAGGCCGAACCACTCCTGCCAGGCCATCCTGGAGCCAGGTATGATGCTCGAATCTCAACTCACTGCAAAAATATTTATTTTCTCTTCGTGATTTCACATTTTCTTACTTGCATACCATTTTTTTTCTTTAAAGTGACCAATGGAGGATCAGAAATGAACAGGTATGAAAGTTGTTTCTATCATTGGTAGCTATTTAGTGGTTTCAGTTGGTTTTCAACTGTTTATTGCATGCAATTCTGTTGAATAAAAGTTTAGGGTTTTCTCGCTATTTAAAAATCCCATCGTCGATTATCATTAAAGCTGCAGTCGGTAACTTTTGACGCTCTAGCCGTTAATAAACAGAACTGCTTGCGTCTTGCGGAAGAACATTGTAGTCGGAGCTACTTCTCTCTGTTTATGTCTATGAAGAATCACAAAGGTACCAGGTTACTCCGCCGCGGTACCCCCGAAGCAATGTAAAATAGTCCGAATATAAACACTTATTATAGATGTACCCTAGTGATTCAGGACAGGCTAAAAACACGGTTTGGAAAATGGATTCATGGTGTACTCGCTTATTATATACATTTGGTAAATCTTGAACACAAAGAAAGTTACGGACCGTCACATTTCTGCAAATGGCAATAGGACCATTGGGAGGAGCCAGAGGAGCTTGATTTTTTCACAGATTATCTGTCTCATATTATACTGTCAGGACATAATGACAGGTTTCACAAATACATTTTTACAAAAGTTACCTACTTCAGCTTTAAAGCTGTTTTAAAAAGTTACTCTCTGTGTTCTGGTGTGCTCTCATTGTTAAGCACATGATGCATTGGTGTACAATGACACCATATGCTTATTTGTATTTTTGTTAAATGTAGAGTTCAGAGCTGTGATCAGAGGAGAGTAAAAATAGACTGGGAAGTGTAGCTTGCCTCATTGAGACAAATTACCTTTTCTGATGAAACGGGTGTGAATGCAGACCCGCTGACCTATGAAATGTTTGGAAATATCATTTATTATAAAAAAATTATCGCTATTTTTTTTTTATTAATATAATTGGGATTCCTATTAAGTGTTTTTCAAAAGACTTTGCTTGAATTAAAACAAGTATTTGCATTAAAGCTGAAGAATTATTATGGACCACAAAGAAAAGCTCATGAGTGGCTGTGAAAGGCAAGTGGGAGAATATTTGTATTACCGTTTGTTCTGTCGCTTTATTGCAAATAACATAAAGAATCAACTCTCTGCATACTTTGACATCTTTTATTAGGTTTCAGAGTCTTTTTAAAAAATTTTATTCGTTTTCTGGGATTTATGTCAGTCGGTTGAGTACCGGGGTGAATTTAATGAAAGTTTAAGAATCAAAAATTAAATTACTTTGCTTTCCTCCATTTCTCATTAATACAAAAAAACAAAACAAAAAAAACTCCCTCTCGTTCCTGTAATGAAAAGAAATGAAGTGTGTATGACGATGGTGGTATAGTAGTGTTGTAATGTCTTTATTACATTATTATGATTTATTTAAATAAGCTCAAATTAAAGTGCACTGAGACTCAACATCAAGAAGAACAGAAATTACATTAAACCTCCAAACACATTGCAGTAATCAAAACATCTGTAATTGTCATGAAGCCATAAAATATTGCAAAAGATCACAAATCATTGTATAAATACAAATCAATTTTTGACTTTTGAGGTGAAATAGGACCTTTTTTGTCATTTTTGTGACCCTCTTTATTGTAACAAAAAAATCTGATAGCAACCTTATGTATCAGTCTGGTGATATTACAGCTTATAATCTTAATGGAGCATTGTGTGTAACTCTGTTCATGTTTCTTTGCTTTTCTCTTGTTGTTGCACCTCATAATTAAGGTCACCTGAGACCCATGATGACTCCAAACAACTCATTCCCATTATACTAAATCCTGAGGCTAGAGATGAGACCGAACCCATTCAGATAGGTGATGTAGAAGCTATACCAAACAAGAACAACATAACAGAGGATGGGTCTGAGGTTCTCGGAGCTGAAAAGTGTGACCCAGACGAGGTAAAGGATGACACAGTGGAGGCTGCAACCAATGATGTGTCAGTAGAGGAATCACACAAGAGCCTTCCCTCTCACTCACCCTCTGAGGCTCCCGTCAGCCCGCTTTCTGCCCTCACAGATGAATGTGGCGTAACGCCCACTGATTTTCTTTGTAAAACGGATGAAACCGAGGGGATGAGAACAGAATCTCAACTGGAACCTCTCACTCCATCCGAGGTGCTTGAGGACGAAGCCACTGAGGACTCACAAGTGGAGATGAATGGTTAACTGCAACCCAGTACAATCAGAACCGAGGCATCACTAGACATAAGAAGCAGCAGTTCCCCACAGACTCACCCCCTACCCTATTTTTTTTTAATAAAACATGCATTAATAGGAACTCTTTTTCCAAATACATGATTAAATGAAAGCATACTGTGCTGAAACATGACTTTAAATTCTCTTATACTATACAAGTACTTTATTTCTGTACTTATGTAAGGTTTGTAAAAAAAACAAAAACAAAAAAAAACAACATCTAGATTGAAATTGGGTTGAAAAGATAGCAATGTAAATGTTCTTCTATATATAAACATATATGATTGTTATGAAGTCCTTCTGTCCACATTTATGGTGTCTGTTCTGTTCAGACTCTACAGATGATCACAAAACAGATGTAATGGTACCCAACATGGAGCTGATTCCCACATCTGACTTTTCACGAGGTGGTTCTCATAGAGTAGAGAACAAGTTCAGCAGTTTCTTTGTATAATGTATTTAGGAATGGGAGAAAAAAATGTGTCCTGATATATATATATATATTTTAGATTGTGTTTAATGTATTGTTAAATGTACTTCATCTGGATAGGACCCGGCTTTGAGAATCATTTCTCCTATTGATTGAGACTGAAAGCATTGTAGAAATTCCATTAATTTGTCTTAATCCGTAATAAACTTTTATTACATATTCACCAGAGTTCTGTTATTAAATAGAAACGCTGATTCGCAAATATCTCAGCCTTTTGTTTTGGTGAAGAGCGCCCTCTAGTGGTATCATTCTGTGGTTCAATAAGCAATAGTGATGGGAATACACTTTTATGGGAATGGGTTCTTTTAAACAGTTATTTAAAAAAAACTTCTTAGACTATAGATTTCAAATGGAGGAGGAAACAGTAGCATAGTACAAGGCAGTGTTTCATTGTGTAATTAATCTGAAAATAAGTAGAAATGAGAGCTAGAAGGGACTCACACACTGAAAAAAAGTTATATGGACTTTACTTAATTTAATTATGTCAAGGGGTTGCACGAAATAAATGTATCTAATTCCAGATATATTTTTTAAGTTGAGTGTACTTATATTTTATAAATTGGTTGTACTTATATTTCATAAATTGAGTTAATACATCTCTTTCAGAAATTTCAAATTAATTATATTCATAATTTTAGCAATCAGTGAATAGTGTTCGAGTATGAATGGGTCATTTTGAGTAGAAAATGAAGTCCATGGGTCACAAAAAAAGTGTGTATGTTAGTATGTTACTAAACCTAACATCAAAAACAACCATAAAACTGTGTAAATACAACTCGAAAACAGTGAAAAATTTAACATTTTTAATTATTCGTGACCCAGTGCATGATGGGAAATACACTGAAAAAAAATATTCAGTTTTTTTTTCAGTGTATGGGATCATAACTTTGATATTTAACGTTACTTAAAGAATCCTTGTAAACATAAACTGTTCCAAGTAAAATATACTTATGAGTTCCAACTTCAATTTCTACAGTCGTGGCCAAAAGTTTTGAGAATTACATAAATATTATTTTTCAAAAAGTTTGCTAAACTGCTTTTAGATCTTTGTTTCAGTCGTTTCTGTGATGTACTGAAATATAATTACAAGCACTTCATACGTTTCAAAGGCTTTTATCTACAATTACATGACATTTATGCAAAGAGTCAGTATTTGCAGTGTTGGCCCTTCTTTTTCAGGACCTCTGCAATTCGACTGGGCATGCTCTCAATCAACTTCTGGGCCAAATCCTGACTGATAGCAACCCATTCTTTCATAATCACTTCTTGGAGTTTGTCAGAATTAGTGGGTTTTTGTTTGTCCACCCGCCTCTTGAGGCATACGGATGATAACATACTGATGTTCTGTAATACCTCTATCATATTTTAAAGCTTCTATCGTAGTCTTATCGTACTTCTAGTATGTCCCAGATTACTATAGGCCTAGTATTCCTATAAGATTATTATAATATTTTGATTCCTATATAATATAAGATTCCTATAGCACTTTTTTGTAAGGGTATGTCCCCCTCCGAATCGGCTTCATTAACCTACCACTTACGGTTTGCAAAGATACAATTATAAAATTATTGCAAACCTTTATTCTATCAATATTTATGTTCTATTATGCATTTTCCTTGTTATATGAAAAACAGAAATTCATGAAATAATATATATAGGCAGACACACAGTAATAAGATTTATTCAAATGTTGATTTTGATATTAGTGAACATCACCATCACCATATATATGATTTGGAAAAATAAATAAAATTATAAATGAGCATTTCTAAAGACAGTTCACCTTTAACAAGAATATCACAAAAATATTAACAACTTGTTTTTCAACATCTTCAGTGAAAGTGCACACAGTGAACGTTTCAATGGCAAGAACAAAAACAATCTGTGAATGTATAGGCGGAAAGGTACCAAAAAAAGATGTGCAATCTAGCAAGTGCACACATGAACTATAAACAGTACTAAAATGGAAGTGGTGCCATAAGATCTCAGTAATTAATCAGACACCACCATCTATTGTGTGTGCATTTGTGTATGAGAAGTCTGTTTGTATTTTTTTTCTTTTTGTGAGAGAAGAGGCATTGACATAGAATGGAAGCATTAATCAAAAAGGTGTATAATTTGGCAAATGCACACATGAACAAAAAAGAACTCTGACCATCTTTCGGAAACTAGTGTACTACTAGCCAGCTACTTGCTAACCAGCTACTAGCCAGTTCAAGTTTTGTATAGATTTCTAAACACGAACAGCAAAACCTCTACACTCAAACTGGCTCTAACGATTTCAGCAGCTTTCAGTCCATAATGGCGGCCGCGCCTCCGCAGCGCCATCTACAGACTGTTACCCATAACACAACAGAGTTTCGACTCTTGGGCTTCTATACTCTTTGGCCATGGACCCAATATTTCAACATTCTGGTCCCCGAGCCACTTAGTTATCATTTTTGCCTTATGGCACGGTGATCCATCGTGCTGGAAAATGCATTGTTCTTCACCAAACTGTTGTTGGATTGTTGGAAGAAGTTGCTGTTGGAGGGTGTTTTGGTACCATTCGTTATTCATGGCTGTGTTTTTGGGCAGAATTGTGAGTGAGCCCACTCCCTTGGATGAGAAGCAACCCCACACATGAATGGTGTCAGGATGCTTTACTGTTGGCATGACACAGGACTGATGGTAGCGCTCACCTTTTCTTCTCCGGACAAGCCTTTTTCCAGATGCCCCAAACAATCGGAAAGGGGCTTCATCGGAAAATATGACTTTGCCCCAGTCCTCAGCAGTCCATACTTTCTGCAGAAGATCAATCTGTCCCGGATGTTTTTTTTTTTTGAAGAGAAGTGGCTTCTTTGCTTTCCTTCTTGACACCAGGCCATCTTCCAAAAGTCTTGGCCTCACTGTGCGTGCAGATGCGCTCACACCTGCCTGCTGCCATTCCTGAGCAAGCTCTGCACTGGTGGCACTCCGATCCCGCAGCTGAATCCTCTTTAGGAGACGATCCTGGCGCTTGCTGGACTTTCTTGGATGCCCTGAAGCCTTCTTTACAAGAATTGAACCTATACTATATATATCTTTCCTTGAAGTTCTTGATGATCCTATAAATTGTTGATTTAGGTGCAATCTTAGTAGCCACAATATCCTTGCCTGTGAAGCCATTTTTATGCAACGCAATGATGGCTGCACGCGTTTCTTTGCAGGTCACCATGGTTAACAATGGAAGAACAATGATTTCAAGCATCACCCTCCTTTTAACATGTCAAGTCTGCTATTCTAACCCAATCAGCCTGACATAATGATCTCCAGCCTTGTGATCGTCAACATTCTCACCTGAGTTAACAAGACGATTACTGAAATGATCTCAGCAGGTCCTTTAATGACAGCAACAGGGGCGGCTGGCCAATAGAGGGCGCTAGGGCGCCGCCCCCCCATGAGCATATACCATAGACTGCAGTCAAATACATGTAAATACATAAATAAATCATATATAAAATTATCAATATTTGTGTGTTTGAGATAGTGTATGCAGCTAGTATATTTGAAAAATATTATAGAAATTCAAAATGTCTGTTTTTCTACACGTCCCGTCTAGATCTGTACACGTGATCAGCTCTGGGGCGCTGGAGAAAGCGCCCCAGAAAGGCGGGTCTTTGGAGCAGTTTAGCCAATTGCTGATTTTAGATATAAATGTTTGACATAAACTGTAGCCAATCAGCGAGCTAAGATCTAGTCAGCTATGGGCGCTTCGCCTAGCGCCCCAAACTGCGCGCGTCCGCGAGGCGCGAGCAATGGGCGCGAGCCACTACTAAAGTATCGAGTTTATTATGTTTATTTATTTACTGTACATTTTGTGGAACATTTGTTTAAAATCACTCAAAATTGTTGCAGGTAATAGTTGTATTTAATCAGCTAATTAATGACTAAGTATTTTGTTTGAGTTAAATTTCAAATGCAAATAGAAAGTTTGTGCAATATGTTTGTTTTTGTGCAAAAATGCCTCAACCTTTTAATATTGGCATTAAATAATTACTTTTCACAGAGCACTGGTATCCTGGGTGGTTATTAATTATAATAGGATTTTTTTATTTATATAGCCTTTCCAACAAAGTCGCTTTACAATATAGGCCTAGGTTAAGGAATTGAACTAAATAAACCTCAACATCAAAGATAGACATACCAAGGGCAGATATAAATATACAGAGTTCAGTTACAAAGTTAGGTTAAAGATTCAAGCAAGTAACATAAACATTAATAATAAGGTAAAATTTAAAGATTCTGAGCTAAAGAGTAATATTCAGACAAAAAAAAAAAAGGTTTTGAAGGAGAAAAGGGTGAACGCTTGACAGACGTCTTGAGCAAAAGCATTCCACAACCTGGGAGCCACAATGCTATAAGACCTGGTGTCCCATGGTTACCAAGGCCTAGCTATTTAAAATAACCGAATATGACAGCCCCACCTAACATAATTTTCACCAGCCGCCACTGGACAGCAGTGAAATGCAGTGGAAAGGTTTTTTTGGGATTAAGTTAATTTTCATGGCAAAGAAGGACTATGCAATTCATCTGATCACTCTTCATAACATTCTGGAGTATATGCAAATTGCTATTATAAAAACTTAAGCAGCAACTTTTCCAATTTCCAATATTTATGTAATTCTCAAACCTTTTGGCCACGACTGTACACGGTACAGACCAAACGTTTGGACACACCTTCTCATTCAAAGAGTTAACTTTATTTTCATGACTATGGAAATTGTAGATTCACACTGAAGGCATCAAAACTATGAATTAACACATGTGGAATTATATATGGAGTTATATACATAACAAAAAAGTGTGAAACAACTGAAAATATGTCATATTGTAGGTTCTTCAAAGTAGCCACCTTTTGCTTCGATTACTGCTTTGCACACTCTTGGCATTCTCTTGATGAGCTTCAAGAGGTAGTCACCTGAAATGGTCTTCCAACAGTCTTGAAGGAGTTCCCTGAGAGATGCTTAGCACTTGTTGGCCCTTTTGCCTTCTGTCTGCAGTCCAGCTCTCCCCTAAACCATCTCGATTGGGTTCAGGTCCGGTGACTGTGGAGGCCAGGTCATCTGGCGCAGCACCCCATCACTCTCCTTCTTGGTCAAATAGCCCTTATACAGCCTGGAGGTGTGTTTGGGGTCATTGTCCTGTTGAAAAATAAATGATGGTCTAACTAAACGCAAACCGGATGGAATAGCATGCCGCTGCATGATGCTGTGGTAGCCATGCTGGTTCAGTATGCCTTCAATTTTGAATAAATCCCCAATAGTGTCACCAGCAAAGCACCCCCACACCATCACACCTCCTCCTCCATGCTTCACGGTGGGAACCAGGCATGTAGAGTCCATCCGTTCACCTTTTCTGCGTCGCACAAAGAAACGGTGGTTGGAACCAAAGATCTAAAAATTTGGACTCATCAGACCAAAGCACAGATTTCCACTGGTCTAATGTCCATTCCGTTCTTTAGCCCAAACAAGTCTCTTCTGCTTGTTGCCTTTCTTTAGCAGTGGTTTCCTAGCAGATATTCTACCATGAAGGCCTGATTCACACAGTCTCCTCTTAACAGTTGTTCTAGAGATGTGTCTGCTGCTAGAACTCCGTGTGCCATTGACCTGGTCTCTAATCTGAGCTGCTGTTAACCTGCGATTTCTGAGGCTGGTGACCCGGATGAATTTATCCTCCGCACCAGAGGTGACTCTGGGTCTTCCTTTCCTGGGGTCGGTCCGCATGTGAGCCAGTTTCTTTGTAGCGCTTGATGGTTTTTGTGACTGCACTTGGGGACACTTTCAAAGTTTTCCCAATTTTTCGGACTGACTGACCTTCATTTCTTAAAGTAATGATGGCCACTCGTTTTCCTGTACTTAGCTGCATCTTGCCATAATACAAATTCTAACAGTCTATTCAGTAGGAGCCACAATGCTATAAGACCTGGTGTCCCATGGTTACCAAGGCCTAGCTATTTAAAATAACCGAATATGACAGCCCCACCTAACATAATTTTCACCAGCCGCCACTGGACAGCAATGAAATGCAGTGGAAAGGTTTTTTTGGGATTAAGTTAATTTTCATGGCAAAGAAGGACTATGCAATTCATCTGATCACTCTTCATAACATTCTGGAGTATATGCAAATTGCTATTATAAAAACTTAAGCAGCAACTTTTCCAATTTCCAATATTTATGTAATTCTCAAACCTTTTGGCCACGACTGTACACGGTACAGACCAAACGTTTGGACACACCTTCTCATTCAAAGAGTTAACTTTATTTTCATGACTATGGAAATTGTAGATTCACACTGAAGGCATCAAAACTATGAATTAACACATGTGGAATTATATATGGAGTTATATACATAACAAAAAAGTGTGAAACAACTGAAAATATGTCATATTGTAGGTTCTTCAAAGTAGCCACCTTTTGCTTCGATTACTGCTTTGCACACTCTTGGCATTCTCTTGATGAGCTTCAAGAGGTAGTCACCTGAAATGGTCTTCCAACAGTCTTGAAGGAGTTCCCCGAGAGATGCTTAGCACTTGTTGGCCCTTTTGCCTTCTGTCTGCAGTCCAGCTCTCCCCTAAACCATCTCGATTGGGTTCAGGTCCGGTGACTGTGGAGGCCAGGTCATCTGGCGCAGCACCCCGTACTTAGCTGCATCTTGCCATAATACAAATTCTAACAGTCTATTCAGTAGGACTATCAGCTGTGTATCCACCTGGCTCATCAAGAGAATGCCAAGAGTGTGCAAAGCAGTAATCAAAGCAAAAGGTGGCTACTTTGAAGAACCTAGAATATGACATATTTTCAGTTGTTTCACACTTAAGCGTCCATTTCCAGTCTTAAAACAACTGGTTGTTCCTCAAAATCGACATCTTCATCTGAAACAGGTTCAAACATGTTGTCACGCTGGACCTGTTTGTTGTCACTCTGTGCTACTGTGATGAGCCCGCAGTGAAACAGCCAATCAGAGTAGAACTCCTCATTACTATTCATGACCCTTCCAAATAAGGTAAAAACAGACCATTTCATTCTAGGGCCAATTTCTAGGGTTGAAAATGGAAAACCATCTGGACATTTTAAATGCCCTAAAAATAAGCCACATACCCTCTTTGTAGATATCGGAGACAAATTTAAAATATTATTTCAACACATTCTAGGGCACCTTTAATTTATATACTACAAACACTTTTTTTATCACATAATAAGGCAGAATAGTTTCTATACTGTAAAAGCACTGCATTATTCATATAACGTTACTTTATTTATCACCTGCTGGAGTTGACTTGAAAAACCATATTGTCGCAATCGTATGTGTTCGTGTTTCCAAGTGTCTGTTTTTCTGTGAAAACAACTGTTTTCATACAGCATAGCTATGGCGTTATTTCCCTGTCAAATTTCGAGAGCGCATAATTGTAGCGCGAAAGTACATTAATATAATGCGCGAGCGTCAATCTCTCTGCTCGCGCTTGGAATATAATGTGCGGAGCGCGAATCTCTCTGCTCGCGCGCGGGAACTGGTCGCGCGCTCTCAGATACACGTTGCTCTTGTAAGAATTTTCTCTGGGCTCGCTCAGAGAGTATGCCTGCACTTAAAACGTGTTCAGTGCAATCGCGAATCTCTCCTCTTCGCTTAAAGTAAGCGTGTATGTGCATAGACTGCGCCCCGTGGGTTCGCGCATGGCCAAGTACTCTTTTCTTCGATTTCTTTCTCTTTGCTCTTGGCATAAACGCTGTCAAAACGGCAACAACCAATCAGAAATAGGCTTCAACGACTGACCAATGAAAACGCGACATCGTACATGGAATCTTATTGGTTGATATTGAACCGCACATGGAACATGATGCTGCGTTCCAGGCAGGTTTTTGAGCTCGTAATCACTATTTCATACCACGACTTCGACTAACGACTTTGTACCGTTCCAGGCAAGTTACGCCAAACTTTCTGAGTGCAAGGAATTGTAACTAGATAAAAAAAAAATTATTGAAAGTGACGTGACATTCAGCCAAGTATGGTGACCCATACTCAGAATTTGTGCTCTGCATTTAACCCATCCGAAGTGCGCGCACACACACACACACAGAGCAGTGAACACACACACACACACTGTGAGCACACACCCGGAGCAGTGGGCAGCCATTTATGCTGCGGCGCCCGGGGATCAGTTGGGGGTTCGATGCCTTGCTCAAGGGCACCTAAGTCGTGGTATTGAAGGTGGAGAGAGAACTGTACATGCACTCCCCCCACCCACAATTCCTGCCGGCCCGGGACTCGAACTCACAACCTTTCGATTGGGAGTCCGACTCTCTAACCATTAGGCCACGACTTCCCTTAAATTGCAACGGTACATTGACCTAAAATCGTTTTTTCAACGTATGCCACTTGCATAAACTGCATCCGTAGGCAGTATTATCTGTAGGGGCTGTCATTGTTGTTTCGCCTGCTGTGTGACCTCGGAACTCGGAGTACATCGATCTAGTACGAGACACGAGTTCACGGGTGGGAAGTCACGAGTTTGATTGCCGTTCCTGTGCACTTTCACGGGTTTAAGGTTGGAAAAACACGGGTTACGGGTTGCCTGGAAAGCGGCATAACATTTACATTTATTCATTTAGCATACGCTTTTATCCAAAGCGACTTACAAATGAGGACAGTGAAAGCAATCAAAAAGAGCAATGAAATATAAGTGCTATAACAAGTCTCAGTTAGGTTAACACAGTACACGAAGCATGGGCTTTTAAATAATATAATAAATAAAAAGAAAACAGATAGAATACTTTACACACACACACACACACACAAACATACAGTAAAAGAAAGGATTCAACGAGAAAAATGAAGTCAATTAGAAGCACGCACATCCTGGGGGTCGAGCATACTGCGCAGACTCAAACTGAGCTTGATGACGTAGATGTCATGTGAGCAACCTGTAAGTCTTCTAATCGCTGTGCCAAGAGAAATCTGAATCACCCACTGAATCTTGCAGAGAAGGCGAGCGTGAACAGGAGCAAATTTTGGTAAGTATTCTAATTAATTATCTCCCTTGACTTTATGCCTCCACGTCCCCCGATAGCCCCATAGACAGTAAAAGATTGCCTGCGAGCTTCTCCTCCTGTCCATACGGTAATTTCTCTACTGTGCGACAGAGAGTCGCTGGTTATGACGCAATCGTCAAGCCTATTTTTTACAAAACTGCTTCTACGGGACCATAACATAAGATACAAGGTAATGGAGCCTTTTATACATTTTCGTGTTTCTTTAGAAATAACTAATGGACAAATGGAGTCTTTAAAAGCCTCAGGTGTAAAGTTATTTGCTGTCAAAGTGACGCCAAAATGAATGGGAGTCAATGGAATGCTAACAGCAGGTGGGGGTCCGCTAGCCAATGGTGGCGCCCAGGGGTGCTTCAAAAAAATATGAAACCCTGCCCCCCTGCTGGAAACTCCTTTTGACGCCCGTGAAAATGTGCATTTGCGTGCATGCGCACAGAATCAACTTAATATTTTCAAACTGAATTTATTTAATTCACATGGCTTGGATTTAAAACACATGTAATTCGTATAAAACCAATTAATATTTATTAATTAAAATCAAAAACTAAATTTAAATGGATTAAACTTGCAAAATTTAACTACGCTTAATTTAATTGGGGCCATAATCATTATTTTTTCAGTGCAGTAGATTCTCTATGGGCACAGCCTCTTACTCTGACTGGGCATGGGTGTTCCCTTGGGGCGAAGACATAGACGTGCTACAGGAAAGGACTGTGCAAAGAACTGAGTAGGACAGAGGCTTGGGGCTTCTGTTGCCTCAGATCAACTGGAGGACATACTGATGTTGGATTTGTTAGTTAAAGGCCAAAAAATTAAACAATACTGCCTTTGTGAAATCTATATTTATAAAACACTGAAAGAAACCGAGAGAGAAGAGGTGAGTTGAAAAAACATAAAAGCAGGAAAGCTGGTTATCTTTGTTTTCTCAAATTCAGATTTTTGACCATTGGGCATAATCTGTATATATGTAACCATTCACTGTCAGAGATGACCATAAGCCAATCAGCTTTCAGTATCATGAAAGCTTTGTTAAGATCATGCTCATGATCAGGGCCATAGCTAGGGTATGTGGGTCCCTTCCACTAAAATCACATCCCGGGGAGGAGTGGCGCTCGGTTAAAATCACCAGGGGCCCTGAGGATCATCACCTCCTATTTCCCCTATTGAGATGAGATGACCCTGCTTACAGTCACTTGCAAACTGAATGATTGTTCATACACATACTACATCTCTGTTTTAACTTTATATGGATGTTTATGACAAACTAGCACTTTTTATCCGTTATGCAGCTTATTTGCAGCTGGTGCGTAAAAGGGAGCAAGTGAAGCTGCAGATCACAGCATAGTGGGGCATTCAGCGTGTTATCAAGCACATAAAACCACTCAATCAAACTTAGACAACAGATCTGATATACTGCAATTTCCCACACTAAAATGCTTATTACAGACCATAATTTCTATGTGTATGTGTTTTATTCTTCAGCGGAATCCTGAATGTGCATCCTAGTCTGTTGTCACGCTGGCAGGGACCTGCTCCAATCTTTCATACGATTCTACATGGTGACAGTGTCACAGGAGTGACTATCATGCTAATAACACCTAAGAGGTAAATGACATGTTATGGTTCATGGCAGCATCAGTTTTTAAGTACATAAATATTCTAAATATTTCTAAAAAATATTTTTGAAGTCTTTTATTTTATGGCTTTTATTTCATATTTTAGATTTGATGTAGGCCCCATTCTCACAAGAGCGGTACGAGGTTCCAGAGAACTGCACTGCTTATTAAGCAGCACAACTGTCTTTAATATTGATAATTGAATAAATGTTTCTGGAAAACCAAACTAGCATATTAGAATAATTTCTGGACGATCATGTGACACTGAAGACTGGAGCAATGGCAAGTGAAGATTCATCTTTGCCATCACAGGAATGAATTACAAAGAATAAATTATAAATTAGGAATAAATGAAGAATTCATTTACTTTTTTACAATTTGTGGGTTTGGGTTTGCACTCTGCAGTTGCTGCAAAAACACTATTTGGCATGAAAAGTTTGATTGAATTAATGGTTTTAAAACTTGTGTCTCATGTTAAATCAACAGTTGATGGACACTCTAAAACATCTTCCAGAAAGGAGCAACCTAAGGAGGGTGCATCATTTGGTAAGTGTGTTCTCAAGGTAATTGCCAAAATAGAGCGTCAGCAAATTCTGATGCAATGAAGTTCTCATTAGATCACCATGTGAGAATAATGTTAAAAAAGATTAACTTCATTAATACAACACTCTATTTTGCTGTCTTCAGCCCCCAAAATCAGCTCCCGAATGGCCTGGATAATATGGGAAGAGCATAGCTGTGACTACACTGATTGGCTGTTTCGAGCCATTGGATCTCGGGTAGGACTAAAGAGATCCTAAGAAATATACATTTACATGAGTTATGTTTTAGACAACAGTAAACACAAGTGTTTTTCTCAATCATCCCTTTGAAAACAATGTGGATGGGCAATCCCATCAGACTTCTGGACTTTGTTGGCAAAGAACATGCTGTTTGCAGGTAACCAGAGATGCTTACTTGGTGATTTTGTGGTTTTGGTTGTGACTAAGTGATTAAGGGCGTTTTCACACCATGCTCATTTGGTGCTTTCTTTTTTGAAACTTGGTCTGCAATCGTCTCAGTCTGGAGCAGTTTTATTGTGGCGAGTAAGCAATCTGACCTAACGATCCAAGCTTATAGTTCATAATGGGAAATGGGAATGGGTCTTAATTTTGTGGTTGAACAAATAACGCACTTGAAAACCAAAGAGCACCACTTCATCTTAAAATATCAATTTTTTTCTCCATAACAGGTCCATTGCAATCTTAATCATTTATTTGTATATTGATGGATGATCCCAGAATACAAAAGACAGTTTTATTCATGTGACTTGCAAAAACACTTTGTAGGTACACTGTGAAATGTTGCATTCTGAAAGTGTAGCCTACTGAACCAAGGAAATAATGCAACATTGTAACAATTTAAGTCCCTCTTTTGGATAAAAGAAAACATTTACCTACTGGTCTGAAAACGCCCTAACTAACTATGTTTGTCTACTGGAAAGAGTTACATAAGTGATCTTGCTTTCTTTTACATTTCTTTGCAGCTGCTATATATTTATCTTCAATGCCAGGGTCTGTCCATTATCAGAAAGAATCCAATACTATACTCGTTCACTGCAAGGTATGCATATGGAGTTAGGAAATGTAATCACAAGTCCACTAGTGCAGAAGAAAATTGAAAACGTTGAAAACGTTTTTGTCTGTTTTAAGACAATGTTGTATTTAATATTTTAATACTCCAACGAGGCGAAGCGAATCCCGTGTTACCTTGCAAGTCCCGCCCTCTTATGGCCTCACACGATATGGCGGTTGTCTGTCTGCAAATCCTGCTCTCTCATTGGCTGAAACCTTTGTTTATATTTGCCTCCGAAGCAAAGTTCGGTTTCATTTTCAACCTGTCAAATCCGTGGACAGCTGTGAAGTCAGCACCGCCTCGCGCATCACGTAGAGTAAGTCATCACTGGTAAATGCTGTTTATCTTCGTGTTATTGCTTGAAAACAAAGAGCTTTAATATTACCGAAACTAAGTTTCATTGGCTACCGTTGTCATTCAGTTTTCATAATAGCTGAAGAAAATTGTCTTGTTTCCGTTGAGCTAATGAATAGCCGTGTTGCTAGCTAACGTTAGCGAGCCCACACAACCTACTCACGACTTTTCTTACATATTTACAAATAGAAAACCTGATACTTAGAGTGTGCTGTCACGGTTCCACATGTGTAATACTGTGTTTTAAGATAACAATCTGATAACAGTAATCGCAAAGACATTATATAATATGTGTTCTGTAGGAGTAACGTTATGTTACAGCTAACGCAGTTCTCACGGCCAAGTCGTGTTCGAGTTCCTCGAGCAGTTGAACAGGTGTAAGTTAAATAGAGGATTTCAAGCGTATAATACTAATGCACTTCTAATACTTTGTAAAGCAGAAGGATAATCGTGTTAAGTATGGAACCAGCATAGCCCAAAATAACGTGTGTGCCAAGAATGGATTCAAAGTCGGGTCAACTGGAAATAATTTGTTTATTTGTTGTCAGAGAAATTGCCTTTTCCATTTTGTTTTCTCATGTATCTTTAATAAATGTTTTTGGAAAAGTGTAAGCCTGTAGTTTGGGGCTTACTGTGTTTCAGTCTAGATTTAAAACCCTTCTCAGTCTTGCATTCTTGATATGAGGTTTCCTCTAGATTGATCAAGTGTATTAGATCTAATTATTTTACAGGTTTGTTCAGACTTGTTCAGGCTCGTTACCGCCATCATGTTACCTGGTTGATTCAGTAAAAAAATGTATGACTTGAAAGTGGTTAAGTAAAATGAGATGAAGGGGGTGATTCTTCTTATTTAGAGACTAAACAGAAACTAAAACCTATGATAAGATAATTTTTATATTACTCAATATAGGTGTTTGTCAAACAGCTGACATGAAGGATTGATTTTGCAGTGTTGTGACAGTGGGACAAATGTATTTTCAATCTCATAGAACAGAGCTCTGTGGTTAGTCTGGACTGGAGAATTTGCTGACCTGAAGGCAGGAGCTGTAACATGAGTGCCAGCATGATAATTAAGCAATGTGACACAAGCAGAAGTGCTGGTGTTATACATGTTCAAAAACACTAGTTAGCTCATGTATTTCTTTTCTGGAGATGAAAATAGTTTAATGAGAAACCAAAGCATTTAAGTCAACAAAGTTTTAAGTTTTGCATGCCACAAAGCAATGAAAAATGAAATAAAAAGTAGACCGATATTAATAAATATTAAAACATAAACTATTAGGAAATATATATTGGCACAGCCATGATAACCCACAAAACCTCCACCTGAAGCTGAATCGAGCTGCGCTGATACTCCAAACAGTCCACATGTTTGTGTGATATTACTTCAAGGGATAGTTCGCCTAAAAAATGTAAATGGTTTCATCAGTTACTCACCCTTTTTTAGTTCGAAAACCCTTAAGACTTGCATTCATCCCCCAAACACAAATTAATGTTCATAAAGACATCATGAAAGTAATTCATATGAATTGAGCTGTTTAATCCAAGTCCAAAAAAATGATCGCTTTATATAATAAACAGATTTGATTTTGTGTTTTTGCACATCGAATATAGTAAATGGAATTAGGAGCCAAATATAACTATTATTTCCCCAACAGAGGTGCAGTGATATTAACCTTCCCTTAATGTTGTATTTTCTATTAGAGAGGTACTGGCGAGAACATACTATATGGTTCTTATCATAGTTCCACATGTTTTTTTAACAACATTGTTTATTTATTTTATGTATAAATAACAACTAAAGCCCTGGCATACAGGAAAGCCACTACAAACTTAACTGTGTTTGCTTGATGAGCACAAACACACCTCATTGGTTCTTATGGAGGCTCAAACATTGTTCTTGCATGGCACACTAAATGCATTAGGTCTTAAAGTGACTGCACATTAATGTACTTGCTGCTGTGTGTCCTTAATGTTAATCACAAAAGATGGAGAGAATCACTCACTGCTCTTGAGTGAAAAACTTTTGTAGTTTTCATACAAATTACTTTATATTAAGTACACACAGTGTAGACTCTATTATAGTGTTTTATTGATAACATTTGATCATTCAGTTTCTGTGATTGTGTCTCCTGTCTGAAAAAAAAATTAGATTTTTGCAGTATCTATTTACCATATTTGATGTGCTCTACGTATGTACATTGATCAAAGTTTACATGTGAATAAAACAAAGCCTAATTATGTTCTTTATATAAAGTCTGTTCATCATATAAAATCGTTTCATAAAAAGGGGTCAGAAGACTTTTATTAAATGGCTCAATTCCTATGGATTACATTTATGATGTCTATTTATGAACTTTTTGAAGCATCAAAGTTTTAGTGGAATGGACTTTCAGTGGAGGGACAGAAATCTCCCAGGTTGCATCAAAAACATCTTCATTTGTGTTTCAAAGATGAATGAAAGTCTTATGGGTTTAAAAATGACATGAAGGTGAGTAATTAATGACGGAATGTAAATTTTTGGGTGAACTAACCCTTACTTGGCTGTGGTAAATGTGTAAGGACTACTGTCAGTGACCATCAACCAATCCCTTTTAAGCTAAAAGAAATGTCACTCCTGACACCGAAATCACAATTAATGTGTGCACTGTCTTACTGGATCCGTTATTGATTAAGCACGTTTGTTTGTTTTTGTAGGAATGAAGGTGCTTTTTTCATCCTTCAGTTCACTCTTTGAGGATCTTGTTAAGACACTTGGAGATAGACCCTCTCTCATATAAACGGAAGAGCATAAACCTTAGGAAGAATGAATTCGTGTTATCAGTCCAGCACTTCACATCCTTTCAAATAACTATTTACCTGCACTTTGTCAGGCCTCATTCAGCCTCCCCTCTACCTCTCAAACACACACACACACACGCTCCGCTAGTGACCCCACCGCGGCTCCTGCAGGCTGGGTACGGAGCTGGTCTGGCCGCGTGCCCCTCCAGCTCTGTTTGTTAGTGTGAGATGGCGCGGCAGGAAGCAGAAGGTTGCTGCTGCTGTGGACTGTAATGTCAGAGCCCAGCAGCCCCGGCGAGAGCCAGTGCGGCGCTCCCAGATTCTTCGTGGGCTGCGCGGAGGATGAGAGCGAAGGCCTGGACGACTGCGCCAGCATGAGGACAGACATGGAGCTGTACGAAGATGACCTGGAGGATGACTCGGTATGAATGGTGTGCAGTTTGATTAAGTGTCTGGTCTTGGAGATTTAGTAGTTTTAGAACAGAAGCATGTAAAAAAAGAGAAAAAAAAGTATTTAGCAGCCATTACTCCAAACTTCAGTGTCACATGACCCTTCAGAAATCATTCTAAAATGCTGATTTGGTGCTTCAAAATAATTTCTGTTTAACAGTCTTAGTCTTGCTGCTGGGTTTGATATGTCTAGGTAGATACCGGTATATCTTATTTAAATTTGTGCTTTTTCTCCTAAGCCTCCAGAATGTCAGATCGTGGTGGGGATTTGCTGTATGATGAAGAAATCTAAGTCCAAACCCATGACTCAGATCTTGGAGCGTCTTTGCAAGTTTGAGTACATCACAGTGGTCATCTTTCCAGAGGACGTCATACTCAATGAGTCGGTGGAGAAGTGGCCACTCTGTGACTGCCTGATCTCATTTCACTCTAAAGGTATGTGTTTCTCCACCTTATTTTACAGTCTTAACTGTAAAATAAGTCAATAAAATCAAGAAGCAGCTTTGTAGAAGGGGTCTCATGTTCAGTTACTAAACATTTCTGCATTAGCAACTAATCTAATGAGACACGATGAAGGTTCAGTCACATTGGTATCATTTCAGAAAAATGTTGTGGGCTAAAGGTCAGCTGTCGATTGTCAATAATGTAGGGATGTATGAAGCACAACTCAAACAGAAGTCACTTTCAAACCCAGCTGCTTTCTTTTGGTCAAGCTAATTTGAGGTTCAGCTTGAGCCTGTTGCGAAGTCTGCATGGGAAAAATCTGCAGTCTAAATTTTGCCCTCATATGAGGTTCCCAATCACATGGATTTCTGTTTAAATTACTGGATTTTTGCCTGTGAAAATATGCCAAACAATTTTACCATATTTTGCTTCTTTGGTGTGCAAAGATGCCTGATAAGTAGTCTAAAAATGGATTTTTATCAGTGTGTTGTGTCTTTGGCAAGTCATTTGTATATTAGCATGTCCATACTATCAACATTAATATTTTCTCTTTTAAATTAGGTTTCCCCTTGGATAAGGCAGTGAGTTATGCAAAGCTCCGCAACCCATTGCTCATCGATGATCTTAATATGCAGTATTACATACAGGACAGGTATGAGCATGTTTTTCAACCAGAGTTTTGCATATTGTCTCTCATATTTACATACATTTCAGCATCCTGTATGATACCTGAATAAGGCTTTTCTGTGCTTTTTTTAAATCATATTTTAGGAGGGAAGTATATCGTATCCTGCAGGAGGAGGGGATAGATCTGCCACGCTATGCTGTGTTAAACCGTGACCCTGACAAACCTGATGGTCAGTCAAAGCTTTTTTCAAAAATCCTGGAATGTTTTTAAAAGAGCTGTCTTTTGTTATTTGCTTTGCTTAATTCCCTTTCATCCAGTAGTGAAGTAGAAACCTCAATCTTAGCAAAGTGTCCTGCTTAGTCCCTGCTCTGATTTATTTTAGTCTCTTAGTAAATATAGCCCCTCACGCAGAGCAATTTCAAGTGTTTTATAGGCTAAAGAGACCTGTGATGGGATCATTTGGCATCCAATGAGCCATTATGTTCTTGGCAGCTATGACAGTTCCCTGAGGACCTGAATAAATTTATCCTCCTCTAAACAAATGACAATCAAAGTGCTATATTTACCCAGTTATAAATCCACATAATGGTCATATCTCAGATGATGATTGTTTTATCTGTGTGTCTGCTCAGATATTTGTTAATCTTCACTGGAATACTGTTTTGATTGGCCTTTCCTTCTTGTGTGCCATAGAGTGTAACCTTGTTGAGGGAGAAGACCAAGTTGAAGTTAACGGCGAAGTCTTTCTAAAACCCTTTGTAGAGAAGCCAGTTTCTGCTGAGGACCATAATGTGTACATCTACTACCCAACTTCAGCTGGAGGAGGCAGCCAGCGTCTCTTCAGAAAGGTCTTTTTGCAATGACTTCCTGTTATCTATGCATAGAACTTGAATTGCATCCATCTTAATAACACAGGCACATGATTTGTCGTTAGGAATTGTCAAAACGTAAACAGAAGAGCATGCTGATATTTTGTTTCAGCCTTCTCTGTCAGCTGTTAAAAATAGACAAAAGTGAAGAGTTTATCAGTGTATTTTGTCAGTGTTAGGGAGTAACCAGCTAAAATTAGCAACACCGCTAACTTGAATTCTTGTTTTAGCAGTTCATTCATTCATTAAAACCTTTGATTTACCAACCAGAGTTAAAGAGTGATGCAGGAAAGTACTAAAACCGTGAAACAATTTAGCATTTTTACCCTTCCTGTTTTATCATCCCAAAGTCAATAGGTCTTTTGAATGGGTTTTTGGTTAAATTTCTGAAAAAGGTTAAGTTTTTATGTGTCTTGAAAAATACAAGTGGCTAAATGTGACTTTGGATGTTAAAAGTCATCTGCTTATTAGTCCACATTTACGTCCTATTTACATTATATGTATGAAGTGATTTTGCTAACTCATCTACGATTGCTACTATAACTCAAACTTTCAAACTTGTAGTAGATTTTTTAAATATATGAAAATGTGAAATGAAGTAATGTGACCATGGTGTTGACCACAGAGCATATTTTCTGCAATAATTCAAATCAAACACAATGTAAAAGACAATGGCTTATTGTTGAGGGAACCAGGTAATGCTAATTTATGGGTTGACCTGATAAATTACATAATCTCTGCAGCACTTATGTTCTATAAGTTTTACATCTTCTATTATGTAGCATAATAAACTAAATTAAATTAAAATTAATAAAATGTATGCATTTAGCAGACACTTTTAATCAAAGCAACTTGCAGTGCATTCAGGCTAACATTTTTTACCTAACATGTGTTCCTTGGGAATCGAACCCACAACCTTGCGCTGCTAACGCAATGCTTGAGCCACAGGAGCACTATTAAAGCTGAAGGGTTTTTTTTGTTGTTTTTTTTGGATTTTGAAAAAATACTACAAGTATTAAGTAAGCCAACTGTATGTTAACACCCTGAAAAGTGTAACAGTGTGGCTAAAACTTTGCTCTGGGGTAACACTGGCTCACCCCAATGTGGTGAGTTTGGGGCAGAGCAATATTTGTTAGACTAATAACAGATAGGGATAGTTTTAATGAAACTGTTCCATTTGGTAACACTATGTCACAGAAAGTACATTTGCAGCTCTAAATTTGGATGTTTATCACTGTGTATTTGATTTAGTTATATAATAAATGGTGCATTTTAATTTTTATCAGTTGTATTTATTTTTATGTAACTTGTATGGTTAATTATTAGCCGGTTGTAGTAGTTTCATAGTAACTTCCATAGCACTGCCTACAGTTATATAAACTATAGTTTATTAACAAAACTGTATACAAAACCTTTGAATTATGCACAAAATGCACAATGTGGAGTAAAGGAATATTTGAGTGTGAATGTGTCTCTGTTTCAGATTGGGAGCAGAAGTAGTGTTTACTCTCCAGAGAGCAGTGTGAGGAAAACTGGCTCCTATATCTATGAAGAGTTCATGCCAACTGATGGCACAGATGTGAAGGTAAGGTACTCAATAATTTAACATCTTTTACATCTCCCAGGGATTGCATTACCCTGTTCCTCTTGATCTATAGAGAGCAAAATTTTGTTTTCTTACATGATTAGTATAATAATAAGTATATTTGCTCTTTTTAGAGGAAAAGCAATATTTCTTAGACAGTTTTTCATTTTAGACTTATTTTTCGTTCATCTTGTTATGCTGTGTGCCTGGAAACTTGTGCTATTTGTAAAATGTCTCTCCTTTGAACATCAGATGAAATTATAATTTTTTGCTTTTGTGTGTGCTTGTTTTGTTACAGGTGTATACAGTAGGGCCAGATTATGCTCACGCAGAGGCTCGTAAGTCCCCTGCTCTCGATGGAAAAGTAGAAAGAGACAGTGAAGGCAAAGAAATCCGCTACCCAGTAATGCTGACTGCTATGGAGAAGCTTGTGGCCCGTAAAGTGTGTCTGGCGTTCAAGGTCAGATGAGCTGCTCATTTCAGTACTGACTCAAAATGTTTCTGATAGATTACATTTTCTGGGCTTCAGGGTTTAAAGGCTTAGTTCACCCAAAAATTTCAATTAATTCATGTTCTACTCACCCTCAAAGCATCCTAGGTGAATGTGACTTTCTTCTTTCAGAATAATCCAATTGGAGTTATATTAAAAATCTTCCTTGCTCTTTCAAGCCTTTCAATGGGGGTTAGCAGGTGTTTGTTGTCAACAGTTCAGAAGACGTGAAATAAAGTGCATGCATCTGTAATAAAACGTCCCTCACATGGCTCCGGGGCATGAATAAAGCCCCCCTGTAGCGAATCCATGCGTTTTTGTAATATAAATATCCAGATTTCAAGTGTAATAAACACTGTGTTTTTTTAAAAAGTGTTTTTTATGTTTGAAATCTGGATATTTATGTTACAAAAACGCATGGATTCGCTACAGGGGGGCTTTATTCATGCCCCGGAGCCGTGTGAGGGACGTTTTATTACAGATGCACGCACTTTATTTCACGTCTTCTGAACTGTTGACAACAAACACCTGCTAACCCCCATTGAAAGGCTTGAAAGAGCAAGGAAGATTTTTAATATAACTCCAATCGGATTATTCTGAAAGAAGAAAGTCACACATACCTAGGATGCTTTGAGGGTGAGTAGAAGATGGACAAATTTTCATTCTCGGGTGAACTAACCCTTTAAGAGTTTTCTTTCAGTTCAGTTAAACCTGTTCATATTGATTTTATTCTCTAGCAAACAGTGTGTGGATTCGACCTTCTCCGAGCCAACGGCCACTCGTATGTGTGTGATGTTAACGGATTTAGCTTTGTGAAGAATTCCATGAAATACTATGATGACTGTGCTAAGATCCTGGGGTAAAGCCTAATAATCAGATAATGATTTAAAATGTGTGTCATTCACAGATTGACATATAGTTGCAAGATGCACAACACCTGATGAGTTTGGCTTGTTCTTTCTTTCAGAAATATTGTGATGAGGGAGCTGGCTCCACAGTTCCAGATCCCCTGGTCCATACCTACAGAGGCAGAGGACATTCCTATTGTACCCACTACATCAGGGACCATGTACTTATCACATGCTATACTCATATCTTTGATTCATTTAAGTAGTGTACACTATGCATTAATGGTAGTAAAACTCCTCTTTCTTTAAAATAAATGCCAGGTGACCCTATTATGGTATTGCATCAGAATGAGTTTTTTGTGGTTCTGTCTGCTAGGATGGAGCTGCGTTGTGTGATTGCTGTGATCCGTCATGGAGATCGTACACCAAAGCAGAAGATGAAGATGGAAGTTCGGAATCCCATGTGCGATCTTGTCACCTACTCCATAGACTTAATCACTTAAAGCATGACTAATGGATCCAAAATGCTAAATATCATGCTGATTCCTTTCTTCCAGGTTTTTTGAGCTTTTTGAAAAATATGGTGGGTATAAAACAGGCAAGCTGAAGCTAAAGAAGCCCAAAGAACTGCAGGTACATTTTTTATTATTATTATATTTTAAATTTAAACCAAATTTAAATAAAGCACACCTATTTTTTTCTATGACCACTCCTAGTGTAATTTAAAAATTGAGTGTCTTTACATGACACATCCAGTTATGTAAAGACAGTTAATTACTGGCTAAAGATTTAATTTGATGTATGTATATTCATTGTAAAATGCCATGACTTTTCCAGGTTTAGGCTACCTTATATATTCAAGTTCTCAAAGACTCTGGAGTCGTAGTTACTAAAAAGTAAATAAGATGGTAAATTAAAATAAGAAATAATTTAAAATGTTAGTTCTTTTTTAATAATGTAATTACTGTTTTGTCTCATTTTGCATCACTTTAAGTCATCTTTAGGCCTCTTTGGAAGTTTGTTGAGACCCCATGGTGAACCCTGTCCCAGAGCCAATCATTTAAATGTAAAATGTTTTGTTAAAACCATATCTGTGCTGTGCTGTTTCCACAGGAAGTTCTGGACATTACCAGGACACTCTTGGCAGACATAGGAGAGCATACTGACTGTGAAATTGAGGAGAAGTCATCCAAACTTGAACAACTAAAGACTGTTCTAGAAATGTATGTTACTGTAAGATGCTTACTGGCACATTTGCAGTGTCCTGTGCTGTGGAGGCCTCCTTTCAGCCTTGTGACTGTCATGAAAACAATGTTCAGTGATATTAACAACATGCATTATTTTTAGAATCTCAATTTGTAAGATTTGTCCTGTGACACAATATAAAGTGTCTCCTATCTTAACCCTTGTCAAACATCACTCATTTTGGAATAGCTTAGATTCGCTGGATATATTTCAGAGCAGCTGATCTGGTAGGTCCTTGTGGCTATATTAATTTAGACGTCAGTCAAAAGCAGTGAGGTGGAAGGTAAACTTCTTTGGAGCCTAAAGGATATGGCCTGATTATATTATTGTCTCTGATCTGTTTTTATTTTCCAGGTATGGCCATTTCTCTGGAATCAATAGGAAAGTGCAGCTAACTTACCTTCCTCATTTACAGCCCAAAACATCCAGTGAGGAGGAAGGTATGAGGATTGCTGATTGGGAAACATGTCCTCTTTGGCTTGAATCATGGTGTGCATTATGGTGCTGCTGTGTTTGTTGTGTGCAGATACTCGTAAGGAGGGCCCCTCTATACTGCTGGTGCTGAAGTGGGGTGGGGAACTGACTCCAGCTGGCAGAGTTCAGGCTGAAGAACTTGGCAGGGCTTTTCGCTGCATGTACCCTGGAGGTCAAGGTAGACCTGTCTCCTGTCTGTCAGTCTCTTAAGCTTAAAGCATTAGTTCAGCCAAAAAGGAAAATTATGTCATTAATAACTCACCCTCATGTCGTTCCAAACCAGTAAGACCTCCGTTCATCTTCGTAACTCAGTTTAAGATATTTTAGATTTAGTCCGAGAGCTCTCAGTCCCTCCATTGAAACTGTGTGTACGGTATACTGTCCATGTCCAGAAAGGTAATAAAAACATCATCAAAGTAGTCCATGTGACATCAGAGGGTCAGTTAGAATTTGCTGAACCATCGACAATACATTTTGGTCCAAAAATAGCAAAAATTACGACTTTGATTACGACATGAGGGTTATTAATGACATAATTTTCCTTTTTGGCTGAACTAACCCTTTAAGGACACAGACATTCATCACTGGTTGTCCCCATTTCACACTGTAGATGTTCTTCATCATGAGTTTCCGAAGGCACAAAGTTTATTTTTTGTAGTTCCTCCTTACAGCATTCTAATCCAGCATTACACATAACACACATGTGACACAATATTGGGCATTTTAATTATGTTCATAAATCAATCATCTCACCCTTGTTGTGTTTATATTTGTATTGTTGCAAGTTATATCAATTCACAATTTCCAACCTGTAGATTTTAATAAAAAATGGAAGGAGTCTTCAGAAGCTTTATGGCGGCGATATTTGAAGATTTAACTTTTTTCTTCAGGAGAAAAATCCTATTGGCTTTGGTTTGGCCAACAAAAATATGTCATCCCTGCAGCACTGTATTAAACAAAGATTTCTGAAGTACTTATTATAATACAACAATCTTTCTCGTTCTTGAACTGTATTAAATGTAAGGTAGTATGAAGCGTTACCCAATGTTGAAAGCCAGTGCCTATTCAGCAGTCTTTATATTATGCACTTCCCCCTTTCTTGTTTGCTCTTGGTTATAATTTCTGCCACTTTTTCCATGCAGCAATTTTATGCCATTTGCATTATAAAAGTGTCATAAAAATATATTCTACATGTCACTTTGTCTTTTTATACATTTGTGTGAAGATCAGACTTAAAGGGTCAAGAACTGACCCCCTCATCTGAACACTGTTTGAATAGGCATAGCGCATTGTAGACTCTGAAGTAAATGCCCACTGCTATGATTGGCTTGCAGTTGTGTATGTTTGACAGCCTACATCCTTCATAGATAGACACTGGTGTAATTTAGATTAAAAACACTCAGTTTACATCAAACAATATCCACTATACAGTGCCCTCCATAGGTATTGGAACAGTAAAAGACAAAATTGCTTTCTCTGCTGTGGAGTCAAGACATTTGCAAATACGATTAAAAGATTAATATGTGACAAAACTACAGAATGTCACATTTTATTATTGGGTCTTTCAACACATACATGTTTTACCAAACAAAAAGGACAGCACTTTTAGAGTTCATCCCAATATTTGATGTGAGCATAAGTATTGGAACAGTTGAATTTAAGGCAGATGTAAAAGATTAAATGGTAATATTTAGTTGCAGATCCCTTGCAATGAGTCTGCAACCCATAGACATCACCAGACTCTTGGTCTTATGCTTTGAAATGCTTTTCCCAAGCCTTTAATGCAGCCAATTCCAACTGATGCTTGTTTTGGGGAGTTTCTGTCTTTAGTTTCCTTTTCAGCTGGTGAAATGAATCTAAGACTTTACATTTCTTTGCCCTGATAAAGTCGTTAACTGAACTGGCAGGGTATTTTGGGTCATTGTCCTGATCCAATATGAGGTGCTTTCTAATGAGTTTGGTGGCATTTTCTTGAATATTGGTAGCCAAGATGAGTTGTACCCTTTCAAATTCATTCAGCTTCTTCCATCATACATTAAGTCATCATTAAAATGAAGAGGTCCTGTTCTAGAGACAGCCATGCATGCCATGCCATGACACCACCTCCACCAAGCTTTCGGTTGTTTGCTTAGGATAATTTTTTTGTAGTTCCCTTTTTTTCTCCACACTTTTGCTTTCCAATCACTTAGATAAAGGTTAATCTTTGTCTCATCAGTCCATCAACTCAGTTCCAAAACTCTACTGGCTCACGTTTGTGGCCTTTCTATTTTTGGTGCTGATCAGAGGTTTGCATCTTGCTGTGTAGTTTCTGTAATTCTGTGTCAAATTCTCCTGCGGACTGTAGATGGAAAGAGCATCACCTCAGCTTTCTGGAGGTTGTTGGTGATTTTACCGACATGTATTTTAGGGTTAATTTTCACAGCTTTTATGATTTGTCTGTCATCAACTACTGTTGTTTTTTTCAGCCGATCAGGTCGTTGTTGGTTGCTGACGTCTCCGGTAGTTTCCAAACTCTTGATTTCTCCATGCCCTTTGTTTTTCCTATAGTTATAATTGAGTTCCTCTTTTCTTTTAGCATCCAAATTGTTTGCTTTTCTTTCAGAGTCAGCTTCCTCGTCTTCATCCTGGTTTGTGTGTGTCAACGACTTAGAATGCAGAAGCAATGGATATAACTGATAAGACACATTCCCTTCTTTTAATATCTGAAGAATTAATGCAACAGGACACAGCTGAACACTTAGAAAAACTTGTGAGGCAACTGTTCCAATACTTGTGCTCACATCAGCTAGGGAGATGAAACTCTAAAAGTGCTGATTTTCTTAGCTGGTAAAACATCTTCGTGTTGAATCACCCAATAATAAAATGTGACATTCTGTAGTTTTGTCTCGTATTCGTCTTTTAATCATATTTACAGATTTCTTGACTCCACAGCAAACTGAAAAATTTTGTCTTTACTGTTCCAATACTTATGGAGGGCACTGTATTCAGCACAGCATTGTCTTTTAGTTTCAATCTTTCTGAAAACCTGTCTCAAATTGTTTTTTTTCCCTACTTTTAAATGAATCTGCAATAAAATGAAGTGAACAAAGGTCCCAGTCATTCAATAAAAATAAACTTCAAACAAAAATAAAGCTCATCCACTCTTTCCTAATGCTTGGATCAGAAGGAAGCCGATGCAAAGACTGTTTTTTCACAACTTGGCACTGCACAGCATCTTCTTGTCCTCTGAGCATCTTTATGGTTTGATTTCTGCGCACACCTGCGTTTGCCTCTCTCGTTATTTACAATACAGGTGTGAATCGGTGGGTGTGGCTGAACAGGCAGTGATGTAGAAGCAGGCGTTTATCATCTTCAATGGAGGCAGTGTTTAGCCTAACGATTCCGTCATAAAGTGGCACATTCCACAACCTGTCATTTGGGCAGATTGGCTTCAATATAAGCTGTTTTTAGACCAACAAGAAAGTTTTGAGTTCTGAAACTCAGGATATTTTTAAAGTACAGTGACCTCTTATATGTCAATTTTGATTTCTCAGTTGATGACCACTTTAAATTTTAGCTGTTGTTCTTGTAAACTTCATTTTTTACTTATCTTGTAAATTTTATTTACGGTCATGTATTGCTTATTGGTTTTATGACTGTAGTTGCCAAACACAAATTGAACACTGGAATTAATGAGATTTGAGAGAAAAATATTCCCATTTGCAGTTATGTTATGACAACATTTTCAGTCTTTGGACTTAACGTAGACTATAATGGGGTGTTCCACCCTGTTCCAGCACCCTTGTGTCTTATTACTGTCAAGTAAGACTTGGTTAGGTTTGGAGTGAAACCCAGAAAGACTGGGTTTAATGGAACAGGCTTGATTGCCTCAGTTGATTATGGCTATTTAGTCTCATAAAGTTTTCATCTGTGAATATTATGTTCTTGTCCACTTGTAGGGGATTATGCTGGCTTTCCAGGGTGCGGCCTGCTCAGGCTCCACAGCACCTACCGGCATGACCTCAAGATCTATGCCTCTGATGAGGGCAGGGTGCAAATGACTGCTGCTGCCTTTGCAAAGGTCTTTAGCCACAACAAATACAGGTTGTCTAAGGTTTAAAGATATTAAGTTATCAGAGGATATTAAGTTGGTGTTGGTTGTCTGGCTGTCAGGGTCTCTTAGCACTGGAAGGGGAACTGACACCGATCCTGGTCCAGATGGTAAAGAGTGCAAATATGAACGGCCTGCTGGATAACGATATCGAATCCCTCAGCGGCTGTCAGCAGAGGGTTAAGGCCAGACTTCATGAGATCATGCAGAAAGATGAAATCTTCACAGAAGAAGACTTTGACAGGGTAAATTGAAGTATCAGACAGCTTTTGAACTAAGGGTGCATTCTGCCCTCCGTTGACTTGATACGAAAACACACCTGTGTCCACTTTATCTCTGTTTCTCCAGCTGGCTCCAACATGCAGCAGCTCTCTTGTTGGCTCTATGAAAGCTGTGGAGAATCCAGTAAGTACATGTGATCAAGTCTACAGCCTTGTCCAGAGCCTCACCTCACAGATCCACAAAAGACTTGAAGACCCCAAATCAGCAGGTGATTGTTCTGTGCTCATAGAAGAGAAAAAACACACATTAAAAGGCTATAAGGAGTAACTCGTGAAAGAAAGACCCGAGTAAGTGAGTTGGTGTTGCCTCTCAGATTTACAGCTGTACCACAGTGAGACACTGGAGATGATGCTGCAGCGCTGGTCTAAGTTGGAAAGGGACTTCCGCATGAAGAGTGGCCGCTACGACATCAGCAAGATTCCTGACATTTACGACTGTGTTAAGTATGACGTGCAGCACAACAGCTGTCTGGGCCTGGAGGACACATATGAACTCTTCAAGCTCTCTAGAGCACTAGCCAACATTGTCATACCACAGGTGTGTGAGAAAATTCTGAAACGTGAACACATACAGCTTGTCCTCAGAGCTGAACATTTGTTATTATACAGTTTTTACATAGATGCTTTAGCAACAGGTTTGTTTGAATACCGATATTTCCCCAAATATTTTCACTAGCTATTGCTTTGTTTGGGGGGAAAAAAAACCTTGGAAAGTCCTTGGATACCACAACAAAAACTTAAATCTAAAAATGTATTTTCAAACCCTTCCAAGAAAATGTTGATACTTTCCAACTAACAGCCAGTGTTATTTTAGAATAATTAACACACTCGTTTTTGCTAATATTTTGAATTAGATTTTAAGTTTATATTTTAATTTTGTAATTCATTTTTTTTAATGATATATATATTTGAGTGTTTCAACTGTACTACAACTGTCCTTCAAACTACTTTTTTAGGAGTACGGCATTAATAAGGTGGAGAAGCTGGACATTGCTTATGCCTACTGTCTGCCTTTAGTGAAGAAGATTCAGCTTGACCTTCAGAGGACACATGAGGACGAGTCTGTAAACAAGCTGCATCCACTGTGAGATGCCCTGTCTTTTCACTCTCATCCATTTCTTCCTTTTATTTGGACTCTCCTATTGAGCATGAGAGCTCACACTTGTCCATCTCTTTGTTTCACAGATATTCACGTGGAGTGCTGTCGCCAGGCAGGCATGTCCGAACTCGGCTGTATTTCACGAGTGAGAGTCACGTCCACTCACTGCTTAGTATCTTCCGTTATGGTGGCCTATTGGATGTAAGTATCATGTAGTAAATTCCAACTTCATCATTACATCAAATGAAAGCTCTTGACGAGCTCTTACTACTGTCAAAAGGACACAAGTGAATTCAAAATTGGAGTTATTCATTAGAAACCAAAAGACTTGAAAAGAAAATACCAAGCCAGTTGGTGCCAAAAGGGAGTAGCTGCACTTATGCCTCTTTGGCATTGAGAAATGTATTGAGAGTAAAGTCAAAATGACTGACACAATAAGCCAGTGCCATACATGAAAAGAAAGCAGTGCTTAACAACTGAAGTATGGCAAGCTAAATTGTACTTCTTTTTTTTTTTTAAGCAATTGTCTTTGATTGTGGTATCAGCTGAGTGTTAAAGAATGCATGACGTTTCAGGAGGAGAAGGACCAGCAGTGGAAGAGAGCCATGGATTATCTGAGTGCAGTGTCTGAGCTCAACTACATGACCCAGATCGTCATAATGCTCTATGAAGACAACAAAAAGGTACATCCTGCTCTCACTGTCTGTTCTGCTCCTTTGAGGCACAGAATAAACAAGTGAACTGTAATAACTGACTGTGCAGTGGCAAAAGAGTGTTTCAAAGCATTGACAATTGTGATATTGTGTTAACCTAGGACCCTTCCTCTGAAGAACGCTTCCATGTTGAACTGCATTTCAGCCCTGGGGTCAAAGTATCTGAGGAGGAGAGCGCTCCGATGGGCTTTGGCTTCCGACCAGCCTCTTCTGAAGTACACAGACTTTCCTTTGTTCCATTTTCTTATGTTTTGGATTTGGATTGTTGTTCAGTTAATGATAGCTAGGTTTGTTTGCTGAAGTTTCCATCTCAGTGTTTGTGTGTGTTCACACAGAATGATCAGAAGCAAACAGATCCTGGTAGTTTGGAAAATCTTGTACGAGATGAGCCTGACCGTGCTTTGCCCCTTTCAGAGGCCATCAGCACCCTGAGGAAATCCCCTCTGATCCGGAACCGCAAGACTGGCTCCATGGAGGTATCTCACTCAGCCAACTACTATGCCAACCACTGAACAGAGTGATTTCATAATACTTTTATAAATCTCTGTGGTGTCGAACTGAGAGAAACGGGCTTGGTTTTATGACATGTTATTTAAAAGGGCTTCATTTGTTGTGTGCAAAGGTCCTGTCAGAGACTTCGTCCTCTAAAGGAGGCAGCTACCGCCTCTTCCCCTCCTGCTCACGTCAGTCTCCAGAGATGAAGCAGAGCGGATTAGGTTGGTATCGTGTGTCTGTCCCTCACTCAGCCTCAACAACTGCTGTTTATCTCTTCTCCCTGACAGGAAATCATACTATATTGCATGTTATTTTGGGTGGGGTGTAAAGTCCATTAGCTGACTGCTTTCATTGATGTTACCAAGGAAATTGGTGGATAGACATTTTGTATCCAAATCTGGAGTTTGGTGTCTGGGAGTAGGATGCGGTTTATTTTTTGACATCTTTGAGGGATCATTCTGTGTTTCTGCTCCATTTAAAACTAGTCCATTTAAAATGTCCGTTTTTACGCAAAGCTGTTACCTATGAAAGAAAGTGCCATGAATTCACTGCTTCTTTAAAACTTCAAAGTTTTGCGTGGAAAAAAGCACATCTGACAAGGGTGTAAATGAGCAAATAATCCATGCAGGCAGACATACTTCATACCTAACCATCGGAAGATTTATATATATATATTTACATGTGAATGCTGACGTTCATATACTCTTACTCGTTCATATGTCTCATATACTCAGCATACTCATCTGCCATTTCACTGAAGTTTTTTTGTTGTATTTATTTATATTACATTTTTTTATAATTATAATTTATAATACTTTAATGAATATTGCTTCTGTTTTTTGTTCATTCGATTTTGCTCTACTAAGCCTTTGTCATTGATGTCCTTCAAACAGTAATGGTTTTGGCATGAGTCATATTATGACTTTATAATCCTCTCACTCTCTCTGTAGTAACTGTTGTGTTTTGATTAATAAGTGTATGTGGTTGGTGTGCACACTAATTCCATGATCTAACCCCCTCCGCAGGCTCTCAGTGTGCTGGCCTCTTCAGCACCAACGTCCTGGGGGGCTCCTCTAGTGCCCCCAACCTTCAGGACTACGCACGCGCACACCGCAAAAAATTCTCCTCGGGCAGTTTGACCTATAAAGACGGTATGTGCTCAGTCCAGCTCCTTCTCTCATAGAGATAATAAAATAGTTTAGAAGCTAGAAATTAAATAGTTAAAGGGCACTTCCTGTGAATGTGAGTAATGTAAAGTTTAGGATTAAGAACATCCATTGCATCAGGTCCTGAGTGTGTATCACACATCTTGCTGTCATACTCGGCATTTCACGTCTGGTTCATTTTCATGATCTTGAATGTATGGTGTACATAACTCATGGAGTCTACAGTGCCATTCATCGTCTTTCATAAATTATGTCTTTGTTGACTTGTCATTTGTCATATTATGCGGGGTTATATTTTTTTCAACGTTTAATTGGAAACACATATTTTATGTACACTGCAGGATTCCAAAAATGTTTGATGCAAAAACATGGTAAAAATTTAGATTTAGTGAACAGCAAAATGAATATAAACTCTGACCTTGCCTTGCCTTACACTATAGAAAGGGGCTTTTTGTTATGTTATCAAATTGTTACAATTCAGACTAAGAGACAGCGGGTATAGAAAAGAATCACCCCCCTTTAAAATAATCACATTTTGTAGCTTTGCAACCTGAAATCAAGAAGGACACAGTTTTTATCCAGCTGTATTTGTGCAATATATAAGAAAAACAGAATGTCAGAAAAAAAAAACTGAAATAAAAACAAGAATCACTGATTTAGAAAAAGAATCACCCGCTTGTGTCAGTCTTTTGTTGAACCACCTTTTGTAAAGAATTTGACTGTATTTTGCTCCATCCATTTTTCCTTCTATCCTGACAAGTGCTTCAGTCCCTGGTTTTGGTGTCGAGGACAAGTAATTACATTTTAGTCTTAACTGCCTCAGAATCTTCAAGGTGCGTTTAGGCAAAGCTCAGTCATGACTGCATGTGGCCTTTCTTGAGGAGTGGCTTTTTTCTCGAACCCTCCCTTACAAGTCACATTTATTTGTGATATTGTTGTCACTTGTGCACAATGACCACTCTTTGTCATAAATTACTGCAGCTGCTTCAGAGGTTCTGTAGGCCTCTTGGTAGCCTCTGTGATCAGTTTCCTCCTGCTCTTCCATCTAGTTTGGAGGGACGTCCTGATCCAGGGAGGGTCTGTGTTGTACCAAATACCTTCCACTTCTTAATAATAGACTTCACTGTGCTTGTATAGGCATTGATAAAAATTTGACATTTATTTGTATGCATGTCCTGACTTGTGCCTGTCCACAACTTTATCCCGGAGACCTTTTGGCAGTGTCTTACCACTCATAGTTGACTGTTTACTTCAGTTGCACTAACAAAAACTGAAATGCTCCAGGAAAGCTCTTTTCATGCTGAGCTTATCAAAGTGACCACAGTTGAAAGTCCAATAGCTTTGTGTGCCATTGAGAAGGTGATTAATCACATGATTGAGTTTACAAGTCATTTTTTGGAGGGGTGATCCTTTTTCCAACTGTGAATCGTTGTTTTTTTTCTGACACGTTGGTGTTATATCTTTAACTTGGATGTTATAAGTTGCACAGATACAGCTGGATAAAAACAAAAATTGTGTCAGTCTTCATTTCTGGTTGAAAAGCAACAAAACGTGATTTTTGAAAGGGGGGATTCTTTTTTATACTCACTGTACACAATATTTCAAAAGTCTGAGGTCTGTAAGATTTTTTTTTTTTTTACAGGTTTGGAAAAAAATATTTTTAGTTGCAGAAATACAGTAAAAACTGTAATATTGTGAAATGTTACATTTTAAAATAAATATGTTTTCTATACATTATATTTTATATTATCTAGAATGTATTTTAAAAGGTTATGTATTCGTATTATGGCAAAGCTGAATTTTAGCTGTTTTAGCCCTTCAGAAATCATTCTGATATGCTGATTAAGAAACATTTCTTACTATTATCAATGTTGAAAACATTTGTGTTGCTTAATATTTTTGTGTAAGCCCTGCTGCATTTTTCCAGGATTTAAAGAATAGAAAGTTCAAAAGAACATCATGTATATAAAATAGAGATCTTTTGTAATATTATTTTTCTGTCACTTTTGATCAGTTCAGTGCATCCTTGCTAAATAAAACTATTCATTTGTTAAAAAACTAAAATAAATCTTACTGATCCCAGACTTTTGAACAGTAGCATATATTGTAATTATCACATCACTATTTGGTAACACTTTACTATAAGATTCTATATATTAACACTAGTTAACACATACTTTTACAGCATTTATTAATCTTGGTTAATAGTATATGTAGGAATTTACATAACTTTTCTAACATTTCAAATTTTTAACATCAACTAATGTATTACTAAAAAAATGTAATAAAAAATGACCCATATAATTAACCTAAACTAATACTGTACATACTGTTAAAATGACTGGTGATTGTTATTCTTGTTCTGTAATGTTTATGAACTGAACCTTATTATAAAGTGTTACCCAATATTTTGGGATTGAAATTATTACTTAATGCGATAATTGGCCAAACTAGTTTTAGATTACGCTGTAATTTGGTATTTTATCTGAAACTGCATTGACAAAGTGTCTCTCCGGTCCATACTGGAGTGCTCTCGCATCCCGATTCCTTCCAGAATGTTCAGTTTGTTCACTCGTGAAATATCCTATTGTCCACAAGGTGTCAGTGTGACATTGTTTGTAGTTCTCCCTGTTTCAGTTCCCATGTTTCTTGTTTTGTTTACTGCTGCTTTGCAGTTATAACTTTACTCTTGCATTTGTTGCTATCGAATACATGAGCCTGTTCATTTATCCGTATTAGCTTCATTTCAAATCTCTGGCTGGTCTCTAGGACCGGCCAGTCATAGAACACAATCCCCAGTCTCCTTGTCTTCCCTGTTGTGTGTGGTTTTGTCCTGTGAAGGCATGTGCTGTTAAGCTACAGACTCTCTGAGTTGCTTACAGAAGCGAGGGGTCGATCTGACCGTCTCCAGCTTTTCATGCTTCTGTCCATCTTTTTGTTTGTTCTGAGAGATGACGTCTGATAAGATGGCATCTGTATTTATAGAAGAGAAGTGCTGAAAATATTACTGTAGCCAAAGTGTTATAAATAGATGCACTCTTTTACAGTGGCAACTATGTGAAGACATTTAAGCAGTTAAGATAAAGATCCCTTTATTGTCATTTTTTTAAGGGTGCTTTCACACTTGGTTCGCTTGCATGGTCCGAATCAGAGTTCGATTGCCCCCCCGCGATTCATTTGCGTCATCAAGCCAGCAGTTGTTTACACCGTTGCTTGGTAACAACGGCGCTGGAGAAGGCAGCAAATGCATAACATTGCTTTCTGCACTTACATATATTTACATTTTTGAATCGGTCGTTTTGTTTACAAAGCTTCGGTACATAAAGGCACTTGCGTCTGTCTTACGAATGTATACATAAACATAAATTATATATACAGCTCTCTGTTTGCAGCGCGTCAGTCACACTTGTCAGAAAAGTGAGTGAAACACACACAAACACACGTTTTCATCAAATGATACATCATTAATAGCAGTTCACTTCCGTGATTTGGTACGATTGTGTACACATCAGCAGCGAACCGTACCAGAGTTCACATGAACCGTACCCCAGACCACCCTTTTTAAGCGGACTCGTGTAAGGTTTGTGTGTGCGCACCTGAGTTCGGAAGACCGTGTTCACATCATCCAAACGAACTGAACTCGAACCTGTCAATCGATCAATCGAACCCGGGTTCGCACCAAAAGTGCTAGTGTGAAAGCACCCTAAGAGTTTATTTTCTCTACCCGAGTAAACCTCTTACTCCTCGTAATAAGGAACATTGTCAGTCTAAATCACATTGAGACGCTAAACACTGCTCTTCTGCTTTCTGACCCAGTGTTTCTGAGTCTGTAGCCCCAGTGGAAACCCAGCCCTACACTCCTCACCCTACTGTCCTTGACAGTCTCACACCTTCAGCTCTGTAACACCGTCCCCGTCCTTACAGGTGTACTGTAAAATATGATAACTCTAGTGACCTTTCTTATTTCCTCAGAGTTGTTGTCTATGCCGGCAGTAAAGAGATTTTCTGTGTCGTTTGCAAAGCATCCGACTAATGGTATGTCTGCTTCTCTTCAAGTATATTTCCACTTCCTCCATGTCCCTTTGATTTGCATGTCAGTGGAAAACACTTTTCATTTTGGAATTTATGGTCGGTTTAGTTTTCTCCTGTTTTCACGTGATTTCTGTCATGTTTCTTCCGACCTCTCCAGTTTCATCATCTTTTTAACCATTCATGAAAGTCTCAAACCCTTCCCACATACATCGCTATTGCTATCTGTAACCTCCTGTGGACAACTCTCACTCTCACCCAGTGACTCGATGTTAATCATTTACGGATGACTGTTCGTGTGAAAGTTTAAACTCATGTTTGTTTCCTGTGATTGATTGTATGTGATTGTAAGTCTGTGGGAAGGTGGGTGTATTACACTGCAAAAAAGTCATGTTCTTAATCAGTATTTTTGTCTGGGTTTATATTTGGGAAGCTTAACTTATATAATATAGACTACCATTCAAAAGTTTGGGGTCAGTTGATTTTTTTTTTTCCTTGAAATTAATATTTTTGATCTATTTAATGAATCGTTGCTGTATAAAAATGAAACAGATTTTTGGTAACATTATAAATGTCTTTAACTTTCATGTAAATGCTGTTCTGTAGCATATCCTTTATTTTCATAAAATAATCTTAAAATAGTATCACAGTTTCCATTAGTATTAAGCAGCACAATATCAATGTTGATAATAAGAAATGTTTGAGCACCAAATCTGTACATTAGAATGATTTCTGAAGGATCATGTGACACTGAAGACTGAAGAAAATTCAGCTTTTCCATCACAGGTATAAATTACATTTTAAAATGTTAATATAGAAAAGATTCATTTATTATTACAAATTATTTTACATTTATTTTTATCAAATAAATGCAGAATTTGTGACCAAAATAGTTTCTCTAACCCTAAACTTTTGAAACGTAGTGTATGTCAGAGAGAATATCTTGAATTAATTTGTTAAAAACAATTTGAAAAATAAATTAATTCAGGAATATATTCTCTGCAACAAGTTGTCATGTTTTATTTATTATTCTGAAGTAATTAAATTTAGTTTGATATTCCTATTGCAAAATAAATACTACTGATTAAGATCATGATTTTTTCATAATATACAATTATGAATGGATATTCAAGATAATGAATCTGTACCATTAGTGGACAGCACTATGACTGAACTAGGGATATGCCGGTATGAAATTTGCGATTAATTGCTAATACTTCGGTATACGGTATTATCACGATATTGAAATTTTGTTTAAAAAAAGTGGCCATAATTTAAGTGGCCATTAGGTTTAATGACTTTTTCTTATAACAAAAATAACTGAATATTTAAATACAATAAAGCAATACAGATTACACAGATTAAAGTGCAAAAGAACTATAAAGACCAATCGGTATCACTTTACAATAAGACCTCATTAGTCAACCTTAGTTAATGCATTAACATTCACAATGTGCAATAGCTACATTTGCAACAGAAGTTATTAATCTTTGTTAAAAAAAAATACAAGTCTTAATTCATGTTAGCTCATTAAATAACACATTTGCAACTTTCGATTTTAACAACGTGTTATTAAATATTGGAATACCTAAGATTAATGAATGTTCAGAAGAATTTTTCATTGGCAGTTTGTTAAGTAATGAAGCCCTAATGTAAAGTGTGAATGAACAATAAAGAATCAAGATACTTTCTAACAATATCTAGGGCTTGTTGTAGTCCAGATTAAAATGTAAAAAAAAAAAAAGTTTGATTAATAAATAGCCTATTTAGTCTAAATATGTAAGTATTTGGTGCTGTGATGAACACCACAGCAAATCCACAAATTTGAATGGCTATTTAAATACGTTTAAGAAAGTACAGTAGTGCAGCTGCTATATTTATGGTGTTTCCAGGGTAACAGCTGCGTTTCTTGCAGTTTACCGGCATCTGCTGTCAGAGAGTGAATGTGCTTTCATTCAGGGCGTCTCTCATGTGTTCCCCCATGTGCTTCTCATGTGTGCTTATTTACATCAGAGCGCACACGTGTGTTTCAAGCAGCATATGGCTGTTTTTCTGCATTTTGACCAGTTAATGAGAAAATTATTCTTAAAATGCATCCCAAATTCTGAATAATTTGTAATGTATAATTATTCACGGTATTTAGAAGTGCCCAAGATAACAATATCGTGCATATTCATTACCGTGATATATTGCATTACTGAATACCGGCACGTCTAGACTGAACCCTTCCCCTGTCATTGCTCTGGTATTGTTGGACAGTGTTTTTCACTGTTTTGAAAGTATTTAAATGTAACAGAAAGTGACCGGGACCAAAATGGTTCACCTGTCACTCTTTTACTCCATTAATCTTCTCTCCAATTTTATTTAAGAGTAATGTTGTTGTGAGTTGTAATTGGGTCAAAGACGAGATGTCACCATTTTGGTGTCTGCATCAAATTAAAAATACATTAAAAACATGTTAAATGCAAGTAAAGTGTCTACTTTCATATTTCAAATACATTTTGTAAAATAAAATAAAATAAAAAAAATACAGGGGAAATAATGTTCCGGTTGTGCCGATAGATGGTATCGTGTATCGATGATTGTCAGAGATACCAACGTAAGCATGTCTCTGTCGATAGTCAAGATGATATTAGGCTCATTCTCCTATTAATGTATTAAAAATAATAATAACTATTATTATTTTTATTAGGTGGCCTATTATAATTCGGCTATCAAACTGCCCAGCTATTTCACTTCAGCACCGCATTTCACACACACACACACAGACACACGTGCGCGCGCAAAAGAGGATTAGAGTCTTTAGTCAGTGAAGAAGTTGTAAGGCTTTGACTCGGATAACTCGTTAAATCCATGAAATGAAAGAGATAGAAAACGAGGAGTTGGTGTCCCACACATTTAATGGCTGCTACATGGCAACGCACTCTTCTCCTACATGAGAGATTACTTTATTTGTAACGCAAAGAAAAAGTTAAAGGCGGCAGAGCGAACTTATCATCCATAGTGGTTCTCACGTAGTCCTTCTCTTTAAAGACTGATCACTTAACTTATAACACTCACTATGTGGTGATGACATAGAAGGACTACGTGAGAACCACTATGGGTGATGGATGATTTTTTTATATTATTTTCATGCACACCGCACATATTGTGATGCATGCAAAATACATAGTTTTGGCCGTTACAAAGTCTCCATCCACAAACAGACATACATCGTCTGCAGATCTAAGGAATTTCATTGCACTTTAACAAGTAATCTGAACGGCCTATATATGTGCAATATATTAAACGAGCCCTCACTAACTGAGTTTAATGCCACAGTTATGTTCGAATGCATCTCATTCTTGTTTCTGTGGCGGTGCGTCAAGCTCGTCATGAGGCGCGCGGTCCGGAGCGCTGTATGACTGATGCATCAGTTCAATTCAACTTACTCCAAATATATGAACTTACCTGTTTTGAATACTTTATGTTTAACGTGTTCATTTATGTCGAATATTTGTGTTAAACTGTTGGACTTTAAATGAAATCTACTATTGATTTTCACCGTTGTTTGATTTTGCAGAACATTTAGACTGATAACTTCCCTGCGCAGATGCGGCAGATTTGTCAGGACGTGTGATATGACAGTTGTGTCCGACTATATGAACTAGCTGTTTTAAATACAGTATTTTTAACGTTAGTTCATCAGTATGTTTGAAAGTATATTTTTTTGATTATTGGTGATTCAATAGGCTCACTCTCTCTCACCTGTGCCTTTTTAAAATAGTTCTGCTATGACAAGAACAAAGTCTCTCTCTTGCTCCACCCATGCATGATAATATCGTGTATCTCATGGGCTGACATTTGAAAAATTACCATATTGCCCAACACTATTCCAAAACGCAATGTTCCGAACTCTACTTTTTTAAATAAACAAGTTAAAAGTTTTAAAATTTTCTTGGCATTTTCAAATAAGTGTTGGCGATTAAAAATATATATTATATTATATTAAAAGGACTATGCCTTTAAGTATTTAAATAAACAGGGGACTTTTGTCCTGAAGATGCAGTTTATCAGAGGTCATTCAGTGTAACAGGAACAAGAAGTCATTCTGAAATCATACAAACATCTGATAGTCATCCGACAGTCTGTGACATCATCAAATAGCACCTGCGAGAAATATTTGATCATTTCAAAATATTTCAAAAGCTCAGTGTTTGATACAGGTGGCCAGTTGATTTCCTACAATATAGGCTGAAGTAGAAGTTTCTTCATTCAGGGGAATGTTTTTGTCATGTCCATTACACTGAATGACAGCGTCACTGTTTAAATAATTTTACTCTTACTTATATTGCATATAAATGAGGAATATTTAGCACTGGCAAATATATGTTAAACTTAATAAATATTATTATTTGAATGCATTTTTATATTGTTTAGTTTGTGTTATTGATTATTTTTAGATGGCCACAAACAGAGAGCTGCTAGGCACTGTAAGCAAAAAAAACAAAAAAAGATAAAGTAAATGCAGACTTAGTAGCTTGGATGGCACTGTTAAAGCCCACTCACACCAGAACTATAACTATAAAGATAAAGAATAATAGCTTACCAATATTTCTGAACTGAGTCCTCCCTCATTACAGTATGTCATAAGTTCAGTAAAGGCCATTGAGAAGATTCTCCACCCAAAAGTAAAACACTGCAATTATGGGCACAATGACTATTATTTTTGTCTTTGGCAAAACGTCCTTCACAGTCTCAAACTGCATAATATTTATATCAAAATGAAACAATATACTTATTCTGACCTGTACTTATTAAAATGCGTAAAATAATATGTGATCATAATAAATGGTATTATATTTTAAATGACATTCTCTTCCTTACAAAAATGTATTGCTGACAAATGAGCAAAACCTAGAGTTTTAAAGGAAATTAGCAAAATATAAAGATTTAAAAATTAAAGTTAATTAGTATTTGACAAGATTTATTGGTATGTAATGTTGTTACACTGAATTACATTTTAATGGGTGTCTTCTGTAAATTATGGTAAAAAAAAAAAAAGTATGATAGTCAGATAGTTTTTTTGCTTAGAAAAACATAAAATTAAACCGGATACATTCTAATGTATGAGGAAATACAAAATTGAAATCTGTATTAAACTTTAATTTTTTTCCTCTTCGACCCAACTATGTTAAATGTTGTAAATGTTGAGCTGTGAGACCGAGGAGTGTTTTACTCTGGTTCTTCATGGGAAGCAGCTTCAAATCTGAAATGCCACAAACGACAAAGACGAAACACTTCTTTCAAATAGAAATGGACATTTTCAGTTTATGTAATTAAAAATGTCCTTCCACACTTGGAGATAAGGATGAACTAGCCAGTGTCTTTTGTGGTTCTCTACACTTCATTGATAGACACGTGCTGTGTATAAACTGCATGTTGTTATGTTGGTTAAGATGATCAGTGTTTTCTCTCTTGGTAAAATAAATGTCTTGCATATGTTGTGGTCAAAAGGATGTCTGGAGATGTTTTCTAGTGTCAACAGACCTGAATGGAGATGATAACAAAGGTCAAGAACAATGGAAAAACTGCTTGTGAAATGATCTGGATTACTGCACTGTGTATTTGGACACAGTTCTGTATGTGTTCAGTACATCTCGGGCAGAGCTTAAAGATGGTCCCTGATCCACCTACACAATCCTCTTTCCCTGCCAGATGCCACACACTCCAAGCCATCCAGCTCTCAAAACCTTTCCACCAACCTAATTATGTCTCTGTAGTTATTAAGAAATACTCATTTACCTTCATGTCTCTGAAATGAGTGCATACTCTTTAAACAAATTAGTTAATTCAGCCTAACTATTATATTTTGGTGTTTTCCTGGTAAAGTGTGTGCATATGTGGTCTCAGGTGGGGATCAAATGCCCCCACGAGGATTATTAAACCAAATCTTTTACATTGTTGGCACCTCCCAATGGTACACATGATGAAACGGCTTAATAAAGAGCCTGAATAATGTCTTAATTATAATCTAAGAACGCTAAAAGGTTTCTGCAAGTAGTAGGTGTAGTATAGAGTGTAGCAAATCATTAACTGACTTAATATAAATGAAAAATTCACAGCATGATTTAAAAAAACAAATATGTGTGTTCGTGTTGAATGCATTGGTTATGATCTGCTGACAATAAAACTCAAGTATCCATTCAGGCTGCTGATTTTATTTTTTTCTGGCTTTTGATCCTGAATTAAAAAAATGTTTTCACCTAAATTATTTAACATCATTCATTAATTTAAATAAAATAAGCAATAATTATTATTTTTTTATTCAATAATTGAATATCCAAATGTAATAGATCGATGAAGTACATATTTGTTAAGATCTATAAAAAGATATGAAAAGGGCATTAACACTTGTGTTCAAAAGTTTGGGGTGAGTAAGATCTTTAGTCTTTAATGCACAGGAAGACCGTATTTATTTGATCAAAATACTGTAACACTGCTGCTTAATATTTTTGTAGAAACTATACATTTTGTCGGGATTCTTTGATCGACAGAAAGTTTAGAAGGACAGCATTTATTTGAAATTGTAACTTTTTGGTCAATTGAATGGATCCTTGAAGAATAAAATACTTTTTTTAATAAAGAAAATAATCCTACTGACCCCAAAGTTTTTGTGTATATATTTTGTAATAATGTTACCTCCTCATAGTTTGGTCTAATGGGGTGTGATGTGAGGAAAAATAGATTTGTCTTGAAGTTCTCGGAGTCAGTGTGGGGATGAAGACCGTTTCGGTGTCTAGCTTAGTGAGTTGTTCCTGTGAGCCCAGGAGATTCCCCTGTACAGTATATGTTTTGGACTGAAGGCTGTAGACTACAACGGACTTAAGTGATGCTGTGTGTCTGTTTGGGATTATCTGCTGGTGAACAGGCGTGTTTAAATGTGGAGAAGCGTCAGTTAAACTGTGTCAGACCTGTTGTGGGGAGCTTTTCTGATGGCCTGCTAATGAAACGGTAATCTCTGTCCACAATGTCCCCATGAGGACCCCACGCCCTCAGCCATCTGCTTTTCAAACCCCCTACTCTCCACTCTTCTCTTCCCTGCTCTGCTCTGCCTCTTCTTCCCCAGAACCCCTGAAAGAGCACCAGGTAGCCCAGCTGCTGAGGCACTTTTCCACCGACCCCCATATTGGCCACCCGTTCTGTTTGGACAGTGCTTTTGCCCACCACCTCCATCAGTGCTCCTACCATCTCCGCCTCTTCCGCAACTGGTTAATCTCTGGCCAGGACCCACTAGAGTACCTCTACGGTCAGCCCTGCGGAGGGTCCTCCGTGTCCTGCTGTGCCGTGACTGCAGTAATGACCTCTGCTTTGCTCTAGCGCCTCTGCTGTTTGAAGCATGCTTGTGCTTTTTTGGAAAAGCAGCTTGCAATTACACAGCTCTCGTGTTTTTCCCCCCTTTTTTTTATTATCATTTAATTTTTTTTATTGAAGTTTATGTAGGTCGTCTTTTTATTTTTAGTTATATAGATATAAAATATATAGGCATAAATAAAAAAATATATTGTTTTGGCATTAACATAATATATCTCAAATTAAGTTAGCTGTAATTCCCCACCTCAGCGGTTTTTCTTCATTATGATCAATACAGTTTGAAAGTTTGGGGTCAGTAAGGATGTATTTATTTATTTATAGAAACTAAAACTTTTATTCACCAAGGTTGCATTAAATTGATCAAAAGTTTCAATAAAGTCTTTCTCGATGTTACGAGTAGATTCTATTTCAAATCAATTTTAAACTGAATAAAAATAAACTTTCTATTCATTAATGATCTTGAAAAAAAAAATCTGTTTCCTCAAAAACTGTTAAACGGCACAGCTATTTTCAACATTGATTATAATAAGACCTGTTTCTTGGGCTCCAAATAATCATATCAGAATGATTTCTTAAAGATCATGTGACACTGAAGACTGGAGTAGTGATGCTGAAAATTCAGCTTTGATCACAGGAATAAATTACTTTTTAAAAGATATTTAATTTATTTCAAATTGTAATAAAAGAGGTTGGAGTAGCATTAGGGTGACCTCCCACTGCTGTGTGTTGTGGTGTGGTGTGGCAGATGCATGCCAGTGGCATCTTATTGCAACTGTGCCAGCTTAAAGTCGCATCGGCTCTCTGACGTATCAGAAATGACTGACTTGCATGATAGTGGCACATGATTTGCATGCCTACTGTCATTTTCTCTTCCAAATGTGAGTTTTCACTTTTCACTTTTTTTCCACAATTATTAATCAAACCTCTATAACTTCATGCATAATCATACATGCACATTATGTTATTACAGTATTTGAATTTTTTACTAAATTCTCCAGAATCCAGGGTCATTTTCATTAGTAATAGGCGTAAGTTATGTATTATCATGAAATCTTATCTCCTTTTATAAAATTCATGCACTGATCACGTGATGAGCCACAGGTTCAGTTCTCACAATCATTCCTGTTTTTACTATTATTGTCTCTGCCAGCTCCCTCCTAATTTACACGTGTTGCTTTAATCTATATAAAGTGTGGTTTTTCAACTAAAATTAGTGCATAGAGATTCTTACCAACTAATTACAGGAACGTTTTTGTTTTATTTGAAGTTGTCTGTGTTATTGTCTTTATTTTTAAATGTAGATTTGGAGTTCCTGTGTGACACACGATAAGTCTTGAATGAATGATGAGAGGATGTGGTGGGTTTGTTTGCGTCTGAATGACTGTGGTTCTGTCACTAACAAGGGTTTGGCAGTAAGTGGAATGTCTGTTGTTATTGGTTCAGTGGTAAGAGACTGTTGTGTCACTCTGGGTGCATACTGATGTCTGCAGGGTTTGAAGGCTGCTCCATGGTGCCTTCAATCTACCCCCTCGAGACCCTCCACAACTCACTCTCACTCAAACAAGTGAACGAGTTCCTGACGACTGTGTGTGAGAATGCAGGAGATTCCCACACCAGGACAACCAGAGGTGATGCCCATAGCACCACTCTAACATGGCATACATTAAGGAGAGTTATATGTCCATCACAGTTGTTTTGATACTGACCTATAATAGACCTGTGTCCTAACTGTATGTGTGTTTGTCTCCCCTCCTATAGCTCTCTCAGCCATGTTTGACTCCCAGAACCAGCCCACGGGGGACTCTTACATCCCTCACAGAGTGCTGTCCTCCTCGGTTTCTCTGCGCCAGCGCTCTGATCGGCCACCATGGTGTGAGTACTGCTGCCCTTTGCTATTTCAAGTGGAGATAACTCATGTATATAGCCATTGTGCTAACATGTTACATATATGTTGTATGGACCAGATGATGTTTAAGTGGTAACATACATCACTGTGCAATTGCAGACTAAGTTCATACACTTTTGTGTATGTTGGAATATGATTATTGCCTTCAGTGAAGTAACAAAGTTGACAGTTAAGGACATACTATTAAATGTTGATATTTATATAAACTTTTCAGTTATCAGTTGTTTACTATGCAAGGCTGATGAAACAATGCTGACGTTTTAAACACAACAATAAAATGGTGAAAAATATCAAGCTATAACTTTGCGTTTGAGTTGCTTTGTTGCGTTTCAGTGTATTGAATGTGCATTTGTAGTGTTCTTTAAATCTTACCAGTATGTTCAAAATTACATACTCATATATGTGTGTGTGTGTGTGTGTGTGTGTGTGTGTGTGTGTGTGTGTGTGTGTGTGTATATATATATATATATATATATATATATATATATATATATATATATATATATATATATATATATATATATATATATATATATATATAATATTAATAAAAGGCTACTTAAGTCTACCCTAAAGAAAGTAAAATTTCAAGACTTTAAAAAGTGCACTTTGTAATGTCAAATCCAAGTCTGACAATTAAATTATTGTTTTAATAATCTCTTGTCAGGCTTAAAAGTACACTTATTTTGATTTGTTGACTGACATACACGTGTAGAGTGCTTGATTATAATTTTAACATGTGTGTTATTTGATATTCCATTTGAAGTTAATACATTTTAAAAGTACCAGCTTAAAGCTTCATCATTACTAATTATAAATATATTAAAATAATTTAATTAAAAATGTATTTCATAAAAAATTACATTAAGTTAAAGTGTATATTAGTAATCTACAAAAATATATTTTTTAAATCAAAATGTGCGTAAAGTTGTGAAAACAGGGCTGAAACGAGAAAAAAGGCTTTCTCATTATGATAGAAAACAAAAGAATAATAACATTTTTTTAAGTAGTTACACAATTTGTGTTGATGCGTTTAGAAAAACATCTAGAGTAACACATAGTAAAAGTTGGCACTATTCATTGTTCAAGTCATTTTTTGCACTCGCATACAGTATATATGAGAGACACAAATGGCACCTCCATTGCAAAATGTGCCAAATAATGTGTGTGTGTGTGTGTTTGTATTCCCCCATGCAGACAGCAGTGGTCCCTCCAGTACAGTGTCAAGCGCCGGCCCTTCGTCTCCCACAACGGCTGACACCTCCCCACGCTTCAGCTTCAGTGAGAAGATCACCCTCACACCGCAGAGCAGCGAGGAGATCCACCCAGCCCCTCACAACAACATCCACTGTGTGTCCTCCACGTCTGTACTCAGCAGCACTGAAACCAGCCTCCCTTCTGAGGACCCCCACCCCTCCATACCATCTCCTATCCTGGAGAGACCGGGTGAAACAGCAGTGGATGGCACAGACTCTGCAGGCCAGTGTCTGACAGAGAGCCCCTGCTGTGACGAAGTGCCAAGCCCGGCCCCTGCGGAGCCCAGTGCTGCTTGTTCACACTTGGCTGACAGTCCGCCAGCAGAGTCCTTCTGTGGGCTGCCCAGCTCTCTGCCTGTGCTCCAGGAGCTCAGAGAGAGCAGCTCAGAGGCCGACTCCAGCGCCCAGACCCCACTCACCCCTGAGGAGCCCGAGGAGTTCTTCGATACGCATGAAATGGTTGATGTGTGGAGGGGAAGCACGGGGTCCCTTCCCCACCCCAGCACTCCTCTAGAGGTGGGAGCTCCCCATGTGCCTGAGCAGTGAAGGAAACGCAGATACGTGTGTCTTTCACCCATCTCAGCAAGCTCTCACTCTAGTGCCTCAGACCTTCATAAAGTCCCATACAAGACCAAGTGGGATTTGCCTACACAATTTAAGGGAAGTTGAGGAAATGGGAGGCCCTCTCTGTGATTGTCACATGTCGAACACGAAGCGCAGATACTCCTGTTGAAAATCTTAATAAACTCTCCATGTGACATTCAGAGCTGCTTCCTGTGTAACGCATCACTCTAGTCAAGCGGCTAGTGATCAAACATAGGCTTTTAGACACACTAAAAAAATTATTCTGTGCACAAATTATCTTCCTCGTCTCTGACTGCATTCTTTCTTCATTAGCTGGTCTGGAAGATATTTTTTAAAGGGACATGGTATTTGATATTAGTCAAGCTGAACTCTTGAATAAAGAACTTGCATATCTTAATGGATTTTAAAGGGATAGTTGCCCTAAAAATTCAAATTGTCATCAAAACCTATAAGACTTTCATTCATCTTCGAAACACAAATGAAGATGTTTTTAATGAATCCTAAGAGATTTCTGTCCCTCTGTGAAAAGTCCATGCAACCAACACTTTGAAACTGAACTTTTAATAGAGATCAATAGAGAAAAATATCTTTATTTGTGCTTCCAAGATGAATGATATAGTCTTGTGGATTTGCAACGGCATAAGTGAACAATCCCTTTGAGTGAACGCTAACTGTTTTATTATTATTTGCCTAAGCTTGCTATACCACTGTCGTAATTTATTAAATCATTATAAAATACATATAAATGTAGACTATATATAGACTAATATGCAGCTTACTTTTAACAATGAGACTGCAAATGATTGAGTCAAATTTTTTTATATTTTATTTTTGTAAAACATAGTGCTTTCACAATTTTAAATAATTAAGTAGTGGTCTCCTTATCAATTACATTTGTCCTGCTTTGTACTGCTCACCTTTTTGACATTGAAGTACTTTTTTGTACCATGAACCCTCCTGTTTGATCAACCGAAGAGTGCAGTGTGACAGTGTTTTTTTGTTTTTTTTTTCTTAGTGAAAAAGAAAGAGAAGGATGCTGCTTTTCAGAAGCACACACTGTACCTGATGAGTCAAAAAACCCTGATGAGTTAACCCTGGCTAGTGGGCGTTGTTTACTGAGCATGCAGGAAGTTTGTGTGAAATGAACTGATTGCCACTGATGTTGGACCAGCTTGTAAGACCTCTAGATTTTAGAGAGGAGCATTTCACTTCCCCCCTCCGGCAGCAGCGTCTGTGAATTATTCCACTCCGCTCGGAGTACAGTGAAGCACACTGATTCTGAAATCACTGACATATTAAAGCATCTGCCTCTGATAGATTTAACTCAAACGTGTCGTACTGTTGGTGCTGTATGCCGTCTGTGCAGTAGTATTTAAGGGATAGTTAGATGGATCTAAACTATTCCTTTAAATGGCACTTTGACTTACAGTGTTTCAAATAAAAGTGGCATTGTCTGCAGAAAGCAGTTGTCTTTTTATAATTTCTTATGTGTGAACTACACTCACTGATTGAATTAAAAAGAACCAGGATATTCTGTAGACTACACGTGGACTTTCCATAATCATTTGAAAAAAAATGTTAAAGGGGTCATAGGATGCTACATGCACTTTTACAAATTGTTTGAACTGAAATGTACACAACCACCCTATAATGATTTTTTTTTATCTACTAAAATCTTTACCCCCTTTTCATATCGAGCCGATCTCAGATGCCTGTCTGTGTGATGTCACAAAAACAGGCCCCTCCCACGATAGTTTGATTGACAGTAGTGTTTCAGCACAGACTGGACTGGTGTCTTACCTTAGACCCACCCTGAGTGAGCTGTCATCAGTCCACCATTGTTTCACCGCTGGAGCAGATGTGGACAAGAATGTCTCCTAACCGATTGAGGTGTTCTGTTGCTAGATGTAATACTGAACATAGCAGTCTTCATTTACTCCCGACATCTGAGCTGCTGAAGACGCAGTGGATTATGTTTGTTTTTGAAGGAAATGCGCCCCTGATCTACATAAATGTGTCTATGTTTGCACGGAATCATTCGTGATCCAGCTCCACCTACAGAAGAAGTGACTACAAGGTTTTTTAAAGAATCTTTGCAAATCGTCTTTCCTAATAACATGCTAATTAGCAAGTTTCACGATGAATGCGGCTAAAGTGAACAGTCCCTCAGAGAGCAGCTCAGAAGAGAGGGGCGGAGTCAGCAGAGCTCATTAACATTTAAAGGAAAATGCTACAGAATGGCTTGCTCTGAAAAGAGCTGTTTTTTACACTACCATTGAGAAATTTTAACTAAACTATGTTATAGGCTTCTCATTAAGACCCTAAAGAATCATATCAACTTGAAGGCATCCAATGACCCCTTTAATGTTAAAAGTCATCTCAAGTTTGTGGGGTCCATATTTTCAAAACATAATTTACTGTCTCTTTAGGTGTACACTTGCATAAGCATCATTATCTCTAACAGTTATTCATCCTCATACTCGTTGGCATGACAACGAGGTTCTTATCATTCTTCACCTGGAGGGTTTTCATCCTGTTAACCGCGACTGCCTCATGACACACATCTTCAACAAGACCGAGTAAACAATCATCAGAGGATCCCACATTTCATAATACATCTGAATTCAAGTCCCGCCACCAAACATAATCCACAGTGTATGTATTTCCATATGATTAGGATCAGTGAACAGTGAGGTATTGTCAGCATTGCCCGCTGCTGTGCCAAGCACTGCATTTAGTTTTCTTTAACACAAGGCCATTGTTCGTTTCCATGCCTTTTCTCTCAGAAACAAACAGGGAGGGGAAGAAACGATGGGTACTAACAGATAATAGGTATGTGACCCAGAAAGTGATGTCAACGTCACATGAATTCAGCTCAAAACTGAAATCTTGCACTATTACACTGATTCTTTATGCTCACAAACCAAGTCATATATTTATATATATATATATATATATATATATAGACAGTATATATATATATATATATATTTATATATATATATATATAGTTGGCGAACAAACCTAGTGTATTAAAATAACTAAAACAAGATTGAAAATTTAATCAAAAATGGAAAATATAACAATGAAAACATTCAAAATAATCACATTGATATAAAAATAACACTGATATGTAACAAACAATTTATCAATTTTAACTGTATTCTCGTATTTGAGTTTCATTGGAGACATTTCATGATTCGTTGACGGCTGACTCAAGGAAAGGCAAAAATTGGTTGATGTTTCCCATTAACATATTTTATTTGTGAATATCAAGGTTTATCTATCTACAACATATCTGCAGACACTCATTCATAGAGCTTAAAGGAAGATAAAGAGTAACGTTACTACACATTAAAAAAAGAGCGAAATTAAAGCAAAGGTAATGAAAATATGAAAAATTCAAAAGAAATCCAAGTACACATTTTTTAAACAACACTGCACACTGGAAATGATAGCGCGGCCTGGATATATGTGCCTTTCAGTACAATTTAGACCATTATCATTTAAATATAGGTTTAAAGTATAGTACTTTATTTAATATAACTATGAACTATTACATACAAGTTCAAACTTAAGGTCACATGCATTAAACAGCTAGCATCAATGGAATGCTAAATTTCAAAGATTTGATGCTATTGAGATGGCAAACTCAACATTGCAACTAAGGGATGTTTTGCACAGCACATCATGACTATTTGTTTTTCTTTTTGTGTAACATTTAGTCTTCATCTTTAAAAAAAAAAAAAGACAAGATAATCACACGGACACTTACAAATCTTGAATATAAAATGTGATCAGTGATCTAGTCACTTAATCTGGCAGTCTGCAGTCTGGTGCTTGTATGTGTTTGTTAATTTCTGTGGTACTGCAAAATCACATCTGGGTTTCACCGTGTCAGCAGCACAGCCAAATAACCAGAAGCTCAAAAGTTACAGCACCTTAAAAACATTAGAGGCAACTGTTAACTGTGTATCCTCATATATTGTTCCTCAGAGGAATATAAAGAATTATCCTGAACCATATCTTGTCTTATCAAACCTCTGCACTTTTCTCTAAAGATGAAGTTCAACAATCAAATCTTATCAACTAATAAACAAGACTAGGAAAATCATAATTGAATATATATATATATATATATATGTATATATATATATATATATATATATATATATATATATATATTACATCATCTCGCAGAAAGTATGAAGATTAAAGATTACATTTTGACTCAAATCTAACTGAAAAAAAGTTATTTTTTCACTTATAACCTTCCGTGAGTTAAGCCAAGCACCTAAAAGCATAGCAGTATTCAAATGCATGTTCAACCTCATGGTAATATACGTGCAATGCATACAGTACTTTTACAGTAGTTTTCTATTCATCCGAAAATGGTATAAGATCATCATCCCTCTCATCTTTGATTCTGCTCTGTGACCAGAGCTTAAGCCAGCACTATCATTCATTTCATCAAATCAATTCTTTTTAAGCCTTAGATGTTACTCTATTACCAATGCACAAAGAAAAACCACTGCAATTCTGAGTGTTTTATGACATGTTTTGAAGCCACAATGTGCTTTGAACAACATGAAACACACTATAACGTTTTTGGAATAGGTTTAAGTGCAGTATCCATGGCTCACATATTTCATAAAACCCTATGCAAAGCCATAAAAAAACCTCCATACATAGATTATTCACTGAACACCATGCATTTCTATTGCCGGAAACTTCGGCTTACATTTCTGTTCTCAGTCATCCTTTCTTTCCATTCCTTTACAGAAAATTTTATCCTATATACATTTTATAACCAATAGCAATCAAGAGGAAATCATTTTAAGATGCTAATGAATATAGTGAATTTTCTTCAGTTATCTAATTAAAAATCAGCAATAAAACTTCATTAACACTAAAAATAATGAGGTTTCTGCTGAGGTACATAGCCTCAATTTCTATTTGCACAGAAGGTATCTGAATGTGTGATAACTTGATTTGATGATTATTTAATATATAATGAGTGTATGTGTGAGCTATGAAAGAGGATGATGCGGGATGTGTAACTCAGGGCCTCAAAGCAATAGTATCATGAATTGTTCAGACGAAAGCAGGAGAATCTCATCTAGTTGAGCTGCAGTATTTAGGGCATTTCTGGTGTTCTATTCAAAAATAAGTAAAGAGGTATACTTGTGCTTTAGTTAAATGACATTGTAATCAAAGCTATGTAGCTTAACTTTGTTATTATATTTAGCATTCATTTGGTAATCTTGTTCAGTATAAAATTACAACTGGGAATATAACCATGAAAACTAGTTAAAACAGGCCCTGGACTAAAATGTAAAGGTTAAACATTTTAGAGACCCTTTTATGTATGTATGGGTGTATGTATGTATTGTAAAACATAAAGGGAAAAGCCACCCTGAAAAGTATATAGTGAAAGGCACGTCTTCCTTCTGTTCTCCTGCAGTCTAGTAACTTTCCTCACCAAGAAATAATAATCAAGGTTTATACCATTTGACTGGTGTTTTTTGACAGTATGTGTTGGTTTAAACCTTGAGAAGTTAAAAAGCAAAAGGTTAAGAATTTGACACTGAGTAAACTACAAATGAAGGCTGTAACGGAGAGTAAAGATGTGAACCTGGGAGACATGTTGAACTTAGAACTCTATTTTGCAGGCTGGGAATGACTCGTCCTGCATCACAACTGTACTGCTGCTGGCCAGGACCATAATGTTCAGCTCCTGTTGCTTCTCATGGGTCTGTTGATACCATTCACGGGTCACTTCTGTGTCATGAGTCGGTATCAATGTTACCTACAAATAGGACAGAGTAAGACATTAATAGTATAGCACAATGGTTGACTCAAATGGTTTTGAATCACTTCACTCCAACTTCTCTATTGGAGTTGAAACTGACTACAAAACAATTAACCAAATATTAATATGCAGAGCATTCATAAAATATCCATCAGATTTATCAGCAAATTATAAAGTTCCAAGGCTGACATCTACCAACACAGAGAGCAATTAACAAATATTACACCTGTAGATTGGATCCCCACTGTGCCTTTCCCTCTAGCAAGGCATCTAGTACACTGCGGCTTGGTTCTCCACTGCTGGAGTCGTTTCCACTCACAACATAATATGAAGAACGAACACGTTTGAAAAACTCCTGGTCCACATTTTTAGCACTGCAGTGGTTGGGAATGTAGGCCAGATCCACATAGATAGGAGGACCAGGGGGCATAGATGAACTGAGTTTTGCAGAATTTGAACCTGTTGGAAAATTGAAATGAACAAAAACTTGCTGTCAGTGTGATGCTGGCAAATAAAACAACTGCTCTAGCTTAATTTGCAAATTTGAATGTTTATATTTATACCTGCACTGTTCTTGAGGCCATTGACAAGGCCTTTGCCAGTGTTGTGGCTTGACCTTGAAAGGTCGTCTTCCATTTCCTTCTTCCTAAGAGAAGTGGTGTGAGTGGAGGGATCCTTGGATGGGGACCTCTTCTTCCTGGCATCAGACTTGCGAGCAGGAGATGAAGACTTAGTTTTACCTAATTTTCGTAAACCCTTGTTTTTGGAATCTTTTTTGATTGGTTTGTCGGTTAGGCTTGACAGAGCCTCGGGATCAACCATACATACATCAGGGCGAGGGGGACAAGGAGCAGGGTCCATCATTGGTGATGGGAAAGGATCATGATTTTTAGCAGGCGACCTAGATGAATAATGCTTTACCCCATAGTCTCCAGATGATTTATCTACAGGCAGGTAATCTGCATCTTCATCAGAGTCATTGTTTCCTTCTGCTGTGATCGATGGACACTCTTCCGTACCTGGTGGAATATCAGAATCTGACTGTGAATGCAATGGCTCACTGACAGAGGTTGGAGGTGTTTCCTCCTCTCTGGCACTAATCCCAACAGCCATGGCACCAGAGAAGTGTTGCAATTCACTGTCCTCGCCATGATGACTGCGAGAGTGGTGACGAGGTTGTTTGTAAGATCTGGTCTTCCCCGAAGGTTGCTGTTGATCAGATGCTTGGCTTCCCTGTTCCTCATTTTCCTCGTCACTTGTAAGTTGACATAAGCTTGGGTTGATGAAGGATGGAGATGTGTCTCCTCTCCTCTGCTTGTACTCACAGGAGGAATAGCCTTGAGAAGCTGTGGATGAATTTGGATGGATACCAACATTTGAAGGATAGTTGGAGACATCATCATGTCTGTTTGGATCATCTGCGTAAAAGGAGGTTTGGAAAGGTTGGTCTGTGGATGAAAGAGAAAGAGGACGGGCTGGTTGTTCTGGCTCAGTCACTTCTTCTTCTTCATACTCATCTTCATGTCGATAATGAGGTGGGGATGCTCCCGGGTAGATGTCTTGTTGCTGCTTCATTTCCCATTCACTTGGGCTTCTAATTTGTTTCATGTCAAATTCTTGGTCTTGCATCTCTATTTTTGACAAGCCTATCCCCACCTTGCTGGATCCTCCAAAAGCCTCTGGTGCACTCAAAGTAACTTCTGCAGGCCCATTTGTTGTGTCTGGTTTTGTGGGCTCAGGGTAATTGGATCTATGTGAGGTATGCAAATCTGTGGTAGTGGCTCCCAAACCAGAAGGTATGTCCTTTATTAGTGTCTCACCCAAGGAAAATGTGGCATTTTTCTTGTCTGGTTGAACTGTAAGTGGAGATCTTTGGTACTGAAGTTTATCCTGTTCAGTTTCATACATATAATCATCCTCCTCTTCACTACTCTCTGTGTCTTCATAGTACTGTTTTTCAGGGCACTCAAATTGAAGTGTTGATGAAGCACCATACAGATCTTCAGGCATGGTGTCTTTCTGTGTGGTCAGAGGCATTGAGGTATAAGGTCCAGTCGCACCAAATTCAGCTTGTAATCTTGAGTCCTCATTCCACTCTGATTTGTAAAAGCACTTACTTTGTGGGCCTTGATCTGAGATATTGCTTGTAGAGTAAGCAGGTTGTTTCTTTTCACCTATACAAGTACCAGCATGTGGAGGGAAAGGCTTGTTCTCCTCAAATGGTGATAATGGCGACAATCTTGCAAGGCTAGAGGTGGTTGCAGGGGTCAGCTTTTCAGACACTTCTAAATATTCATCCTTAGCCTGCCCGCCAGAACTAGAGAAGGGTGAGTCCATTACTGGTGAATGTTCATCTTTGAAAGATGAGTACTCAAATCCAGTACTGGCTGGAGTCTCTATCTCATCCCCAAACTGGCGGCTAGTGGACAGAGATGCTGAAGCTGATGAGGAATGACTGTAAGAAGAGGAAGAGGAATATGCTGTGGCTGACATAGTTGTGTAACTGAAGCCCAATAAACCAGGGTCTCCTGATTTTTTCCCTGTTCCATCTGGTGTCTTTTGCTTGTCAAACTCAAGATCTTTGCCATCATAGTGAGTAGAGAATTTATCTACAGCAGACTTTGTTGAAAGGGGTAAATATGACTTGACATCTTTCTCATAATTTTCTACAAACTCATCTCTCTCCTCACTAGAAGAACGTTCAAACCCAGATGAGCCTGTGATATAACTTTCAGTGGGAAAAGTTGAGGAATCACCTTTAACAGTTTGACCTAAGTCCTTGGGGCCCTCATGGATTAGAGTGGATTCAAATGTCGATGAACCTAAAGCTTTCCCATAGGTGTCAGAGCCAAAGCTGTAGTCCTGTGTAATGGTGTCTTTCTTTTCTTCCTGGAATTGAGTAGGTACAGTACTGATGTCACTGCTTAGAAGATGCTGGGCATCTTTCTCCTGTCTGTCTTTGGCACCTTTCTCTGTATCACTATCACTTACATGCTCTCCATACTCCTCATCATCTTCATCTTCATCTTCTTCATCTTCATCCTCTCCATCAGCAAACATCTTCATGTCTCCAGCCATGATTTCTTTTGTGGCAAATGTAAATTGGCCTAACACAGAACTTTTAGCACTGTGAGCAGTGGTGAAGCTGTCCGTTGCATAATGGCATGATTGTGATGCACCACCCACTGCCATTCCACTGAAATCTGGCTTTTCAAATTTAACTGAAAATGTGTCTCTCTCTGTAGAAAAAGATGAGTTTTTCACAGCTATCTTTTCTTCAACCTCATTTATTCTCTCTGAGAATGTTCCTTCAGGTGTATCATTTAACTGTGGTGTCCCATATATACTTTGTGCTTTACTATATGAAGTTGATGATGTTTCCTTTTCATTTGATGCTTTAAGGTCAGAAATCTTGCCAGTGGAAGAATCTAGGGATTCCTGCTTTTCTGTTTTCTTTAAAGTAACATCAGTATCATCAAAAGTGTGCTCTGTTGGTAGATTTGGAGAGTAGGAATCCACTGAACTTGATTTACTGTCGTACACATCAGAGTATGTAAAGCTTTTCCCAACATAGGGTGTATCTTGCCTAACCACCCTCTCAAATTCACCTTTGATGCCCTTCTCACACTCAGGGAAGGAATACAAGCTGAATTGAACACTTTTATCGATGTCTTTTGAAATCACTTCTGGGTCATCTATCTCTGAGAATGATGCATCTTTTTTGCCTTGGCTTGCTGACATGGCATCTAACTTGCCCTGTGGTACTTTTACACTTGAGTTAGTACCATCCTCAGTTTCACTTTCATCTTCCTCTCCCGAGCTTAGCATCTGGGATTTGCACTCATGGCCCAAGTAGGTCACATTTTGTGGTTTATCTTCCTCATCCACAAATTCTTTCTCATTTTCAAACTGCTTCTCCTCTTTTAGGGATGATGGCTGTTCAGAGTTTTCTTCATCAAGAAAAGTACACTCCCCCTCTTCTTTGTATTTAGTTTTACCACACACTTTATTGCTTATTTTTCCATAATAATCCTCTTTATCTTCCTCTTCATCCTCTTCTGAGTCATATAATGCAGGCTTAGTGCTGGACAATTCCTTTACAAAAGGATCCACTTCATCATCAATTATTTCCACAGACTTTTTGTCAGCAGGAGTCTCTTGGGCTAAATACTTCTGAGAATCAAAAGTCTCCTTATCTAGTTTTTCATCTTTGTCCATAATCAATGGCTTTTGTGACCTCTCCTCAGTGGGAGAGTAGCTACTGCTGGTCGGTCCTGATTGTGTAGGTGAGGCAAACCTCACAGTGCTGTCATCTGGGCTGAGGCATCTTTCTTCACTCTCTGAAATAATACTTGTCTCTGAGGTGCAAGGCAAATTTGGTGAGAAGGACAAACTTTTCTCAGAGGTGCCCAATTTAGATTCATCCTTAGAGAGTGAGATTTCCTTTTCATCTTTTTCTTGTGTGCCAATCATCTGAGGAGAAATATATGCTGTTGATGTGGGAAATTTATTGGAAGCTTTTTCAGTGTCTTGGAGCATGGCAGCAGATGCATAACCCTCATGGATCTTTCCAATTGGCATATCAACATTTGGTGTCTGATCCTCATCTTCTTCCTCATCCTCTTCATCCTCATAATTTGTGGGAACAGTAGCCTTCACTGTAGTTCCTGTTTCTGGCACAATGGGTTGATATTCTTCTGAAGGAGGTGATTTAAAACACTTATCCTCTTCTAAGGAAGAAGTTGGAGAAATAGTTCCAGCAGAGTGGAGGTACTCCTTTCCTTGAGTGGCATCTGTTTGTACAGATGATGGTATACTATTTACAGTATCTAAGAGTAAAGAGCTTTTCCCTGCATCTTCAGTAGGTGGTGCTGTCATGGATGCCATCGACTGATCTTCAGTAACAGATGTTGCAAAAGATGATAATTTGTCATATTCAGTGATGGATGTGGCTGATGATATATGCTCTTCTTCAGCCAATGGAGCCACAATTACATTGGTTGTGTAAGCTGATAGGACTGGCTCCTGGTCTACTGCAAAACCTTTTGATGATAACTCAGAAGCAACAGACATGGTTGGTGGTTTCATGCCATGAATGGTGTCAAAAGTCCCAGGTTCATCAGGAACTGAGATATCATAAGAGCCGACATCATATTGTATATGTGGGATTCGCTCCTTTGTTTCCTCATTAATCTCCTTATCAGAAATGGTCTGCTCTGTCTCAGAGTAACCTGGAAGGGTTTCATCTTGGATGAAAGACACATGCTCTGCAGCACCCAGAGGTTTGGCAGATTTAATGTCACTTTGTTTTGTCTCCCAGTCTTTTGCGGGTTTTTCTTTTCTAGTCTCATCAGATTTGTACTTGAGCTCCTCCTCATGTACAAAATCTTCTGCCTCCTCTAGCTCTGCTTTCTCAATCACATCCTCTTCTTCTTCACTGTCACTCTTTTTAGGCTTCATTTCAAACTCTGTATCTTCTTCTTTCGCATTTTCTTGACATTCTTTATTTTCGCCCATCTCCAAAAAGTCAGATGTTGTAGCACTTTTTAGTTTTGTGGTAAGGTCATCCTCTATGTCATCTTCTGTAGTAGCACCTTCATCCTCAAATCTATCAGTATTTTTAGAGGGGGATTTAATTTTGTTTACACCATATGGTACCCTTTCCTCATGAGGGGACTCTGTCTCGACATCTGTTTTAGTTATTCCTTCATCAGAAGATTCAATGTGAGGGACAACACTGTCCACTGCAGACTGAAAAATTGGGAGTACTTTGCTGTCTGTGGGCTTGGAAAGCTCCTCCTCCATTCGCAAGGCTTCAAAATCCTTGTTAAGGTCTTCTGGGGAGGAGACTAAGGACCTGTCATTCTCCTGTTTCTCAACTGAAGTTTGCTTAGCAGCTGGCCTGTTTTCTTGCTCTTTTGCAGCTTTAGTTTTTTCTGTTTTAGGCTTTACTTGAACCTTTGCTTTGTTCAGAGTCTTCCGGACCTCAGGGGTGAAGGGCTTTAAGTCAGGTTTTGTGATTTTTCTAAACTCTGGCTTGATTTTTTCTTTTTTCTTCTCCTCCTTACTTTTGAGTTCTTTTTTAACATCATCTTTTTTTACATCTGCTTGTTCTTTCTTGGTGTCTTTCTTTTCCTGATCTTTCTTCTCCTCAATCTTAGATGCTTTCTCCTTGATATGTTTTTTAGGAGACTTTTCTCTCTGCAGCTTTTTTTTCTCATGCTTAAGTGAATCAGGTGATGCTGTCTTGGGTCTAAGTGGTTTTGGAGTTTTAACAGTCTCTTTTATTTTCTTATCTTTCTTTTCAACTTTGTTCTCTTTTACAGAGTAAGTCTTTGACTCAATATCTTCATTTGCCACTTTCTTGCTTGCTTTTGTAGTGGAAGACATTTTAGGGGATGATTTAAGACTTTCTTTGCTATCAGTTCTCAGCTTCATTTTGGTTTGTTTAATCAGTGGAGGTGGAGCTCCAGATGAGATGTCTTTTTGAGTAGCTACTGGATATCGCAAGAAATCGAGATGCCTCAGCTTTTCCAGCCCCTCAAATATTTTGTTTTGAGGGGCATTTCCAGGAAACAGTACTCTGACAATCTTTTCTGTTGGACTGGCAGGTACCCACACAACCAGAGCTGTCACTGATGTGAGGTAAGGAACTGAAATCTCACCCTCTTTGCCATTGGCCAGGACAATGCCAGTCTTAGCTTTACTGTTACCAGCCCACTTCTGCATGAAGAATTGCATTTCCTTACTGTCCTTGAGAGGATTTAGAATATACATGTCTAGTTTGCCAACACCCAACTTGTGAAAGAGTGTTAAAGGCTCAATTGTGTTGCTCATAACTCTGTATATGGGCTCAGGTTTGATGCCCAGTTTGTGAAGGTACTGCAATGTGAGAGAGGACTCCTCAATGCTCCTCTTTGTTTTCAGTGTGGATTCGGGTGCCTTCAGCTTGTCTGGAACATTAAAGAACACAACACCAAGCTCTGGTGAGATCAGGTTTTTCATCCAGTCTCCATACGTATTTGAACCACGGCTCTTCTCTTCCTCCTGCTCTGCAATTTTTCTCTGTAACAGTCCATTTATACCAGCGAGATTATCTGCTCCTATGTGGGTAAGGAGAACAGAATCAATCCTATCCAAATGTCTGACCAGCTTCCAGAAGCAAGATTTTCTGTCTGATCCACCATCGATTAAAATATTAAAACCATTGATTGCAAACAAAGCAGAGTCGCCCCGTCCTCCAGGAAAGATATAGCAGCATGGTTTGGACAATTTCAGGAACCCTCCTGAAGTTGGTGGTTCCAGGAGCTCAAAAGGAGAGGGAACATCCACTGTCTCAGAGATGCATTCTGTAAACTCGCTCACCCCTTCCATCTCAGGCAGCACGGGCTCTGGGTTCAGGCTTTACTTGAGTATGCTATGCTCCTGAATGTACCGCAGGGAGCTCCAGCCCCCTTCTCCTTTACAGGACACTGTAAAAAGGCTTGCTGGCCTGCAGATGGCTGGTTTAAGAGATCTTTAATCTACAAAGAAAAAAAATCAAAATAGTTCTTAAAGTTCAATTAAAAATGTAAAAATGTAAAGTGCTGTGAAGTATTATGGGACCTATAATGGTGTATAGCCACTTACCTTACGACTTGACAGAATGTCAGATAAATTCAACCAAACTCTCCACTTTGCAGGATATTGTCACCACTCTGTTCTGTACTTTGCTCACTTAGGACCAATAACTTATGTCCTGCTGAGTCACAGAGCAGTGTTCTGAACTATAAAGGAAAAAGAATGCATTATATTTTTATATTTGACAATTAAAGCCATATTTGGATTTCTTAAATGGTTATATGGTTCCATGCAAATAAAAAATTTGGGAAAACTTGGAGAGGTAAACAAACACTATGGTTTATTTATAACTACTTCTATAGCAACATTCTCCTCAGAAGGATTCACCAACACAACAGTCTCAAGGGCATCACTCTTGTATTGCACTCAAAAACACTAAATGCTTAATATGGCACACGGAACATTTATTTACAATATTATTTATTTCAAAGATTTTAAACTGTGCCAATCACTGCCTTCATGCACTTCATTACTGTTTTTATTCACAATTCTTTGTCTCTTCCTGCTGCTGTGCAAGAGTAAACTAATCCCCTGAAAGCAGTCTTCTCAATTCCATGCAATCAAAACAATATTGCAAAGCTTCTGCAAGCAAATCTATGGCCTGTTGCCATGGGGATAGTGGACTGGCGACTGCCGGCAGCCACGTTACACTGACCGGGTCTTGGTGCTGCGCGACGCATTGCAGCATTTCTGAAAGGGTGAAAAATTCCTCTCTCTAGCTGAAAATGTAAGTCCAGCATTGTACAGTTGAAACATACAAACAAGTCTATGACACTGTGCATTGTAAAGCTATAATAAGCATAAACCTCTCATTGGCTGTTTAAAGGTCACTACTTAGATCTTTCTATAGGATATTTATAGGGTCATTTTCACAGCAGTGAGAAAGGAACAAGGCCGCTTGGACTTAAAAAGCACACTGATGATTTAACTAGGCTTCTAACACTCTCAGTAGCGTAATGTACATAGCATGATAAACGTGATGAGCTTGAAAAAAATACTTCTTAAAGCATAGCATGTATGGACAAACTACCACAAAATAAAAAATATATACATAATTTAAATGTAATGAGTCTGATTTTAGATAAAAGAAAAAAAAACTGAACAAATCAGTGTAGATCAGGTAGTAGTATGAAATAGAAAACAAAATATGAATAAACAAAGTATTTTTGGTAACACTTTATTTCATGGTGTCTTTGTTAAATATATTAAGTGTACTTTCTATTATAATAACAAATATTCATGCAAAAATACATGCAAGTAACCCTTAACCAAACCGTAATCCTAACCCTATCCATGTAGTAAGTACCGTACATGTAGTTAATTAATATTCCTCAGTACTTATATGTATAATTACACTGTAACAAGGACACCTTAAAATAAAGTGTAACCATATTTGTTTCTGGCATAACATAGATTAAATAAAAACTACACTCCTGTAAGATCATTCGATGGACTCTGGACAGTACCAGTGGACTCCAAATAGTCCCAACCCAAAGTAAACTTCACACTCTTTTACTTTGAATGTTTTTTGACAGCAGAAACCTTTTAGGGATTTGCAGCCAGATACATTTACCTGAGTTTTATCCTTGCAGACATTTGACATCAATAAATTTTTTCCTACACAGCTAACAAGATGCTTTGGGACAGCTGGCAACATGACCTTCAAATGTGCTTTCACTTTGAGACAGAGAACAGATAATGTTATGAGCTGCTAAATCAGGCTGCATGGTCTCCTGTGACACTGAGCTGAGCATACACACACCTTCACCTTACTACCATTCTAAAACAAAAAATGCATTTGCAATCTACTGTAGTTCATGTGAGATGAAAGAATTTGGATGTGGAAATGCTTTGTGTTTTTATAAGAAAATTATTTATTAGAAAGAAAGTTTTGTGTGTGTGTGTGTGTGTGTGTGTGTGTGTATATAATCCTACATTGCTCTGTTCATAATGTACATACAATCCCTACATTGCATCCTATTTATTTTCTGTATATACTCTGCTCAATACTGTATATAGCAACTCCACTGTACATTCTGTATATCATAGCTTCACTTTTATGTACAGTATATAAAACACTATATTCTTGCACTTCTGGTTAGATGCTAACTGCATTTCATTGTACACTTGCACTCTGCATAATGACAATAAAGTTAAATCTAATCTAATAATCTTAGGTCTAATTTACAGTATACAGTAAATGCAATACTAATGGCACAATATTAGATGCCACAGACATAGTCATTTGCTATGTATGTACTGTAGCACAAGGACCCAGCTAACTACTGATGATTGTGCATCTGAAAATATGCTGAAGAATTCTAATTATGACATTAAACACCTCCTTCTTAGTCATGTTGTTGTAAAGCAAACCGTTAAATTTAGCACTTTAAATTTGAGCTAATTCAGTATCACTCAACTGAGAATGTAAGACACTGACAAATGGGGTCAGGTGTATTTTACACTTGCTAAGACAAATTTAGTAAAAGTCAGTCTTAGATTTGATAGCAATCTGTGCATTTTAAGCTTTACAAGCAATTTTGGCTTTTAGGATTAAATGATAAACACAAGTGATCCAGGCGACTGACACGCTTTCAGTGAGAAGAAATTAGTAAGACTGATTGATTGCCTTACAGGCTTAAACAGTTTTAAAGACTCACTTATGATTTGCTTTTGAACTCGCAATGCATCTAAAATCTTCATTCCAAAATCTTTTGGAAAAGTGACACATGGCTTTGTGTAAAAAAAAAAAAATAATCATTATTATTTCAAAGTAGATATGGCCATATTTTGCCACCAAAAAAAAAAAACTTGATCCTAACAGCTGAAACTATATTTGCAATTCTGGTTCTTATTCTTCACTCATCAGCAAGATGAAGTGTAAATGTGATTGACTCATTTCAACACATCATTATCACTAAAGAGAAAAGTTAAGAAATGTTAAACATTTTATGCTGTTGTTGGATGACCATTTTAATAATTTAAGTCAATGACAACCACTAAATTTATGTACAAAGTATTACATTTGATAAGCCAATGTTATCTCATTTTATCTTTGCCCTGTCCTTGATCACTATTCAGCTGCCTCTCAATCACACTGTGTGATACGAAGAGACAGGGAGGGAGAGTCGAGGTGTGTATCACTTTTTAAACAATTATCTAGGGATAGTGATTCAATAAGCAGCTGTAATCTTATTAAAGCCATCTAATCATACCCATAGCACTGAAATTCTGACCACTAAAATGTCCTATCCATGCCTCTGAAACCACAGCAACAAGTTTATGTCAATCAAATAACTTGTTAACAAGCAGGGGAGATAAAGACTCCTTATAACAAAGAAAGACAAGTGCTGAGCTCTCATTCATATGTATGTGCTCCTGCGGTGTAATGGACCCATTATGCTGTAAACAGCTGGAGCCAATGAACCAGGAATATGAGTTGAGTTTACACAAATGACTTTAATATAAATTACTAAAAGGGATAATATGTACAAAAAACAGAGGGGCACCTAACGTGCCCATTTTGGAAATTATTTGTTACATGCAGATAAACTGAAAGCTTCAAAGGACCATTTAAAATGATACAGAAATGATTTGCACCCATAATCGCTTTTGAGGATTAATGACCGGGGACAATAACTTGGCTTGTGGTTTTGGTCCTGCCTTGCTCTTTAAACAAAATTGGTTACACAGGTGTGAAGGGGCTGGTAAAAACACTCACGCAGTCATTTGGAACTGGAACAGGGTGGTGCTGAAGCAAAATCTTTCTCGCCTCCCATTAAATAATGCTGACCTCAGCAAAGCAAATGGCTGATCGTTGTTGAGCGAGATAGTAGCAGCAGATATATTTCAATCACTGCCAATCTAAACACACAAGCAGCACTAAATAGAATCAGCTCAACTGAAATGTTATAAGCATATAAAAAAGATGAAAACTGAAGGCAACATTTGCATAATCCTTTCACATGACAAACATGTGTCTCTTTAAAATGACAGTTGAACCAAAAATAAATATTTTGTCATCATGTTGTTCCAAACAGTTATTACTGTCGTTTGTTTTTCTGTGAAACAAATAAGATGTTGATGTTTCCCCCAGAGATTATTTTTGTTCAATTCAATCAATGCAGTCCTGCCAAATACCTTTTTATGTTTTTCAGTCATTCGGATTTGAAAAGTAATCATAACTGAATTTTCATGTCCCTTTAAGATGCAGTTATTTACTACGTATAAAGAGCACAGTGCATCAACCTGTTTCTGCTTCAGAGAGATATGTAATGAACTAATATATGTGAATTCATGTCTTGCCTGTGGAATCTGTGCACATCTTTTCACCGCACACGGCGACGCGTAATCGTGCGCGCGCGCGCTACAGTCACAGTTTCATCTAAAGCCCTGCTTCATCCCATAATAATCAGAACCACAGATCGGGGTCAGACTAAAATTATAATGTGTTTCCAACAAATTAACCAGCGATTTCTGGCAATATGCAGTTCCTTGAAGTTACCAAAAACTTTAGCTCTGTCATCAAAAATGTAGCGGCTCATGAAAAAGAAACTAAAATATAGAAAACAAAATCTAGTGAGGAGAAGTCATGAATAAACGTAGCATTCTCACTCATATTTCTAATCCAAAAATCTCTCGTTTATGCTGTCTGCTATATTCGCTTATTTAATAAGCATCTTTGATTCCTTACAGTTAAGTGCAAACATGTAACGTTACATTCATTCACTTCCATTGATGGCATAATCATACATGCTTTAAAACGGCTTGTTTTTGCGACCTTTAAATAAATAATCCTGCAGACAAATCTGTGCAAAAACCAGAACCGATACAGACCTAGACAGCCCGTGTAAAGGCAAGGCTACGACACGAGTTCAGCAATACTGCACTTTTCATTAATGAATAACCTCGTTCAGAGAGAAAGACATCTGAACCATATGCCAGTAAGCAAATATTTGAAGAATTGTATGACACATAGATTAGTCCTACCGTTGCTGATGCTGAGCTGTGCGTATCGTATCGTGCGTCGAGAGCGCGCACACAGACACGCGAGTGCGCGAGAGGGAGTGGGTGTGGCCTATGAGCATGGATTCACGCACATACTACGAATGAGGACGACAATGCAATAGTGTGATAGCATTTACAGTCTACATTTCTGTGTCAATTATTTCGACCTTGAACATATATAAGTCACTGATAAATAAGATGAATGGTGAACAAAAGTAGAGATTGGGTCTGTCTCAGTCTGAGGAAGCATTTCAAGGTGTTCTTGTTCACCTGTATTCACCCTAGTTTTTCATTTATTTACAATTATTATTTTTTTACACTGGGAGATACCTTTTAGTTTAGTACAAACAACTATTGAAGCTTATTTGAGCACCCTGAGAAGCACTCTATAAATAAAATTATATGTATTTATTTGTTAATTTGAAATGTAAATGTTCAATATTAAAGCAACAGTATGCATTTATAAGGAGGTGAGAGAGCACAACTTTCACCACTTTTAATTCAATTTATTGTCTGTCTAGTGTTTATTCTAATGTTGGCTTATTACAGTTCGATACCTGATCAATAATACTGAATAATAGTAATAATAATTATAATAATAAACATATTCTGACCTGGAAGATTGGAAAAACGCAAACCAAAATCTCTCGAGAATGACTGGGGTTTACACAGTAAAATATTTTTTCCTCCTTTTCTGATAAATCACTATCAGTATTGTAAAAAACAACCCTTCAGCATATCGAGAGGCTCTGTTAACAATACGACAGAAAAGAAAAACACAAATTTCTACTTGGCACCATAATATCAACATGAATAATGTAAAAGAGTTTGACATACTATAACAGCTCAAAGTGACTAATTCTGTCTTTTTCAGCCTCACCGTGTGCTGTAATGGTCACGAATGACAAGGACGGGCCATTTAGTAGTTAATGTACAGCTGATCCCAGACCAACAGCTGCAGGGTAAGACTGCCAAAATCTGACCCATTAACTGCACTCCATCAGCATTCTCTCGCAGACAGTCTGCTGGACGCTGACCACCTCTTTGACAGTGAGCCAGTGCAGAACTGTGTTTACAGTAAGAGGTGGAGGAGGCTGTCAGATCGGAGATTAAAACTAACAAAACAAAGAAGAATATTTATACTACATTAAACGTTGAACAAGCAGATTAGATATATATATGAAGAAATTTATCGAATTCCTCTGGAAAATGGTTTTAACTGAAGGAGTGTATTTTTAAAAGCTGGAGGTGATGAATGCATCTAGCTGCTACAAAAAAGGGTTTGCATTTGTTAAATGAAATTTAAATAGATGCTATTACAAGATTATAAATAGACACTTCCAGACATATCCTAAGCAGCTGTTCAAAGCAGCAGTCTGGCTGCCACACCCTTAATGCTAGACAGCCTGTGTCCATCTCTTGATTTATCTCATTTATTTCATCCTTTCAGTACAGTCCCTTGATAACATCTTGCTCTTACTGTATTAGCACATTACTCCAGATTTAAAGCCTCTTCTGCAGAATTTGTAAGAGAAAACTGTAGATGGTGAATGTCCTTCTGCAAGCACTTCAAATGTCTTTCCATGGTCAGAATTCTTTGCAGACACTATTTTTATGCTCTAGACCCTAACAGTAGGGAACCCTGGTTTTGCTTACAACAATAACTCCCCGTCTTTCCTAAGACTTCTGGTACAGAGTCTGGGTGTGGGCTCATGTTTCACCGTGGAGCATGTGGTGCAAGATCCAGCCCTGCAATCAATGCCACCATCATTGCTCAGTGTCCATGTTCAGACTGCAGTGGTATAAAAGAGCACAATCAAAAGCCCATCCTGAATTATTTATCAACCCTAGAAAACATGCTGGAAACCTTGTAAAAAGCCATCTCTGCTTTGGCTTTATAAGTGAAGAGATTTATACACTTATACACTATAATGTCTAAGACAAGATTTCCATTTCCTGTGCAAACATTAAGGTGAGAAAATCACAAATCAACACTTCACTTAACAGCTCACTTAAGCTTCAGTGCTGTCTGTGAAAATCAGTTCCATGTTAAGTTTTGTGGATCTCCGAGATTAGATTTTGCAGTAACAAATATATTACTTGGAAATATGTTTTTAGCATCTGATGTCCCATTTTATGATTTCATAATAAAATCCTACTGTCACTGGGGTGGTACCCTTTCAATAGTAACTAATATTCACACCTTAAGTACCAATATGCACATTTAAAGTACTATTATCTAACGTTGAGGTAGTAATACATACCTTATGTTACTAATATATCTAAAATTTTGGGGTAAATAAGATACAAAGATGTCCCTTTTAGCTTTTATACCTTAAAGGTACCACCCCAGAGACAGCTTTGTACCTTTTTTCTCATACTATCACTGTAAAAAAAAATTTTTTTATTAATAAATCAAAGATTACTGGGTTGTGTTTTACAAGAAAATAAATGATTCTGTGTCTTTCTATACTTTAAAATTTTTAATTTAATGTGCTACTTGCTGTGTTTTTGTAATTAATTAGGAAATTTTGCAATTTCTCAGTGAAAATTGTTTCCACACTTTCTATTGTTGTTGTTGAGAAATTATGGTATATATAAATTAAACTTTCAACTAATTGGATTTAAACTCACATATTATATATAACAAGATTAAATCTCCATAAACAAGTGTAAAAGCTATTGAATTAGAATGCATCCTCTCCTCGTCTTTCTATCAGTGCAGAGGGGCTTGCAGTTGCATCTCTGATAGACTCTTCACTCTTTTTTCTCCACCCTGTCAATTACCTCTGGTTATTGACTTAATTATGTTCTGAGGATCACATAGAAACTCATGCAATTAAGTCATATTTGGAGGCTTTTACAACTAAACGTGCTACACATAAGGACTATTACAGCAGTGAGCTGTGGTCACAGTCATTAACGTGCAGCATGTTGCTGAGAAATCTAAATGAATTGAACAATGCCCAAGACAGCTAGGGCCATGGTGACCATTCCAGCCTCCTCCCTGCTGCCTCTAGGGAGGTAAAGGGATCTGTAACAATTGTTCAACGACCCATCCATCTGTGTTGGTTGTAAAATCCCCGGCTGAAGTTCCAAGAGACAACCACTCATAAGGGAATAGCAACACATATGTAAGTCTATAATACACTTTCATCATCAGACTCAGTACAGTAATTTCATCTCTTTTTATCTAAAAATATAAAAATTTCTAATAACATACATTGCATTTTTTACATTTTCTTAATGTATTGGTCTAAAGAAATCCCTGTCTTCTAATTACTTGTCCTGGAGTCTATTTGATCGACTTGTTGCCGGAGGTTGCTTTCATGTTTCATCTCTTGCACTTTTCCTCTTGAGACAAAAGGTCATATAGGAATTCAGCAGCAGCACTTAGAAGCATAAATCTTGCTCTCCTGCTTAGAACTTGCAGTCTTTCTTTTCAAAACAAATGCATTCTATAAATTAAAAAAAGATACCAAAGACCTCACACATGAGTCAGTGATGCTACAATGAAAACCTGCTCTGTAGTGCTTTGTGTAGCTATGAATTTAGTTAAGTCTATTGAAAGAGCCCACAGACAGACAGATAGATCAATTGATCTATAGAATTGGACAGGAGCTCACAGTGAGGTCAGTTCACTTCTGGACAAGGTCAAACTTTGATACCGAATGAATGCAGGGACTCTGTCCAAGAATTTCACTGAATCATGAATGAGTCAGATTTACTAGAAACTACCTTCAGTTTACCATCAACGTATACCTAAAATGTATACCTGGTTTTAAATACTCTGTTTCAGTTCTTAGTTCAGATTTCTAGTCTTCAGGAGGCAAAATAAATAACACAGTCAACAATGTGGAAAAAATGACCTGATTTGTTTAGCCTGTCAGAGATCACAGATGAGATGTTCATGCTCTGAGTCCCAGTGCTGCTTAAACTATAACTATTTGTTCATTTACATAGATAAAAATAAAGTAAAACTTTAAGATGAATAGCTTTAACTCAAAATCTTTTAAATATTATTCTCTGTACGTCGAACTTGTTGCAACAGTGATTGGTCTCTTATACCCATGTCCAAACTGCATTTGGATCCACAAAGTTTCCTTGGCCCCAAATGCTGTTTGAACCTTGTCTTTTGAGGTTGCTGGATTACTGGAATCAGTGGATTGGCACTTTGCTGGCTCTCTACAAAGTCTGCCCTTAAGAGTGAGAACAAAGCCCCTCTGGCTTCAAGCATTTTTGTCCCTCAGTGATGGTGGAGCATTATATCATTTTATTTGTCCTGCCCTTATTCAGAGAGCTAATTGCATCTTTCACTTGAGTGCACACAGCAGAATAGCATTTGCCCTCACAGACCTTGAAGAAATCATTAAAACAATGGCTTGTCTAAACAATAACTTAATAACTGGCCACTGTTCATAGAATTTTATATATATATACTATACTACTATTATATATATATATATTAAATGTTTTATTTCAGTTTTAGTTATTTTAGTACATCAAGTTAAACTAAAGAAGCGAAAAGAGAAAAGGAAGAAATATTGCCTTGATAGTTGAAATAAAATAAAACAAAATAAAACAAAATAGTTAACATTTATTTAAAGTAACAAAAATGTATTTTATGGTTTTAGGCTAGTTTTCAGTATAGCTGAGATAACCCTTGAACAATACGTTTAGCGTTGTTATGATTTTCTTAAATATCTGATTTCCTGACATAAAAGTGGATAAAAGACAGCTCACAACACCTAGATTCTGTGGCATCTCAGTGTGGTGCTGAAAGGGTTAAATCATCCCACCAGCAAGCACTCTGATCTATAACACCCATAAGCCCAGTAGTCTCCACTATACACTGATAGGGTCTCACATGGACTGCTTCTCTACTGAATAGAAAGAGGTGGAGAAAATCATTTGGAAGATATATTATATAAAATATTATTATCAATATTATAGACTGGTGAAGACTAATAGTGATGGAACTGATGATTAATTCATGCAGCGATAGATAGGGAGTCAGCAGTCACATATGAAGAACCATATGGCATAAGGGAGGCTAGCAGAGAATTTACACTGAAGCCTTGACGTACAACACCACAGAATGGAGAGATTAAGAAAGACAAGAAAAATAGTGATAGAGTGACCATGCAGTGTGTGCAATCTTGTGCATGCGTGTGTGTGTGTGTGTGTGTGTGTGTGTGTGTGTGTGGGTGCTGGTATGCCATGATGCAGAGGAAGTAAATTTAGATGTAACACTTTATCCTCTTTAGCTTTATATCTGCTGATGGGTGCAGAGTGCAGCATAGCATGTTGTTATCAGCTGTGCTGTTCAGAAATGCCAACACTTTACAGAACAAAGCATTGCAAATGTTGTTATGTGCTTTATTAGATAAAATAAAGCTAAGTGTATTAAAAGAAAAGTAAAACAATTAAGCTTTGCTTAAAATGTACTCGTCATCAAGCCATCCAAGAGTCAGATGAGTTTTTTCTTCTTTGAAGAAACACAGATTTTGAGAAATTACATCATTTGTGAAATCTAGTTTAAAAAGTCCATGCACTGTTTTCCTCTCACATCAAAAACCACTGACAGATTTGTTTAAAACCATTTTGAACAGTTTTCACTTGTAGGCTAAGTGGTGCTTGACCTGTGCATATTTCTGTTTCATATAAGCTGACTTTTCACTGGAGGAAGTAATATTATGGACAGAGGATTCATATTTTAGCCAGGAGCAGCAGTTAGAAGTTTTAAAATAGATTTTTTAAAGGTTGGATTGATGTAAACGCGCAGCTTTTCACTTCACAATACATCCATCAATTGTCTGGAGTCATGTGGATTATTGTGATGTTTTCACTATTTCTGACGGCACCCATTCACTGCAGAGGATCCAGTGGTGAGGGAGAGGTGATGCTAAATTTCTCCAAATCTGTTCTGACGAAGAAACACTCATCTATATCTTGGATAGCCTGAGGTTAAGTAAATTGTAAGCAAGTTTTCATTTTTGAGAGAACTATTCCTTTAACCAGACATAATAAATAAATGTATTTTTATTTATTTATTATATAACTCATGTACTACTGATTTAAAATCATTGTTCTTTTACACAGTCAAATGGACTTAATAAAATTCACAAGTTTAACATATATTTAGAGTCAAGCTATCAAGTTGCCGGATAAACCCAAGAGTGTCACTCTATTCCACCCATACATCTGTTTTAGTCTGTGTTGCTTGGCAACATGCAAAGCTGGATGCTTTCGTTTCTTATGGAACAGTATTCATTGGCAAAGAACAGATATACAAACTTACTAATGACATGCTGATCTGAATCTTGCTTAGCTAATGATGAATGATAAACATCCTTGAAGCACAAGAATGGATAACATGGGCAAAAAAACATGCCAAAGTTACACTGCAAGGGTGGCACAGAAGTGCTTCTGAAGTGGTATTTAGGTGTCTTTACAGACTGTATAATGCTGTTTAGAGGAGGCATAAATGCATTTACAAAGCATTTACAACTGTATACTTTGATACTAGGTGTTAAGCCCCGTTCACACCAAGAACGATAACTATAAAGATAACTATAAAGATAACGATATTAGCGTCCACAGCAGCGAACGATATCGTCCGTTTATTCTGAGCGCAGGTGCGTCTGCCGCTTTAAATCCTCGAGCTCGTTATAGCAGGATGGATTCTGATTGGATGTCAATGTATCGTTCATCAGCTGGAAAAAATCGTTCTGAAAATGATTCCAACGATACCGTTTCTCTATGCCTTTATCGTTATCTTTATAGTTATCGTGCTTGGTGTGAACGGGCCTTTAAGGTTGGTCAGTACAGGCAGAAATAGTCTTTTATGCAGTATTGTAACTTTACACTGAATTTTGAGCAGACACAGAGCAGCTTTAATTCAGCTGTGTAAAGACAACTTTATACATATTGAAATATTTAGCACTGTACACTTAAAAAAGGAAACATCAATGAATAAACAAACAAACACACATGGCTACCAGAAATCATATAATATGCTACGGGTTAAAATAGTAAATTATATTTTTTTAAACATTTTTGCAAAAGCTCATGCATCATCTTTATGAAACTTTAATAACTGACCTTTCACCTCTGACGAGAATTGGGCATAGTGTCTTGCTTCATAGAGCATTAGTTCCTTATTCAAGTCACAAATGATCAAATCAACGTCCCATGACAGGATCCCTGTTAGATGCACAGTTAATAAATCAAGCATACACAATGCTAAAATCTCAAAAGATAAACAATACCCTACACAAAATTTACACACACTTGTCATTGATATAACTGCTAAAAAAAATAAAACCTTCCACTGTAAAAAAAATATATAAATAAAATAAAATGCTTGCTGTTTCTTTGTAATTACTTGTGAAATTTACTGCAATTTCTGCAATAATTTTTTCCCACACCATTCTTTCAATGTATAATGATCACATATCATCTGTAAATGCATACATAAGTTTCTTTATATGATGCTCAGATATTAATAGCTGTTAAGCTTAAACAGTGCTGCACTGTTTATCTGAATAACGTCTGTTAGGTCCATGTGTGACTACTGAACTCTTCACGCTTAAAACCCAAAGGTAGAAACCCCAAAATGCGACTCACCATGTTTAATGTGTTCCTTCACTGAATCAAGCTGGTGATCTGTTGAAATTTCTCCAATCACAATAAGCAGTTTCGAGTCTGGCAGAAAGGAGGACCGACGCACCGCTGCTGTCCAAGGTGCTGAATAATTGTGCTTTTCTCCTGAGGACCTACAGCAGCATCTCCTAGTGGCATTTCCATAGTAACCGAGTCTGGAGCTGAGGGAGTTCTTGCATTTCCATGACAACTGCGCCATCATCCCTCTCCGTGGGATGGGATCAGAGGAGGAGCAGAAAGAGTGGCTCGAAAAAGACGTCCTGTTATTGGTTATTGGCTGCCACCAAACTCTTACATTTCATCATGACAACTTTGCTATCGATAATTGGTTCTGAGCTCCTGGGGGAAATAGCTGTTTACAGTCCATCTGCAAACGACTTTTCATTATGTAAAGAAAATAGGAAGTAATCCAGATTAAATTAATTCTCAAAAACGGATGTTTGCAAACTCACCCTCTCTTACTGAAAGACAGTCACAGCCAAGAGTTTCTCTCATTATAATCATATTTTGGTGATCAATAATCAATGAATCATTTTCTTTTATTTTTGTGACAGGAGAGCAGATGTTCTAATACCCAACATGTCAATTCTCTCCACTGTAACGTCGTGTCATTACGGGAGGATTGAGTTTAAGATTTGGGTTTTGTAAATCACAAATGATATATGATCCAAAGATTATTCTCCATAAAACATGAATATTGACCGACACATGAGATTGACTGATATGTGCAATCTCTTATGCACTGCAGATGAGATATGATCTTTAAGCACATCTCACAGGGTTTGGTCATGGTTTGGGTTAGCATGGCTTTTACTGGCTGATATTTGATATACATTTCCACAGTGGTTTAGTCATGAGTAAGCATTCTTTAAGAGGTTTACTGCAAAGTCCTTGTTGCAGCTACTGAAACATGAAGAATGGATTGTTTACTGCCCTCTGCTGTCTACTTCAGTGCACAAACACAATTATTGAATTGTATTGCTTTCCCTGATTCATTTTGTAAAAACAGAGATAATTAAACATACGCAGTCACAAATTTGTATTGATATATTTACAAATTGCACGTAGGATAACGTACATGCATTACTTTCTTGTTACATTTTCTTTGGTATTTACCAATGTTTGTACTATTTCCAAAAGTTAAATGATTGTGTGCTTTGGAAAATTATCTTCAGCTAGCGGTTAGATTACTTACAATATGCCTGATATTTTGTATGAAGTAAATTTCTGATCTCATCTCTCTTTTTTATGGCTCACTGCTCAGTGGAAAATGTCATATGTTCTCATAAGTTAATTTGAATAATGTATTTTTTCCTTAGCACACTCATATAATGGTGGGTTATATAGTGATCTTATCATCATTTACTGTTGCTTACCTTAACTTCTAAGACATTGAACTCTGCAGCTCCTTCAGGATTTGATTTCACTTTAAAGTATATTGCTTGAAGGACTTCCTGTCTTGGTTGCTTGTTTGGTTGTGTCTCTCTCTCTCTCTCTGTGTGTGTGTGTGTTTGTATTTATCAAATTTGTATTGTTTTATTTGTTTAATTATTTATTTGTACGTTGAACGCTATATTTCAGCTTCCACCTATGATCTACACTGCCATATGTCTCATTATGGCCACTTCTGATCACTCTCCTTCTTCTTTATTTAAAGATGTATGCAGAGTGACAAGGTTTAAAGACTTCTTCATCCCCAGCTCCTAATTAATGGTACTAATGCTTTCACAGACATACCTATAAATGTTTGCTATGACTATATAATGACCCTTACTCCATTACATTTTTTTCTGCATGCTATTCACAGGCTAATCTGACCATGATGTGTAATTTATTTGTTTTTAATCCCTTTTATCCATAAAATGTAATAGCAAAGTTAGTATTTTAATGTTTTGTTAACCTGAAATATAACAGACACGTATGCATGAATAAATGAGTTGGGGGGGGGGGGGGGGCACTATCATTTGTCTCTTTGTATTCCTTTGTGTTTTGAAATATGTTAGCTTCTATTAATTACCATGCGCGCGCATATCCAAAGATGCAAAGGCACCGTCAAGTGACACTCAAGAATCCCACTCACACCCCATCATCTTCATAGAGATCACCGACACGCACAACATTTCCTTTCTTCCTGCTTTCTTCCAGAAAGAGACAAGCCTGCGGTTCGGCACAGGATCCGTTTCTCAGGTAATGGGCTCATTTTTGTAAGATGTCGCCATCGTTGTGACTTGCATTCTGTGCTTCCAGCGCGATGCTTTGTGACCGATGGACGAAGTGATTTAACAGTCTGTTAATAGTCCAATGTAACAATGGTTCCTCGTCTGACGCATCGTTGCATTACCTGATGGCTTCGAGTTCGAGACGACAGACGTACAAATATTCTTTCGGAAATGCCAAAAAAGGCTGGAGTAAGCAGCCATCAATCGTTGGTATCGACGTTATGTCATCTCATATATGTTTGCAGCCGCTAAACCAATTAAATCATGATGCAACACAACACAAGATGATGGTCAAACACAGAACTGAAGCAGGTTTATGGGTCAGTCCATAAAACTGATGCCGTTTGTTGTTTGATAAGGACATTTCTGGAAGAGTCAAAACATCACAACCTAAATGAATACATTTTAAGATACGCCAGAATGCAAATAATGTCGGGGTTGACATTTTTACATTTTAATTTGACATACAAGGCTTATACAAGGTGCTTCTTATAATTTCTGAATTAAATTATGAATTATAAATTATATGGAAGTTAGTTTTTAAACAATTATGTACGAGAGTCACAAATGGTTTTATCCTTCAAAATATGATTGTAATGATTTTGTAGGCTTATTAAAAAACAACAACTACAGAGAACTAAAGAACCAGCTTCTATATCATTTTACCCTGTGTTTGTTCAATTTATTGATATACAAATTATCATTATTGGCAGTGTTGTAATAATAACACTAATAATGATAGATGATCATCTTAAATCTCAAAGTGGGTCAGATCTAACAATATTCATTGGAATAATTTGTGAAAAAAAAAATATTCTCAAGAGATTTCAGCTAGCGAATTTTAATCAAAGATAGTTAGTCATTTAGCTCTTGTGAGTCAAATGTTTATATGTTTTTGTCTTCCTGGGCTCTGGCGTGTTTTGATAAACTTTGTGCGATGTAAATCGCTGGAGCAAGTTGCAACAAAGCCCTTAAGTGAAGAAACCCTGATACTCTTAATGTTATAATTAAGTGTTATTTCTTCTTAATTTAAAGGTTTTTGCTGCTGGGTAATAGTAACTACGCGAACAAATCCACTGCTTCTACTGCTTCCTTAAACATCTGCGCAATTCCAATCCAAAAGCTAAGTACAAAACCCCGCCTTACGCTTCTCTCTCGGCCAATCACAGCAGGTTTCCTAGCAGTTCAGTTGAGCCAAGAGCTTTCGTGTCCAATCAACGGCGAGTATTCCTACCGGGTTTTTTTTTTTTTTTGCCGTGAAGTAAATATTTAGCTAAAGTTAGGCTGTGAAAGTATACAGATGTTCTGTACGTGCACGGTAAAATGTCACACGTTCGTTGAGATGGATTAACACCTAACAGCAATCCAGCAAGTAAGATAGCTATTTATTTCCTGCTGTGTTTTACAGAGAGGGCTGCTTTCGTCTCAGGCTGTAGGTGCAATGCTAGCTAACGTTACCTGCGTCCTTGCACGCGCAGTCGCGCACTCTCTCCGGGACAGGAGTAGTATGAAGCTGCAGACTAATTTAGCTGGACAGAGCTGTGGAAAGGCTTTTCGTGGGAAAATGCGGCGTGTAAATAATCCCCGTGTTTGGCTGTTTGAGTTTTAGCAAATCTTTTGTGCATTTCGTGGTGTTCTTTGGTTGCATAGATGTTACTTTGGGGATTGTTTGCATTGATTTTACCCGTCATTTGCAGCAGGAATTCTCGCGATTAAAGATTAACGTTACAGCTTTCTACAACATCGTGGAAAGCTTGTTTCGTTTAAATTATCAAAGTAAAAAACGCATTAATGCGCACGGATATATGGACGTAATATCCAAAATGCCGTACACTCATGAGATAAAGCATACAGCCTCAAAATATCTGTTTTTCTTTTCACATCACATGACCATGCCAAAAAAAAAAAAAAACAGCAGTATTTGAAATAAAATATGACATTGGCTCATGAATAAAAACGTTAGCCAGGAAAGCACTAAAATAGTGAATAATCTGACACAGAGGATTATGATTTTTCTGTCTTTTATGTTGTTCCAGTAAAAGTAATTTAATTCTGTTTGCATCATTGAATCATTATTGTGTACCACTGTAAAGCTACTTTGAAACAATCTGTACTGTATAAAGCTCTATATAAGTAAGGTGACTTGACTAAATGATTTTAATACTTTAAATAATTTCAGAAAGTCTAAAAGAAACACATGACCAGCCTTTGACTGAGTAACTAATAATAATATCATGTTTATATAGTGTTTTTATCTTGTTCACAAGGTGATGGACAATGCATAAACATAGAAATAAATCAAAACAAAACCCCTGCCAAAACACATAAAATTGTTCATTGTGAAATCATGCACTTAGATCCATCAGTTGGTTTTTAATCCGTTTTCTCTGTGTTTTAACCCTCCTGTTTGATCTCTGTGTGTGTAGACTGCTGCTAACCCTGTCCCATCCTTATGGATCCTGGCGAGAGTGATCTTGATTCCAGTTTTCCTCAGACAGAAAACCCTTGCCTCATAGTAGAGGACTCGCAGCCTGACAGCGTGGCCCTGGAGGACGATCCTGACTCCAGCTACTGTGCCCTTCTCGCCCGCCGCCTCTCTAACCTGCAGCCCACATCACAAAGCCCTGTGCTGGTGAGACATCACAAGCCATAGCAGCTAGTGTGTGTCTGCTTTCTGTAAAGACTCTAAACATTAATACTGAGTCATCATGTCTTTGCAGGAGATAATTTCTTCGCCTACTAAAAGTCGTTGTTTACAAAAAGACAGTCAGATTGATAAGAGTGACAGTACAGCCTGTTCAGGTAAGTAAATTAACCTATGGACACAAGATTTCATTTATCATATGTTTCTTGAAAAGGGGTTTTTGATTCGTTTCAGACAATTTGCAGTCCAACCTGGGTTCAGCAGCTACAGAGCATAGTCAAGTTTTTGAAGTTCACTCTTATCCCATCTCAAAAAGGTAGTAAATATGAAGCTGGTATTGAACTGCCTTGACGTCTTACACAATTTCCACACAGAGAGGAATATTTCATTTTACTAAAAAACTTTTATTTTTGTCTGTAACTGTGTTTATGCAGAAGTGTTACAGAGTACATGGAGTCTGAGGCTAACTCCACCACACATGGTAAGATAAATGTCACTGTTTTTAGAATTATCTGTGTGCTATTATAGTATTAGTATTTTTAATGATCATTTATGTTTATGTTTTCCATTTTCACTTTCATTTTCCTTTTTTTTTTTGGTAGTTTTAGTTTTTTGCTTTTTTGCTATTTTTATTTGTTTTTATATTTCTATTTAGCATTAATTTATTTTTTATTTTACTTATTTAGTCATTTTAGTACTTCAACTTAAATGTATTAAAATTTTTCTTAAATTCCTATATTTCTAGTTCATTTCAGATTCATTTCAGTTAGATTTAGTCAAATATAACAACACTGAAGCAATATCAAGTCGTGTCACCCTGGCCATTCATTTCATGTGATGCTGCTTTACTAAAAAAAAAGCTTGGCAGTATAATTGAATGTTTGTGTTCATCTGATCTTAGATGAGACGTCTCAGTTCGGTCTCTTGGAGCTGTCAGAGAGCCAGGGGGTCTTTGAGGAAGATAAGCCAGATGGAGCTCCTGCAAATCAAACAGACAGTCAGTGTAGGTTTAAACTTTACTGCACACTATTGACCTGCTGCCCTTTAGTTTTTTAATGGGTTTCTGTTCATTTTCTCTTGTCAGGTGGATTGAAGAGTTCAGAAAGAACACCATCCAATCAAGATGGAAATTCTACAGGGCAAGAATCTCTTTTCAAAAGCAGTAGTGTTTGCACATTTTGAATTGAAAACTCAAGAAGCTAATTGTGAAAGTTTCAACATATCTATTGTGCAATTCTACATCACAGGCTTGAAATTTGTTTTTGTTTTGGTAATGAAGCATGACATTTTAAGGAATAACATTTGTCATAATTGACAGTTCTACTTTTCTTAATGATGTTGTAGGTCAGAGGTCAGTTCAAGCTGCCCTTCGAAGCCTCAGGATGAGTATGGCAGGAAGCTCAGTATTCAGACTATACTGCACTCTCAATTAACTGACAGTCAAGAAGATGAAGATGATGTGCTTGTTTCCTCACAGGATGACATGTTTGAAAACGAGAGAAATGGTGTGTAGACCCAAATTATTCCACTTATTTTCTGTTATTGCCTAATTGTGTTTTTGGTTTAGTTTCTTGTAGTTATCAAATTGTCATGTTCACTATAACAGGCACAAAAGCAGACAGCAGTGTTTCAGAGAAAGAGCAACAGCCAGCATCCACACCTGCACACAGTCTTCGCTTGCTTCATCTGTCTGGACAGGGCACACTTGTACAGGAGAGTCTTTCACAGTGAGTGGCTATTCTAGCATGGTTTATTGATACTTTTTTTTTAAGTTGGAGGGTAAAATTAAGTGTCTTATTTTATAGATTGCAGAAAAGGCAAAGAATATTAACTGAGGATCTTCCGATATCTAACATATATAAATATAAATATATAAATATAAATGCTATATAATCATCTGCTTAGTAATAATTCACCCATTATTTTAATATTGTGATCATTTACTCACTGTTAAAGGGTTAGTTCACCCAATAATCATAATTATGTTATTAATAACTCACCCTCATGTCGTTCCAAACCAGTAAGACCTCCATTTATCTTTGATCACAGTTTAAGATATTTTAGACTTAGTCCGAGAGCTCTCAGTCCCTCCATTGAAGCTCGGTGTGCGGTCTACTGTCCATGTCCAGAAAGGTAAGAAAAACATCATCAAAGTAGTCCATGTGACATCAGAGGGTCAGTTAGAATTTTTTGAAACATCGAAAATACATTTTGGTCCAAAAATAGCAAAAACTACGACTTTATTCAGCATTGTCTTCTCTTCTGTGTCTGTTGTGAGAGAGAGTTCAAAACAAAGCAGTCTGGATATCCGGTTCGCGAACGAATCATTTGCTGTAACTGGATCTTCTCGAACCAGTTCACCAAATCTGAATCGTTTTTAACGTTTCGCGTCTACTATAAGCATTAATCCACAAATGACTTAAGCTGTTAACTTTTTTAATGTGGCTGACACTCCCTCTGAGTTCAAACAAACCAATATCCCGAGTAATTCATTTACTCAAACAGTACACTGACTGAAGAGAGAACTGAAGATGAACACCGAGCCGAGCCAGATAACGAACAATAGACTGACTCGTTCACGAGTCAAGAACCGTTTCTGTCAGACGTGTCTGATTCGAGAACCGAGGAGCTAATGATACTGCGCATGTGTGATTCAGTGTGAAGCAGACTGACACACAGAGCGTCTGAACTGAACTGATTCTTTTGGTGATTGATTCTGAACTGATTCTGTGCTAATGTTATGAGCGCGGGTAAACCGAAGGCTTGAATCAAGGGCAATCATCACCAATGACGCCATTGGGTCGAGCGCAAAAGAACCGGTGAATCGTTTTCTTCAACCGGTTTATTGAATCGAACTGTCCGAAAGAAGTACTGGTGATCAGAAAACTGATGCAACCGGTTCTTGACTCGTGAACAAGTCAGTCTTTTGTTCATTATCTGGCTCAGCTCGGTGTTCATCTTCAGTTCTCTCTTCACAGCAGTTCAGTCAGTGTACTGTTTGAGTAAATGAATTACTCCGGGATATTGCTTTGTTTGAACTCAGAGGGAGTGTCAGCCACATTAAAAAAGTTAACAGCTTAAGTCATTTGTGGATTAATGCGTATTGGAGACGCGAACCGTTTAAAACGATTCAGTTCGATTTGGTGAACTGGTTCAAAAAGATCCGGTTACATCGAATGATTCGTTCACGAACCGGATATGACAAACTGCTTTGTTTTGAACTCTCTCACAACAGACACGGAAGAGAAGACAATGCTGAATAAAGTCGTAGTTTTTGCTATTTTTGGACCAAAATGTATTTTCGATGCTTCAAAAAATTCTAACTGACCCTCTGATGTCACATGGACTACTTTGATGATGTTTTTCTTACCTTTCTGGACATGGACAGTATACCGTACACACAGCTTCAATGGAGGGACTGAGAGCTCTCGGACTAAATATAAAATATCTTAAACTGTGTTCCAAAGATAAATGGAGGTCTTACTGGCTCGGAACGACATGAGGGTGAGTTATTAAAAACATAATTTTGATTATTGGGTGAACTGTCCCTTTAAGAGTTTTAATGACTTTGATGACAAAAATTAGAATCTCATTTTGATCTAATCTGTTTCTCTATGTACACTGAAAAGGTTAATCGTGGCATTCAATAACTGACTGTATGCCTTTTCCTTCATTTTTTTTAGGCAGTCTGTTGACTTTGTGGCTGCCACTCAGGACAATTTAAGCCAAACACCTTACATTGTCCAAAATTCACCCACAGAAAAAGAGCAGAGTAAGTGTGTTTTACATACAGATAAAGTTTATGTGATTTTTTTTTTTAACACATTCCTGAATTATTCCATTTAGATTATAATGAAGCTGCTGAATCCCCAATGGACACATCAGCCCCCGCTGAGGACCAGCCACCAGGGAGAGAGGAAGAGCCAATGAACATGGACCCCTGCCCCAAACCCCAACCCACAGCCTCCACTCCAGTGTCCCAGAATTCCTCTGGATTTGTTCTGGATAAAAGCCTATCTGTCCCCAGCCAGCCTGAATTCTCACATGTATGCATCAGTTATTAAGGGTACAGGTGTGGTCACAATTCACAATTGTTTGGCGAATTTTGTGGGAAATCTGAAATCCAGATTTCAATAGGAATCCATACAAATGGGGATTTTCTGTGAGGGTGAATGATTTTACCATGCAATCACATGGATTGTGCATCGGGTTCAGGTTGGACACACAGATTTGCAATGTTAAACAACAGAAAGCTGTGCAGTTTGAAAGTGACTTCTGTGTGAGCTGTGCTTTATATAGTGCTACACTACTGACAAAAGACGATGGACCTATTTTGCATATATTTTGCTAATGTGACCACACCTTAACTTTGTGTTACAGTCCACAGCATTTCAGTTAAACATCTTTTATTCTTTTCTTTATAATTTACTTGCCATGTTTTCTCAATGTAGGACGTGTTTATTTCCACTCCAAGTCTTGAACATGGGAACAATAGTCAAGGTACTGAGAGCTCAAAGAAGTTGCCTCAGCAAAACAACCCATCAGCATCGCCCAATCAGACCGGCCCAGCGGATAAGCTAAAAAAGTCTTCAAGCAGCCATTCACAGCCCTCTGGGGTGGCTGAGTGCTTTCAGCTGGAGCTCAGCAGTGAAAACAACAGCTTTGCTCAGAAGACACAGTTGTTCGTTGTGGAGGAAGATAGCCAAGCCACACAGATCATGGAAGAGGAAAGAACTGTTGGTGCGGACAAGAGTAACTCAAGCACTAAAAACCATTCCCAAAATGCAGACAAGAATAGAATGGACCCTGAGCCTGTTAAAACATCAAATTCACAAAGTCTTTCCAGGACACCTGACTCAAATATTACAAGTGCTTTAACCGGAAAAGCAGAGGACTGTGAACCCTCCCAAAAGATCTCACAGGTTGTTATAGGGAACCAGAATATAAGCGCTTCTCTAAGTGCAACTACGTCCCAGCTTTCTGTCGCTGCGGACTGTGTTTCAGACCCCCCTAATGCACCACAAACAAGTAAAGCCACAGTCGCTGAGTGTTCAAATGCCTCGCCATCAACTGACAGACCTGTAACCCCTGTTCCTGTCCCCCAACAGTCTCTGTCTCAGTCAGTCTTGACTGCATCGTCCCAAAAGAACACAGAGAAGGAAAAAGAACATGTTATTCAAAGCCAGAGACTCAGTCAGCCCATGACACAAAGCCACAGTGTTGTTACAGACAGCGTTAGAAATGCTGAAGAGGAGGAGAGGATTGATGAAGGTGAGATCCAGAGAGAGGGGACAGGGGATGACACTGGGATCAAGCTGGGTTTGTCTGAGAGCCAGCTGCTTTCTCCAGAACCCATGGAGAAGGAGGAGGAGGAGGAGGAGGAGAAGGAAACATCCCAGTGTGAACCCAGCAGAGCTGACCACTCCTCCAGCAAAGAGGAGAGCTTCAGTGTCATGGTGCTAGAAGAGAGCCAGAAGGTCTCTCAGGAGAAAGTGAAGGATGAGAGGTCACATCCTTTCATAAGCTCCTCACAACCTGTGAAGGGCTCTGTGCAGGACAAACGTGAAGCCACGGCAAAGATCTCAGGGTCTCAGCCGATGGGATCAACTGAGGTTTCACCTTTACAGCTTGAGAGAACTAAGTCCCAGAGCACACAGCCTAGTGATACAGGACAGCACAAAAAAACATCAGACAATGCGGCCAACAAAAGTTTGAGTGACAGCTCTGGAGGTAGGCTTAAGCCTCACAAAAGTGATCTGTTATCCCTGCTGATTATGTAACCTGTCTTCAGTAAATCCAAATAGTCAGTTTTAGTTTTTTTCTTCCCTGCCCAGAGCTTCCGTTTCACTTTACATTGCCCAAAGAGGGCGAGCTGATCCGCCCAGCAGTGAGTGCAACTCCTCCACAGATTAGTCAGCTGAAACAGGCACCGAGGCACAGCACTCCTATTGGTGGGTCTCCCTTTCTTATTGTTGCATAACATATTTGTATTTAAATCGGTATGCTGAGATGAAACTGCACACCCCTCCCTCTTAACCTTCCTGTCCTTGTTGTGCTGAACCATGTTTCTTATTCTTCATGCCTTTTGGATTTTTTGCAGAGATGACCTCGTTCTCAGAGCCATCAGAGGCCGACGTTACCAGGGAGACGACAATGGGGGCCAGTGAGATTTCGGTAGAGGAGAGCAGAGAGGGCGAAGAGCCAGCCGCAGTGGAGCAAGATGGGAAGCTGAGTCTGAGAATGAAACTGGTGACCCCAGTGGAGGAGGGCAGCTCAGGCTCAGAACATTTCAGCCTGCAGAGTAAAAGACATTTGTTGTTGTTGTTTCAGACACAGACATTTTCACTCATTGTCTTACACCAAAACATTATCATATATAATTATAATTGCATAATTACATTATATACTTTTAATTTGTAATTTTTATGTTTGTTTTATACTTTAAATTATTTATATAAAAAAAATTATATTTATATATATATGATAATAAAATATATTACACTATGATATATTATAATAACATATTATATATATATATATATATATATATATATATATATATATATATATATATATATATATATAGTATAGTATATTTTTATGTTTTTTATTATTTAAGACAGTTATATACTGTCGGATGTAATGAATTAAGCTTGATTTTAATGCTTCCCCAGAACCACCATTAACAAATGAGGAAGGATCTGTCTCCAAGGCTACCACTGTTGCCATGGATGTAACCAGGTAACTTGCGGTAGTTGCTATGCAGAAGCTTGTCTGTGGGATGGATGAATTTTTTAGCTTCACTCACAGCTGCTGATTCAATGCCTTAGTCTTTTTAACACATTTGTAATAACACTGGACTTAATATCATTTAAAAACTGGAAAAAACTGCAGATATTATTTTTCATTGTTGGGAAATGATGTGGTTTACTGTTTCCCTGTTCTTGTCTGTCTTTCAGTCCTTCAGTGTTCAGCCGTGTTCGGGATGCCCACAGGCAAGTCCAGGTCGAGGATGATGCAGAGTTCAGTGATCCTCCGCTCAGGTACCACACTCTTCTACAATAAGAGAGATGTCACACTTTACATCACCACCTGCTGTTCATTACAGATAAAAGTATATTTGTGCAAGTTCTATAAAAAAATTGTGCTTGTTTGCTAGGTATCTTGAATTTAAGGCTCTCACAGAGCTCAACAATGAGCATTTACAACAAAAAATAATTTTGTCATAAATATTTTTATTAAAAAAAATTGAATTAACCCTCTGAAATCGATAAACGCGGATATGCGTTAAGAGGCATTTTCTCCTGATAACCCCGAAAAGTACTTTCAGTTTTAATCGTACAGATAAGAGCAATACATCAATCGAATCTGTAAAGGGTCTACTTTTTTTGTACACAGAAATAACAAAACTTTGTGCACTTATAAAATAAAGATAACAAACAGGGTGTGCTGTCTGCAGCCTTTGTCTGCGCTGATCTTTATTTACAAACACGTCATTAAAATGAACTGTAACTCCGTGAATACTCAACGAAGAGACATGAGAGAGATATCTATAGAAAGCTTGACATGTTTACTTTTAAACTAAACAAGTGCTGCCGAAAACAATATTCTGTGATAAAGTAATCCATATGAAAACAACGCGATGTCTGTTTTTCACGTCTCTCTTCATTATATCTAATGTGACCACGCCCCCGCGCTGAACGCGCTATTCAGATTCTAATGTTTCACTGAAGCGCGCAGCTTGAATACGCCCATAACAGAAGAAAAAGCAGCCAGACTGTTCTTCAAGTTTTTATTTTACTGTTTGCTTCGCGATGAGAGGAATACGACATAATTCACCCCAAAAAGATGTGATGTGGTTGAGGATTTGAGAAATGGATTTCCTCAGAAAAAAAGAATGAAGCACTTTATTCAGCAGAGATCATAAACATGAGTAAGTCTCTTTTTATTTATTTATATACTTGTACTAGTTTTCACATAACGTGTAAACATTTTACTAGTTAGACTTTTTCCAAACTATAATTCCTGACTAAATGTATAATCAAGTGAAATATTATGAAGTTTCAAAAACAATATACAATACTATACCATTCAAAAGCTTGATGTAAATAATATAAATGTAACAAATAGATAACTGTAACAAATGTTACACAATGCCGTTCTTTCAACCCCCACCCCCTAAAAAACCTGGAAAAATATTCTCAGCTCTTTTCAACATTAATAATAATAATAATAATGATAATGATAACAATAAATGTTTTTGTAGAAAATCAGATTGTTAAAATGATTTATGAAGGATTGTGTGACTGGAGTAATGATGCAAAAAAAATCAGTTTGAAAGTCAGCTTTGATTGTTTCTAATAAACTGTTTAACTGCTCCCCCAAGTGGATATTAAATTATGTTGTGGGATAATTAAATATATTCTAAATAGACTACAAACAAAATTATATAGATTTATTTTGTTCACACATTCTTTCTTGTAACTCCTTCCTTTCAGTGGTACAGCTGACTGAAAGGCTCATTATGCAGCTCATTATGCGTTCCTTTGTCTTCTCAGGTGTAAATCACAATGATATTCATGATAGTTGATGCCTACTCGGATATGAAATTTAAATCAATATACTGTTTTCTGTGAGTGAGTAAACAAGATGATTTTCACATAATTTAGAAAGAAAAATTCTAGGCTACAAGCTCCAGTTCTCAAAAGTCCCGGGAACCATTGTTCTGTATGTGTTTCATTGCCTTATTCAAGTGATTTAACATTTTTAGTTTTTCACTAACCACGCATAACATTTTTTTTCTCAAAAACACAATCATGTATATACATGCTGCTCACATATTATTATAGCCCAGTTTGTGCTGAGTGACTTACAGTGAGATTAGACTTTACCCATTTAGATGTGTATAAGAAACTGAAAAAAAGCACAAATGTCAGGGCATGACAAAACGTCTCCAGGCCCCAAAAATACCCTTAGACTCCAGAGGGTTAACAACAAATATTTGGAAGCAACCTAATCAAAACGTATAATAACATCATGATTAAAATCCTGTTGTTGTTATTAATCCCTAATGTATGATGTGTGCAATGAAGAAAGCCATGTTAATTTTATTTTGTGCTGAATTTAAGGCATAGTGCATCAGTGCATATTGTAAAATACATTTTTTGAAATTGGGAGTGGGGGGTATGTGAGGAGAATTGAGAACTGTGCCTTTTGTGCTGTCAAATAAAAAGGAATTGTGTTCTTTGATGCACAAGCAACTTCATGATCCTGTGTTTTCAATGTCTCAGAGCTGCTCTGTTTGCATTTAATGCTGCTCCACACAAACTCCATTTCTACAACACTTTGGGTCACTTGGGTCAAACGTATGGCACTCCAGCCATCTTACCAAATTTGTTATGAGAATCATTTATAAATCATTTCTGAACTACAGGTAAAACTACCTGTAACTTTCTGCAAAATGAAAGCTTTTTGTTTAATGTTTAAAAATGTAAAAAGTGCTGCTTTTGGAGGGGCTTGAGTGCTATTAAACAGAGTAAGCATAAAGCCCTGTCTCAATTTACTAGACTCAATAAGAATAATATTGGGCACAACCGACCTTGAATTCTTTTTTTGCTGAGGTTATAAATAAAGATTCCCTTGGTGTTGGATATCTTTAGAAACCTAAAGTGGGTTTGAAATTGCCACTACTGTCTGGTCAGCATGACCCATTTCCACAGCTCAGGGTTTGGTCCTTGTCTTTGGCCTGGGTTCCTCAAGGTGTTCTCCTGGTGATCTCAGGGTGCTTTCACACTAGCACTTTTGGGTTTGAATGACGTCAGAGTCTGGTATGTTTGGATGATGTGGTGAATTTAGGTGCGCACCCGCGAACAGTACCTGAGTCCACTTAAAAGGGGTGGTCTGGGGTACGGTTCAAGTAAACTCTAGTACAGTTTGCTGCTGATATGAACGCAATCGTACAAAATCGCGGAAGTGAACCGCTATTTAGGGCTGAACTAATGAGAATTTTTATCATCGATTAATTGGCTGATTATTTTTTTCGATTAATCCGATTAAAATAAATCTTTTTTTCTTTAATTGACAAAACTCACTGTCACAACTCACAATGGAAACAATAATGATAAAGATAGTAATGAAAAACACAAACTCTGTTTTAACAGATAAGAAGAATGATCTGCAGGAACACACACATTCACTCTGAACATAGTTATTGTCATTTCTTTATTCTGTAAATGTAAGGCACGTCTTACATTTTTATTCAATCACATTGCTCTAATGCATTAGCTTGAAGTTTAAAAATAAAGCTTTCTGCTGATTTCTGGCTGCTTGGATCACGTGTCTTTCCCGCAGCAGCTCACTTTGTTTCATCCGCTATCTTCACATGCATTTCATCCATAGAATCTAATCAGGTTTGGACCAGGCATTTGAATCAAGTGTGAAAGCACCCTTAGATTCTTGTTAAGGAACCATCGGTTGATTTACACTTTTTCATTACATAATTGTGTAGGGCTGCACGCTAGACATAAACTGAAATCACAATATGATTTAATTGATTTAATTAAGTTAATATATACGCTGTGTGTTTCAGAGTAAAGTGTGGCACTGTGTTTATATACAAGTAACTTGTGATCCGGCAGGGCCGCTGCTGGCAAAATGGGTGCCCAAAGCAGGATTGTATTGTTGTGCCCCCCTTCCTCAAATATGATGATGGAAAAAAAACATCTACTATAGGGGTGAAAATAGAACTTTAATAAAATAAAAAAGGGAATGAATAAATTTGATTATTTACAAATTACAATTGTAGCTCTCGACATTTACCTATGGCTATAACTTTATTATGACTCTAATTTATTTTATAGTCTCAAGCATTCATAAATCATGCAAAAGGAAATTAAGTAATTTTACTATGATAAAACCATGGTTTATTTTTGTCAGGGTTGTGATATGCACGTTTTTTGTTGAAGAAATTCTAAAGGCTGTGTCAGCTATAGCAAAAAGGTGGCCAAAAATGAAAGATTAAGTGAATATTTGAATTAAATGTTTGGTCAGTAGCCTAAACAAGGATTTGATTCTCTTGTAAGTGTTACAGCAGCAATTACATGGCATTTGGCGGCATTTGTAATAACGTACATAAATTGTTTATTTTGTATTTGCCTACATTATGTATTTTAACAGTGTTATTATTAACCAATCATTATTGCCTCATAGTTTTTTTTATATAATGCATTTTAAGTCATTCTAAAGGCTATTGATGGCTTAGGTCTGTTTTTATAGCAACGACAACAACAAAAAAATATTACAGTATATTAATACTTCTTTGTAAATTATTATTTGAAGTAACAAAACCATGGTTAATTTGCAGTTACCATTGCTACAAGAACGATGATTTGTGGTGTTATTGTTAAAACTATGAGTCATTTTCATAAGGGAACCTGAAAAAAAAAACTTTCACAGGAATGTGCCTGAAAGTGATAAACAGGCCTTGTTTTTACCTAAATGATTTATAATTTATTTTAATATATAATAAAAATAATATATAATGTACAAATTATACAACAATAATATAATGTTGGACAAATTGCGCAACCCCTGCAAACGACATTACATTTTTGTCTCCAAATCCTGCAGCCCTATTTTTATGTGTAAGTGGCTTCACATTTCAATAAATTGTTTTGTTTTTTCATCACTAAATGAAACATTAAAGTAATTAAGCAAGGTCATGTGAACTAGACTAATCAAATGTTCTTCTGCCTCTGTGTGATTGTCTCCCCACTTCTTCAGCAGGCAAGCAAGCCAGCTGTTCAGTCCCACTAAAACTAATGACTCAGGACTGTCTCCCAACTGGCCAAAAGAGACGGCGGTCGGCAGAGCCTCCGGCCAAGTCACTGAAGCTGTACCTCTGCATCCTGCTGGTATGGAAGCAAACCCTCAGCCTCTGGTCAGTGGTCTGTCCACCCCCGCCAGAGAACAAGAGGTTCTCATCACTTCTGACAAACCTCGAACAGCTGTCCGACAGAGAGCCGTGTCGCAGCAAACAAGTGTGGATATCAGCTCCACCACTAGCCCGCCCAGCAAAGTAAGAACATTTAACAATAAAAGAGTTCTTTACAGGGATAGTTCACCCAAAAATGAAAATTTGCTGTTATTTTACCCACCCTCGGGCCATCCGAGATGTGGGTGACTTTTTTTATTCAGTAGAACAGTAAAGAAGAATTTTAGGTGAAACCATTTTTCTTGGTGATTCATAAAATGCAAGTCAGCGACTGCCAGCTTTTGAGATTTAAATAACAGACAAGACCAAATCAGTACCTGCGGCCGATGAGGATACATTGAGGTCTGAGCTCTAATGAAACGAAGTGTTCAAGGCTGTGTGGAGTGTGACCTTTCTGACGGATGCACGGGCTCATACTCTCGTAAAAGTTCATTTACAAGAGCTATAGAGAATGCATGTGTTTTATTATTAATTAAAATAGTACTTACCTGTGCTTCTCCTGGATGCTGGAACAAGGTAATAAATAATAATTACATCCGCGGGTTCTTATAAAAAATATGTGTTATAAAAAAAAATTCAACCCCCTCACAGTTGTCATGAAGGGCAAAATTAGCTATATAGACCAAAATCTTTTTTTTTGGTACCAGGCTGTAAACGTGTTTTTTATTGCTATAAAGTTGGGCATTTTAACATGGGGAGTCTATGGGATTGACTCCCTTTTGCAGCCAGCCTCAAGCGGCCAGTGGATGAATTGCTGTTTTAGGCACTTCCTTGTTGGCTTCATGAGGGAGAGCGGGAGGTTGCTGCTCGGTGAGAATGCATTTAGCTTCATTAAACCTCAGTGTATTTTCAGGAGCCACAGGTTTTGATTTGGTCTTGGTTTTATGTTGTTTTTTTTTTGTTTGTTTGTTTTTTTATCTCAAAAACCATCAGCTGCTGACTTGCATTTTATGAATCACCAAGGACAACGGTTACACCTGAAAATCTTCTTTACTATTCTACTGAAGAAAAAAAGTCAGCCACATCCTGGGTGCCCTCGGGGTGAGTACATTAACTGCACATTTTCATTTTTGGGTGACCTGTCCCGTTAACATGCAATATGTTATATTATGTTATACCTTTGGTTTGACAGAGAGCTGTGTCTCAGCAGACCAGTTTTGACCGGTCTGGACCTTGCAACCTGTCTGGAAGGGTAAAATATTTCAATAAATGTTTATAATTACTTTTTGTGAATATGAACAGTCCTGCACAATGTCATAGATTGCAAGAAATCCACTATTATTTTGTATTATTATATGTAAAGGGCTGTAACTTTTTAGGTGTATACTCAAGTGTTATCTTACTCTGAAAGGGAGAACCAAGCACACCAACCAGAACCCATCCAGGCCCATCATTGCGCAGACATGTTCGCACCATCCAGGAAGTCCGAACAACGGTCACTCGGATCATCACAGATGTCTACTATGAAGATGGCAGAGAGGTTGACCGCAAGGTTGCTCATGTAAGAAGTGTTGCCTTGGCAACTCCGCAATATTTGGTCATGTTGCTCTAGTTATAGTGACATCTTGTGATAATCGTTTTGATTCAGGCATGAATAATTTAATCCAGTGACCAAAAGTGTGTAATAATTGGGACATTAGGTGGCTGGTCATGTGATCTCAACATGACAGCCCTCATGAGGCTACCGGGTGCCAGGTTCACATAACTCAACCAGATTTCAGTGCAATTCATGAAAAATACATACGTCATTCTCTAATATTTTCTACAATGTCTATTTTTTTTGCCCTCATTACGAAAATGTCAGCCTTTGGCTCACCATCCCAATGATTTGATTAAATATTTGGGATTTAATACAAGTTGGAAGTTTTCCTTTACCTTTATAGGTTATTTACAATGATAACTAAAATACTCCATTTAGTAAGCTACTGATATGACAAATCTTCATTTTATTTGATTGGGCATTATTTTAAAAGTATTTCATTATGGGTAAATATTTTTAATGAGAAAAATATTACTTGGTGCAACTTCAGGATTTGGCTTTCAGTCTCAGTCTTATGATTATTCCAGGACAGGTCAGAAACATTGACAAAGGACTTAAGAATGGATTAAGCAGATAAACAAACCTCTGCTGTATCTTTTCTCCAAGGAGTCAGAGGAACCCGTGGTGGATCGCTGCGTCGTAGACAATGACATCTCTCCGTCCCGCACAGGAAGCTCCATGACTTCAGGAGACCTGGCTGACATCAGTTCACTCTCCTCAAAGGCCCAATCACACCACGGCTCCAGTGGGACAAGCAGTGGGGGCCTGGGTCCTATCAGAATGCCAGATTTTCTAATGCCCCCCAGCCGAGGGGCCAAGTTTGGCCGGTGAGAAGTCATCTAGTCTCTGTTTCCATTACTAACACTCTGCAGTTAACACACAAGTCTCGGAAATGGTCACTCTTGTGGGGAAGTAGGCCCTAGGAAGTCTTGTTTGCATGTTATTGTCAGTACGTTTCCTTCAAGCATGTTCTCACCATCTCTTTATTAGACACGGTTATGATTTTAGTATCTTCTCATGTCTGCTGCTCCCATACACATTTGGTCGAGGGCGTTTCAGCTGAGCGCATCCTCTCCTTGTGTGTGTTTGAACCCCAGGTGGGGGGGGCGGCAGCAGCTGAGGACTCACACTGTGGTGGTGGGGTCAGAGGTGACGGATGCACGGGGGCCTCAGGTCACCGCCCAACTGAGCCCCCGTGGCCGTGCCCGGCGAGGAAGGCCTCCTTCCCGCGGCCCTCTGTCCAGGTGAGGCGCTCCAGGATAGGCTGGCAGGGTCCAAGACACTGTTTGTATCTTCAATTAGGCACTAATTTATAGCCACTTCATGAAGCCACTGTTTTTAATCAACTTGCATGACTCTTGTTCCTTTTTCCCCCCAAAATGTCTGAGACATTAGTATTAATGCAGCTTTCCTTTATGGATCCTTTATTGCATAATTAGAGGGTGTTGTGATGCTCATTGTTGTTGTTGTTTTTTTCTCCTCTCTTTCCATCACCTGCTTATACTGACTCTCAGAGGTGGCAGAACAGGACAGAGAGGTGGTGCCCATGTCCAGGGAGCATCATCCTCAGAAGAGGAGCACTTTGCCCAAAGGCATGTCCAAGCACCGGGCAGCCCAGTAGAGCCCAGTGCTACAGGCCACTTTGACTCTCTCAACACCACCATCCCAGATATCATCACTGGGTCCAGCAGTTTCGTTGGGTTGCGTGTGCTGGCCAAGTGGTCATCCAACTCGTATTTCTATTCTGGGAGTATCACCCGAGACCTGGGAGAGAACCGTTTCCGCCTTCTGTTCGATGACAACCAGGAGTGTGAAGTACAAGGAAAAGACATCTTGCTCTGTGACCCCATTCCTCTAGAGACGGAAGTCACTGCCTTGACCGAGGAGGAGTACTTTAATATAGGTAAGCAGGAACAAACAAAAGCAACAGTAGAGAACCATTACCTGTCTGAATCTATCCTGATTCTGTCTCTGCTGTTCAGGTGTGGTGAAGGGTCACAAGACTCAAGGCTCTGAGTTCCTTTACTGTGTGGAGAAAGCTGGTCAGAGTAATTGGTACAGCAGAACGTCTGTGATTCTCAGCATAGAGCAAGGCAACCGCCTGAGGGAGCAGTATGGACTGGGACCCTATGAACCATCTACACCCCAAACCATGGCCTCTGATATCAGCCTTGGTGAGTCTTCAGCTGGCCTGTTCAAACCTGTGAAAGTGGAAACAAGTTCTGGTTTCAGGCTAATTATGGAAACAAACATCTACTATAATTCATAAGAATAAGTGAAATATACTTTTTTGAATGGCCTGTGCTTTTTGACTAAATGATGTAAAGTATCTACCAGCAAGCGTTAACTCATCCATGCTAACTAGCCAGACTTTGACCTCTTGGTATGCAACCTACTAAGTATCTTGAAACTGCACTACTTTTTGTCACAGTGTTATTTTGTCCTCAGATAACCTGGTAGAAGGAAAGCGGAGATGCAGAGGCAACACCACTGGAGCAGGGACCCCTACCCGCAGCTCCAGCAACAGCCCGAGAAACCCTGGGCCTTCTGGGAAACGCAAGCTCATCAGCGGCACAGAGGATGAAAGGAGTCCTGCAAAGAGAGGACGCAGGGGGGGAGGGGCCAGAGTGGGTACGGGGCCCCTTGTAGACAGACTTTATTAATTCAACAATATGGACCAAAGCGTTTGCTCAGTTTTAGAAGAATGTTTTATTATATGCCTGATTTTATTGACTAATTTGGTCTTTTAAAGTTCTGGGCTTTAAACAACATTTTATTCATTTTAGTGGCTATGAAATTATGTTTTATATTTATCTGTAAATGTATTTTTAAAATGAACTCGGACGTATGAATGACAAACCGTAGTGCTTTTCTCCCCCGTGTTTCCAGTGTTGTATGTAACTGTCAGATTTTACAATATAAAAACATCTGATAACCCACCTGAAGGTGTGAATAAATACTTCTTTTGATACAACTAAATGGAGTGCAGATCTCCAGCTCTAAACCGCAACTGGTATGTAGTATTACATGCTTTTCCTTTTGTGTGGGTGAGCACTCGACGGGGTATATGGGATTGGTGCCTGGGTTTAATTCCTCACAGTTCAATTGACTTTATGGCTTCTTTTTTGTTACCCAACCATGCCATACTAATTATCCTTTTGTTTCATTTGAACAGGACAGCGTATTGCTGCTTGTAACACATCTGGGAGCGGAGCAGACCTGCCCCCTGACCCTAATGACCTGGTGGCAACACATGGACCTCTTCCTGAAAACTCTTCTCTCTTTATGGGGTTTGTCTTCATGCTGACGGCGTCCTCTGAAAACGAAAGAGACTCCAACCACCAGCCAAGCGATGAGGATGAAGGTGAGGGCTAGAACAAATGAAGACCGCATGTGTGATTGGTGTTGAGTGTGCTTTGTTTTTAAGGCTCTGTGCTTTGCTTTGTGATTATAAAGGTAAGCATCATACAACATTTGAAGCAATGATGCCAAGGCAGCAAAATTGCCATTTAGTATGGCTTGTGGAATGTTGTCTTGATTTCTTAATAGATTTGTACTACATTTTTACATTAACTTTTGAAAGAAATTAATACTTGTTTCCTGGCTAAATTGAAATGATCAAAAGTGACAGTAAAGACATGTTGCAAATGGTTTTCAAATGAAACATGTGACATTGAAGACTGGAGTAATGATGCTGAAAAATCAGCTTTGCATCACAGGAATAAATTACAATTGAAAAAAGTATTAAAATACAGGACAGTTATTTCAAATTCTAATATTTTCCCCTTTTTTTATAAAAAGTATAAATAATTCCAATATTGGAGAGCATAAGATTTGGATGTGTGTGTTTGTGCGTAATGTGATAAACCTCATGATTTTCCTTAGAGTATGTTCAGAGAGCGCCGTACAACAAACACTATACAGTGAGACAGCTGGAGGCAGGAGGAGGAATGATCCTGCTTGACTTCAATGAAGAACAGGTGAGCTCATATTCAGCACCACTCCTCTCTTTCCTGCAAGAACTGCACAGCATCCTTTTATTTTCCTTTTTGCTGTGTGTGCATGTTTTATTAATGTGTGTTTCCTGCATCGTCAGTGTAAAGCAGCCTATCAGAGCTTGCTGATCGCCGACCAGCACTGTCGGACCAGGAAGTATCTGCTGTGTGTGGCAGGTGGAGTTCCCTGCGTGTCTCAGATATGGGTGAGGGACTGCTGCCAGGAGAAGAAGCTGGTCAACTATAGGAATTACCTACTTCCTGCCGGTCTGGGGCCAGAGGGACGCATTGTGGAGTGGTAAGAGCTCGTCTTGTTTGGATAGGACTTATCTTCTCATCTATTATTAAATAATATCGTTTTTCAGATCCAGCCTTTAGGGCGGATTGTCAGCAAACAATTAATCTTTTCGTGGTAAACATCCAGTGTATCTACACAAGTTGCCAGAGTAATGAGTTATGATGCCAAGAGGCTTGAGAGAGTGGCTGTGATAGTGGAAAGAGAGCGTAAAATAATGGGGAATAAATATTTAGACCAAATAGCATTTCCAAAAATCTGATTGTAGTTACATTTTAAACCAGCTTCCTCTAGATTTAAAAACTGCTATCAGAAAAACCCAAACTCTTAGTTGTTTTAAGAAATTGTAAAAAAAAAAAAAATTTTATAAACTTATGTTTACCTTTATATTGTACTGTAGCACTTTGAGTGTGATATGCCCGTTATTATTATTAAAACCCCTATTATTATTATTATTATTATTTCATATGGAATTGTTTGGACTGCTGTTTAGACTACAAACAACAGAACAAAGTTGAGTTGAATACAACATCAACAAAAAGCATGTTTTTGCTGCCTGTCCTAACAAAACCTAAAATCATCTTTTTGGGAATAGATTTTTCTTGCTCTGTTCTCAGGCATCCTCGCTGTAACCCTTTTAAAGCTCTGAAGGTGGTGCTCATATCAGAAGATCGTGTGGATTTGTGGACCTCTTTGCTTTCCATGGGTGGTGCAGCAAAAGTTCATCACCATAAAGAAAACGAAGACCTTTCTGGTAGGTAATAGTACACTTAGTTCAATGGAAAAATGTATAGAGCTTTAAAGATGCATAAATAACTGATGATAAAGGTACTAGAAAACCATTACAATAGTGTGATGTCAATTTTCGACAGACATTCCAAACATGAAGTTTGACGTGGCAGTGACATCATCTGTATGTCCATCTGAGGACCTGAAACAGGTGGCCCTGGACATGCCTGTTGTGTCTCTGGAGTGGCTGATTCAGAGCTCGATCTGTGGAAAGTGCCTCAGCTATGACAGCAACTCTGAATTCTGTCACAACCCGTCTACGTAAACCATCGTCCTCTGGTGTCTTTTAAACGTCCTCTATATTTTAATGCATGCATTTTACTGTATATAGTTTTTATGAAATAAAATCGTTATTGTTTTACTTTTCTGTTTTATTTCATAACCGAAATTACAAATCATATAGCATTTACAAATTTGAAGTGTTCACGTTCAAGGAATAGTTTTACTTCTCTAAAATGGCATACGATAGTTGAAAGTGAAGAAAAAGCAGGACACAGACTGTGACAACGACAATGACATCTTACAATAATTTAAATATACAAATCAACACACTTATTGTATTAGGCATGTTTTAATAAGCTGAGATGCAGCATTGTATGAATTTTGTCTCGAATCTTCAGGTGCCGCTTTATAGCCCAAAACTGTAGGACAACAAACAACATGAGTTACATTTTTGCATGTATCAGCTCTCTAAGCACTGTAGCAGTCATGACTACCTTCCCAGCGTGCCTCCTGCCTGTGTGTAGTATTTGTTGTAGTCGAGTCGTAACAGCAGTTGTGCCAAATCAGAGTTTATCTGGTGGTTACGCACACTGGAAAGAATCTTGAAGAGCAGGAACGACTGACGACTAAATCCCTGTGAAGTAAAAGTACAGCAATCTTACACAGTTGATGTCAACAAAAAAAAAAATCACACAAGGGTAAATCATAATTATGAAATAAAACATTTAAATTGTAAAGTAAAGTGTTAACCTTTATAACATTGTAACATAATGCATTATAACATACAAAGTCCTGATTTTGAAACTATTCCAAATGCAAGATTGTATTTATGGAAGTATGGAATTATGAATTTAAAAAAAACCTGACTAATTAAAAAAAAGTATCTCACTTTCAACTGCCATGATTGACTTGATCTCAATGTCAACTCGTCATTATGGTTTTTGTCATAATTTCAATTTTATAATTTAAATATAAAAAAAAAAGAGATCATTTTGACTTTTTACCCATAATTTTTCTTTCACTTAGCATCTCCTAATTTTAAGTCTCAACTGATTCATAAGTTTGACTTTTCATATCATAATTATGACTATCATAATCTACTTTTCATAATTAACTCATCAATTTCATCATTATGACTTTCTTCAGTTTAGATTGTCAAAATCATGACCAAAGCATGATCCCACCCCCATAAAAACAGTCTTGCATTTGGAATAATTCCGAAAACAAGTCACACAAGCAAAGCTACCTTCACAAGAATATCCAGCTGGGCTGCTCCTCTTTCATCCAGAGGCCCGAGATTCTGACTGACCAGGGAACAGAAGTTGTGACAGAGCTCCAGGATCTCATTCAAACAGTGAAACACCTGGGAGAGAAATAGGATTTATTTAAAAGCAGAACACAGCCTAGATTATTTACACAAAGAGAGGCTTGTGATGGACACTCACAGGCTTGAGCAGAATGAAAGACTGTGCAAGGAGATTGCTGAGGAAATGGTCATGGGCCAATCGAATGCTCTCAAAGTCTCGTGTGGCGTTGATCTGGTGTAAGAGCTGTGAAAACTGGGACTCCAGGACGTCCACCTGATGGACACACCCAAATAATTTGATACTACAATATCTCTAGTGCGTGTTGTATGCAAATTGAGAGATGATTCAAGTAGTAACCTGAAGGTAATACTGAAGGTTGTCCACTAGGAAGGCCATGTGGTTGCGGAGTCTCCATTTAACGGCATCCGTCTGGTTTGATTTGAGATGCTTGCGCTGCATCTGTAAGGCCCAGCAGTGCTGCAGCTCAGACTGGACTCGACGCACACTCAGCAGGTAACGGAACACTACGTTATACCTAAATCAAGAAAGGGCTCACTTCATAGAAACTGCTGCTGCTGTGTTCATACTGTTCATTAAATTGCTAACATGAAAGAATGACCTACTTCTCCAACACAGCAGGAGTGAAAAGAATATGCAGGGGCCATTGAACCTTGTAAGCCAATCCCAGAGCTGCCCAGCCAGTAGGCGGAGCCTCACGAGGAGAAGCCTCCTGTGGAGGAGTGGTGCCCTCTCGGTTCCCAGAAGCCTCTGCAAGCATAATTATCCAATTCTGAGAAGTAGTTCCTACGTGGAAAGAGGTGGTGAAGGATTAAATAGCTAGTCAGGAGGTGATACCTTTGCTTTCTTTCCCTTGGTAGTCTATGGTGAGATGCAGGAGGGGCAGAAGATTGTCATCGTCTAGCAGCACTTTATGAGCTGCTTGCTGAAATGCCACATTGACATCTGAAACAAATGTAGCAAATTCAGAGAAATTATGAAGATGAAAGAAGAATTTGAGGAAGCGGACCTCAAGGTTTAGAAGGAAAGGGTCTTAATATACCATGTTCTGTAACGGCAGATGGTGGGGTCTTCAGCATATGTTGAGCAAGGTCAATGAAGACCTGGTACAGTTCACCTCGCCCCAACAAGTAAAAGTCCTTTATGATCTGAAACAACAACAAAAAGTTCATTGTGAAAGCAAAGGTGCACCTGCAAAAGGATACCATCAAGAAACAGCTCTTTATTTACCTTCAGCTGCCCCAAAAGATCTGATTCTTCAACCATCAAAGTCCATAAGTGCTGCAGGAAAAAGACCAACACAACTGCATCTAGACACCTGCTAGTGCTGTTAGCTTTAACCTCATTAAAACATGCTCATATTTTAGCTTGAAAAACAACATTCCATTACATCTTTTTTTTTTTAAGCCTTAATTTCTATGGCTTTTCCAGTTGTAAAATCGGAATCTAAATGTCCTGACATTTTCACATTTTTACATTTTCAAAGAGAAGAAGAAACTTCTTTCAAAAACATTAAAAATAGTAATGTTTCCAAACTTTTGGTCTGTACTGTGTAATATATATATATATATATACACAGTACAGACCAAAATATATATATATATATATATATATATATATATATATATATATATATATATAATATTATTTATGGGAATAATAATATGGAAGTCAATGGCTACCATAACAGTGAACAGTTGTATTTTACAAAAAATTGTAATGGCTTAAAAAAAGCTTCATTCATCTTTTATATACAAATTAAAATATGACCCAAAGAGGCTTAAGACATGTTTCATAGGATTCACCTTTAAATACCAATTTAGTTACAGGACAAACCTCAGCGACTGTGCTCCGAATGCCATCCACCAGATTCTCAAAGTCCACCAGACTAAAGAGAGGCTGCTGTTTGAGTCTGTGGAGCTCCGCTGCAAACATGTCCTCCTGGTGCTTCAGTATAGACCCTGGGCAAACACACGAGGGCAGCGTTACGAAACTAAACCATCACAAACATACCTGAACAAAACGCTCTTCTGCTTACCAGCTCGGGATGGGCTCTGGTTGTGATTTTCAAACATTTGCACCGACTCCCCAACAAATAAGATTTTTTCAGCTACTCGAACAGGGATGTATGAGGGAAGCATCTCCACCCGCAAGGAGAACTGCTGCAGAGATGGTGCGAGCATGTTCTCTTCCTCAATCAGTCTCTATAGAGGGACAGTAATGAACAAAAGACAGTTTAATCCTAGAATATGTATAAACTGTGATAATCACAGCCAGTAACAGCTGTAACATGGCAAATTTCATTTAACGTTCAAGCAGAGTTTGGTTGATTATCGTACTCTACTAGCCCTTCAGGTGAGTGTTGCAACTACACCTTTCTGCTTTTTTATAAGTGTGAAAGTGGATGTACAGTATGTAGTATTCTTATGCTTTACAAACAAGGGTGCATGATAAATATCGGCCAATAATTAATGCGCATCTCCTCAGTAAAGTCGGTTCTCTAATCAGCGGTAAATTCCATCAGGTGTGCGTTTTCACATAGAGCAGCTGTTACTGACAAGACCCGTTGTTAACTGACAAGCTGCGCAAATCCACGTTCATTGTCAGCTGATTTACTGACGAGATGCGCATTAATTATCGGCCGATATTTATTGTGCACCCCTATTACAAACTTCACCATTTGTAATGAACCTTAGACAAATCAGTAATGTAATAGCAGATGTTTTGCCAGGGACCAATTTATGTTTGGAAACTTTATAAAAGTGTAAAGTGAATAAGACAAAAGAGTAAGTTAATGTGCCTCAACTTGACAATTTCAGTGCATTTTTATAGGACTCGGGTGGGTATGTTCTATGTGATTTTTCTATGTGACCAACTTTTGGTTTTCGACCTCTGAAAACAGGTGTTAATCAATAATCTGAATTTGGAGCCGCATTGGGCTCCCCATATCTCTGGGACTGAACAATGTAGGGCCTTGAAAATGAAGATTCCAAAAGAAAAGTTTATTAAAAACTAGAATCTAAAATCATATTGCAACATCTTTAATGCTTCTTAAGTTCCAGACACACAAGGTTTGGAAAAATAATCTTCATGGCATCAGACAGGTGTGTTCAGTACAGTTATTTTGATTATTCAGTTATTTATATATATTTCTAGTTTCTATTTGTAATTCAGACATTCCTCTTTAAAAGGAAAGGAGAATCATTTGTATGCAAAGTGACAAGCATTTCGTTTTTGAACACTGAAAATGTGTAATTGTGCAATATGACACATAAAGGAGCCATAATGAAATTACAATATCTTTGGAAATGAACCATATAAGGCCTTAAAAATGAAGACACCAAAAGGAAAATTTGTTAAGACCAAAAATATAAAAGGTCATTAAGACGCCTTTAATACTCACTTACAGGTATGTAAACTTTGGAGAAGAAAAAAAACTGAAATGTGCTTCTTCCCCATTTTTAAATGGTCACTGTTGGCACAAAATGCAACAAAGATGGCTAAAGTCAACAGATTTGACTAATAGACCTACCAATCTCTGTGTAAAAATAACATGATGTTGCCAGCTTTCTGAA